>NC_071466.1:189932998-190567998 GCF_028500815.1 Rissa tridactyla | reverse complement strand
CAGAAGGAACTAAAAGGAAGAAATGTGAACAGTACATATCAGCATTAAGTAATACAAATTCCAAGGTGCACGGACGATATTTAGGGAATCCCTGTATTGATTTAAATACCAGTAACTAGAAATCATAGGCTTAACCCTGCAAAACCCTTACACGTGTGAGAGGACAGAGAGACTACTTGAATAAGTAAGAATTGGAAGGAGACACAATCATGGGTTTACAGAATAATTACCAAGTTTAAATTGTATGTATTTACATTATACAGTATATGGGATCACAGAATACACACTACCATATTTAATCCTAAAAAAAAAATCAAAATAAAATTTTGTCACTTATTTCCTGGTATACAAATGCTGCTCCCTACATTTACAATATTAGGGTTAAGTAGTTAGATACCAAAATTATACTGTTCCTATTCAAAGTGCATTTTAATAATGAGAACATAACAAGGATAATAAAATTAAAAAAGATGTAATGAGCAACTTTAAAGTAGGCCCTCCAAATTTCTAGTCTTTAAAGTTAAGCTTGCTTAATAAGCTTTTTTCCCCCCAACTTACTCAATTAACAGCAATTAACATTGGTAGCAATTACACGCACGCACAGGGAGGAGGAAGGATTGACTGTCTGGCCTTTGTAAGCGATATACCGATCTTGCAGTTCTATCATTTGCTAGGTGCAGACATGAAGCGAGTAACACACAAACCCTTGGACGTTGGTTGTAGGTAGGTTTTCACTTTTCAAGGGTTTATTAGAGCCTGGTGGTGAAAAGTCACCGAGGAAACCCAAGCTCACTCTGCACGGCAGATGGTTTCACCGCTGCTGCCATCCAACCAGGGCAGTCTAGAAACCACAAAGAAGCGAACCTGAACCAAAGCCACTGGGGAGGATGGACACACGTATGCACTGCTCAGGGCTGCGACTCTCCCAATGGGTCACCTGCCACCTTCATAATTTATACAACTCAGCCTGCAACTTCTTTGCACCCTAGGTGACCACAAGATACAATCATTATTTTTCATTGATTCTCCAGTTCAAAGTGTCCTAAATATTGAGAGGACTGGGCCACAGATCAGCAGCGTGGGGTCTTATGGCATGATGACAATGGTGTGAGTTGTGTGTCCCTCAGCATGGCACAGGGACGTGTGAGGGCAAGCAAGAGCACAAGACTTGTCTTGAAGGATTGTCCTGGGTAAAGGGAGTCAGTCTGGCTGGAGTGGATCCAAGGGTGAACAATCCTGTCTGCTGTCGTGCTCTGCTTCCTGGGGGGAAAAAGCTTCAGGAGAAAAGCCTGGGTGGGAACCGCACAAATACAGTGAGTGTGATCGGGGGCCCCAGCAGGGAACAGAGAATAAGCCGGGCAGCCGATGCGCATCGCACGTGAAGTTCACGCACACAGTTTTTACTCAAAACATCTTTCACTTCATGAATGACTAAAAAGTCTGTGGTTTCCAGTGATGATTACGGTTGGTTCCACTCAAAACTCAAAGTCTTTAATTGTTAACACTATGTCAACACTTACCTCTTTTTCTCTCTCAGAAGGTTAACAAACTATGTTACAAACATCTTTGGGGAAAAATTTAACAACTTACTAGGAGTTTAATATTTACTCTACAGCAATTTATTATTATTTTAAAAATAACTGAGGCAGTAAGAATGCTTAATTGCTTAATTCTGTAATTAACTGCTGTGGATACAAACCTCTCTACCCATGTGAATCCAAGATAGATCACGTTTTGTTGCAAACAGTAAGATGCCATCACAGTGCAACACACAGAGAGTCAGGAACCAACTGGTTAATAATATTTTTTACTTACAGCATGTGACCAAGGATACCAGATTAAAAACAGGGAAGTGCGCAAATATATTCCTTAAAGCCTCTGTTTGCAATAAACTACAAATATGTTCTCGATCCAGGGTGTTCATGAAACTCTGAGAGGTTTTGGCAATAAAACAAACTAGAACAGGTTGGAGGGAGGGAGGTGTCTACATCTCTGCTTTAGATTTCACCCCCCAATACCAGAGATCAGTTTGTGTTTACCAGGAGGAAGCTATGACAACTGTAGATCTAGAGATAAAGAAGAAAAGAGAGTTTCAGTTCACTGTTTACAACCCACTGACTAGTTGACTAGTTGTTATTGTTCACAACCATTTATCACCAATATTTAATTCACAAAAAAAACCTCTTAGTATACTGTCACCTTTTCTCCAAGTGGGAAACTTAAAATAAGCACTTGAGATTCTCAAAGTTTATTCCAGCAAATTAAAGAAGACATGAATAGTACTTGAAAAAAAAGCCATATCAAAAGATATCATTCACATTTTAGTGAACGGCAGCCAGATATTCTATACCATCCAGTACTAAAGACAGAATTCAAAAATCCTGTCATAGACACAAGATAGGAAAGAAGCTGGAATGATTGGTGAAACCTTTCCCCTGAAAATAAAGTTTAATTTTTCAGTATGATGTGATACACCTCATTCATTCTAGTAATGTCTACAATTTCACCAGAAAGACCGAAAAACTGACACATCTCTTTTGCCTCTATCAGACCTTTGCAATTAGCAACCAGCTACCAACTCCAATCTTCATTTCAGGCTGTTCTGAGAGCATGCCAGAGCCCACTGCCAACGGGCACAAAAGGCAATCATAGGGAAAACCTATTTTCACCAAAAAAACCCAACAGTACCACTAAAACCATTCCTCCATCTGAAATTATTAAAGGATTCTCAAAATAGAATAAACTCACAGGTATTTCTTGCCTTCACAGCAGCCACGTTTGGCAGGTTTCCAGACTCTGGCTACATACATGCTCCTGTCTCGTGCAAAGCCAAAATGTCTGACGGGACACATAGAAAACAACATAGTTCTTCCTCATTTTTAGCTACAAGAAAAAGGATCAGAAGTTCAATACGTTTCACAACTGTGAGGAGGGGGCCTTCTGCAACTGGGGAGCCCCCAGGCCAGCACAGGGACATGGTCTTGGTAAATCCCAACCCTTGCCTGCACCTGCCAAGGCCCGGATTAAGTGGTGCACTTCTCACCATCACCATCACTTTAATTTATCTCTGTTTGCTAGATTTGCATATTTTTTCCTTTTACTTTTTCAAACAGTATATTCCAATGTTACTGGTTCCTTCCAATGGCATTTACGCACCTCCCTCCTCTCATGACATTCATGATTAAATGTATCACAGTCAGCAAAGTAAATCAAATGTTTTTTGAAGATCTCGTTCAGCCAGAAGTTTTGTCCCCTGCTCCCACCCAAAATAAAGCACTCTCTGTCCTGCCTTGGTGAAGGTCTGCAACAGTCTCCTCAGCTCATCTATTCCTGGCCTCATTTATTCCAGCTCCATGTTCCTGATCTGAGCTCCAGCTCACAGAGTTCAATTTGGTTTTTCTGTACTGTACTGGCTCTGACCTGACAGAGCAGTGACCTCCTGAAGCTACATTCCATGCAGAATGAGGACTGAGAAGGAAGGCTTGGAGGTCTGGCCATTACAGCTCTGGAGATTTCAAACAGTGCCACCTACCAACTCCCAGAAATCCTCGCTCTTCCCAGTCACTTTGCAAAGTCTTTTACTCTCACATGTATCTCCAAAATAGCTAGGTTCCACACACAAAAACCTTATACACTGGAGAACAAATTTCTGATGTATTTAAATAACAAGTTACTCCACTGCCTGTAGAAAAAAATTGCTATTTTAGTGAGGGCCACATAAACAAGGGTTTGAGCTCCCTCTGCAGGCTCCATGTCTGTAATTAACTAAGAAATGCTTTTCCCACGGCCACGCAGTCATAAACGAATAATGATGATGTGCAGAAACAAAAATGTTTTGACAAGATTTGGCACAAGAATAGTTGAAATTACCATTCATGTTGTTCTTTAAATGAGACATTTGGGGCAAATTCTGGCCCAGTATAAACAGGTGCACTCCACCGCAGCAAAAAGAGTGCCAGACACTTTGCTTCAAAATGGGTTTAGCTAATTTTGTGTTAGTTGGATGGCAACTTAAATAAGTAATGATAACTAACTACAAGAGCTAGTACCTGGGGAAAGCATTAGGATAAAAGAGTGCCATCAAGACAGAATAGTAGGGAGATGTATTTAAAAGATTAACTTTCAACTTTAACTAGTAAAGCAGATTATGCTACTGCACCAGGCTTACCCCGATTTAGTGGTACAGAGTATCTGGAGTGTATGAAGTATTAAACGCACAAACAGAGACTTCTATCCCAAGTATCACCAGATCTGCACACTCAGGATCTAAACCAGCTCCAAGTTTCACTCAAGCCACTATGTAATGGGATTTCATATAGGATTAGGCCAGAAATGTGGATTTTTTTGATGTTTCAAGTCCAGTCATTAAAAAGAAACCTCCTTTTTCAAGCTAATACCTTGACGGGTTTTTTTTCCTTTCCACATTAGGGGGAAAAGATCAGGATTTACAGACCACATACAATCTTGGAAAAAGCTATTCATATTACACAGTGATAGGAACATAAAAGAGAGAAAATACATCTCATAAACAAAGTTACATAATAATGTTAAATTGAAATTTACATCTGTGTTTCGTAGTTCTCCTCCGACCCAACCTTTCACTGTATTTCAGCCCCAGTCTGTTCTTGCTGGGAGTTCAGGTGTGAAGCCCCCAAGAACAGGATGGAACAATGCAGCAAAGAGCTTCTTTAATAGCCACAGATACCAGCAATAGCAAACACACAAAAATATCAAAAAACAAAGTGATAACTAAAGATTCAGCCCATATCTTTCTCAGCAAATGAGAGAAAAAGTAAGATTTTTACTAGATAAAACTCAGCTATTTATTGTAGAAGACACTCTGGTATAGTCACGTTTCTCATTCAGACAAAAATTTTCCTTGATTTCCACTGTTTCCATGTCATATTATACTCTTTTCCTATTCCTGTATCTTTGAGGTCTATGCATGCTAACATTTTTAGACAATTGCCCTGTTTTTGTACTGCAGCCTCTTAGAGGTAAGACTGTATCACACTGTGGAGAGATCTATCATCTCTGGTATGCAGAAGAGCGCTCTCACTTCGGAGCCAGAAACAGTATTGTGGATTCACTACGGCAGCTTTGTGCTGCTCATCAGCCCACGTGCACCTGAGACCCTCTTTCTCCAACATGTCTTTTTTTCAATTTGTTGAGATGAGGTGTACGAAAACCAACTGGCAGACACATACTAGTGATGCTTCCCAGGGATCAGTACTGGGACCAATACTGTTCAAAATCTTCATCAACAGCCTGGACCACAGAATGGAGCACATCCTCAGCACGTCCATCGATGGTCCCAAAGTGGGGGGTGTGGAGGGGATGTAGAAGCACTACTGGGCTGCTATTCAGAGGGAACTCAGCAGGCCAGAGGAGTGAGCCCATGAAGAACCTCACGCAGAACCTCACCAAAAGTAAGTGTAAAGTATTGCAACTGGGCATAAGAACCCCATACCAGAGGCGAGGAGTCAACAGGATACAAAGCATCTTTTCCAAATAAGGTCTGAGGAGTCCTGACAGACAAGCTGAACATGAGTTTGCATGCACCCTTGCAGCTAAGGCGGCCAGTTGTACACTGTGTTAGCAAAAGTGTAGGCAAGGGATCAAAGGAAGCCATTTATTCCCTGTTCGGCACTTGTGGCACTGCATCCGCAATACTATAGGCTTCTGTACAAGACACCAACACACTATGGTGACTCCAGCAGAAGACCATCAAGGTGCTAAGGGAGCCAGGACATGATCTATGGGGGGAGTTTGAGAGTATTGGGTTTGTTCAGCCTGTCTTCAAGGACTCTCAATGGTAAGGTGCGGAAAGGTGGAACCAGAGGTTCACTGCGACACGACAAAAGGCAACGGACACAAGCTGCAACACAAGAATTTCTGATTAGATGATAGGAAAAACTCATTCACACTGAAGTGGCCTAACACTGCAACACATCTCCGCTCTCAGAGAGATTCAAAATCAACTGGGAAAGATCCTGATCAGCCTGATCTAAGTCAACTGTGCTTTGAGTGGCGCATTGGGCCCCACCACCTCCAGAGGGCCCTTTCTACCTAGATTCCACCAGAAGCCCATGATTTTATCCATTAGCAATCCTGGCTAAGGGATATCCTTGAGTACTGTAGACATTATCTGAGCCATCTCTGCGTGTCATATGCAATGGCCAGAGGATGTACAGATGCGTGCACAGACCAGCTCTTGCACTTACTCAGCGAGCACAGCAACTCTGCCAAACTAGAGACATGCTAGGTTTCATGCGCACGCTGAGATCCCTGTTCCAGCGCCTGCATAGCAAGTCGTGTCCCATATATTAGCAAAGACAAACTTTGTGCAGTAGTGCTATGCTAAAACTACGTCAGCTGGTTCTGTGCCTGCACGGAACTGCAATGGGACATGCAGATCAAATCATACACAGCTAACTTGGGTAGCTTTGCATCAACTTAGATAACACTATTCTGGTAACTCCTTCTCATGCTGCATCTATCACGACGCACTGGAGCATCTGCTACAAATGGCTTTAGACACGGTTTAAAAAAATCTACCTCATCTCAATATCTAATAGTCAAACTATACACATATCATAGAAACATAGAATGGTTTGGGTTAGAACAGACCTTAAGGATCGCCTACTTCCCACCCCCCTGCCATGGGTAGGGACACCTCCCACTAGACCAGGCTGCTCAAAGCCCCATCCAACCTGGCCTTGAACACTTCCAGGGATGGAGCATTCACAGCTTCGCTGGGCAACCTGTTTATGTCCCACCACCCTGACAGTAAAGAATTTCTTCCTAATATCTAATCTAAATCTACCCTCTTTCAGTTTAAAGCCATTACCCGTCATCCTATCACTACATGTCCTTGTTAAGAAGTCCCTCCCCTGCTTTCTTGTAGGCCCTCTTTAGGTACTGGCAGGTTGCTATAAGGTTTCCCCAGAGCTTTTTCTCATCCAGGCTGAACAACCCCAATTCTCTCAGCCTATCTTCATAGGAGAGGCTCTCAGCCCTCTGATCGTCTTCGTGGACCTCCACTGGACTTGTTCCAACAGGTCCATTTCTTCCTTATATTGAAGGCCTCAGAGCTGGACACAGTACTCCAGGTGGAGTCCCACCAGAGCAGAGGGGCAGAATCACCTCCCTCGACGTGCTGGTCATGCTTCTTTTGATGTAGCCCAGGATAACGTTGGCTTTCTGGGCTGCAAGCACGCATTGGTGGGTAATGTTGAGCTTCTCATCCACCAACATCCCCAAGTCCTTCTCCTCAAGGCTGCTCTCAATGCAGTCTCTGCTCAGCCTGTATTTGTGCTTGGGACTGCCCCAAACCACATGCAGGACCTTGCAGTCGGCCTTGTTGAACTTCATGAGGTTCGCATGGGCCCACCTCTCAAGCCTGTCCAGATCCCTCTGGATGGCATCCCTTCCCTCCAGCGTGTCAACTGCACCAGACAGCGAACTTGCTGAGGGTGCACTCAATCCCACCATCCATGTCGCCAACGAAGATGTTAAACAGCACCAGTCCCAGTACCAACGCCAGAGGAATGTCACTTATCACTGGTCACCACAATGGACATCTAGCTGTTGACCGCAACTTTTTGAGTGTGGCCATCCAGCCGATCCTTATCCACTGAGTGGTCTATACATCAAATCCATGTCTCTCCAATTTAGAGACAAGGATGTCATATGGGACAGTGTCAAATGCTTTGCACAAGTCCAGGTAGATGACATCAATTGCTCTTCCCTTACCCACCAACGCTGTAAACCCGTATATAATATAACATATAACTATATGTTAAGTCCTTGAATCATCACCCAAAAAAAAATATCTCTTTTTCTCACTGAAACCCTTCGTGTTTGTTTTGGTTAACCAAGACTCAGACTTCAATAGAATGTTTTACCTGTAGTAAATCACAGTTACAAATTACATAGTTTTACAGTATAGTTACAAATTCATGAACCATTAGCTACTGACCTGGCGATCTGATACCCTGCACCTAATAGCACCCACATTTTGTAAAGCATTTTTCATCATCAAGTCAGTACCATTATCCGCCTTTTTTAACAGATGAAAAAACTGAGGCATAAAATAAGGAACTGATTGGATCAAGGTCTTGTAGCAGGCCAGCAACAGAGACAAGAATAAAACCAAGGTGGCCTAAGACCTAGTGCAATGTGCCTCACTGTCATTTCCTCACCCCAACGTCTCTTTTGTCTGGGCTCCTGCATTTCAATTTACCCTCTCTTGAGTGTAATAACTTACTTTGAGGCAAAAGTATTATAATTTTCTGGTTGTGTGACTGCTCCCTCTATTGTGGTCTCTATGGGTACTAGGATACCTTTCTAGATGGTTAAAATATAAAATAAAAGATAAGGCAAATGAGATGATATATACACTTTCTAAGATTAATTTAATAGTGACAGAATCTTGATTTCCTCATCCCCGGACAGATAGTTATCGTGTGCTGAAAGCTTTTCTTACTCTTTTAGTGCTGTTAGTGTTGACAACTCTAACCAATTAGTATCTTCCTTGGACTTCACAAACACACTGTTTAGTAGTACTCTGGATAATTAATTAAATAAGAGCAGAGATGCCAGAAGGATCTGGGATTCAGCAGTTCATATCTTACCATGTTGTTATTTACAGTCCTTCCAACCAGCTTCGGAGTCTAACTTATTTTGAGGATAGTCTTCATGAAATACTTTGCCAAAAGTTGTAAGGAAATTGCAGTGGTTTTTTTTTTTTTTTTTTCATTTTGCTCACCAGATCTGTAATACTACCAAGAAAATAATTATATTTATTTGACAGAAGAGATGACAAATTTTTTGAACACTGAAGCTGCTCAGAATCCAGAGCGTCTCACTTGGAAGTCTAACGGCATGACTACACTCTGCAGTTAAATATAACACAAACCATCAGCATTCAAGCTAGCTGCAGAATGGAGCTCAGAAACTCAGCAGGGCTTTTCAGCATTAATACCAAAATGAGTGTCTCTGCACGGACATACAGCTGTGCTATGTAGAAGTACTTGCGTGGATCAGTACTAGCTCAGGTAGAATGAGTATGTACTACATCACTTTTCCATTGTACAACACAAACACATTGAAAACATTTTTGAAAGACACGTCTCAGTTCCCACGGACAAGTTGCAAAACAGCAATTAAGTGCCCGAAATACCAGGTGGCACTGAAGCCTGTAAGTCTATGAAAGTAATCCAAAGCTTTGCCTCCCCGGATGAAAAGACGTCACTTAAGTGCCAGAAGTTCTGCTACTGTGTATGCTGAGAGGCACCACTGCGACAGCCCCGCACACTGGAGGCAGTTAGTGATTCACAAATTTGCACGTAGGACCCTTCAGAGCTGCAAAGCTCGCAGGCATTATGCCTAGCAGCCAAGGAGAAGAGTCCATTGAGCATGAAGCACAGCACCATGGGTACTCTTCTTCAAATGCGCAGCAAGAAGAGGAGTGAAAAGTGGTGAAAAAGCTGCAAGCCCTACAATAAATGCTGTGCGGTCCTGCAAAGTGTCACCTTTGACATGGTAAATAAAAGTGTTACTGAGTAGCTAAGTAATTACATAGCTCCTTGCAGCTCATGTAGTATCTAGTCCCCTACTATGATCTGATTCGGCAAGGTATTCAAAGCATGTTCACAACTAAAACTTTCCAAGTATTCCCAGCAGCTTCACTACGAATAGTCAGTCTCCTGAAGTTTCTCACAATGCTGAACTGAGGACATTTGACATACATCCTTACCTGTAACTGACAGATCAAAGACTTACTTAGAACTTCATTATATAGGTGCAAACATTGCAGTGATTGTTCACTTACTCATTAATTCGTAACAGAAAGATATATTGCAAATTACAGATTGAAAAGGAGTTCTTTTGCAATAAGTTGTTATTGCTTTGCACTGGGATGAAACAAAATTTGGGTTTTAAATCAAGTTTGTTTTTTAAATAGAAAGGATATAATAAGAAACATCATACCTATCCCACCATAACATTTTAAGAATTTGTGATAGAAATACATCCTACTTGTCTTGAAGTTCCTGCTCTTAATTACTCATAAAAAATGGAACATCTCCAGGAGAGATTAAAAAAGATGCACTGCATGGTTCTCAACACATCAGGTGCCTCACAAGTGGTACATCCACATCAGATTCCTGGCAAGAGGAACACCAAACACAATTTCAAGGGCATAGCTCATGGTTATCTCCTACTAAGTGATAAACAGAATGCCAAATCTCAGCCAAAATAATAAGTGGAATATGGAAGATGAGGCACAGGGAAAAAACAGTACAAACTCAAACTTCCTGAGAGGAGAGCGAGGCCAAAAGGAATATAACCAAATCTTGGTATGTGATGGGAAAAGCCACAGCTGAACATGGAGCAACAAACTGGAGAAAGGCAGAGAAAACAGTAGCCAAAAGCTAATCCTTTTAACAACTGCAGTCCCTCTCAGACTATGAATGAACCTAAAAAATGAGAAAGTAAAAGGAAGAAAACTAAATTTTAAGGAAGATGTCTAGATTTTGTGCTGCAGGGACTAAAGACTGCTCTTGTACAAGACGCAGCGTGCACCCAAACCCTGTTCTTTATAGGCTAAGCCTTTTCTGACTACTCCAACTCATCACAGGAATGGGATAACAAAACCAGATACGTAGGCGTATCTGTTCAACTTATATATGCCCTCCTCCAAGTAACAAAAGAGGACATCTGACATATTTTGTAAGAAAATGACATTATTTTGACAACAGGAATTCTTTCTTTGTGAAGTTTGATTAGGTACAGTAACAGATGAAAGCCCAGGCTGATGTCCCTCATCTGAATGCTCATCAGGCTTAGCTCTACCTAATTTCTCAACTCCTCTGGGACTAGTAAGGATCCATTCATAATCCCAAAGTCACCATTTGCTGCCACTTCCAGGGATTTGGCAGCTTGATCTACACTAGTAAATCAAATACCGCCCTGAAACACTCCTTGGCACTACAATATGATCACCTACATTTTAAGTTGTTAAAATTGCTCTTGAAATGCTTTTCACTCATGCCAGCTAGCACTCTCCTAGACAACTTGCAGGCACAGTTCATAAGTGAGAACATTTCAGGAACCATTCCAAATAAGCAGGTGGATCTTGCCACAAATTGCTTTGGAAGCTCAGAGAATTTACACTATAGACATCAGCTGTTCTGTGCAGTGGGACTCAAGAGCATGGGGATGATCCCAGATATGTCTTATTTAACAGTCTAGACACAGCCTAAAAATCCAGCTGCAATGGTACCCCAGTGAAACCGAGGCTCATCCTAGTGATGTTTTTATTGCTTCACTCAAAAAAAGATTTTACAAAAATAACCACTAGAAACACATAGCTGCCAGCAAAATAAAACACACTTGCCCACATTTCTTTTCTTAGTATCTTCCACCATTCCTAAGCAATCCTTTAGTTGTAAACTATCCTGGAGCTCCACTTCCCCAGAAGGGTGCTCTTAAGTATCCTTCTTTTCTGAAAGTGATTTCCCATTAATCCAAGTCACCTCCTTCTGATAACGTAGTACAAACCATTCTTCTGAAGCCTGATCTGGCTTAACCATCACAGGATCCTTTAGTGTACTGGCCTGATTGGTTATCCTGCTATGGCCACAGAACTTCACATGAATTGGTGATTATCCAGTTGGTAGGTCATGGGCTTAGCCTTGCACTGGAAGATACAAGAAAGATTCACACCCAAAACCCCCCAGCCAATTAAGTATACAACTGGAAGAGATGATAATTTAAGAAAATAGCACTGAGTTGAGGATAAGGAGTTAAAAAGGCGGATTTGGGTTCTCTGTCCTTCTTTTCTGATTTTGGATAACTCTGTTTCTTATATGGAAGAGTAGGTAGAAACTCATTCTTGAATCTCCCTGAACGTAATATATGCTGAAGAGAAGTTTTAAAGTTTTTTGTGTCAAATTTACTTTCCCTCAATACTCATGACGGAAAACAAATGAGGCTGACAGCTTCTTGGACTTTCCACTCTGGGTTGTAAGGCACGAGGGAAGAGAATATCCCTCTGTGAGCTAAGCATACATTGGAATGGATTTTTCATCTATTTTTAACAGTAATTTATCTAATTGCTCTGCATTATGCTACAGCACATCATGTTAAACTGCATTTTTACATGGCTGCATTACAGTTTCAGACATTTTATTACATAATCTACGATGACATTTTACTTGCTGTATTCATCCTGGAAGAACAATGCAAAAATGGCTACAACAATGCAAGTGCAGTTTTCATATCATGCCTGCTTAGGATACAGGGATAATAACGTTATACAGTACTTATTAATGCTTTCTCAGTCAGTATGTTACGATGTGCTAAATTCTTTGTGTCATGGGGCTCAATTGCTTAGATTTGGCAGTCGGATGAAATTATAAGAAATAAAAAACAGGCTAATCAAACATAAATGTGATCCTAAATTTTTACTGGCCGCTTTTATACAATGTTACCTGCTAGGTCTGGAATCTCACTGAGAGGACAAAGGTGGAGAAGTGGCTGAAGCAAGGGGAAAAAGACACATCTCTTCTGCTGTCAGTGAAAATCAAAAGTTTGGGGAGGGAATGCTTTTCAAACTCCATTATCTTTGCAGGGGTGACCTCATTTTTAAAATAATTATTGCCTCTGAGTGGTAACATAGATATTTACATGTAAAACTGCATTTGAGATATGATATGTAATCATAGGGAATACCACAGTAGCTTTGTTAGTCAGGTATGAGATGCATAAAATATGTGCAAGTGAACCAGGACTGGTACTATGCATGGCATAACACTGTAGTGACCATTTTTTGTAAATATTGCCTCCTAAATGTTACTACTATTTATCAGGCATCCCACTGTAAAAATTACGCATTCAGATTTCACTGGTCATTAGAAACTTACAAAATGCCTGTGGTTCCTGCAGCAATACAAAAGGTTGCGCATCACTATCACCCGTATATATCTTTGATTTACAGATTTTAAATAAACTGCCATATTAACTAGCAATAACCAAACAGTTTTAAGAGGAGAAAGGGCAGCTTTCCTGAAACTAGTCCTTTTTTACCTATTATCTCAACAGATGCCTCAAGTAGAAGAGCGGCAGAAGATACCAGAATTAGTTCTTTGTCGTAGCATCTCTTCCTTTTTCCCGAAGATAATCAAGCACAAGGTGGCATGAGATAATTAGCTACAAGTATCATTGGCTCCCTGAATCATCTCCATGACTGATACCGAGCTCCTGCAGGCAGCCTGGGCTTAGAGTCTGTGACTCCCAGGGAAGATATTTCAACACAAGAAAGAGGCCCTACACCGGGGGAAGAAGGAGCTATGCATATGAATGACTACATCTTGTCTTGCCTGGCTGATAGAACTCCTCGGTATTTCCAGCTCCTCACTGCTGGGCTAAAGCAGCTTACCATAGGGATACCAGACTGTTTCTTTGACCTCCATCTTTTGCTTTTGGTTGCATCTTCAAGTAGGACCACTGTCTCAAAAAGCTTCCATTTATTAACCCTAGAATAGTTGTGTACTTTTTTAAAATAAATACGTAGGGAGCTCCTTACATCAATGTAAATAAATAATTGGCCTGCATTTGTAATTGATAATATCTGCAGACAAAGTGCTGTACTGGAGATGGAAGATGGGAGGTTAGCCCACCAGGCTTATACCCCAATTTTACTGCACGGTTGATATCAATCCCTGTTTTGAAATTGCATACGTAGAGGCAACCTCATAATTCCCTCAGATATCAAGGGATATCTACAAAACAACAAAAGTTTGTAACTCCCAGAGGTATGAAATAGATCCTTACTCCTGAAAATAACACATAAATATGAATTTAAGAGCATAACTTTAGACAACAAAGTTTAAAATTTTAATCTTAGTAATCCACTGTCTCAGTCTCCATCTTTAAAAGTAAAAATACTGAGTTTTTTACAAAATGATCTTATTTTCTTGGATAAGAAGCTCTGCATCTGCTATGTATTCTTATTTAGTGCTATTAAAACGGTTGCCATTTTTGCTTTTTACAAGTCTTTACAAGTAATGTGAAATAAGACCATTTTTCATGTGGCAACTTATCGCTAAGCAGGGCAACATTGTTAATAAAAACAATTTAGTACCTAATATAGACAATTTCACTACAAAAATTTCAGAATGCATACAATTATGTGAGAACAGAATTTTACAAGTATCCATGAAAAATAATTACATCTTTTATTTTGCACATCCAGATTCCACGCAAGTGACACATGTAAGAATGTGTTATTAATCCTGAAGCAAAACCATGAATCTTGTCAATACTTACCAGGGCGTATAAAAACCAGAGAACGCTGTTGTTACAATGAAAGATATGGCACACACACTATTTCACTACACTGACTTTAATGCTTTAATACTACTACATCTTACCAGTAGGCAGCACTGTTACATCTTTTTAGATGTTAGCAATGTTAATGACATACAGTGCCATCTGCAACTTTCTACATAATATCTGACCTTTACTTCCATTCAACCCTCATTATTTTTTCTTCACGCAGTGTTTCTATCTCCCAGATTTTATTTCATAAAAGAAAATAAGAAGAAAATCAAAATGCTGGAATATTTTTTAGCACATCAAAAATGGAAAATGGATATGGGAATGGTACATTGGATTGCATTAATCAATTACCATAACTGTCACTATTTAAAACATGGCAATATCTGTATCAAATGATGAATTACCTTAGGCAAATATCTCAGCAACGGAAATGATTCATTTCAGTATTGATTAAATCATTTAGACCTTTAAGATCTTAAAAGAACAAACTGATTGAACAAACAATGGTCCTGATCCAGAAAACCCTTGTTCAAATGAAGAGCACATGAGCCTTCAGTTATGAGAGCTGGATCTTAAATTGAGCTATTCATCTCAAGAAGGATTTAAAGTGTAAAATTCAGAACAAATCACTGTTATAAAAACAATAATCTGTTCTTATTACTACCTTAAAGATAGCCAAACCTAAACATACAAACAAGTACAATGCCCTCATAACTGATAATTTTCAGTTTTTCCATTCCCCAGAGCTTGTATCATCAACTAATGGGTCCTTGATCTTGCATTTGCTAAAAATTAAAATTCAATATTGAGTTCAATAGGATTTTTGGATGTACAAGACAGGAAGAATTTTGTGACGAATACACATGTACCCAGCTGCAAAGGTTACTCGCAGGGGTTAATAAGTATATTTGCAAAGCACAGATAATGAATACTTACATTAGAATATGTATCTATTTTCTATATATAAATTTCTATGTGTAGACACACACACATGCCCACACAAGCACACACATATATATTTATATGACTAAAAGTTTAATAATAAACAGTATTCTTATAGTTCATTGGTAAACAAGATATACTAGCTTAAACATCTTAGCAGTATCAAAGATTTTTTTCCACTTTCTGTCCTACTTTCACACCAAAATTATAATTTCATATTTCATAAAAAGGCACTGAAACGTAAAATGGGCCAACATCAAAATATAACAAGGAAGCAAAGATAAATTAGAGGAATTCTTTGGTTCTTTCACTAACTAATCAGAGATATACAGAAAAGGACCTTTTAAGTTTAATGATACCTGCTCATTAAATGATGCTAAACACTAAAATACCACGAACAGCAGGGAATTTCAGTTTACATTAGAGAAAAAAATAAAAGGGTAAAAATGACTGAAGTTGGTCAGTTCAAGCTGATAGGGCACTTCAAATGAATAACAGAAGAATAAAAGAGACACTCTAGGTTAAATTAGGTTCTCCTATGCCTTTTCTTGAAAGTGCTTAACTTCACAAATTTTATTTGAATTAACTAACCTGCCAAAATCAAAGACTTGAATAGGGGTAAAGTTAAACAAGCAACTATACTTCACAGTAAGTTTACCCATTAAACAGCAGATAAAACCTCTGCATAAGAAAAGATGGGGGAAACAGTTTCAGAATGTGCATTTTTTCCTTCTCTACTCAGGGAAATGTCATCCCTTTCATACTCTTGAAGTAAAGCTGTAATTCAGAATAAAATTATTCAGATACGGTACTTAATTCTTCTAGTAATTTGTTTTTAAGAATCCTGTTTTTCTAAGTTCAGCACAGTTTTCTTTCTCTCCATTTGAAATATATAATTCTTGAGTATTACCATTTTAGTGCAGCATTAAAGATATTAAACAATTAATTATACCGTATTACCTAATAACTTTTGCAAACGTACTAATAAGCATTTAAAGGAAAATAAGCCATTTGAAGAAATTGTCAAGGTTGAAGGGAAAAAAAAAGGGTTGTAAATAAGAAGGTGGCTTCAAATCTTTCTCAAAATACATGCTATACCCTATGTTAATTTTGTTTCAAGGTGATTACATTTATCATTAAAAAGAATACGAGAAGAATTCCATTCTGTTTTTTTCTGTGCTAGCAGCTGTAACATACTACTAAAAATACACATTTCACATAGATTCTACCTGTTCCTCACACTTCTGTATTTTCTTTCTGTCCTGAAGTTAAAAAAAAAGACAAACCCCACTTTATTAAGAAGACAAACTTCTCCGACAGACAAGTTTTAACTGCAAAAACTCCAGTCCTGAAAGTCGATCCTTGTAGGCTGTAGAACCTGCTTGAAAGACTCTGCTGTAAAATCGACCTGCTCGCTGACTAGGTTTTTAATTATTATTACACACAATGCTTCTAGATTTAGTTAGTTATTTTTAGTTAGCATTTTAGCAATTTGGGAGAGGGACAGAGTCAGAGAAAGAAGAGAGAAGAGCAAGAATATACTTGGGTGTACACAGGTAGCAAGCAACTCCCCATCTGGGTCTGTTTCAGGCAAAGCGAGTGTCTCTGTTCCTTAACGTCCCTCCCAGAAACCCTCCACCTTCGTGGGCTAATGCTCAGCCTGAGGATGCAACACTGGATTGGGACACAAGAGCCACAGTTTTGGTCACCAACACAAAAATAAATTTGGATTTGATTTTCAGAGATGATATGCAGTTATGGTTGCCAAGCATGTCTCCAATCCAGCCCATCCATTTCACAGGTTTAAATGCTAACCCACAACATACGGGTAATGGTTGTCTGCCTCACCGAGGGACTGCGAGATTATTCTCATGGCTTTGAAACATTCCAAATACCATAAGCATAGCCGGAATGCAAACAAATACAACCCCAAACTAAGAGGTGCAGAGACATATGCTCTCTGTGGTCAGTGACTGACATTGGAACCTTATGATAGCCAACTCCAAGGGGATGGATCCATACTTCCATCTAGGTAAGTGCCATCACCTTTAAACTTCGTTCTCCATAACGAAGTTGTATTGAAATACGTTTACACAAGTATACAATACACAATGCCATGCAGCAAAGGTGCTGGGTGATGGGTGCTGTGTCAGCCTCAGAAGAAACACTAGACTGCTTTAATATGCCACAGCTATAACTGGCAAGATGCAGGAGAGCATCAACCACCTGGAAGCCATGTTAACAACTAAAAAAGGTACAGTAGCAGTTGTACAACAACAGTGTACGAAAACTCCATATATATGCTGATAGATGGACTAAAACTTGAGAAAGAGCTCTGCTCTAGAAAAGCTGCCATAAAAAGCCATGAAAAATGAAGGATGCAGATGAGGTAAAAGTATATAAATAACATAATGACCATTATGATATAGGATATCTTTTATTCCCTGCTTTAACTGTTACTTCTATTTTATCTTTAAGAAAATTAATAGTTCACTTCCTGTGACAAAAGCCAGGCCAATCTCTCGGCACTTGCAACCAATCTTACAGCACTGATCAAGGAACAATCTCCTGTGTATGCTCAGAAGTACATAAAGGCTCCCCTACAGTTCACTGCAAACAACTAAGCTTACTGTAGCATAAAGAACAGTGAGTTACATCTCCCCATGCCTCAGCAATACAACCAGAGCTAAGAAGGACATGGTAGCTCGGATACTACTTTTTTGTTCACACCTGCACCAGGTTAATTCAACTGAATACACCCAAGCATCTTCCATTTGTGTGAAACTCATCAGTGAAGAACTTCCTTAGAGATACTTCTCCCAGTCAGAACAGCGTCAGCATGCATCTGAAAAATGCTTTGGTTGCCCTCTGTAACTGTCTTCCAGATAACACTGGAGAATATTTCATGCTAAAGGCCTAAGCAGAGCATGAAAAAGATGAAATGCACTACCTATTAAACGAACATGGTATACTATCTCAGAACAAAACTTAAGAGGTATGAACTTTTTCATTTAGTGAGAGGGAAGGAACTGATTTAATCTTTTTGTCAACACCAACATCACGAAGAAAACAACTTTTCAATTAAGAAATAAAAAGTTACAGGAAATGCAGGAGATGAGCAGCTAGAAAAAGTTGGCCTTGCTTGTTAGGAAAAATACCAAAGGATTAGTTAAGATTAGTTAGGCATCATTGAGAAAGTCATTTGTAAGACAGCATTGACAACTACGTAATTACAACATCAGATACACTGAGTTAACAGCTTATTCATTCTACTAGTAAATATGGATGAGAAAAAACAGGATGTTGTTATCTTCGTTCTCATTAGTATTTTCAGTACAAGTGGCTGAAAGCATCAGCTGAGAGGCCCCACTGATACAGGCGCTCTGTGAACCACAGCAAGAGACACCACCACCAAAGAATGCATAGTCTGATCAAAGACACTTTGCAGAATAATTTAAAGGAATTTTATCCTTTCCCTAACTTGCACATTTTATTCTAATGATTTTTGCAGCATGTCTTACAACAAATATTTCCTTATCTGTTATCCTTAACTAATTTTCCTCCTATTCTTAAACCATATTAAGTCATGTCACTGCTTTTCACCAGCAAAAATTCTCTATTCTAGCATAAAAGCAGAACTGGAAAATCTGGGGGTGTTCAGCTCAAAAAGTCAGGAACTGATAAACTAAAAATGCACCCCTTGTGTTCACTTTACAAATGCATGATACACCAAGTGAGTAAGTCGACCTGGTCCACTGTTTTTCCTAAAGAGGGAACAGAAACTTGAGCCCTGAATACCACCTGCCTCCCTGCAGGTGAATAATAAGAATAAATGCCCTGCAATTAAGACTGGGGGGATTACCTGCTGCCCTGCCGAGGATTTTGCAAAACTGCTTTGCCCACCTGCCTGCCCAACAGCGTCCAACAATGTTAACAAACTCAGGAGAGCAACAGCTTTCCTTTAGAGCCCATCAAATTTACACAGACCTAAACTAGACACGCTGAAATGTGTGCAGTCTATAGTACACCCTTTCTGTAGAGTTTTGTTTATACGTATCTGATTGTTTGTTGATCTTAGAATTCATTTTCTCTTCTCTTACACTGTCTGCATTCCCTTTAATTTCATCCTCCTCCTCTGTCTAATTTCTCATGCCACTTTTCCCTTAGTCTCCTGTTTTATCCAGTTACTTTTCTATTCTGAAAAAAACCCTGCCTTAATATTGAAGAATGTATTAGTGATTCTTTCCTATTTTGCGTTTCCAGTTTCACTTCTAGCTCTCTTCTTTCTCCCCTCTTACATTCCCCCTCCTTCCCATCTCTGTCATTTATCCTAGAATTTCTATTCCTTTCAGTCCCTTCTGGCCTTAAAATCTGTGCAGCTTTATTGAAAACAGTACTTATCGGCTTATTTAAAGTTGTGAAAAAGCAAGACCTAACACAGAATTGGTCTAACTGGACAAACCTGCATCTAGCACCTTACCACGTATCTCAGAGCAGTCTGAATGGCATTTGGTCCATCTTGAAGGACAGTGTGGTAAGCAGATGATTAAACAGATATGTCCTCTTTTTTGACCAAATGAATACCCATTACATTGGTAAAACCCCTCTTTGCTAACACAGTTTGAAGGATAGTGTTTTCTTCTTTTGAAATAATTTATAAGCTGCTGATACTAGCTTTTTTTATACATGAACCTAGTACCTATATTAGTGGTCATAATTTTTAGGTACGTCCCCAGAATATATTCATTTACTAGGGAAATTACTGACTGAACAATCAATGACTATATGAACTGTAATTCCTTTTCTTGGAGAGAGGCTACCAAAATATACTAAATATCACCAAAACTGCTACAGATCGTGGAACAAACCCTGCATAACATCAGATCCAAAGAATGCATTATAAATTATAAAATTATTTACACTTGAAAGTATTAAGGTGTGCTAGGTGCTTTCCAAACAGAGAAGTCATGTGGCTAGTATGCAATTCCAGCTAAATGAAGTTAATGTTTCTTCATTTGCAAACTGGCAATAGTGGAGCCTGCCTTCTTTGGAAATCATGTTAAGAAAAGTGAGAAAACCACCCTTCCAGAACAATGTATTGCTTCTATAAACCCAAAATTATTCTTGCCCAATGCTAAAATCTAAAGCGAATATATATTAAAAGACTAAAGCAAAGCATTATCTTAAAACAGATTGGCCAATATGGCGCTTATGTAAACAGTACTAGGAGTTGTACTCATTCTTCTTCTCACTCTCCCCACCATTATTTATTTGCTTCCTGCATAGATTCTGAAATAATCTAAACTGCTTAAAATCCACATTTTTTGTAATAGGAAGAGGTAAATGAAATCTTACGAAATCAAAAAGAAGCAGGAAACACATCCCTTTGTACTACTGTATATGGCAATGGATTGAAGCTGGCCATTGAGATTAAGAATGCACATGATCACCTCAATCCCTTTAGATGTAAGTGAAAGGTCAGAAACTTATCTAGGAAAAAGTCTAGATGAGGTGATACAGAGGCTTCCTTTATGCTGCTTTTAAAGAACGTCATCAGAAAGTGGTATTTGACCCTACCAAAGGTAAGCAGAGTCCAGGGATTGCCTTTAAAAGTTACTATTCCTCAACAGTTACCTAAAAATTCATTTCGAGATTGCACCACTTTCCATTACAACTAAAACAAAACAAAAAAAAAAGACACTGCATTGTTCTTTAGCATTTCTTCACTTTACAACAATAAAATCTGACACCTGATTTGTGTCTTTCTGTTCTATTTTGCATAGATAAACCTCAGTCTTGCATCATGGACAAACATCCTTAGCATGTTTTGATAGTTTAGCAATAACTAATTTAGATTTAAAATACTCTTATATATCAAGGAAAAAACTTTCTTCATTATTTGGACTTCATATTTTCAGAGAGAATTAAAAAGACAGGATTTAGCTTCACATTAAAGCATTTAAATCTACGACCTTACATGTACCTTTGGTTTCTAATAATCTATTAAATTGAAGAAAAATCTGTACTTTCTTCTACAGTCTGTACAGTCAATGGAGTCTAGAGAGAAAAGAAACCAGCCACTCACAAGGGCTCTTAGTTGCCTAAATGCAGGTATCCGTTGTTATTTTAGATATCTAGGGTATCATGCCCAATTTTCAGCTGCCAGCCCAGGACAGAGGTCTCCTATTGGTCCTGTGTTAGATCTGCTAACCCTCCAGAGACATCTCAGGTATCTAAAGGCATCTCCAGTGCCTAGAAATGTGTGTTTAGGGAAATGAATCGCACTCTAGACACCTACTTAAGGGCACGCAAAATCCATCTCCAGATTCAGTTGACTGTACTGACTAAAGTGGGAGCTCTGTTCATTACAAATTGAAACTTTGCCACCTACTGCAAGCGCAGACACCTATGACTGGGCATGTATATCCAGGTGCCCCAATCTGAGAGATGAACCTTATTCAAGATGCCTCCAGGTTTGTCAGCTGGACAGCACGGCTAAAAATAATGAAAACTGGTATGCATTTAATATAAAAAGAAACTGGTCCATCTATGTCTGAGAGGGCCACATATAAATTACAGCTGCTCAAATGAACCTTTTTTGGTAGAAAAGTAACATCTCCCTTGGATTTCGTTTCACCAAAATTAATATAATTAGATTTCAAAAAATTTACTATCCAGCTCTGTTACACCTAAGAAAATGAAGTTGTTCTCAGTTTTTTCTCATGTGCAAACCTGTAGTAGTTTTTCATGTTTCCCCTATTTAAATATGCATCTGTTTTTCATAGATATAAGCATATTGTTTAAGAAAACATAAGTTAGACTTGTATGTCACGTTATTAGTCCAGTTTTGTATGAAAAGATCTGCACAATCATATTTTGCCTGTCAGTCAACCATCAGTATCTTCTGGGCCATTTCCTCCAAATGTGACAGAGCTTCAACCATCTGAAGTTGCTCCAAGTTTTATGAAAAATGAAGAAAAATGTGTTACTAATGCACACACACAAATAAAGGCTCTGCCACAACTGCTGTGCCACACAGACATCAGAGACTTCACGTGGATTCTACTGCTCCCATAAATGGTTTTGGGGTTTTTTTTAGAAATATAACTGGATTCTGTACCTTAGAACAGCAAAATGTGCATGATGATATTAAAATCCAGCTGCCAAAATTAGAAAGCTAAGCGGCTACTAAAGGCTTATAAACAGGAGCTTTCAATTTCCTACCTCCTGTTAAAATTGAAAAACTTACAAAGAATAACTGAAATGCAACCAACAACGAATTTGAGTTTCATCTTGAAAGCTTTACCTAAAAGTGGCACAGACTGAAGACAATAAGATCTTTAGTGCTGTTATATCTTTTCAACAATGTTATGCACTGGCAGAGCCCAGCTGCAGAGATTTTCCCATGTAACAGGGTTCTTCTTAGACACCCATTTTTTCCTAAAGCTTATCGATTGTGGGTAGTGTATTTCTTTGCTACTGCAAGCAGTGTCTGGTAACTGTACGGGGCTCACCAGTATTGATGTGGAACTGCAGAAAAGACAGAAGTCTCTCTCTGCCCAAGTTATAAAATAACATCCTTCACTCTATGGAAAATCCATGAGGTAACATCTTCTGCTTATCTTCTACGACTCTACTAGTATCAGTAAAGAATATTATAAAAGGGGAAAAGAGGGAAAGCATTTTACCTTTATCCAGATCAGGATAAGCAGTCGTGACTGATATTACAAAACAGAGGAGGGGAAGAGAAATGCTACAGCACTACTGGTACAGAGCTGCTGTTGGGACGACAACTACTTGTGCTGGGGTTTGTCCCCTTGGAACAAATACTGACGAGATTCATGGCCAGGGACCTTAAGAGCTGGTGAACTCTTGGACAACCCAGTGAAAAAGTAAGGGAGGACATTGGTTCCTTGTCTGTGAACTTTAAGAAAGTTCATATTTGGGAGAGTAGTGCAAGAGACTCCAAAGAGTAAGTATGGGTGCGTAGGAAGCATACAGCAGGAAATATGTGTTAGTCCCCCAATATAGTGACACTCTGTAGAGTGTATCAGACTGTAAAAATCCTCCTTGTATACCTGCAGTGACAGGTTTTTCCCACACAACTCAAATCCTCAGGTTTCCTACATATATTCACGTCTGTCTGCATAAATGTCTCCACTCAGCAATTCAGAGCTTGTTCTGCCATAGGTTCTAAGTCTTTACATCAATACAAAATTAAAAAAATACAAGAACCATTCTAACATCTATCATGGAGTGACTACTACCAACTCCTAATAATATCATAGTGTAAGAAAGCATTTAAACAGTACATCTTATACAGTGATGACTGTACATTCATATTCATCATTACACTCTGGCCTCATGTGAGGTTTCCTAATCAGCAATGGGTTAGTTTTTTTTTTTCTTTCCTCTCTGGATAATAATTTAGAAAGTCTTTCCATTTCTTTATCTTTATCTCACATAGATACTCTGCAAAGGGAGCATTTACCTATTCAGATATTTTTCATAATTATGCAACTTCATAAAGAGAGCATCACTAAATCCACTGTCATTTTTCACCTACTCTGGAAAGCAGATATGCCATGTACATCCTCTTTTCTTTTTCTGCCAAAGCAGCTGGTAAAATTCTTCATAAACCAGTGAAGCAGAGGGTAAATTGGGAATACCAGACATGACAGGAATAGCCGTAACTCCATTCATGTCAACAGCACTCATAGGGACAGAAGCTCTTTTTC
This sequence comes from Rissa tridactyla, assembly GCF_028500815.1. Taxonomy (NCBI): domain Eukaryota; kingdom Metazoa; phylum Chordata; class Aves; order Charadriiformes; family Laridae; genus Rissa; species Rissa tridactyla. The sequence goes on along the minus strand of NC_071466.1, from coordinate 190,543,972 downwards.
CAGTCAGAAAAAATAAGGCTAGTGCATATCCAGAGGAGAAATAAAGCCTCCAGAAAAAAAAGGTACTGCTCCGCAACACAGAGCAATGCATATCCCTTATTCACAGCCGATTAGCACAAAATAAAATACAAAATACTACCTTTTGTAATTGCATTGAATCCAATGAGTCAATGTTAAGGATTTGAGCAAAAGTAGCCACAAATACCTTGTAAGCTATACAGATATTGCAGAATACTTAGAGATTACTTATCTCATAAAATTCAAAAGCAGCTAGAAGCTCAAGCTGGTGATCAAACTCATTTTACAATTGATTTTGTTCTTTTTCTTAGCAGATGACAGTGATGCTAGAAATCTTGGATTAACATGTATGATTTCAGATCTCAGGAGAATGAAGTCAACAGGACAGCACCATGGGGAAAAACAGGTAGAAAGGCAGTAACATTGGTCAGTGCAATAGGGCTGTGGGGTTTTAGAGCCCCCTCTACAAGGGGGAGTTTGAGAATGATATTGGGGAATAAGGAGAAGGTGGAGAAGAAACCCAAGGAGGCAGAAAGGGGCACATAATTAAAATCTATTTCATATGACTGCACTCACCAACAGAGGACACCTAGCGCTTACTCCCACATATGTCTTTGCAGCAATTAACATTTGTTCCCTATCATTTTGGAGGGTGTTTCCAGAACCTGAACTATGTTGACAAGGTCTAGAAGAATGCCTCACTTATCAATGTTTGGAGTAACTTGGGTGAATCTAAGACTGGATCCAAATGCTTGGTCACTGGTTACCTTCCTTGAAAGAAATACAATCCACCTTGTCACAATATGAGGAAGTTTTGGAAACATTCCTCTTCTTGCCTCTTACAGTAAAATATGCTCCTGTAGCTCTGCCTAGCAGCTACACTGGCAAAACCATAACAAAAATCTAGAATACAGAAGGGCTCTTCCAAATGCTTTCAGTAGTCAACATATTATTGATGGCTGTTCACACGAGCTTGGGCATGTTATTCCCTTCAGACAACAAAAAAGTCGATACCTTGGGTAGCCAGTGCACAATGGGAATACAAGTCTATGAGACCATCCTAAACCTAGAACACAGGAATACCTAACTGCGTGTCATCACTCAAACGGACACTAACTCAGTCAGAAGAATTAAAAAATGGTAGAGAGGACACATGCCAAGAAGTTACTGCATGTGTGGATGAATGGGGTGTGAGAAAGTAGTGGAAAACTAACGACAATGGAACAGCTGAACTAGTAACACAGGTGTGGTCATGAAAACTACAGAAGTGTAAATGACTCACAGATAAAATCCTTTAACTTCTATGGTAAAATAAAGCAAATTAATTAAATTGCAAATTGTGTTTGTGTGTCCATGTTTTATTCTGAAAAAGAAGACAAAAAAGAAAAAGAAAAATCCAAACATACAAAAAAAAATCCCAAAGCCTTTTCAACGTAAACAAAGCTCTTGACATTCATCAACAACTGGAAACCTAAAGAGGGGTTTAAGGTCATGCTACATGTGCTATTCACAGAATCACTACATATATGATTTTGTCTTTCCTGAATAGGTGAATGATGCTACAAGTCAACCACCTAGAACAGAAACTAAAGATCTTTTTAGACAGAACATAAAACGGAATGACATGGAACACTTGCGTGCTTGGTCAGTGCTCACTACATATTAGAATAAAAACTTCAAAACAATTGGAATTATAGAGCAGAAATAAAGCAAAGGAAGAGAAAGGCAGAAAACCAGTACTCTAAAACCCATATACTGATTGCAATTTTAGAAAAAGAAGACAAAACCAAATAAATCACAAGTGAAAGAAAGGACAGTCTTAAGAGGCTGCAAGGTTTTTTTTAGAAACACACTGAGAGTTAACAATATTTTAGTCATGCTAGAGCAGCTAGGCTATTCTGCCTTGGAAGGGCCTGATACAAGAGACACAAGCATAGCTTGAAGGTAGGCAGTCTGACCGGAGGCTGAGAGCTGCGACTGATGTGCCCGTTAAGAAACCGACATTCAAAGGACGGCCCAAAATCTCTTCTTCTGTGCAGGGCAGGGTGAGCACTACATGCTTTATTTATCTCCTCTATCCCAAATAAAATTTGAGACTACACCTGTGAAACAGGACACATTTAAAAAGGTAAGGTGGGTAAGTTGATTAGCTAATTAACCAAGCTCTTATATACAACCCATAGGGAGCATCTCAAATGCATAGGACATTTTTTGTTATTAAAAAAAAATAGGACAAGGAAGATTTATCATTAAAATATATTTCACTAATTATACCACCTGGAGTTTCTTCCACAAAACAAACTTTTAATTAGAAAGTGTGGGTTTATAGAAAATGTTTGGTGTAGAAGTTTGATTGTTTATGAAAAGTAGAATGTGGAAAGTTCCTTGCATGCTAAGGAGCACAGCTGTACCGCTTCAGAGGCTGTACTTTGTCTATTTAAATGGCTCAGGAATCTCTTCAGAAACTACTGGCACTTACTTTTTGTATCCTCTTTAGGAAAAGGAGAGGCAAGCTAAAACGGATATTTGCTTTTACATGATGGAAGAGCTTCGCTAATTGTAGACATACAAATTATTTTCTCTTTAAGGAAGTAGTAAAACCTGATGATACATTAAAAATGAGCCAACCTGAGAAGTTCAATACTCAAGTCCCATACAGGCCTTTTGTATCAGCTGAGTGTTGCAAAGTAGATGCTTTCTTCCCAGAAGCACCAATCACCTTGTTCTCCATGCCTGGAGAAATTCAGCTCATACGCGGCAATGCACGATCTGCTGCAAAGCACAGCCTTGCACTGGAGATGTAGCTACATCTGCCATGTATAAAATCACTTAAACTGCTTATAGAGCGTCTTAAGGAAAAGCGGCAGAGTACTGCTTTTAAGATACACTGGAGAAAACAGCACAGACGCATGGGAGCATTCTTGATGCCCATCTTCATGCTCTTAAAATAACAATCTGTTTCTTTCAGTGTATGAATATCCTTTTCATAATAGTATTAGTTAAAATTTTTCTGAATTGGGCTTTTTTCCTGAATATCTGTCTTAAACAAGGAGTTAAGAGAAAGTTACTGCACAGGCAAGGGAAAGCTGCGTGACTACGTGTGGTACCAAAGGGACACATCCCTCTTTCACGTATTCCCTAACTTAGTCCTCATAGAAGGGAAGAACCGTGAGGTCCCATCTTGGGGGCTGGAAAAAGGAAGCAAACAGCAGTCCTCCAAAATCCAGGAATGATCAAGGAAAGAACACTGACCTGCATTTATTGCCGGGTAGTGCTCCCAGTTGAGTTAATAAAGTTGTGGCCTAATTAAACTGAGCACTTCACATCTTGTTTTTCTTCTTGCATGGCCGGGACAATTAAGCATCCTTTGATGTAGAGTGCTCTGAGGAAATCTCCCAATTACTTTATGAACAATTTTTGTCATAAAGCCTGAGAGAATTTGTTGAAACCACCTACAGTGGAATGAGGCCAGAACCAATCAACACTGGATGACCAGACTTAGGGCTAAGGATTTTAAACCATAGGCCACTAAGACCACAAGCAATACATCAAATGGAGAAATTTAAGCTCCAGGAATTGCTAGTTGGATACAGTAAGCTGAACAAAATTCTGTGGAAATTACTCGGTTTCCCTCCTTGAACAGAAAGTGTTGAGAATTACCGACTTTCTGTGTACTGGAAGTTGTATTATACTCTGATTGTATTCCAATTGAAAACTAAATTAATAGTACACGAAACTGCTCTGCTTAATCAAGTTACAAAAGGCATTTTAATACTTTTTACCAAAAACAAGCACGGATATTATTAATTCCAGATAGTAGTAATTTAAAATAACAGTTTGTTAACCTAAAATCAAAGTGTTATCGACATAGGATAATAAGGATTATCAAACCTACTGTTATCATAGGCAACCATGCTGTACATTTTCCTCTATAAACTGATCCATTTCCACCTTAAAACTAGTCAGGTTAATTAATGTATCTGAAAAACTAAGTATACAGAAGAAATAGTCTTAGATGGCAATATGAATATATATCCTAAGTATATCTATTTCAATATTAAACTGTATATCCTTAAGTATCTCATACTCTATTTAATCAATTGGTACATGCAATTTGTCTGAATTCAGATGCACCATAGATACAATCTTTTTTAAAAGCAGTTTTCAGATGGCAGTAACAGGGAAATAATTTTTTAAAAATGAACAGAACCAATTATAGCGCCTTCCATCTTTAAGAAAAGTATCACTTCTGTGTTGTTCTAACATTTAAAAAATGTTAGGTCCAAACTACTGTCTCCATTCAGTGTCCACTTGTGAAGACAATAAAAACCCCAAAACCTAAAGAGAACAATTATGCAATTGGAACATCTAAAATCTACTTTCTTTCTAGCATAAGAAAAGTATAGTATTTTAAGCTCTCATCTGTTATTACTTATTTTGTGCATGGGGCAAAATTTGTTTTGTGAAATTTGTTTTGATTATCTAGATAACTCAGCTCTCTGGCACTGAGTCTTTACAATTAAAATGTGGATTAAGTTTTAAAGATGGTGCTATTATTTACTTAAATAACACAAACCGGGCAGAAAATAAATAAATAATAAAACCCCAGCATAAAATCCCCTAGAAGGTAACTCATCGTTAGTACAAATTAGCTCTAAAATGCATCACAGGCAAGTAAAAAAAGCTTCAATTATTTTTGTCTTACAGTATAATAATGAGTCTTGACTAGGAAAAAAAGATACATTAATTTAGTAATGTTAAGATCTACCCACTGGAAAACACTACTGCTGGTGAAATATTTTAAGACATATATTCCATTCAACTCCCCAAACAAATAGCAGACTGTACTTCAAATGCATTGCAAGACTATTAGGTAATCTTTTTCTTTGTTTAGATTCAGTAGGGTTCAGTGACAAACATTCATCTTCTCTTTCTATAAAAGTTCCTGTTCTTTTGCTTAGTTAAGAATTGCTTTAGTTTTAGTAGCAACTCACAATTTACTTCACCATTTATTAGCCTCACACAATAAACTTCAAACAAAATGCAAAAATGATCGTTTAACTATTTTAAAATTATGAATTATTTGTTCTATGTTTAGATCACACAGTGGGAAGAGCAGTTACATCTGTAGGTAGGCTAATAGAATCAGACACAAAGCTTCTGAAATAAACTAATACCAGCTGCTCCCATGCCTCATTACCCGGGAGTAGCTGCTAGCCTGAAATATCGTACATTGCAGAATCGCTGGCTTTCAAAAGCCACGCAGACTTTTGAGAAGATGTAGCAGTACAAAACAGACACTTCCCTCAGACAGGGGGAAAAAAAGAAAAAAAAAAAAAGTCCTACACTTCAGTGTATGTGTTCAACTATTTTCCATTCTAAGGCACACATATTTTCCACCATCGTGTATTTTACTTATTTTAACAGGTGAAAGCAATTAGATTTCAAAATTATCACATCATCAGTGTTCCCCCTTTTAAAAGAATAATTTAAAAATTCTAAAACTAATGAAATGTCTTTTTGATTAGTACCATACTTTGTGCTTACAGAAGATACTGAAGTAGGAACGACAGTATCATAACCAGTGTCTAATCATTTAGATCACTAAGAGAGGATATATTAATGGAAAAAACCAGCTTCGCTCCAGATATATAATGCAGTCAAAAATGCTATGTAAACATAGCATTTTGTATAGCTATAAACATGCTGTACAAAAACAACTTGTAAAAAATAATCCATTTTCAAACTCCTTATTAAATTTGTTGGGCTTGCCGTACTCTGCAAATATTAGATTGCAACAGCTAAAACTCTCAGTAAAAGGTACTGTCAGACCCTCCTCATCTAAAATGGTCATTAAGAAAGCCTAAAGAGATTCACCTTCTCAAAACACAGAAGGAATTTCAATGTAAAAGTTTACACAATTAAAATTACAGAGGTTTAATTTCCAACAAGCCCCAAAGAATTCAATGTTCCATGGCTCTCAGGACTCATCTTCAAAACAGAGGGTTAGTTTTAAACGTTTAGGTAATGCATTTGGTATTAGAATTAAAAACTTGAGTATGTTTGAAAGAACGTTTATATTCCAACAGGAATCAATTGTATACTTCTAATTCGCCTACTCTGAAGATAACATTTTGATATACACAAATTAATTAGGCAGAAAAATTACAGCAGACTTCTGCTTTATTTAAAAAAATATTCAACATGGTGTTCAGTAGGTACTCTGGAGTACCATTTAGAGGCAGTATGTCACAATCTCATTCTTAATTTTAAAATACTAAAATAATGAAAAGCAAGTTATGTGATGGTATATGTTTCAGAACAGCATTGTCTTTTTATATCAATCATTAAGTATTTTTTTCTAATATCTCTTATCTCTGTAACTGTCCTCAGCATAATAAAATAAATTCAACTCACCATTTTCAGAATAGTAAGTGCTTACTGAATATTATTTGCCTTACTCTCAAGTGGAAAATTATGGAAATGATTATATGAGATCTAAAATGCAAGCAGTCACTAGTAGTAAGCATGTTAGGTAAGGCAATACCTTTTAAGTTCATCAGATAAATTGTTACATGTTTAGAGATTTTCTTGACTTTTCAACGGTGTGACACGGTCAGCATTGCAGCTCAGAAGACTATTTAATCAATTTTTAAATCGCTTTTATTTAAAAACTCCCTAATAAATAAAACACACAAATCCAAGCTGAAAAATACTGAATATTTCATTTAAAATATAATATTCAGCTACTTTGATGAAATAACTTTATTTTCAGTGAAATGAGGCCTCTCTTTCTTCTGTATTTGTCAGATTGCAGATGAATTGTACTCAATATCCTGGACTGCCTTTGACAAATAAAAAATACTTATAAAAAACATCACCAAATACCAGAGAAAAAAAAGAAAGCGTATTGGGCCAGAAAGGTGGGACAGCATCCAGACAGTGCAAACCAGGAATACAAGTGATTTTTTCACTGCCGGACACTCATCTTATGAAAGTATCAGGCATAATTTGCTCCATCTCCAGCAGAATTACAGCATAGCCCAGCTAACGAGTCTGGCAATAAACCAGTTCAAAATTCAACATGTACAGTGATATTCCTTATATTATTAAAGATGCATCTATGTCTGAAGGCCAGAAATTCTTTACCAAGTGAACACAGAGAATTAGAGAGTGTAATTTCTTGGCGTTACTGTGTCGTGGCACTTAAAAACCAGCTGAAAGTATAACTACATTCCCAAACTGGAAAGTTTACTAACAAAACCTGAGTTACTGTGAACAGAAGATTGGTTAAATCATGGCTTTCCCTGCCATTGCTTCACTTAATCTCAGGAAGCCCAGTCCTATCCATACTTTCAGGGAAATATCTATAGTCTCTGGATCAGACAAAACAGCATATTAAAGCTGGATGTGTTCATTAACATACTGCAAACACTTCGTATTTGATCTCTAAGCAGAAAACAAAGGCCCACTAGTAACGTTACCAGTGCAGTATCTGTGCTATACGCCAGCCATATCCCTAAAGTGGAAGCTACTAGTAAAGAAAGGCATAAAGGAAAACCAAAAGGTGTCAATAAAAATCCACAACCATGAGGGCTTATGAAAATAACAACCAATTCTTAAAACGCAATTGAGAAAGAAGCAGCATTTAGCAAATCTCAGTTTGGGAAAAAGGATGACATATTATTAAAATCCAGAGAGGTAGTTTATACCCCAAAATTATTAAAGCCATTGGAGAGCAACTAAAGCAAAAGGAATTCACTGAAACATTAATGTGGGTTTTTAACAAATCTTGGAATACTCTACAAGATCAAGAGGACTGCAAAAACTCAGTGTGGTGTTCGTGTTTATGAAGATCAAACCTGAGAAACTACAGGCAGGCTGACTCAAGCCAGTATAAATTCTGGAAAGGTTGAGCAGTAAATAATTAAGAAATGATAGCATAATTCATTCACTTGCAAGTCTTGTCAACTAAACTCGATACCATTTTTTATGCTATAACAAGTTTGGCTAATAACATTAACTTGTATTGTCATAGTACACTTAGATTGCTATAAGATTTAATCTTGCATGACATTTTCAAGCACCATACAAAATCAATACTCTACATTACATGGATTAAAACTGTTTAAATACACAGATCTTGAACACTGTAAGTGGAAAATTGTCAGACAATGTAGGTTCTCTGAAGAACTTTTATTGTCCCAAATTTATTACTTTCATTGTAAATCAGAGATTAATTTTTTCTGATGACCTCAGCCTTGATACAATGGGAAATATCAATCAAACAGATGGGCCCATCTTCATCAGCATAGCTCATCTGAGCGTCATACAGCTAAAATGTACCTCTCAGACAGAAATATTAAAACTATAAAGCAGTGCATTTATGTAACAAAGGGTTAAGAGATAACTTGCTTACCAACGGTACGTATCTAAGGCAAGAGGTACTTAAAAGTAGCTGCTAAATCTGGCAGAAAAAAAGAGCATTTTCAAATCCAATGGTAGAAAGCTATTACTTGGCTGTGTTCATGTAAAAGTCACATTTCTTTATTTGTAAACAATGAAAATAAATAATCTATTAGCACTGGCTGTTGGTAGATATGGTAGACTACCTACCTTTCCAAATCTTTACAAAAAGCTTTGATATCTTTCTAAAAGAAATGTCACATTTCAAGTGGAAGTTACAATCTCAAGGAATACACTGAGTCTTTCAGGAGGTTCTGAGCCCCACACTAGCAATAAGTCCAAGTAAATTAGTACGACTAGATCACCAGTCTTGACACAAAGCAACCCACAAGAGGCTAGCGAGAAAAGTAAAATTTGGCCTTGACACACACGTGCGGAAGTTCTCGAGGACAGGAACAAGTTACTAATTTAAACAAAAGGCATAGTTTATAAATACTTAATAATCCCATCTTCTTGTTTTCTCCACAAGAGGCAGTGCTGAGAGTGAATTTACAACTGGAAAATTTGACAGCAGCCAAATCTAGACCAGATTACTAGTTTCTTTACACTTAAGAATGCAGGTTTTTTACTTCAGCAAAGTAGTTTAGAGCAGCCACCATAAGAGGACTGGACTGCCCCATTTATTACAGTCCAACTGTGCCTTAAGGACACTGGCTGGCTAGTTGCATTACTGAGGCTTAGAAAGGCAACACAGGTTATGACGGATTTTTTACACACATTATTTCTTACTGCAACTTCAGAAGCAATCATATTTTTTACAAAGACCCTATTTTTCAAAGATAGAAAGGAAAACTTAATTAGTCTTGATGTCTTCAGAAGGAGGGACAGAGAAATGGTGAGAGAACCTAACAAGACTGAACCACTCCTTTCAGCAACAGAAGAATTTAATCTCCAATACTTAGCAGAGTATGCTAGGGATACATATGCGTATAAATAGACAGACAAATCTATATGAGAACAAAACAGGAAAACTGCATTTGTTATTTATCTGATTAACATTCTAATAGAGATACAGCATACAGAAAGTGCTAGATTTTTTGTGATGAAATAACCAAGTTTGTTTGTGAACGGCAGAATGAGCAAAGCTCAGGTTTCTTCAGAAACAGTGTCTTGATATTTCCTCATGCAAGACGTTGCTTCTCCTCCCTTTTTACCGCAATTACTTTAAGTTCCTCCCCTCTTCCCTAATTCCTTCTCTGTTCCTACCCTTTCTATTCCCTTTCCATAAGAGAATTCTCCCAGCTCTCTTTTATCTCAACTAACTCCCAGATGGCCAAAAGCCAGCACGTGCTCCAAAAACTTCCATATAGACTTGCTGATTTGCTGCTGAATACCTAGGTACTGACTACGGGACTAAAAGAACAGCTAATAATAGTTATTAAGCAAAAATTCAGCTTGGGTGTCATACTGACATATTCATTAGGAAACCAATCTAAAAATAACTTTTTTTTTTTTCCTGCCAAAGATTAGTTGGTTTAGTAGACTGGTACAAATGCTCTTCAATTCCTGAATACTTGATTCCACATACCACAATCTGATCACACACACACACAAAATCTTGGTTTGGACTCTATTGAACACTATTATACAACTGTGATGAAATCTGGCAATTCAGTCCCACTTCCCACTACCTGGAATATCCTTGGAAATAACAACAAAACCCAGTCAATTATTAGATTTGTGGCAAATGCTGATTAGATAGCCAGATTTTAAAAAGAATATGCATAAACACATTCCTCACTCACATTCTCACTGACTAAGCCTTCCTTTTTCTTATCTGGCAAGCAAAACCTGTATTTCAAATTCCTTTTTGAAATCCTTTTTAAAACCCACTTCTTTAGGAAGTCTTTTCATCTTTTACCCATTTTACCTCATGTTTGTATTACACTGCACAAAATTATAGCGCTACTTTTTCTTCTACTGCTTTAAGTAAGGATTCAATAGAGAAGAACTCAAAAGCTGAAGGATATCTTATTCTGCCAGATCTGGGAAGAAAATCATATTGCAGGTTGAGGACAGTGGTGCTGGGGGCTTCCACAGCATGAAGGCGGCTTTCACTTTTGGCTGATGAGGAGGTCATAAACTGCACAAACCACTAACGTAGTCAGTGAAAGCTTGTACCAACAATTCTTTTGGTGGTGTTGGGTTGGGGGAGGTAGGTGGGTGGGTGTTCACAGCGCTTAACCCACCAAGTTCTGTGGAGGGGCAGAAACTCTCTAAGAAGATGCATCTGTGCTATTGGGAAGTGCAGTGGTGTATCTCGGAGCTTGCAGAAGACTTGTTATTTATCTATAGAATAAATAATATCAGGTACATGCGTAGTCCTGCCTCATTTGCACTTTTTTGATTCCAACTTCCCCTCTTCCACTAAAAGCTGTCTCTTAAAAACTTTACAGTATATCTGAGAGGTTAATACTTATCTTTTAATTCAACTATGTGAGTATACTGATGTACAACGGACTCATATTATAAACTAAAAGCTTTCTAGGATATCTGGAAATACACCATCCAGACCAATGAGAATACCTGTTCACCTTACTGCAGATTGATACATACCGATAGAAATGTGTAAGAAAACTTGTTAAACCCTTGCACGTTTACAGATTAATATTTGTGACTTTTTAAAAATAGCTACATTTATTTGAAGAGAAATTGAATAATGCCAAATTAACCACACAAAAATGGTACCTGAAATTATTTTAGAATACATTTTAAATACTCGTGAACTTTGCTTTTTCTCCCTGAAAACGGAAGATTCCTCACTGATTATATTATGCTCGCTATGAGGTCCCCATATACAAATTCCATAAAAGAACAGATGACAATCCCCTACAGATCTCTAGAGTTTTTCAAATCTCTTTTTATTAACAAATTTTTAAAAAAGTAGCGTTACAGGTTTACAGAAACCATTCAGAACTGAAAGTCTAGAGCTCTTGAAAGGGAAATGCACATTTATTTATAACCACCTCTAACTATGTGTACATTTATCTTGCTAATAAGAATAAAATCCACAGTGATTCAAAATCTAACAATGACAACAACAAGAATAATGTATTTTGCTAAATTCAAATTTAGAATTTAAATAAGAGGCATTTAAAATAGGTGTAAAACTTCATTGGAATTAAAATAGCCTGGTTTTAAGTATGGACTCACTACTTGACATTTACATAAATTTAATAAAAGCAGTATTAACAGTAAAGTTTTAAATAAAAAAATTAAACCAGCAATCCATTGGAAATCACCAAATATAAAATGAGAACCAGATTTCACTGAAGTGTTAATCAGGTTTTCAAACCAGAAACTTTTCAGGAAGGGCAAAATACTTTCCCCGCTTCATTTCATTCCAGTTCAGATCCTCACTAATTCAATTGGTTCATACGAACGGCTAAATGAAAAAGCTGAGAATGGTGAGACAGAAGGAGCTATACTTTTTTTTGAAAATATTGAAAGAAGTATATCAGAGTCAGTTTAGACTAATCAGTTAGTCTGACAATATATAATATTGTTTGTTAACTACCAGTTTTACAAGCAAATAATTTTTGTGACACACTTGTAATAGATTTTTCTTACATATCTAATAAAGATGAGTTTTTTTAACTGAAAAGAATTTTAGTTTATTTTCTGTGCATTTCTAATCCTTTTCCAATTTTCTCTGGAATTAAATGACACAAAATAAATACGAAATGCTTAGTTTTTCAGAATTTTATGTTAAAAATGTATACCTAAGAATCAAAATAAAAGGATGACTTGTAAGTACTATAGTAAAGGTTGATAACAAAAGCAGCATCACGTTCAGGAAAACAACTGAAGTAGAAATATTAACATGGTTAAAAAGAACTTACCAAGTTAAACTGAACCTGATCACCATTTATCAAAGAAAAAGCATTTGTTGTTATTTACTTTTAACACAAAATGTAACATTTGTAAATATATTGGGGTGGTACCATTTTAAAGAAGTGACACAGAATTCTCATTTACTAACTTCTAAAAAAAAATCCAGACATTATACACAAATATTACCAAGTTTGAGGTTTACCCCTCCATTAAGAAGTTGTTCATATTTCCGTCTGTCACTGATCCCCTGTCTGCCGTACAGCTCCTACCAAAAGTTGTGTCATATTGCAATGATAAAACTGCAAACATAATGGTAAATGTTTCTGAAACTGGAAGACAAAGAGGCTAAAACTCAGGCACTAAGTTACATGTTACCTTAAACTAGCTATGAGCAATGATTTCAAGAATTTTTTTCTTGAACTTTTTCTTTAAGACAAAAAGAATAAAGTATATTTTTAGTCTGTGTTTGTTATTTTACTGGTTGCTCTCACGCAATGTCTTCCGTGATCCTGTGCTCCCAACAGCCTCTTTACGCCAGCATAATCACAATATACATATTCTTTCACACTCCCTGGGAACACCACAGTCCCAATGACGCCATTCAGTGCCTACTACTGACATATTTTGATTTGAACAATATTGTTATGGATTTTCCCTGATTAAGTTCCCTGGTTAGTCTTGTATCGTTACATAAAATATTAATTAGGAACACCCCAATATTAAATCAACGGAATTCCTAATCAATCACCTGAAAAAAATACTGTCACTCACTCTAAGCATGATATTAATTATCAGAAATCACGTATCGTCAGATATTTCATTCCTAAATTAGAAGACTGAATTTGGCTCAGAATTTAATTTTATATTTTATGGACTCATAGTTGCACTTAGATTATTTGGCAATAATATTCATGTTGTATTCCTGGCTGTTAAGTAAAAACTTTCCAGGAACAAGGGTTTTCTTGTGTTCTTTATTCTGTTCTTCAAACAGGCTGAAATTGCCGATCAGTACAAAATTATCCCTTTGCAAAGAGATAAAATTTGTTAAAAACTTCAGATTTTCTTTAATCATAATGCAAAAAGAAGACAACATGCAGACTTTTGGGTTATGTAATTTGGCATTGTTTAAGATCAATGTACACTTTGAAAAACAAAGCTATTTTCAGTGTAATCCACCAGTATAACACTGAAAAGGGCATTCATATTTAATAGGAATTTAAATCTTTCTTTAAAAAAAAAAAGAGTAGCAATACAGAATTTCTTGCTAGTCTACCTGAAAGCACAACATTCATTTCAGAGGCTGTGATTTTTGTAGTTTCTAGCTCATTCTAAAAAGTAGGTATTGATAAAGACTTGTATTTACTTTGAATTCACACACTGGAATTAAAAAGTATTGTTTTTTCTAATTTTATAAATAACTTGTGAAAACATTTGAGAGAAAAATAGTTAAAGGATATGTAATGCATTTTCAAATCAAAATCACTCATTACAGTTCTAAGTCAGCATGCTGTAAGCATCTGTTGGAAACATTCATTCCAAAGTCTAGAAGAAACAAATATTTTCTCAGAAGGGTACACTACGCAAACCTAAATATAGTCATCTTTTGGAACCACGTGTGAGCTTTAATCAATATGTAATTTACAATTAAGCAATTACTTTCTGATTTGCAAGCATTACAAGCATAACAAATACAATTAACCTCCTATTTCAGACACAGATTAGCTCAATTAATATACCCCACCTATATGCCACTATTTTTTGCACATTCTTCCATTTTGGTTTTTAATTGGATATGAGACATAGCTCTAACACACAAATAAAGATCTACGGCTAAATTATTTGAGCATCTATATGTTCATTTTAAAGCAATGACATGCGAGTGTAGTCTTTTGTGTAGCTAAACTATGCAACAAGTTAAATAAATTTCTACACTAAATCAGAATATACCAACAAAATACCATATATGTTCATGAGAGTTACAAGATTAAAGGTTATTAATAAATGAATTCTCCTTAAAACAAAGTAATCCTGCTCCCTGTGCTTTAGGGAGTGAGAGTTATCATTCCAGCCATAATGTAGGCAGCCATACTGTAATCTAGCTCAAAGAGCTATAAACTCTTTCGTGTCCTGACTCACCAAAGCCAGTTTAGACATCTGTCTCAGGCTGAGATGAGTCCTTCTTTATAAGTGTTCCTTTATTTATGTTGACTATAGTGAGTGTCTAGATGATGTTCTCAGATCTAGATATCTACATTATGGGCATCTGAAGTTAGGTGAGATGAATCCCATTTTAGGGTTAGTAAAGTCAGTTTCTTGTTTATGACAAACTGCCCTCCTTTGACAATACATTTGGATGGTATTTGACTTAGAATCTTATTCTTCATGATTCTACTGTTATTTAATTAATATTTATTAATGTATTCCTGTTCATTTGTTTAACTGTCCTTTGCACGGTAAAGTTTAATAGGTATATAAAGTAGTATTTTTCCTATCTTTATCTGTCTGAAAAGAAAGGATAGATCAAAATAGTTATGTATGAACTTAGCCGAGTTCAAAAGTTAATTGATGTTTCAAATGAGAAGAGACAGAAGGAGGTTTGCTATTCAGTCATGCTATTTGGCAAAAAGATATAATTCCTAGACAGACAAAAGCCTGTTGAAGTTACCTGTGTATCTGAGTTGAGTCAGTGAATAATTCATGTTCACCTCTAAGTATGGGGTGTACCGGTTAATTTATCTTTTTCAGTATTTTGAAAGTAAACAAATCAGACATTTGAGGTTCAAGAAAAACATTTTTAATTGAGTTCAAACTCAATCTTTATTTTAATTCTGTCAGCAAAATAACTAACTTCAGTTCAACTGGAACATTATAAAATTTTAGTTCATCCACGACTGCTAAGAATTTTGTGGGAAGTAGGCTCCAACTCCATTTAAAAAACAAGATTATATATGTCTCCAAGCACCATTTTATATAAATATATGTATCAAGTTCACATAATACCATACTATCAGACAAGTTAGCTCTTATAATAGCAAAATCCAAGCAAATCCTAAAATCTACACAAGATTGCTAAATTCTAAAAAAACTTAAGACTACACATGCTCAGATGAGTTGCATGAAATAAATATTTTGAACTCTTTTATCTTAATTAAGAATACTCCACTGCATCACAGCACTTAAATAAAGTGGAAGACAGGTCAAAAAGGAGACAGTCAAGCAGCATCCCAGCTCAGACTAAAGTAAATGCCCATTGACTCATCAGTTTTATCACTGATCAGAGCGATATTTTCAAACAGCATTAATCAACAACCTTTACCAAAGGCATAAAGAAAATGGTCTTCCATAGGATAAAAGAGAAGATCGTGGCATAGATAAATAATTGGATAAAAGATAGAAAATAATGTGTAAAGATAAGAAAAGTTGATGAGTAAAATTAAGTTGTATTAAGCTATTTATGATTTTAAGACAGGGCCCAGTGGCAGGTGATGTGTTGATGTAAAAAGCTATCCCAACTTTATCTACATGATGACAGCTATGGATGACAAATGACCACTAAAGAACCTGCTCTTTGTTTACAAACGCAAGTTGAACAAAACCAACATGTTAAAACTGCGATCAAAACTGTAAATCTAGTATTATCAAATAGACAAACAAAAGAAGAGAACAGAAATCATTAATACACCAGTTACGACGCACCTGCCTCTGGTACCTGTGTGCAGACCCTACCTGCCCCAGTTTCAAAGATATGGTAAAAGTGGAAAACATGTAAAAAGGACAGCAAGTGTGATCAAACGCAATAGTTTTGACTAACTTAACTACTACTTATCAGTCTGGGGAAGAGACGATCGAGAGAACATATAAAGAAGTAAATAAAGCTGTCAAAAGAAAAAGATAAGCCAGGGATGACTGTCCACTGTCTCTTTCCACACGAATATAAGATGGTATCAAATGATGATGCTGATGTTGAGTTCAAAATACACCAAAGCAGGTGGTTCCTTACGAAGCATGGATTCAAGTTTTCGCAACAATCAGTACTCAAAAAAAATCAGATCACAGCTTCCCTTGCGTCCTAGTTTGCAATTCATAGAACACAAATACCACCAACGCACTTCTCAAATGATTGTGACAATGATTCTGGAAATGTCTAGAAAGCATTCACAAAATACAGTGAAAAGTAACGTAGAAGAGCTCAACAGAGCAGCTTTAATGATGTGCCATAAACAAGAGAAACAAGGGAAACTGTAAAACATTTCTGATACCGAACTAAAATACTGGGTACTTTCTTATATAAATGGTCACTAAACATTGTGAGAACTAAATGAAGAAAGGAGACCTGCTGCTTGTACACAAGGACTAAATCAGGACTGCACGAACTACTTTCACATATTTTTGAGCATTATTTTATAACCTTAACACAGATCTTTAAAAATAGGTTACTTGCAAAAAATGTATTATTTTGGCTGAAATAGAAGCTTCTGCTATTGCATGAATATACCACAAGAAAATCTCCACCCCATGAAAAACATGTCTCAAGCAATCACTGAGATTTTCATAAATGATGTCCATGCCAACAAGCAGACAAAGCAACAAGTGAGGAGCAATATTACCCATACTGCAGGTTCATTATCCACTTTATATATCCCTTAGTGGATTTTATTTCCATCTGGTCCAATGTCTTGAATGTTCTCTAGAAGATGGAACCCACCCGATGTGCTCTTGGAGAGCATCTTTCAGTTTACTTTCATTTAAAGACATCCAATTTACATACACCAAGACAGCTCTCCAATGGAAACCCAGGCATAGTAGCAGGGATGACTGGGAGATCTGCCTCAAAAGTGCACTCCTCCTACAAACTAAAATTAAAACAATAATTACAAAATTATCCAAAATTATAATAAAGTGGATATTGTAAATAAAAAAAGGAAGAAGGTAGGCAATGATGTTGATATGTCATTTTTATTTTGTTTTATTCACCTAGAATGAAATTGGGATGCATAAAAAAGTAAAGAGCATCTGACCACAGAACAAAACAACTTACATGAAAGTGATGCTAGCTTAGTGACACGTATGGGGAAAAGATTTGTGAATGCCTCGTAAAAATAAGATTATCTAGAAGTTAATGTGATATTAATGTCATAAAATAAAGTATTTGAGGGAAAGCAATGAATTCAACGAGTACATTTTTAGTCTGATTTGCACCTATGAAATACTAACTTGAACTTAGTGAACCTGCTATTTCAATTTATTTGGTTTTAATTTAGACTAGTGGATAATAAAGTGCAACCAAATTGCTGACATTTATTCATTCATCATTCAAAAACAGAATCCAGAATTTGGGAATTGCATTAGCATTACCAACTCAACTCTACTGGAAAACTTATTTATAGTTAATCTCCATTTAATATTGCAAACGAGGTTTCTAGCTGCCTTATTTTTACTTTGTGTCTTCTTCTAACCAAGAAAATGAAAGACGTTAAAGTGTCTTTAATGAAAGGGTTAATTTTTTTAACCAAAGCTAGAAAGAATTACTACTGATTTTAAAAGATCTCTATGAAATTCTAAAATTATGATGTTCTTCATGCTTCAGAAAGAATGGAAAAGAAATTTATGCAATTAATTTATTCCTAATGTCCAGAAGTTTTCTGCATGCTTATTTTTCTCACCATTTAGCATCTACAAAATATAAATGTAAGACATAAAAATATTCTTTAAAAAAAAATACTATTCATAATTCAATTACTCAACTTTTAATGAAAATGATGATATGGAGAACTTAAAAATTAATTACTTATATGAATTCAAAACTTCTGCATAAACTGTTTGCTGAGGGTATTACATCTCTTTTACAAAAGTATTTATTTGAACATTTTATTTTTCCATGTTACTCCTAAATGCTAGAAAAATTAAAAATTTTGTATTTTATCAATTCTCTTACCACACAATAGATCAAAATTTCAGAATGTTTTTTGACTCTGTAGAGATCCAATCTGAGGTAAAAATTACATTTGAGTAGTAGAAGTAGAGATTTAAATAACTAAGACTAATCCTTAGCTGCAAAATTTCCAACACCATCAGACCAGGATTTCATCAAGTTAAGAATAATCAATCATTTTAAGTGCCATTTATAATTACACTTTCATTACAAACACCTTGTTTTAGCCTTCTACATCTCACAAACTTTAATGTCTTTGAGTCCTGATCAATGAACTTCGACCTCCTTAGCTTCAATATGTGAAAAGGAAGAATAACTTTAATTTTATAACAACTATCACAGAATTGTAGGGGTTGGAAGGGACCTTCAGAGATCATCTAGTCCAACCCCCCAGGCGGTCCCTTTGAGGATTACTGCGCTAGCCTGCTCTCTCCCTCCCCTCAACTGACTCACCATGGACCAAATGGGAGGAAACGTTCCCATTTAGAGGTGAAGATTCAGAGACATGGGACAAGCAGATTACCTCTGGATATGAC
Source organism: Rissa tridactyla (assembly GCF_028500815.1). Classification (NCBI taxonomy): domain Eukaryota; kingdom Metazoa; phylum Chordata; class Aves; order Charadriiformes; family Laridae; genus Rissa; species Rissa tridactyla. The sequence continues at coordinate 190,525,186 of NC_071466.1, read as the reverse complement.
AGTAAAAGAATTAAGAAGAGAATAAAACTCAGGCTTCAATGAACTCAGTGGCAAAAGACTCCAATCTATATCAATATCCAGGCTGTTTCACCCATTGATGTACATAAACTGATTTCATTTTTCATAGCATAACTTTGCATATGATAGTTAGGGCTTTATTTGAAATCTCACAATGTTTGGTATTTTCCTGAAAGCTTCAACTGCTGGAATCTAGAAATTTTACAAGAATTCCCTTTTTAAAAAAAAACAACCCAAATTTATAGTTTTCATGGGTACAGATTAGAAGTTTAAAAGCCTAAAACCTAAAACGTTCAGAGCCCCAAAATCAGATAAAAAGAATAAAGAGTATATATTTTAAGAGCCATCCTAATACATAAAAGCCAAAAATCAAAATTTGACATGGCCAACTTGTGATTTCATGAAACTATTTAAATATCACAAAAAATTTTAACTGATATCGCAAGAGCGAAAACCTTTCTTTTTTGCTTTCTCTCTCTGTTGGCAATATGTATTGCTAGAATACACATATACTTAGTCTTACATCTGATCCTCATTATGAGTGGAATCAATTCTCAGTCATGGTTTTCATAACCACACTCTGAATAGCTGCTCCATCGCTAGCAGTTAAGCGGTATTCAACAGTGGTTCAGAGAGACCTGTTGTTGAGGCTTATTGTCAACAAAAAGCACTTTCTCAGTGATGGCAGAAGCTATATATAGAGCTGGAAGGATGAGTCACAGTGAACGAAGCGTATGACAAATTTAGCATTACTTTGTGTTTATGCTTTATTCACAGAAAGGAATGACTTTTTACAAAACTCTTCATCATTTGGACCTATCTGTTCAAACAAAACTCAGATTAGAACTCGGCGATGGCCTGGTTGCTATTATTTTTGCTATTTAGAACTTCCTGTGCAGTACTATCTGGTTGAGTATATAAATAATGAAATTTACCAATTGTTCCTTGATTGAATGAGCCAAACAGCAGAAGGTGGGGAGGGGTGTGTGTTTGTTATCAACGGGTTACAGTTTTTACTGTTTGCTTTTCTGTTGCTTAACAGAGACATCTCAGGCATATCTACTGCAGAAAACACACACACTCTCTGCAGATTACTGCGAAACTGGTAACTACTATGCTAACCTCATACATAACATGAAATAGTAACATAATGACTACCAGCTGATCAATTCCTAACCAGAATTTTTGTTTATTCTTTTTGTTTATTCTTGTTATGGCTTTATGCAAAAGCAAAGGATTTATTTTTGCACCCTGTTTTACTGATGATAAACCTTACTGTATTGAAGAACACATGGCAAACTGATCATAGAATTTAGGTCTGGTGAAAACCTTTCAGTTTCTTTTGATTTCTTTTAATTGGTCACTTAAAAGAGTAGCCTTACACTATTTGCAAATGTGTCTAACATATTATTCCACAGATCCACAAAGAGTTGCTAGAACTAGCACAGATACTTGATTCTACAGAAGGAGGAACCACAAAACAGTGACAACTATTACGACTGTTCATGTTTTGACTTAGTAAATTCAAAACTACTTTAAAACTTCCCAAGTTACGACTAAAATATGATTTTTTAAGTATTTTTAGCTTGGATTCTGGGTAATCTGGACAGTGCCCACCCAAACGCTAAAGAACTGCTTTCTCTCTTTCTAGACGAGGAAAGGACACGAGGAATCTCAATATAGAAAGATAGACATATTTAAGTATCAATAACATGTTATCTTGATAAAGCAGTTAAAAAGCCACTACTTTACATTAAGCTTTAATCACCAAAAAGGCAAACTTATTTTACAATTTCCACATTTGCCATCTTTTTTTAAAAATAATACTATGTGGCGAAATCTGCAATATACATTATTATATTATTATTTCAAAAATATTTTAATGGCATATAGCAATCTCAATTCATCCAGATTGCAAGATAGGTATTTTTCATCTTTATTTGAACCATGGCTAAAGAAACTGGTTTTCTCTTTTTTCTTCCAAGTCTACAGTAGTTCCGTTTCCATATGGTATAATATACAGATATAAGCCCTAGTATAAGCAATTGAACTTTTCACACCCTCAAAAGCCGCAAAATCAGATGGTCTGTGGTTTTTGCAGCTGGTGCACTGCACTCATATTGGGTAGTGTCATATGAAAAATATTTCACTCCCCAAGCCCTAAACAGAGTCACTCATTAATGAAATGCAGGCAGTACAATGAGATCATATAAGGTATAGATTTCAACAGCCATACTAAAAACAGTAAAGGAACACTGAACAAGAACACAAATCAAGTTCCTCTGCCAGAACAGATTTTTTTTTAAGGAATGTCTTCTTAGATTTAACATTTGCTTTGAAAACAACTGCTAACCACTACCCAGAAGAACCTTCAGTACAAGTGTTAGCAGACTAAACAATCACAATTTGGCAGAGAAAAAATAGTAAATAACTTCAGACATAGTTATATTACAGGATGTCTCACCCCAATACGCCACTATCAAATCACAAAATGATTTACTTAATACTACATATGGAATCTGCTTACTTAAGAAAATAAGCTGTCACCAGCGAAACTTTGTTTAAAAATAATTTCAGGGCTGAGGTTTATCGAATTTCACTTTAGTTTGTTTTTACAGAAATCTAAAAAAAAAAAAAAGTAAGGCAGTCTAGTTGCAAAAATATTATATTAAGCCTACTTACAGAGAAAACGTATTCTTAGGCAGAATTTTTAAACTCTATTACTAGTAGTATCTAGTACTACTCATTAAAAAAATGACCACAACTTTGCACTGTATCTCATGACATTTTATTTCAATAAAATGTATCTGCATATATTATTTCATTTCTGTCTTTCCCAAATGATACCCATCTATTTTCCTCAATCTGAAAGCTTTCTTTAACTAAGAAAAGCCTCAGCAGCAGAAATAAACACCAGACAATACAGCCAAGGAACTTTATGGACCTGATTCTCTTCTCACTGACTTTGATACAACCCTGTATGGACTTTAGTGGCCTGGATATGATAGCTGTAACTCAGCTAAGTATCAGGCTCTGTGCAACTGCTTTATAAATCTGAGGGCCACGGCAGGTTTGTTTTATCTGGGGAGAATATCTGGGGAGAAAGTATATCCAAGCATAATAGGTTATAGCCTCTATCTTTCCCTCAAAAGGCAGTGAGGATATACTGGTAACGAACAGCCAACTGCTTTTGTATCTCTATCACATATTTGTTTACCTTCTACAATAACAGTATTCTGAGAATCTCGTGCAATTGGGATACAAATATAAATAAATGGACTATCTGTAATGTAATAATGTAATAGACCAGGAGACTCAAGACGTTTTTTTCCTGCTGCTCCTCATTCTCTATGCTTTTCTTTTACAACGTAGAAGAAAAAGTTTCACTGCAATGCTTTTGAGAAGCAGCTTTGTATTTAATGCATAGGAAGTTATGATTATTCTCTTTGCAGTAATTACTCTTGTAATAATTTATATGTTTTTAAGTGTCCAATATCAGTCAGCACAGGGGAATTACTAAAGGCTGTATCTCTTAGCTAAACAAGTATACAGTGCATGAGATAAATTCCTCCATTTATCTGCATCTGTTGTCCATAAAATGTTTATACGCCTCATTCCTGCCACCTGGCAATAAACTCTAGCTTACACTTGAAACACTACACGGAGTTGAAATAATCCATAGTACCACAGCTCGATACAAAGAATTAAATATGAGCTAAGAATAGAGCTGGTTTCGTATTAATCCTGTACAAGTACTGATGCAAAAGCCTACCAGGAGACATAAATACCACATATACCAGGAAACAAAATTTCCAGCCACGTATTTTGCTACAAGTTTCCACGATTACAAACCACCTGTCTAAAAAAAAAAAAAAAAAACCAAAAAAAACCAAAAAAAAACCACCACCAAAACAACCAACCACCCCCCAAAACACAACTATATTAAAAAGCTACAGAATCATAGAATATATCTGTTTGGAAGGGACCCATAAGGATCACAGAGTCAAACTCCTGGACTAGTAATATTACTATTAATTAGTAATTATTACTAATTACTATTAATAGTTATAATAATAAGAAACAGGGGCTGAACTTTGAATTTCAATTCAATGACAGAATATTAACAGTGTATGTAAAGTTCTCCAATACCTCTTACTATAAGTACCTCATAAGCAATTGTATTACACATTATGATCACAATACTTTTATATATTTATTTTTAAAGTTGCACAGCAAGTATGCCAAGTTTGTTTCAAACCTTCAATAGCAGGTCTTTCAAATCAAATTCTTCTACAACTAACTGAAATCTAGAAAAATTGTTAATGTAGAAAATTATATCAAGTAAAATCAGAAACAATTTTCTCTAAATACAGACTGTCTCCATTTTTTAAATATCATATCTCAATACAGTATCATGCTCCTTAAATATAAAAGTTAGGAATTTTTAGAGTAGCTACGGTTATAACAATAAAAATCCATTCCCGTGTGTTCAAACACAATATTCAGACATATAATCTACAGTGATCTTTTACTTACACCTGGTTTTAAGCAAACTATCCCACTTGAGTTCAGTGAAAAATACTTTCTGTGTGTTAGCTTGTAGAGCACCACTCTAAGACTTCAAAGCAAGAATGATACAAAATTAACATCAAAAATATGTTATGGATTAGAATGGATTAGAAACAGGCAAATCAGTAAGTCTCAGAATGTAATTGCAAACAGGGAGTTATATTAAGGGCATTTGTAAGAGAGATCTGCCGTGATAGGTTGCTGGTCCCATACTGTTTCACACTTTTATCAACGACTTTCAAGAAAATGCAAATTCAGTACTGATGACGTTTGCTGACAAGACAGAAAATGATAATGAGGAGAGCCAGTTACTAGAATAAAACGATCTGAATCTCTGAAAATGCTCTACTTAAAAGGAATACTTTTCCTACCAGCACATGTGTAAAGCTATACTTCTAGGTACAAAGAAGAAAGTCCATATTCAGAGAATTAAATGTCGTACCTTAGAAAAATTACAGACTTGGAGTCACGATGCTTACCTTAGTCCCACGGCACACTGGTCAAATAGGCAAAGACCCCTGACAGCATAAAGATGGGTAAAAGGAAGGTTACGCTTTTTTAAATCCCAAAGTAACATAAGCATTGCAGAACACTGTGACCAATTCTAATGTTCACCGTAAATTAGAACAGTTTAAAAGACAATCCAGAGAACATGAAAACCTTTATATATTGAGCTCCAAGAGCATTCCTCTCTTCAGGTTCTCAAAAGGCAGGTTAAAAGCATGTGATAAACACAAAGTTCTTCACCACATGAAGATCCAATGACTGCAGTTTGAACATAGAGACGCTCAGATGAAAAAAAATGCTCCCTCCTTTAGCAATGAAATTAATTACTAATTAATTTGTAATAGACATTACAAAATGTCTATGGATAGAGCAGCATTTTAAAACTTCAGTAGTCACCTTAATCTCCAGTGGACTATCTTAACTGATCTGCCAGCCAGATGAAGAAAACCTGGAAGCAAGTTTTAGCTTGAATAAAGTAACTGCTTTTCTGTACGAAATGTGATTGCCTGTTACACTCTCCTGCAATCCCATTCTAAAAGCAGCTCCAGGGTACAGTCACCATCATTTTTTAAGACAAAAATGCAGCTACTTTATGGTGGCTATAGGAACGCTTGATGACCCAGCTACCGTTCATATTGATGTTAAAGCCGTTGTAGATATCTGCTCACAAGCAATTCGATATCAGATCAGACAATACAGTTATGACTGAATTGTACCCTTCTGTTTCGTAAAGCATAAGAGGAGGTGCAGTCTGTAACATTACCCACTAAAAGTATCATATTTACATTGCAAAAGAATGTAATTTGATAATTTAAGCATACATAATAAAAGACGAAGTAGGCATAGTAAAATTTTGTAGCAGTGATCTCCTCTGAGTAAGGAAGTAGAATGATTTGAAAATGAAAATGAGTGCCTTCTGAAGATCAGAAGACCAGGGAGGAAAACTAAAAATCTTCCAAGAATACTAATACTTCATTGAAACTGAAGGCACTGGATTCACAAGATACCTTCATTTACCCAAATATTTGCTGGGTAACAAAATAAAATCTCACCACAAGATGCCCTGGGTTTATGCAGAATGCAAGTTTGTATTTCAACAGTAAAAGAATCCCAGAGAACATTTTATATGCTCTCCCTCATAAACAAAACCAGAATGTTAAAGACATGATTAAACTTAAAATAATGTAGAAAAATTAAGTATATGATAAAGAATAAATCTATGACTATACAAAAGTCCTCATATACAGAAATACTACTTTTGTAGGATCTAAAACTAGTGCAAAATTTTATGCATATCATGACACTCACGATCAGAATGTGACTGGATATGAACAAACACACCAATGATACATGATGGAAAGCAGAGGATGGAAAAGAAGTTCACTGATATATCACAACATCCAGTTAGTAGTAGACCTTAATGATCTGGAAATGAATGTGAGTACCAGCACCAAAGTTGGCAATTTGTAATAAATTGGAAAATGCTGAAAACCACCAATGTGAACACAGAAATTATTATTTTAAAGAAAGACCTTAAGGAAGATTAAAAGTATCAGTTCAGCAGCACAACACAAACTTTTTCAAGTAGAAGAAAAATTATGAAACTCTCAGATTCAATGGGATGGAATAACCCTCATAATAATATTCAAACATCCCTACGGGTGCTCCTGGGTAGCAAACTGAATATGAAAAGGAATGAAATATTATGACATGGGAGAGAACAGAATCACAATACAGAAACACAAAAACATACAGAAGCACCATCGCATGGAAACAGAGGTCTCCTGTACCTTCATACACATCTGGTAAGACATCACTTACACTTAGCTGGAGTCCAGGTGTACTGTAAAGCCCCAGAAAGGCTAAAGGACTGTAGATCTTCTTAAGGGAAGAGGTGAATCTCTTTGCTTTTGTACAGGGCATAGCACAGGAGAACCCATGCTAATCAAAGCTACTACTTGGATTCCTATCCCAGTGATTAACCACAGCAGGCCAAGAAAACAGTACACCAACAACGAGAAGAAAGATTCAGGAAAAAAGATGACAGTAAAAGACAAAATGGTATTATCAGTTAGGGAATACACACGGTCTTTATCTGACCAGAAATGTTTGGTGTAGAATAAACTACAGAAAAGTAGCTGGCCTAAACAGCAATGAGTGAGTATTTTAACTGTTTGTAATAACCAATAACCAGCGATTACATCTACTTCAATTCTTTGTTTAATAACAGCCACACAAGATGCACTGATCGAACTGCATCTATCTTATACAGAACAGGAGAACCATGCAAAAAGCTTGTCAGTATAAGAAAAAATCTCAGGACAATGAGATAATTTGATTTTTCGAAACTTTCCCCTAGCTCTGCATATAACAATTCTTCACTTATAAAACCATGGCTACCAAGGAGACCTTCTTTTGACTTGTTCTCAACTCCAACATCAGAACTCATACCAAAGCAACGATCAGTTGCGTATGTCGTGTGAACTTGTGAAAATCTAACCCAAAATATAAAGAGGATGGTTCAAAACTCTGTGCCTAGAGGGATGGGATCCCTGTTTTGGTTTCATCCTCTGAGCTGCAGTGTGCTTTGCTTTGCAACACCCTTGAAGAACCCAACCTGCTCCATTTTCCTCCACACCATCTCTAGATAACAGCAGCAGCTGTGGCTGCTAGCATCAAGCCATTTGCTGTGAGGCTAGAGTGACTACTCTAACACAAATGTATAGTTAGTTATAAAAAGGAGAATTTCTCTTCTCACCTAACTTTCACAAAAAATGGCTCTTCTTTAATTACCATATTTAGAAATTATTACAGATGTCAAATTGTGGTCCAGTTACTAAATGCTCAATCCAATGAGCATGTTGCTGAATTAAAAAGAAATTTTAATAAACTCGTATTTCAACCAGGTTCAATCCCTTCATAAGCACAGATGAGGGCTTAGTCCTCATTTCTTGAAATAAAATAAAATAAACATCCCAACATGCATTGTCTGAGCTGGGCAAACTAAATAACATGGCAAATATGCATGAAAGCCAGACTGTTTCCATAGTTTCAAAGAGGAAATGAATATGTATGATCCTCATTTCACTGATAGGAGATCATATCAAATTACAAATGTAGACAAAAATAATTCCTAAAAGTAAGAGTCATATTAGTTAAAATAACTGAAACAGCATGACAAGAACCAGCCTCATTAACTACCACAATATTTGTAGCTCCCCCAGGTGTTTCTGCTTCCAGCCCGCCATGAAGAGAGCGTTCCTGAGATGCAAAGCCAACAGGGTAGCACGAGGCAAGCAGGGGCTCTTGCAGGATGAGGCAAACAAAGTCCAATCAGGGTAATACAACCTCCAGGGCCCTCCTTCTACCAACTCAGTGGAGTTGGAGATATCCCTTAGAAGATCTTTAGTAAGGGAAAAAAACCAAACACAAACCATGTAGGGGGGACCCAGACATGGGCTAGATGGTTAGAAGAATCTGTAGAAGCAGCAGTAGCTGCAACATCAGCTCCCTGAGAGAAATTTCTAGGTTTTACAGGAGAAACTCTGTCCTATTTTGGCTGGATGTTGGGTCCAGCTTTCTCTATTTCTCACAATTTCTCTCCACAAAACTTAAACTCCTACCTCTTAGTTTCTTCTCCCTGGCCTTCCCTTACATTTCAGCAAAGAAAAATGGAAAAAATGGAACAAACATAATGAAAATCATAAGACACATTCACATGACAAAATGGCTGGTGGCCCTCCCATCTCCTTTCTTTGATCACCACATTTCACGTATATTAATTCATTTCTAGGCTTTCTTCTGGAAGAAAGCAAGCAAGGTATCTAATAGTTTTCAAGCAGAAATCCAGCCACAGATAAAAGGACACCCGGTTCCTGGGCCTGCTCCAGGTCAACAGCATGGAGCTGAACCATGTCATCTTTGGTGCCCTAAACCTGGAGCCTACACCATCCCTTCTGCCAGAATCCCACGTGCTGCAAGACAATGGCCACATTGTTTCTGGCACTCTGAACAACAATCCCCCCCGAAAAACAAACTCTGCCTTAAGCCACAGTGGTTCAAAAGCTAGGCTTATAAAACAGGACAGGCTCAAGCATGATACTGCAGTTGCCCATTACCATTTAATCCTGGCCAGTGTCAACCAGCACTGTCCCTGGCAATGCCCAGCCACAGGTTGCGAGTCTGCACAAAGCAGGGACCGCTCTCAACACACAGTAAGGCAGAGGCCTCTCTGTCTGGGCAGCGGGGATGGGCAGCACAGGGAAAGCCAGTGCAGAGATAAGGACAGAAGACACTGCACTGCTTTCCTTTGGGGGTGGACAACAGGCCCTGGCTCGAACCCAGGCCACGTGCTCCATGTAGGACACACAGTGTCAGGCTGCTCGATCACGGGATGGCCTTTTTCTAAATGGGCATCAATCATTCCACACAACCTGGCTGAGCCCAAAGGCTGCTCACTGGGATGGCCTTTAGCACTGTAAATGAAGCCCCATCATTCTCCATCTTGCCTGTAAGTACTAGCTTCTCTTTCTTCCTCCACATCGTATGTCACTCATGGCAGAGTCTCTCCGACACCGTCTGATTTTATACACTAACATTACCACAATAAATGTGAGCCATTATTCCCAGTGTTCTGTAGGACTACTTACAAGTACACTTTAATTCACTGTTTCCTTCTTAAGAAATTTGGATTTGGGTCTATAACTGTAAAACACAGGCAGGAGAGGAAAAACATACCAATGTTCCTAAGTGGTGTGTACAAAACAGCAAAAGCATGTTTCCACGTTTATTCCTAACACTATGCTACTCCTCCCATATACATCTTTACTGAAATTCCAAGAGTTTGGGCTTTTTACAAGAAATGCACGAAATGCATTATCTCTGATAAGGAAGATTTTGCTGCCTAAATTCAGTGTCTTCACACAAGCAGGCTTCCTACTGCTGTTAACACCCATCACATGGAATAGCAGTATCAGCCGGCAATCCTACTTGTCCTTCATGTAAGGCAGTTTATTGGCCTCCTATTCTGCACAATGACACCCTGAACAGGCAAATCTCCCTTTGTCCCACAGTGACTCCCATTTGTTACTGCAGCAAGAAAAGCATCTCTGTGTGCTGCTCCCTGAGAAAATTAAGTCAGAAAATGAATTTAGACTCCAATGAATTTAGACTCCACTGTGAACAGCACAAACTTATTTTAAAACAAAGTAAAAAAAAAATAAAATATAAAAAAATCAAGCGTAGACATAGCAGTTTTGAAGGAATTCTTTCCATGCACAAACTGGAAGATACCAGTCCCAACTGAAAATCATGACCTATCAAGCATCCAACTCAAATACTCTCCATTACATTGCCACACACTCATAAAACTTCTACCCAAACTGGAGAACTCTGCTGCTTTTATTAACAATAGACATTAAAGGACTTGAGCTGAAAACTGTGCAAAATTCATAATAACTAATATGAACTGTGGCAGAACAATCACACCATACTGCCTCTAGGAAATAAGTAGAAACAAACTATGGAAACAGATTAGGGAAAATGGTTACAATCACTGACTGTACATGTTTAAAAGATAAAAGGATCATTTTGCCCCACTTTTCAGCCCTAATACTTAAACTATGGCTAAAGAAGAAAATAAAATACAAAGAAAAAAATCTAGAGTGTGTAAAAGAACAGCATTCTTATTACTATTGCCTGTAAGAGAAAGAATAAAATCATATACATTTCATTTTCAGAGATTTAATAATCTGCCAAGTAGTGACAAGAAAAAAAAAAAAACTGAAGTGCCCCTATTTTTCCCAGGAAGATCTTTTTCTCTAAATTACGGGACCAGCAAAACAATTAGATTACTGAAGTCCTCTTAAAAATTTGTTTTTACAAATACTTGTTAAATAGACTTGGTTTAAAGTCGTGGCAAAACATGACAGGTTTAGTTCAGTGTGTATTTGAGAACTGACACAGTTCTCCAAACTGTTTCATGTGCATCATGGATAGCATACCTTAAGGCAGTGTAGCCATCACATGGCAAAGGAGGAAATCTCTTTAGGAATTAACTGTATGTTTTCTTACTTGTTTCTTCCCAAAGATGAAAGACATCTACATAAAAGAATTTATGTTTTTCACTTCTTTCCTTCTTTGTTATGTAGAAAAAGGCCAGAAAGAAATTTCCCTGGATTTCTCTCACGAACACATATGGAATAGAGACAGAGGTTACCTGGTTTCTTAGTTTAAACTCTGGAGGATAATCAGACCCCTCCCAGTATTTTTTTTTCTAAAAGAGTTGGAGGTCAAATGAACTGGAATAGGAACTTGTCAGTTGGAGGGATGAAAATGTGGCATTTTTTTTTAATAAAACCTGACTTCGTTTTCCAAAGGAAAGCAAGTTAAATCAAGTTAGGTTAATTTAAATGAATTATAAAATTTTAACAAATAGTCTCTCTCGTGTAACTTTCTGCATTTCCCCAGTACGTGATACCACCATCTTACTCATTTTCCAATCCTCTAGAAAAAAACTGAAGTGAAAATCTTCCCATCAAAAAAAAAAAAAAAAAGAGGAAAGACAAAAGAGGAAGAGAGAGAGAGAAAACTGGTAAGAACTGAATCGCTAAAGGATGAGGAACATCAAATATAAGACAATGATAAGCATTCATTAAGTATTTATATCAGGGCATTAGCCTTTAATAGCACAAGTCTGCATAGAAGAAGTCTTACTTTCAGAAACCGCAGTCTAATATCCAAAAAATTATAAAGAATAAAAGTAACAGTTTTAGGAAACTCAATTAAGAAGTCATGTGGTGAGAAACAACTATTTCAGAACAATGCATCTGAGCAACTATCTTGAAAATAATCAATCCACGGAAAAAACCCACGGACCACCCTGCAGCCCAGGTGTATCTAGCTGTTCCCAGAACAGCCCCTGAATGGGAGGCAAAAGAATTTCCCTTTACAATGCGTTCATTCTTTCCCCTTGTTTAATCTCAATCTACCACCTATGTCTTCTGTTGAATCAAAAAACAATTAGACATCAATTCACTTCAACCAGATCTACGTCTGTTCCAAAGTACACCAGGAATAATGGTCCACGGGCTTTTCTGCTGGTCAGTTATCACCAGAGTACAACAGGAGACCAAGGAGTGGGAATCTGAAGAGTGGCCTGGTGTTATTTATTTCATCACATTTTCTGACTGATCCGTGAAGCATGGCAGTACTTTATTTTAAAGCATTAACTGTTTCAGAGCAATGCAGAAATATTCTATAACTGTGCAATAACCTCGCTATTGGTTTTAAATGTCCATGGTCTATGTGAAAAAAAACCCACCTGCATATATTATTGCTTATTACATTATTACTAGATAATTACTAAAGAGCATTATTTTATTTACAATTATTCTGGGTTTATGTTACAAGGATTATTGTTATGATCATTGTACTGTTAAACTTTATTTTTCTCATCCAGAAACGAGTTGAAAGTAGAAAAAGTGTGAATCATATGGATCAAAGACTATCCATCAGTGTGTCACACACCATGTGGCATTGTGTTTTGCTAAGTCAAAGTCATGCTCCAAGTTTCAAAACTTCAAACAACTGAAATACCACAACATTCATAAAACAGAACTGAGCTACTGGGAGTAAGAAAAAAAATACAAAAAAGGTAACAGACCTCAACAGCAGATAGTAAAATTAACATTTCAACAGTTCTTCCCTTTCATCTCAGTCTCCATAGTACATTTTTTCTGGAAAAGCTACGATTTAGGTTTAGAAAGATGCAGAATTACATAAAACATCTGGAATATGGGACAAGGAATATTGGCTTATTATCCCTGGTGGACCCTCCCTATGAAAAATTTAATAGGTCTGTTTTGGTAGTTTTAATCTCCAGAGCACCCCAAGCTATGTTATGGAAACATCATCTTGGTAATTTATATTAGAAAGAACACCTGGTGATGAAAGCAAATATACCCTCTTTAAAATTGTGAGTGATTTTTCTTTAATCCTCAAACTTTTCATCTTCTTAAATATATAATTTTTAACAGCTTGACTAAAAATTAGTTTTTGTATCTTTGAGACTGATCACATTGTAACCATTGTGAACTTACACTATTTTATTAGAGAGCTACATTTCTTCATTCCTGTCTTCAGAGAACAAGTCATTTTGTCTTTACTTTGACATTGGCCTTTTACAGATTACAGAGGAAGCTCTGTTGAATCTTATATGAATATCACAAAATCACTTAAAATGTTGTCCGTTTATTACTGCACAGCTTCGAACAGTAAGGGGAAAAAAAGAATGTTTAAATAGATTTTTACTGTTCTTACTCCTTTCTTGTTTCTTTCTTGGTATCTATTATGTTTAGTATACAGTTTCAAAATAACTACTAAAAATCTATACATGAAAGCAGAGAAATTATTTTCCATTAAAATCATTAACTGGATTCCTCTGAATATAAATACAGTTAAAATGCTGGTATATAACTAAATGGAATTTAGCATACACCTTTCTATTGTCATGCAGCCTTATGGTTTATTAAAAAACCATATTTTTAACTGTTGCTAATTTAGTATTTTATCAATAAATGGGAAATTAATGAAAGAATACATCACATACCACTCAATTTATAAAACAAGTTACTAATAAAAATGCATTCTATACTTTCCAGCTACAATTAGTTTTCCATTTATCAAATTTCTAAAGAAACAACGCATGTACAAATTAATCTGTTTTTATTATTTAACATGCCTCACTTAAAATATATCCTAATACACATTTTGTATTTTCTAACAAAAAAACCCATAATATAATCTGTAGCCTATAAAGATTTTCAGAAACATTTTTTTATTAATTTGACACTGATACGCCTCCATTTCTAATATCCCAACCCTGCAACATTTTAAATGCAATTAAAAGTGGTTATGAAAGAGTGTGGACTTCCTTGTGAAGTAGGAAATCACTCTTGTGATTAACATGCAAACGAGCTCACGCTGGCAGAATAGATTGGGGTTTTAAAACCCCAATTACTTTTGTATGATTATCTATTTACCCGTACACAGACTATTTTCATTTTTCATCTAATACAAAGTCATCCTGCTTACATTTTTAGCACAGCAATTAATATTTACAATAATTATGACATCAAGCACCATTGAGAGTACGCCAAGTGAATCATTTACCATGTTTTTTAATATATATGTTATTGAAGTAACATCTATGCTAATATATTGCAAAGGATGGAGATATATTATTGGCCTTTATACACAATCCAGTCTAATACAACATTCTATTGGCTTTAGATTTAGTTAAGGGGCATATTATTTTTAGCATCTGAGTAAGTCAAGTGCTGTTCGTTCAGATTACAGATGCCAAAACTTTCAAGTCTGTAACTGCTTTGTATAAAGTGTAAGGTTTGTTTAAACTTTTACAGTAAAAATAACAATAAAATTACTTCCTCCCGGTTTTCTTTTTTTTTTTTTAGTAATAACAGACAATTCTTAACTTTCACTAACACACTTTGATTCATACCTGCTACAGAGTGCACATACACCCATTTTTTCCAGACTTCTAAAGAAAATTATAATGCATTAATGACAGGAACTATGGTAATGGAAAAAGGTCACCCTCTTTTGAACACCTTCTGTTTTAAACCATTATATATAAAGACATTTGAGAAAGCAAAGAATTAAAAGGCAGCCTTTGTGCAACCCATTACTGAAATATTATAGAATAATCTATATCAAATGTAGTGGAATAGCAGATTCTTTTGGATCTAAATTTACTGCAGCCATAGAAATGCTTTTATGCTTATTATGTATCTGCATGTTGATTCAATTATTAAAAGAACACCTGACAGCAGACTTACTTAATTGAATTAATTAAACTGGATGAATAATCACAGAATTACTATTGTATGAAATTTGTCCTGAAAAGTAACACTGGCATTTTGAAATTGCAAGTAATTTGAATGCTGAAATACACTGAGCAGAGAAGTCTTCACTTACTGTATTCTGAAATTCTTCACCTCATACATGAACAAATGTGACATATAAATGAACAGACAGCTGTGAGTAACGAATGCTTTTTTCTTAGTATTGTAACTTATTACGTGCGCCCAGCTATATCACTAGATCTTTTAAAAACTTTGCAAAAACATTTGAAATAACAGTAATAATTTTTATCTCTTGCTCTAAAATAATACAGAAGAGTGGGCTATCAGATATTGAGCGAGGGGCAGTGTAACACTGAAACACTTGTGTAAAACAGTGTGTCCAACCGGGATATCTAGAAAAGATTTGAATATGTCCAATCAAAATTATGGAAATATTGTTTACTCGCTAAAGCAAGCAAATTAAAGATGTCAAATGATTTTTAAAACAATTTAATAGATCAGTACAGTGAGCTTCTACCACAGGTTTTAGCAACAGGAGCAGTTTTCTTTAGCGATTAAATGCTATGACATACTGTATATAGTACATTCCTTTTAAGGTCTTCTGAAACCATTTTTTGTTATTATTTAAAACCAGACCGCTGATGAAGTTCAGAAGCATTTATTATACTCCCTTCCATTTACTTACATTTGATAATTCACTAGATAGAACTGAAATTTTACATGACAGATTTTTTTAACATGCACTTTCTTTTGCCTCTGCTTTCACATCAAAAAAGACAGAGAAGAGCCTCGCACTGCTCAGAACAGAAGTTTATACTGGCAGAGGACATTCCTGGAGTGCAAGCACCCAATCTGGCATATATCCAAGCCCCAGCTATTAACTCTGCATCACCAGTGGGTATTTTTCTTACTTCCTTGCAGGGTTTTTATTTTATTTTGGTTTTGCAATGATCCCCATAATAGAAAAATGTATAAAATAGTTTAATTTTATATGAGAGAATGGCAGGACTGTATATTTACCTTACCCTAAAATAAACTGCAGCATGGTAGAATCACACCCACCACCTTTTTTGTCTTTCTTTTTTAAAATCAGCAATGTGTTTTCTCTTGCTAAAAATGAATATTGATGAATCTACAAATAGAAAATATTAATTTAAAGGTGATTATTAATTTATATTACTAAAAAGATCATGAACATTTATAGGTATTCAGTCAGAATATCTAAAAATGAAATAACAGGACATCTAACGTCTATCTAATATAAATCACTGATTTTTTTACGTTCATATTTTCCCTCATATTCCTACTTGAATATAATTCATTTTACAAATATGTCTGATCCTGCCTCTGACCCTACTACACTTTAAGCTCTTTTCTGCTCATGGAAAGCTAATTTGCATTTTTTAAAAATGTGTCTGTATTAATGATCTAATTTACCACAAAAAGGCTTTATATTAAATACAAAAAGGACAGCCATTAGCTTTCTTTCCACAATAAAATCAAAACAAAAAAATAAAACATCTCATTTACACAACAATTAACAGGTTTTTTTTCCTAACACAATGCTAAATGAACCTGTACAGTTCAGCATTCATAAACATTATATATTGTGCAGAATCCTTGCTCTACAATCAAAATAAGGAATATTATAAATATGCAAAGTTTTACAAAACACTTTTCTGAGAAATCTATACATCCATTTTAATACCTATATTAATAACCACAGTGGTTAGATTTTTCTTTTACATAAATTATACAAAGTACATTGGCATTACATACCATTTTAATACCAGTTTATTATAGCTTTATTTCATAATATTGGAGGTGGAAATGGAAACAGTGCCATCATGTGATACTTTTCAGGCTACTTCACTTCTTTTATTTCCAAGGAGTGAGTCTGTTGCTGCTATACAAATAAGAGTTCCTAGAAAAGCACGCAATGGCAGTATAATTTATTATATGCCATGTTGTAACTAGGTAATTTTAGGTATTTTTACGCATTAAGTATCGAAAACACCTTCTAAATCTGCAACCATAAACAAGCGTATGATCACTACAAACGATACCTAGCCCCTTTTATTAATAGTTCACAAATTATCCAACACAGTCTCGTGAAATTCCTTTCCGTTTACAGTCAAGATATTAATCCGAACAGCTTCATTTTTACAAAAGAGCATGGAAGTTAAATGCACTGGTTTTAATTAGTACTGGGCAGGCTACTTGGAAAAAAAACTAATACGTGAAATCGTCACAGGCGTACAATATCAAAGCCAAACCCAACTCACATTATATTTACTATTTTTAATGAAATCAGACATACGGTCATTTTTTCTTCTGTATTCATTTCATATTGAAATAAAGGCATTTTTCTCTCCAGTGGTCACAATAAACTAGAAAATCCAGGCCTGATGCTAAAGACACATATTTCCACTTATCCTTCCCTTTTCCAGAGATCAAGACAACCATTTGACAACTGCTTGGAATCTAGAAATACAAGTAATCTATTACATCTGAAATCCCACTTTACTGCACAACTCGCAGCTGCCAAATCTCAAACTACTTTACAGTAGGGCTTTTTTTTTAAAAGATACATCTTTATAGAAAATAAAACCCTTATAGTGAATTCACTGATGCATGGGTGAAAGTTGATGAAAAAAACACAGGAATTGTAACTTTTAAAAGCAAGCACAGATGCTACATATTGCTTATGGAGTTTCAGAATGTATAGAATGTGAACAATGACTGAATTCTCTAAGATTAAAAATCCTCACGCAATTTAACTGCCTACTGTTCCACAGGAAAATCATTACTATTATGTGCTTATTTGTAAGCATATGGCCACGTACAGCCATTTTAAAATGTTTAGATTTCTTTATGTAGGACTCAAAATTTCATAGTATACACATGCAAGCCACACATATGAGTTACGCTCAAGTATGTTTTGAGTCTGAAACAAACACAAGGGGATTTTATAAAAGTCAGTATATTCCATATATCCCAAAGTCCATTTATGGGTCAGCATTACAGCTGGTGAACACATCTGCTTTTGCTAAAGGTAACAAAACAAACCCTCCACCCTTGAGAACCTTCAGAGAGCAGGATTCAAGACCAGAAACATTACATTTAAGAAAAATATTGCAGTAAGAAAAGAACAGGGAGGAATAATGTTATGTTCTTACTTAAATTTAATGTGTACTACTTACAGATAACATTTTATAAATTGCTCAAACTAAAGCAAATTGCATTTAGCAGGTTGGAAGGCAGGGCAACTGCACTGCATAAATACTGATTTGTACACCTAGTATAGGGAATTTTAATTTTTACATTTGCAACCCAGCAAGCAAGTTTTTGAGGAACAGGCTGAAAAGAAAATGCGAGAGCACCATTGTTATTTATTCTCCAAAAGCTTGGTGTTTTCATTAGTGCCAGCAATAACCACTCTGGCTTCCCACCTTGACAAGCTGGTTAGAAAGCTAGTTTGAGTGGAGCTTTACCAGCATAAGTGATACACGGAACTCTTGGCATGGTAAAGACAATCTGCAGCCAGTTATTTAATCCCTAATATAGGACTTTTTAAAGCTTTTTTGTTCTTGTTGATAATTATCATCCTTGAGGATGATAAATATTTCTCTTTTTCTATGGTTAGGGTTTAGACTTGGTCCCCCCCTAAGGGTAGAACAACCAGTAACAATTTCCTGTCATCATGAGGCACACAGAACCCACATCATCCCTTATGACATAGTTTTATTACGTTGATTATGAACTAGATGATGGGTATTAACAATATGACCTTATGAAATACTGTTGGGATACTCACAAAGCTGTCCAGAAACAAGATTATAAATCAGACGAAATCTTAACACTCTAACCACATTAAGCACTAATCAAAAGGAATCATAACCTGGTGGGGCACTAACTAGCTGATCAACCAAGACATTTGAGACACCTGGAACAGGGAGCCAAAACTCTGCTCATTTTCAGATGCCTTCCCAGTCACCCTTTTAGCAGCTAGCAGAAAAGGAATCTGGACGTTCTTTGTGTTCCGTTATCTCCTGTAGTGTCCAAAACAGATGCTTATTTAAGACTGAGATAAACTATGCTGTAGATTAATACTTTGAGCCTAAGTGGAGAAGAGTGTTAGACATAAACATTTGCACAAAATCTACAATTTTGAACCAAGGGAGAGGCTGCATTACCCTCTGGGTGAAAAGACAAAATTACATTTCTTATCTGTATTCTTATTTCTCTATCTCAGAAATCCAGTGTTCTAGATAGAAGTCAAAACAGCAGAATGAACATCAAATATTTGATGGAGAAGCTCTAATATCTCACAGTCCAAATTGAGAAGATCCAAAATTAGAGACACTATTGCTAATTGAAATGAAAGAACGCAAACATTTCTATGTAGCAAACTACAAATACCCATAAGGCATCTCATCCCACAAAAAACCCAATTTCTTCTCAGATCATTCTGATTTGGAGGAACTTGGAGGAAAACTCTAAGTTAAATTGAACTGGCCATGTTACAGAACACCTTCCTGTTTCCCTCATCCAATCATCAATTAGATAATATTTCTAATGATCACAGAAACATAGAATGGTTCGGGTGCGGGAAGGGACCTTAAAGACCACCTAGTTCCCACCCCCCTGCCATGGGCAGGGACCCCTCCCACTAGACCAGGCTGCTCAAAGCCCCATCCAGACTGGCCTTGAACACTTCCAGGGATGGGGCATCCACAGCTTCTCTGGGCAACCTGTGCCAGCGCCTCACCACCCCTGACAGTGAAGAATTTCTTCCTGATACATAATCTAAATCTACCCTCTTTCAGTTTAAAGCCATTACCCCTTGTGCTATCACAACACTCCCTGATAAAGAGGACCTCCCCATCTTTCCTGTAGGCCGCCTTTAGGTACTGGAAGGCTGCTATGAGGTCTCCCCGGAGCCTTCTCTTCTCCAGGCTGAACAACCCCAACTCTTTCAACCTGTCTTCACAGGAGAGGTGCTCAGCCCTCTTATCGTCTTCGTGGCCTTCCTCTGGACTTGCTTCAACAGATTCATGTCTTTCTTATGTTGGGGGCCCCAGAGCTGGACGCAGTACTCCAGGTGGGGTCTTGTGAGAGCAGAGTAGAGGGTGAGAATGACCTCCTTCAACCTGCTGGCCACGCTTCCTTTTGATGCAGACCAGGATGCAGTTGGCTTTCTGGGCTGCGAGCACACACTCCTGGCTCATGTAGAGCTTCTCATCAACCAACACCCCCAAGTCCTTCTCCTCAGGGCTGTTCTCAATGCATTCTCCTCCCAGCCTGTATTTGTGCTTGGCATCGTCCCAACCTACATGCAGGACCTTGCACTTGGCCTTGTTGAACTTAATGAGGCTCGCACCACTTCTTAAGCCTGTCCAGGTCCCTCTGGCTGATATGGATTTCCATTTTGTAATATACTGAGACCAAGACAAAGGGTAGTTTATTTTGAAACTGTAAAAAAGAGAAAAGTAATTTTTTAACTTTTTAGTGCTGAGACTTTCAGATAAATGTGTCAGCTGGGAGTCAGATGGCAGACTTGTAGATGGATAACCCAGAAAGCTAATATTTATCTAATCATGTAGCACCCACCTATTTGAGTAATCCACAAAATCTGAAAGTAGATTCCCAAATTACTAATTTAATTGCCCCAACACATAATCAATGGACTCAGCTGGATCAAGATTAATTGGGCCAAAACATATATTGTGGAACTACTCAAGAAAACTATTAGACATTCTCTATAGTTTTGAAAATTTTAGAAAGCACAGTTTTGATCAGGTTCTGTGCATACAGTTACACGATCTCCTTAATTTGAGAAGAGACTGAAAACAGAAAGACTTCCCCCTACTTATCAAGGCACACTTGAAAAACAAACGACTTTAGCTAGTGTGTAAGGCTCTCTCAAGTAGAAATGTTGTTATTCACGTTAACTTTCCAACCCAAACAAAATGTCAGATGAAATAAGATATACTGTCAGAAAAGAAAAATAAGCCACAGGTGGCGGGTTAAAGACAGGTTCACTGGTAGCTGCAGCACCATATTCCATCACCCCAGCGCCACAGGTTGCCTTATAGAGCTGCATGGTAAAGTGACAATGGCTGCCATCATTCACTGAGATGGTTAGAAGCTGAGAGTTTACCCAGCACTCAAGTTAAATGGAAGGAGCAGTTAAATGTTCTTTTGTGTAGGGACAGCTGAAACAAGGCCCTGAGCGGGAGCAGCACGCATATGCCCAGACAGATCTCTAGTTACAGGTTACAAAGTAATGTATATCAGGATGCATGAGACACGGGAATGTTTCACTTAACAACGAAGCTCAAAACCATGCAAACTGTCAATCTTCATGAAACAGTCTTTTATAGGGAACTCTAAAGTTTTGTGGATGAAAATAAATGTTACTTTACTAAAGAATTTACTGAGCTCAAAGAATACTCAAATGAATTCTTATTAAGAAGCTAAGCAGAAAGTTGCAGAAACTGTTAATCAGAAAATATCAAACGAGTGCCATTACTAGAGCCCGTGTAACTGAAAATATTTTTGTATTTGATAAGAATATTCACAATCGAAAGGCAGAGATGGTCAACATACGGCTAAATATGACTGGACATATTTTTCTATCTGTGGACTGACAGAAAAAAGGAAAATCCCTAGAGGATGAACTCCTGCAATCTTTAAGACAGCTTTAGTATAGAGTTTGATGTGTGCAAAAGACACGGGAGGTCAAGTAATCCCCTTATGGTTAGAGAATATATAGTAAAAATTCTATTTGCTTGTAAAGTCTCTTTATTTCACTGGTCTTTCAGATAAAGTATTATGATTAAGTGACACATGGCCTTTAGTAGGACACACTGGTTTCTGCAATGGTACCTACTACTGGAAACCTGCTAGAAGAAAAAAGACTGAAATAAAGCAAAAGATCTGACACAAAAAAAAAAAAAAAAAAAAAAAAAAAAGGCTTAATCCCTAAGTTGCTCATTTTGGGGTGGATCATTCCTTCCACTCTTACCTTAAGGCTTTTTTCCCATAAAACTTACATATGTTCTGCAAAACCTGCCTCTGCTGAATGGATACCTACTGCCAACCTTTCTTCTATTTGGACTCCTGTTTTACAGGAAGAGCGAAAACATTTTCTTTTTCGATTCCTTTATGCTACCTGCAGGGTTTCTGAAGGGCTTCTAATAATCATTCATTGGAAAGCACACACAATAGTACATTCTATCTCTAAAGAAGCCTCTGATGCTGGTCCTCATATTTAGGCACTCATCGCCCATTGAGGCAAGACTCCTAGGAAATTAACACAACTGAGAAGCAACAAGAAGCTCAATGTAAGTTTAAGTTGTCTTCTGTTGTCATTTCTTCAAAGCACAGGAACAACCACAACAAATGCAGTTTCTCCAAAAGAAAGCACATGTTTTCAGCCACAACACAGGAACAACACAAACACAACATCAAGCAGTTTCTTGATGTTATTTTCAACTTCATTTAACAGAAATAAATCAGGCCGCCAAACATGGAAGTACTGAAAGACAAATGGCACTACAAGAAATTGTATCTCTTCAGCCTGTGAATATACAAGTAGAATCAGTTTTTAAGACAGGAAAATCAGCACTGGCTCAAGATTATACAGGTGACGTTTTTCACTGCGAATCAACACTAAATCAATTCCCAGTCTTATCTTAAGAGGAACGTACTTGGATTTTGGCTGTTCGCAGTATTTCAGATGAGCCATAAAACAGAATTCCTGAACACTTGTGCTTACAGATCGCATTGCACTTCACAGCTGTTGTGTTTTACCCCAGCAGAGGGTGCATTTAAGCAAGTGGAAAAAAGCAATTTTCTTTTACACATAGCTTAAAGTGCTTAGGGGTCTTTTTGAATGACATGTAACACATACCTATATTATATTTAAAATACATTAAATAATTCATAACAAATAATTATTAAGTCTACCTGCAATGTTTGCCTCATTTTTTTTGTAGTTCTTCATGTGCAACAATGAATAACAGCGTAATGCTGCAACTAGCTGGATGGAACAGTGAAGTCTGAGAAGCAGACCTAAATTTCACAACATCACGATAAATACGAGGTCAGTAAATGTGTAATGAAAGTGCTATTGTGATTACTTTTTAAAGGGAAATTTTTGTTTAATCTTCTACATTAAAAGAATGCTGAGATTGCAAAAGCAAAGCATTTAAAAAACAGAACACGCCTGAAGTAAAGCTGTTCGTATGGCGTTATTTCAACCTCCTCTGCATGACCTTTCCTCCACTCTTTGTTACTACGTGCCACATTACTTGTTTCCCCAGGATCTACATTTCATTACTGCATAGGCTAAGTTTTGAAGATAAACTGTTTTTTTTAAAATACTTTTATTTAGTGTTACTTAGTGCAGAGACTGTTCTCTCTGTCCTGTGTTCCCTTTGTTGCTTAAATTGAAAGGGATGTGGCCAAGACAGGCACGCACCTTGGGAACTGAAGGAACTTTCTAGGGAAGCAGAATGCCATTCCAGTGAGACGGATTTCTGCCACAATTTTTCATCAAGCTCCACAAAATTAAAAAAGGTGAACAATTTGCCATTCAATACAAATTCTTCTCTTCCTAGGTTGTCATATGCATCTACCATTATGGTAGTTAGATGAAAATAAATGCAAAGCTTCCTCAAAAATTCATGCATATTCTCTGTTGCATGAAGTCTCATAAAGTAATCAACTTTCACAAACATTTTACTGCTTTGGCCAATATAAGACAAAATTCAGAAAATAAACAGTCCACAATTATCTTCCTACTAATTTTTCTTTCTTTTAAGTGAAAAAAAATCACCTTTTAATTATTTAATGTCACAGCAGTCATTCTTTGTAAAACACAAATGAAAACTGTATTTGAAGGAGGAGGGATTCCTACCAAATTGCACAGGATTAATCATGTGAAGCAATTTTCAAATAAAACTCATAAATAACATGGACATGGAATGTCCAACGGCAGTCGGACATGGAATAAATAACCAAATAAATGATTACAGGTGGAGGTAAAATAACAACAAAACCATGTAGTTCTGTGAGCAACAGAACTTATGAATAACAGCATGGACATATTTAATGCTGCAGCTTTTTTCCTCAGCAGATGCATTATTTTGCATGTTTCTGCTACACAGTCCATCTGTTTTCACGGGTATTAGTATCTCTGAGGACTCTACTTTTCCATCAAATTTCTTTGAATTTGGCCAACAGGTTCAAGAATTATTGTGGGGGACAGACAGACAGAATGACTGTATGAACTTATGAAACTTCTGTTTCCTTACAAAAGTATGATAAAAATAGCAAATCTAGGCTATGGTAGCCTAGGAGATAGACAATTCCACAGCAGGGCACTTTCTACAGGGAAGGCCAAACCAGAAGAACACAGGAATTCAGTGTTCATGTCTAGCAGTAAGAATTCTCAAGACTATGAACTGTCAGAACACAATAAAAGAAGGAAAGAGAGCAGATAAAAATATGCCCAGTACTACATTAAGTATTAAAAAGAACATTAAACAATTAGAATATTTTAAACAGCATGCTTAAAGGAAACAACACCTTTCAATACATCATAATTACCTGTTGATAGCAACGTTTGGTTAATTCTGTAAGAAAAACTCAAATAGGTCTTAACATAAAGAAATGCCTGCTTCTTGATTTCAAACTATAGGCTGGTATGATAGACCAAATTAATTTAACTGCAATACTCCAAATGTAGCTTTATCAAGGATTAATATACCATAGTTCTTCCAATTGTTATGAGCATGTGGTCATCAGCTCAGGTGCAGTAACTCCCCTTTTAGTACTTCAGCCATGCTTTGAATACTTCTGTGCACCTACCTCACCTTTTGATTTACTCATCAGAAGAAAAGATGCTTGTAAAGAATGGTGTGGTTTTGTTACAGGACAACTAATATAGTATAATCTCTTTGTTTCATTTCATTTCATTCATGGTGTTGTTTAGTATGAAATCAAGATTAGGTCACAGAAGATAGCAAGCGTTTTATATAGCATTAGGTTTACAGTGGAGACCAGTACTCATTCATTCACTGAATCTTGTTCTACGTAAAGGCAGACCCATGACATAATATAGCACATTTAACACATTCGCAAGTATGGAGTGCTTTTTCCCCCCATCAAGTCAGTATCCGTAGTAAACAAGTAATAGAAGCTGTAACTTCCTTTGGTGCACTTACTTTATTTATAAGAAGACTGCTGAGGAACTCATTCATTCACGCTGGGCTAATATTATATATAAGCTCATTACATATACTAACTTTCTCTTTTACTCTTGTGTAACAGAGATGAAATTCATATACTCCTTATTTGGTTAATGAATGAGTTTCGACGAATATAAAGTTACAATTATAGGAATTTTCACAATCTTCAACGGCATCACAAAGGAGATGTACGGCTTTGCCAATTTAATTCTAAAACAACTGAATATAAATCATAGTTTACATTTAACTAATAAGAATGGTTTCATATGCAAAATATTGTAGTAGAATTAAATTGTATAAGAAGAACCGCAACATCATTATAAAAGCTAGAAAATATAATAATAACACAAGAAATAGTGAAACCATGAATTAAATTTCACAGTTGCTACACACGTTCAAGGAAGTAAACACTGTTTTCACAAAAGATTTTTCAACTGGAAATCAGGAATAAAAGGAGGTGGAAGGAAACAAAACAACTAAAGAAATCTCTAACATTCAATTTGAAGAGTTGAATACTCAAGATCTTTTTTTTAAAAAGTGCTCCGTTATAGATAAAAATTTGGAATGAGACCACACTCATCAAAAAGTCCACTTAAAGTAACAACACTGCAACTCATGAAGAATCAGCCATCAATTAGAAACTGTAAAATCTCACTAAACATACACTCATCACAACCAAACTGTAACATGACCTGCACCTATGCATGTGTTTCGTGTATCTCAATCTGACAGCGCTGCAACAGGGAAAACCTTCATCCCATTTATACTGGTACCATTTTGGGGACTTAAAAAGGAGGTCTTATGAGACAAAATCAAAATAAAATAACAGGGAAGAAAAAAGGAAGTTGCTGAAGCAGAAACACAGAGATAAATACGAAACACCTGCCTGAGGCAGACATGAATTCAACACATGGGTATATGTGCTCAAAAACAAAACAAATAAAACACAAATGCTGAATTATGGGACTACATTTCCCCCTTGATGCGCTAGTGACTACACAAAATAGGCAAGCTTTGCTTTCATGCTTTATGACCTCCTAAGAAGCCCCTCAGTTGTACTACAGGCCACTAATTCATAGTTGCCTTGCATTTGTTCTAACTGTATTACACTATTATGGATGTTATTAATATGAATAATATGTAATAAAACCACAGAAGAATATTAATCCTTTGTGACATCACTGCGTACTTCTCTAGAACTCTTACACTTTAATTATTGTATATTTTTATATATATAAAGCTGTAACATTTTTATACATCTTGCCTTCCTGACCATAACTGACTTTCTTTCTACAGGGAATCATCTTAAACCAACAAAATGGAAAGGAATGAAGGTAGCTGAACCATCACCAACAGTGGCACAGGACACAGAGTTCAGCATAGATTTTACTCACGGTCTTCACAGAACTTTACAAGACAACTTCCTGAATTAATTCACGAATGTTAGCAGACGAGTATTATACACTTATTCGCCAGAGTTCTTCCAGACTTTGTGTCTTTCCTCCTTCCATTCTGACGCCATTAACAAGTTCCATGCTGCCTTTTCTGGATCCTGAACCTCTCCTGTACTGTGTCCCTCTCCTGAACATCTTTTCTATTAGAGGGCTAATAGTTATTCCCCTTTCTCTGCTATATGCTTGTATGATTCTTTTTATACTTACTTCAGAATTATTCATTCCCTTGTACGTTTTCCTCTCGCTGCTATTTTTTCCCCAGTTCTTTGGGATCAAAACCAACACAGAAAGATTGAGATAGCTGTGAGACCACATCTGATGATTCAGCATGGCCATCTAGCACCATAAAATAAAATTTTTAACTTTTAATGGATATTAGAAATGACTTATCCCAATTACCACCACTAGAATCATCATTCCATATGTTAACAGCTTCTTACAAACTCCAAAAACTTTAGTCCATTTTCCTTACACCACCATTTTACCTAATTCTTAGTCAAAAACAACCTAACGCGTCATCACATTTAATATAGATGACTCAGTCCATCCTAGAAAAGCTGTCATTAATCTGGCTGATTAACAGCAGAAAAATTAGTGAAAAAATTGAATGGCAATAAAATGTAAACATTCTCATAACAATTTAACATAATCAAATTCCGTTAAAATAAGTTCTGAAATGTCAAACAGTAGACTAGCTGCGTCAACTCTGCTTGTACTTCTGCTGCACCTCCACTAAGGCTGAAAGTGAGATACAAGAGAGACCTCCTCAAAGCAGCATGATAGATCCTAGACCAGAGGAGAGGTACGTTAAGCTCCAGTTTTTCGTGTTGCTTAAAAGACATAGACTAAGGTTTAGGTAAGCTGCAGCACTGTTGTGACTACATTTTCCACATATTTATTGGAGCTAGCCTGAAACTAGCCAGCCCAAGCGCTGTGACCCATGAAGCCATAGCTCTGATGAACTCAGCACAGGCGGAAAAACCTGCCTGAGAACCGGAAAAAATATGCAATTATTTAATTGTCTCTGTACCCCCAGTCCCACAGTTGTAGACATACTCTGCGGGAATCCCAGATCACTATAAAGGGGAAGTGACTGCTGCTGAATGACACCCCTGAGCGCCCTTGGAATATCTCCAATATTGAGTGTTAAGCACAGAATCAGAAGAAAAGCAGGAAACAACTTTGCCTTTATAGTGAAACCAGCTAATTTAAAGATAAACAGAGAAGCCAGACCCTAATATGACTGTATCACATACTAAAATCCAATAAAAAGGTAATACTTACGGAAAAGCATATTTAGCATTTGGCATTATTATTTTAGTTACTTTTTTTTTTTTTAATACATTCACACACTCACACAACTCTTATTAAAAAAATTACTTCATTTACAAGCAGGTGTCTCCAAGATCTGACTATTTACAATATCTTCTCCATTTTATGTGTTTCCAATTAAAAATTATTCACATTTTGGGAGAGAAATACTTGCTCCAGGACAGAAAAAATGAACTTTTTACACCAAATGGTTACAACAGATTGACACACATAACTTACCTGAGAAGGACACTGTACCTCACAATGGTATTTTAATAAATCAGGCTCTAAAATCACAAGTACTAATTAAGCACCACATGTCAAAAGAAAAATATTCTGCAAACTCCATACACACACACTTTCAAAATGATGGGATGGGAACTGAGAATTCGTGCATAGCCCCAGGCTGGGAACCTCAGAAGATCAGTGTATCAAATTCAAATAACTGGAAATTACAGATGGAAATTCTTGTTTAAATGGATCAGAAAATCTGTAATCTCAGTATTTCCATCACTTTTCCATCTTGTACAATTTATTTTAATTACCAGAATTTTTCTGCTTTGTTTGTTTATTTCATTTGGCTGAAGAAAAATGTGACAGAGGGAAAAAAGGGAGGGGAAAAAAAACAGGAAAAAAAAGAAAATTATTATCTTGCAGATTTTTATCTAATTGTTCCATGAACAAGAAAACATAATTCCACAAATTTTTTCAATAGAACAGTGTTTCTCAGTGGATGGGTTCCACATCCCACAGATGATAATTCGAAATGAGCAGACACGACAAGAAGGTTTTCATAATACGACAATCCCTTCTGCTTTCTCTCACAGTTGGACAAGCAGTGTAATAATAAAAGCTGTTGATCTTTAGGGGGTTTCTGTACACAAAAAATAGTTCAAAGCTGACTTATAGCACCACAGTCCCCTTTTATGGGTTAAGATACACAGTATTCCAGAGTACCTGTAGAGACTGTCACTGATAATACAAGACAGACAACATTTTTCTTAAGAAATGCTCCTGGGCTATTCAGGTAATCACAATAAATATAAAAGGAGATAACAAACTAGGTCTCCAATAATACCTCTGGTATGAAATGAATGAAGGACACCAAATTTCACAGATTTTGCTTACGGCTTTCTGCAAAATCAGGACACATCTTCAGGACATACAACTATATCAAATAATGAGTTAATCCAGTTGTATAGACACCCATAAAACACAGTAACATTTCAGCAGGTAAGCGCACTCACTGTAACAGACAGATTTACGGAGCTCGGGTAAGGATTGTACTATAGCTACTACACATTTAGTGCTTTCCAAAACAGCAAGATTAAAGTTACCTCTAGCAGGTGTACAAGAAGTTCTCTTTAATATCTTTATCAGTGATCTGGATGAGGGGATTGAGTGCACCCTCAGTAAGTTTGCAGACAACACCAAGGTAGGTGGGAGTGCTGACCTGCTTGAAGGTAGACAGGTGTTGCAGAGGGGTCTGGACAGGCTGGATCAATGGGCCAAGGCCAATGGTATGAGGTTCAACAAGGCCAAATGCCGGGTCTTCCACTTGGGTCACAACAACCCCATGCAGCGCTACAGGCTTGGGGAAGAGCGGCTGGAGAGCTGCCAGGCAGAAAAGGACCTGGGGGTGTTGGTCAACAGCAGGCTGAATATGAGCCAGCAGTGTGCTGGTGGCCAAGTGTGCCCAGGTGGCCAAGAAAGCCAAGAAAGCATCCTGGCCTGTATCACAAACAATGTAGCCAGCAGCACCAGGGAAGTGATCGTCCCCCTGTACTCGGCACTGGTGAAGCCGAAACTTGAATACTGTGTTCCGTTTTGGGCCCCTCACTACAAAAAAGACACTGAGGTGCTGGAGCAGGTCCAGAGAAGGGCAACCAAGCTGGTGAGGGGTCTGGAGAACAAATCATATGAGGAGCGGCTGAGGGAGCTGGGGTTGTTTAGTCTGGAGAAAAGGAGGCTGAGGGGAGACCTTATCGCTCTCTACAACTACCTGAATGGAGGTTGTAGAGAGATGGGGGTCGGTCTCTTCTCCCAAGTAACAGGCGACAGGACAAGAGGAAATGGCCTCAAGTTGCACCAGGGGAGGTTTAGGCTGGATATTAGGAAAAAATTTTACACTGAAAGGGTTATTAAGCATCAGAACAGGCTGCCCAGGGAAGTGGTTGAGGCACCATCCCTGGAGGTATTTAAAAGAGGTGTAGACATAGTGCTCAGTGATATGGTTTAGTGATGGTTTTCGTCAGTTATGTTGATGGTTGGACTAGATGATCTGAAAGGTCCCTTCCAACCAAATTCTATGAAACTATGACTGTTCTCCCAAGCGCAAAACAATTTACAACAGACAACACTGCACAGGCCATATGGTCATCTTTCCATGATCATGAAGTCCAGAGCAGGGCTTTTGGTTTTGGGGGGTTTGTTTGGTTTTTGTTGGGTTGGGTTGCATTGTTGGGTTTGGTTTTGTTGTGGGGTTTTTTTTTTTTGGGGGGGTGTTTTTTGTTTGTAGACCTGGTTTTTGAAAAGAAGAATATTAGGAGAATCCACCTAAAATCTTACTTAATTTTAGTCCCACCTTGCTAGGAGTTACCACACACTGCACTTCTGGCTAATTTGAGATGCTTCCAGAGCTTTTTCAATAAACAAAAGCTTTGAAGTTTAACAGATTATTAAAAATAAATTAATTTTCTTATATATACTTTCCATAGTAAATTTCCTCTTAGATAGCAACAGACAAATATTTTCAGAAAAAGGAGGAACAGACTCTTAACATCTTCATCATACCTGTACAACATGTGTACTTACAACAACAGTTTCCAAGTGTGACAAAGTAAAACTTACAGGGAAAGTCACAGATCTATAGCTATGGAATTTCCAAAAGCATTTTTTAACCGAAGAGCAAAACAAAGGATGAACAAGTTATTTAATGTGGATACAATCTGGAGAATACCAATGGTTCAGTCCTTTCTTCCACAAAAACAAAAACTGAGCTGACTTAATTGTCAAGTTTACTTACTGTGCAAGCCCCATCTACATTTCTTACTGTGGTAGAGATTATCTATGACTGTCAACAAATGCACATGAATGTTCTGACGGGGAAACAATCAAGACTTCTTACTTCATGAGTTTGCAAGTGTACAACTACCCTTTTTGTGTAACATTGGCTCCATTAACTCTCTTTTTATGGGATTTTTTATGCTTCTGGATACAAAACGTAATGATTTTACTGTATCTGCCCTGAGCTTTATTTCTGAAAGAACTTGTTCAAGAATTTCAGGTCTCTCAAGATTCTTTTCTCCGTGAAATATGAAGAAATGGGTTTTCTAAATGCTTTTTATTCAAGGACCTTCATTGTCCTTGACTCCAATTATGCAAATCACATATTGCAAACTCCATTACTTGGTGATTCAAACAGCTACAAAAAATAGATATCAACCTGTAATACTCCAGATTAATAATGGTGATACTGCAATTTGTCTTAATAAATAGATGTAGTTTCCTGAACTCTGCTCTTCTCAGTTCAGAATGGCATCATATAGAATAAACTTGCAATCATACTTGGCAGAGGTTTGCAGATACTATGTCCTCCAAAAATTTACCTTTTTAATGTATTCCTTATTGATTCTTTTAGTTCCTAACAGGACTAAACAGAGTATTACAAATCACAACATTCTTGCCCCACGGAGAAGTTTAGAAGACCTTTTGAGTTCCAGTATCTAGAAGGGGACAGGATGGACCCAGAGCATAAGTGCCCTGTCTTTTGCTCCTGTCTTTGCTTCCCTGTCACTAAGGGATGTCAGGACAAACATAGTGGTGCTTCAGGAACCTGGTAGGCTTCTGTGTCTTGCCGTAGAACCTTCCAGGAATACTGTCTAGAAAGAAAGAGCTCACTTCACTACTCATACCCATGCAATCTCTTCATAAAAGTACTATGAAAACATGTTATTAGTGACTGCTGCTGCAATAGAATAGAATAGAATAGAATAGAATAGAATAGAATAGAATAGAATAGAATAGAATAGAATAGAATAGTCGGAAGGGACCTACAAAGATCACCTAGTGCAACTACCTGACCAATTCAGGGCTGACCAAGATAAAGCACGTTATTAAGGGCATTGTCCAAATGCCTCTTAAACACTGACAGGCTTGGGGCATCAACCACCTCTCTAGGAAGCCTGTTCCAGTATTCGACCACCCTCTCGGTAACGAAATGTTTCCTGATGTCCAGTCTAATCCTCACTTGGTGCAGCTTTGAACCATTTCCACGTGTCCGGTCATAGGATACCAGGGAGAAGAGCTCAGCCCCGCCCTCTCCCATTCCCCTCCTCAGGAAGCTGCAGAGAGCAATGAGATCACCCCTCGGGCTCCTTTTCTCCAAACCAGATAAGACCAAAGTCCCCAGCTGCTCCTCACAGAACATGCCTTCCAGCCCTTTCACCAGCTTTGTTGCACTCCTCCGGATGCATTCAAGGATCTTCACATCCTTTTTAAACTGTGGGGCCCAGCACACAGTATTCAAGAGAGTTGCTATCACAGAATCACAGAATGGTAGGGGTTGAAAGCGACTATACTTTCACCGATCAACCCTTTACCCTAACATCTACAGCACCTACTAAATGATAACGGAGATAATGCCAAAACTAAATAGTTACATTATTTTTCATCCAAAACGGACGCTTCAAATACATATCACATTAAGCTATTTACTGCTAAGCAGTAAATGTATAGGTGAGTAAATGCAAATGCCAACAAACGAATACTGCTCTAACTTTAAGAACATCTTGGAAGAGATGACTATTGACATATACAGTCCTAAAAGATGCTAAGTATGTATCACAATTCAGCCAAAGATCTATTCACAGTCTTAAAATTAAATGTGCGTATTTCTAGATTGAGTCTTGATGGCTCAAACTTTGTCAAGTCAAGCCATAGATGAATGTATCATCAAAACAACTGATGCTTCTACACAACTCCAACATGAATTATTCTAATGATGCTTAAGTGTTCCTATTAACAAAAAGGCCTTTGGATGTTCAACTTCAGCAGAAAAAACCCTGAAGATTTCCTGTACTTCTCTTTAAATTCTAGCCTCTTACTGAGAAGGTCTGAATAAGCAGTATCTGCATCATTAGCAAAGGGGAAACTACTAAATTAGTATTTTTCCTGAAAAAAACTCAAAGAAGTGGTAAAGCAAGAGTGGCAGCAGGGTTCATTCACAAAAATAAGTAAAAATAAGAACGTGGTGTTATTTCCCACCTTTCTTATTAAAGAAATTGGTATTATGTGATTTGCTAATTTGGTGAAAAATGCTGGGAGCACAAAGAAAGGAACGAAATCTCAGAAACACTTCCTGTACTTCACACAACTTCATCTGACCTTGAACAATGCTGGTGCAAAGAGCCCAGACAAATTAGATTTTACATTTACACGAATTCCACACAGTGAACATGTAAGAGTGTGAAAGCCTCCTGACAATTTTTCCAGGTCGTTCTCAAAAACAGGTAAAAATTTCCTTGCTAAAACATCAATCAGCTCCCAATGGGAGTTACTTTAGGTAGGCATGAGGAATAAGAAGCTTCAGAATTACGGCCTTTCCGTCACAGTACAGCAGCTCAAGAAAAAGGACAAGAGCAAGGGATTAAGGAAGCTTAGATATTGTTCACAATTCAAATTAATCTTTGAGTAGATGATGGGTTATAAGTGACAGATGAATAAGGAAGTAGAATTTTCAAGTAAATGTTGCTTCTGTCCCACAGCCAGGAGGATCTTCTTAGCTGAACTACAGTTTCCTCAGCGCCTGACTGATGCAAGGACCAACAAGGCATAAATTTAAGCTAAAAAAGCTTACCCTCATTAATATAAGAGTTAAAGAAGAAACATGTTTTTATTTTTTACTTTTTAAGCAGAAAGCTGGTAAGCCTAGAGAGCAAATCAAGCAGCTAAAACTTACAGAAAAAAAGAGCAAGAAATACTAGTGCCTGAACTCTCCTAGCAGTCTCTTTCAGCCATTTAGAAAACCCTTCCACCAAGAGTAAGACATCGGATAGGCATGCTCAAACAGCTGCTGTTATATGATGGCTCATCTATATTGGATAAGAGTAATACAATACACACGGAAAAGCCTAAGTAAACATGAAGTACCCTATACATAATTATCCTTTATGCAATTAATTTAAAAAAAATCATAAGAAACTTTTTATAAATGCATAGGTACTAAATTAGTCAGGGACAAGCTTTACCCTCTTCTCTTGCAGTGTGCATAAAAATCCTTGAGACAATGAATGAAGAAAAAAAAAACAACAAACAAAAAACAACAACCCAAATCAGTTAAATCTAACCATACGTATTTAAAAATGAAGAAAACCAAAATATGACTAGTTTAAGCAATCATGTGTAGTGTATTTAGACAGCCTTTTGTCATACTATGTTTGTTCTGCTGTGTCAAAGCAAAAAGTCTGTTCTAATAATTATTTTAATAGATTTGAATGAGGCTGTTCAGGACAGACTTTTAAAGCTACTTTATTACATAGAGTAAGATAGAAGCAGTTATTTTTTAATTTCAATAAAGAGATTTAAAATTTTTTAATAAATGCCTTTATGTTACATGATTTTGTATTCCTGAGACGTAAATAAAACAGTAACTCTGTAAAGCTCACAGAATAACTACCTAAGCCATTTTACAAGGAGGATATACTTTTCCTTCTTTTCTATGAATGTATAAAGCTCTCCTTCAAGCTCTTACTAAATCTATTGATCTGTGAAACACAGTGCACTCCAGGGAGGCAATTCACTTGACGTTATATATCAAATGATGAGATGAATAATGATCATACCATTTGGTAATTAAACGTCTTACAAACCTTTTAACTGACTGAACGTCAGAAAGGTCAAATGAGATCAAACCTTTTTTCTTTTTTTTTTTAAATTCTTTTCTTATATTAGCAATACAAAAGCCATATTTAACAGTAACTATAATACTACATGGCAAAACCAAATAATTAAACAACATACTTTTCATTCCTATATTATTACACAGTTCGAATACACACAGAAATTGTTCATTCATCCTACAGTCCTATTATAATCTTAAATTGTTAAGCTTTCAAAGAAGTAGCCAGTCACCAGTACAGGGCAAATAACTAGCAATGTTATTGGATTAAGGGAAATGAACACCACATAGGGCAAATGTAAAATACACCAAAACACCAAGCAATTAAAATAAATTTCCTTTATAACTTCCTGTACAGTTGTAGGAATCTAATTTTTTACTAGAGGATGAGTACAAGCCATTCCAACAGTTTGCAGACACTATCAGTGTTCGTCACCTTATACATTAATTTGGACATTTTATCTATTAACATACAGTAATAATTTAAATGTTTAACATGAAACAAATCCAAAAGATTTAATAAAGAAGTCACCTACAACTGTAATTTCATGTAGGGTTTCGTAGTTTGCCTGTAAATTTGGCAGCTGCAAAGGCAATCAAAAGATGCAGCAAAGACGGTTTTTAACTACAGACTGCCAACGCTGTGAAAATCACCTGCCTCAATGGCTAAAGGTTTCTCCAGCACTTCTGCCAAACATGGGGTTCCTAGAAAAGGCAGTATCTATTCCCATAAGACTTCGGCATAATTTTATGGGCTGTCATGAATCAAGACCTTCATTGTAAGAAAGAATAAATCCCTCCATCTTCATACAAACTATCATCAGCCTTCACTGCCCAAACAGACTCAGATCCCAAATATTAAAGAATGTCTTAGCATTTTTCTCTAGTTATTTTCCTAGAAAACAAAGAAATCTTTATTAGCTTGGGAAGAATACACCCAATGTCTTTCTCAAAAACGAACTGGGACAGATTCAGTCAAATTTCACAAACATACAGACACACACATCTGAAATCACTAAACAACATAACCAGTAACAGCCTGCATGTATATTACAGTTCTGTCTTATCGAAGAGCAAAGTGGCCATTCTCAAAAACCATCCTCATTCTACTGAGACCAGTATCCCTGTGTTGCCCTAGGTGCTTCCGCACAGCTAGAGCTAACCTGGAAAAGAGAGGCTTCCAGGGCAGAAGCTGAAAGAGAGAAAATTTTTACAAGGCATCTAAAGAATTAAGGCAGCAGACGAATTTGCCAGCCAAAGGACAGAATTTTTCTGGGGAAGTCCCGCATCCATGCTGAGGACTGGCTGTTACTATGGGAAGTGAGAGACATGTGGGAGATACCTTCTTAATATCAACTGCCAGTTGCTCACAGTACTTTGTCTTTCTTTGTCTCCAGGCTGGGAACAGAGGTCAAGTTCGCAAAATGAAAAAGAGGTAATTAAATCACATGCTCTATCTTCTGGGATCTTTTAAGTATTGGACAGGGTATTCAAGTTCGTAACGTAATAACTTCAAAACACTGTCCTATCAAATACATTCAATCAATCCAATATATAGCTTTTTCAGGCCTAATAAATCAAATAAATTTTAAATACCTTGAACTAAAAATATTTCCGAATTGCAAAATTAAAATAATATGAATGGTAAGATTGCAGTAACATTAATGCGTCCTCAGATCTCCATTTCTCATATAGTCAAAAAGCAAAGCATTCAGTAAATCTTCCAGAGACAGAGAAAGAGCGAATACTAATTTTTTCTAAAAGTTCAACATGCAAAATTTTAGGTGGAAAAATATTACTTTACCGTAACTAACTGGAATATTACTTTATCTTTTATAATGGAAAGCATAACACTGTGGGACTTCCATAGCAGAACAACCTCCCTTAGAAAAGCAAATAAACAGGTGCTGAGATCAAACTTATTTTAGGAGTGTATTATGCATCTGATTTAAGCACTGACCTGTGAAAAGATGTTCTGTGGAGGCTCAAGGGCTTCAACATATGGTCACTTAGCAAACAGCTGCAGCAGTTAAGATGCTCCTGCCCTCTCCCTCCTTCCCCCACTGTTTGTTACCTTCCCAATGCCAGACCTGTTTGCTGCCACTCAGCAACCATACGAGACCTCCTAAGGAACTTTTCCGCAAAGCCAAGTAGCCCAGTTTAGACTGTTACGGATTTTCCACTGCATCAGCTGGGGATCCTTTCCACATTAATTTCCATTTTCCTATTTGAAAGTGACAGGTTGAAGAGAAAGAAGAAAGCAAGCAAACACGAGTTCTGATATAGGGGCAATAACAAAATTCTGAGAGAGGATAAAGATACCTAGAACTGCAGCACCTGTTAATTAAATAATTATATGCTTTAGATATTAAAAGGATGAATGATAATGATGAGTCTAATACTTCTGCAGTGAAGAGGAAAGATGTACAAATAGCAAGCTTACCTTCCACATTCTTTATAACACTACTGCTCAAAAAGACAAATGCAAAATTATTCTGTCACAAGAGAAGCCCCTAAATAATTTTTCCATTCATTTCAGTAATTCAGTTCAACATATCAGCCTTGTTTGTAAAAATAAAATAAATAATAATGATGTCATTCATTTAGTCCACTTAACCAGTAGAAACATCTGAGGCAAAATTCTAGTTTCGAAGTTCTGATAGGATAATGATGCAAAGATTATAAATCCTGAACTTATTTTTTTCAATGAGTAGTAACGATTGAATTTGAGAAAAAGTACGCCTACCTAAAACTGAAGTAAAAGCCTTTGACTGGGTTCAGTAGAAATTTTTTAAGTGTTATTGTTTAAATTCTTTAATAAGTGATGGAGAGAACTGGATTTGTATTATGTCATGAAAATCCATCTTACAGCAAACAGAAAAGAAAGTAAAAACTAATGGCAAGTAGCCATGTAAGAACGTTTCCATCTTGAAAAGAAGAAAGCTAAATATTCACCAACTTGATTGTAGAATGTACTCTTCAGATAATAAATACTAGTTTCAAATTAGTTGCAAAACATTTAAGACATGAGGTCACGTGTTTTTGTCATATCACACTATCCATCTGCTCTAATTTGAAATCTTTACTAGTTAACTTCACCAAAATAATACAGAACAATAGTAGGCAGCAAATTAAATTACAGAAGCACAGGGACATCTATATGTATTTCAACAGATCTAACCCAAAATTTAATTCCATTTCTCCTTCAAACATAACAACACTGGATTAAAGTTACAGCTACCTCTAAAACTATACTTAACCAAAGTATTCTAGAATTAAATTTCTATTTTGTACACTCCAGTGTACCATGTCCTACACCTTATTATTGAGAAGGCACTATATATTGTTTAAACGATAGCAAGGAGTTGTAACTTTGCAGCCTAATACCAGGTATTTTCTTTCACAAAACCTTCACTGGATCAGTCCTAATTTACTGAATCTTCCTATAGGTACTCAAATCCATATGCATATGACCAGAACCACCATATGAACCAAAACATGACCTTTTGTGCTTCTACAGAAGACTCAAGCTCAGAAAAAAAAACAGTAAAAGGTCCTTCAGAAATTAAACTGTGAACATTTGAATTTTGTAAAAAAATCTGATGCAGTTAAGCAGTTTTCAACATCAAATCACCAGTAAAAACCTATCTCCTGTAGGCTGTGACTGGCAACAATTACCACTAAATAGCCATTTTACAGACTACATTAAAAATTCTGAGACCCAGTTCCTAAGGGACAGTGATCTTTGTCCATTTCCTAGATGACAGTGCCCACATCAAAAAAAATCATTACCTCTTTCTTTGCTAGATCCCGTAATGCATTTTCCAGAGGAGAGAAGAAATCACTCCCCAAGACAGTTAACAAGCACCACTTACAAATACAAAACTCATTTAAAATCAGCTTTTTAGGGAGGTTAACTCTCAAAGCAATCAAATAAACATCTATTCCATTTTCAAGATCCCATTTATTTTCAGGAATTAGATCTGCTGTTATTTCTTCCATATGCAGTCACTTGTACTGAATGGCTTGCTTTATTGCTTACATTTTTTTTTTTTAAATAAGGATTTTAAATAGCTAGTTCATCACATTTATCACGGACTGATTTCTGGATAAGGTAACTTCAAAAGCATCCCAAAAATATAGATAATTTATTTTTCTGCACTACTGGGAAACACAGGAATCAGTAACATGAAAATCAGCCTTTCAGAATTACTTCAGATATGGTCAAATAAGAGACCATGCTGAAAAAACAGCACAAGTAAGTTGTTCTGAGAAATACAGGAAACCACATTTGGTTTTCTTAAGTTTTATAGACATCCAAACCAAACTACTGTTGAGGTTTCTATTTCTCATGATAAAATTAGGTTTTATTCTGTCTAAATCAATCTATGCTGGAGAACTCACAGCTCTCAGCATTTTCTTCCAGAAACTGCGGTAATGCTAAATGGCTTTCCAACTTAACTACAAAAACCCATGAGAGAGAGAAAAGACTTCACAATACACAAATAAGCAGTGATTCTTTGCCTTGCATCTCCTACCAGGGAAAGAAACAAGGCAATTCTATGTACATAATTAACATCTAATTAAATTAATGTTCTCTGTTGCCTCCTCTGAAAGGCAACACTTTCTAAGAACTTCATTTCATAGAAAGCAGACAAGGAAACAAAAAGATTAAAACTGGGTTGTGTCTTCCTCTCGTCCCTCCCACGGAAAGACAAAGCTGTTGATGACCCTTTTATCCTATTGCAGGAACAGAAGGAGCAACACAGAATGAATGAGAAGAGACTTCCTTCAGGAGGATGGGAAGCCCTGTCTTGCTGGCATCACAGTCACTAAATTTTGCTTTTTAACTGTTGAAATTTTAAGTCTGGAACTGCTGTGAAAGCATTAAGAGTTTGGCCAGACACACACAGTCATCAGCATGGCAACAACAGAAAAAAGACCTCTCCAGAGCACAGCTGATGCCAGCGCCCTGCATTTTAAGTACAATAGAGTAATTTTCCCTTTTAAAAATATGACCAGGATGGGAAAAAACTGAGGATGTAATTCACATTTCTTAGATTTGTTCACAATCACACTGGATATATGATTTTGACCAGCACTCGTCCTGCGACTGAGACATCGGCACAACTAGCTGTGTATGCTGGCTAACAGTTAATCTGGAAATCCTCCTTACTATGTTTTTCCAGTCTGTCAACTCACTCCTGCAAGTCATTTTCAAATAGGTCATTCATAATTTATTTCAAACCCAACATTTGTGAAATCTCACATGCATCCCATCATTAAGTAACAACAGCACAATCTGTTATAAAAAATTTTTTAACTTAAAAAAATAAGATATAATTGATATCTAACACCAAAAAAAGAGCAGACTTAATTTAAACATAAAGAGAAAAGCAAAATGAATATATTTGGAATTTAAATGACTGTATTTTCAAGGTGGAAAACAAAGTCTGCATCTGCAAACTTTGTTCATCTAATTTTAACTTAAATTTATTTTCTTTATTTGGAGTTTGACATAATTTACCGTACTAAACTAAAACACTGGTGTCTGGCTCTCCTGAAGAAGTGGTCCAACGAGTAAGAAGGAACCCACTAGTGTGACTAAAAAGACCAATACTCATTGTTATCCCGATGAAAGAATAAGTAGTATATGCTATCTGTTGCATCTTAACACGCTTATTATTATGTATTACCTTATTTCTAAAAATAACACGAATGTACGACACTGCTCATCTACAAAGTGTGGTGAAGAATACTTGGGGGTTTTTGACTGTTATTCACAGTTTGTCACAATAGCTTTAGCAGTCCATATTTTTCATGTAGCGTATCACACATACTTTTAGAAATGTCAGGCCTTATTTCAGCAACTTTACTTTCAATATTCAAAATTACGTCGCTTAAGTGATTATTAAAAACCTATAAAAGTAACTATCTATTTCACATCATTTCACAGAATTATTTTCTCGAATAATAAACTCACCCTGAGTTAACCTCCAAGATCTTGCAATGTACTCTAGAAATACTATCACACTTTTTTTTATAAATTAAATTTTAAGAGACTGGTTATCCATCACCAGTCTCCTAAAGAATAAGAAGCAATAAGAAAATAAAATCAGTATATTCATTACTCTTAAATTAAAAAAAAAAAAATCCCTCTTTTTGAGAGAAGTAACGGTTTAAACACCCATCGAAATTCCACTGGTAATGATGATAATATTTTCAACAATTATAGTTTTGGTAAAAGCCATTAACAGTTTAATACCAAGCCAGCAGACACCTTTTCCTGGTATATTGTGCATAAAAAGTATTCCCATCTGTTTCAATGCTTTGGCTTTTTCATGGGCTTAAACCTGTCAAATTATTCCATTTGATTTCAGAGAATTCTCATATGGCAATCTATTTTATTTACTTTATCTTCAATAAAATGGTTGAGTGAGCATTAGCAACTATGAGACACAAGTTTCAATCAGTCCTCTGGCAAAGGCGTCAATCTACATTAGACCTACTGTGCTGTGAGCTGCAGCCAGAAAGCTGGAGTAAGACAGGGCAACAGTGAATGAGTGAGCGAGACCTAATAAAGCAGCAGTGAAGAGAGAGAGAATTCTCCCTAGGCACTACCATACACTGCTTATATAATGTGTGTGCCTAGTTCAACACACCAGTAGCTCCTTAATAAAGCTGACAGCTAAAAGGGGGCTTCAGACTCCAACTTTATCTTACATGACAACTACGGTAATGGTCCTCTGTTCTCAAGCAGGCTGCATTCAGAAACCTGTATTCAGTTCAGTTCGAAATTAAGAGTTCTCACCTCTCTCATTCATGTCACATAGAAAAAAGAACCATAAAATTATTAAGATGCACACCACCTCTCCTCATGTCATACAATTACTTGAAAAAAGAAATCAGATTTCAACTAGCTTTTCCTTAAAAATTTCTATGCTAGACACCACGGAACAATCACTGTATTAAACAACAAACTTCTGAAGACAGTATCATTAAGGACTAATTCCAAGAAATGTGGGCATCACTCCTAGGTGCTGTGAAAATATCGCCCAAAGCACAAACTTTGTAATAAGTGATGCAAGCTTGTATTTGATATGGACTGTAAAAAGGAGATTATTGTAATAGTGCTCTTCCCAGCAAATCAGACCATTAAGGCTGTACTTAATATTCAGCTGAATTGAAAAGCTGGTCAGTCTAAATCCATAGTTTCATACTTTGCATAATCATAGCAAAAAAATTTACTACCTCATAGTTCCAGGCCACAAATTCAATTCTACCAATGTAAACTACTTTCTTATAAAAGTTGCCTTCAGGTTCCCCCAAATTAGTAATTTACAGCTATTCAGAATCACCCTGGAAAGATAATTCAAAATTCTACAATAAACAGTGTTTATGTTCTAATACAATTCCATTAAAATGTAAAGTACTGTTTCTGTTTCGGACTCCTCCTGGTGGAAACCAGACTGAAGACAAAGCCCACCAATCCCCATCCAACTACTTCTTGGAAAGCAGATACCATCTTTTCCTTTCAGCTTTATGCTGTGTATCCTCCTCCCCTTCACCTAATGGCAGTATCAAACTTACTTGGCTTCTGACCAGACATGAGGAAGGGTTAGCCTTCTTTGTGGACAATTAATGTCAATCAAGTTAATGTCAATCCATTATCCAGCTGATGGAATGACTTGTACTTCAAATGTTTCACATCTCAGTCATCAACATGATCACCAGCAATGAGTCCTTATGCAACTCTGGCTAAGAGTTCCAGTTCAGCTGCAAGACAACTATATGGGATGTACTTTTGTACTAATTTAACAGCATTATTATGTTTGCCCTATCCAAAATAAACATATAGAGAGACCGAACATTTCGTAGGTACACGAAATGCACACATAGACAATATGGGTAGATGAGTCATGCTGTTTAAAGTCCTGTAGTACCAGGAAGGAACAAGAATGAGCACAACGTCTCCTCTTCCACAAATTGCCAATACAGGACAGAAGAGCTAGATCAATTTCACAATTAATACCACAACTACAATTCAGTTCACTAACACAGAAAACACTCATATTTAGAAAACTTCCTTAGCTTTTTTTCCAAAGCCTAATTAACTCAGAAAATCCAGATGTAACTATACCACTAACAGTCCCCAAAAGTGTCCATTTAAGCCATCAGTCCAAAAACGGAACATTTTTTTCTCTGCTTTTGCAGTTTTCCAATATGGATTTTTGTCTTGGTTTCAGTTTTTCCAACCCTAACTCAGGTTTTTAAAACTAACTCCTAAACAGTAAAATGGTCTACTGAAAGACTGTACAGAAAGCAAACAGAATTTTTCTCTCTGTTAATTAAAAATGTACTCATTTTATTTTTACATATTTCTATCACTACTTTTATGACTGAATCCCAGTTTCCGATCAGTGCAAAGACACCGTGTCCTGCCATAAAAAAACCTATCAACTCTAAATGACATACTGAAGAACTAGCA
The DNA here is from genome assembly GCF_028500815.1 of Rissa tridactyla. Classification (NCBI taxonomy): domain Eukaryota; kingdom Metazoa; phylum Chordata; class Aves; order Charadriiformes; family Laridae; genus Rissa; species Rissa tridactyla. The sequence goes on along the minus strand of NC_071466.1, from coordinate 190,481,798 downwards.
TTCAGAATTTACTACTATTTCCTCATGGACTACAAAAACATTCTCTCTCCACTTTTACACACTGCAAGAAATAGAGACCAGTGCTAAAAAGGCCAAAAAGATTTTGGCTTTCTTTACAGAAAGCGTTTTTATAGATTGTATTTAACTTAAAGTTATGGAACAAAATAATGGAGGAAACAGAGTTAACAGTTACTTTCCTCCATATGCCTTAAGTTCCAGACATACTGGAATTCAATAAAATGATAGTGCCAAACTATTATAGATGCACAAGTCAGTATTACTGCATTTCTAACATTATTTGGTACGGAACATAGTAAATTTCCAGAAAAAAATATTCTTTAATAAATAAAAATATCGTATTGGCTTACCGGATTTCAATTACTACATGATTACCACAGAATTACTACACAGTTTATATCAAACCAAACAGTTCTCCAAAATACTGACACTGTCTATGGAGAATCTATGTAGTGTTACTACAGATGAGTTACACCATTCAGACATATGTGTATAAATATGTCATAGAAATCCAGTCATATTTCCATTGCTACATAGAAACCAAAGAATCTGACCTTTTTTACTGTTTTCTCTACTGGATAATGTAAGAAAAAACACCGTTTTGCAAATATATTACTACACACTAACATACAGCCATAGACAAATTTGTATGTGATGCCAGTAATGTCTACAGTTTCACTGTATAGTGCTGTATATCCTTTGATTTACAACATTGCTAAAGCTAATATTGTATCTTTTCTTCTTTTTACAGTTTCACCATATTCATACTCTACCCTTCAGTGCCTTAAGTCCTTGGAAGAAGGTGAAGTTAAATCGGAAGAAAGGGATTTTCCTTTCTTATTACCCAGTGGGTAAAGAGAATCACAGTGAAACACATACCAGGACGGTTGGTCTTGTTTTGCACTGCTTTAAATTAGGTTAAAAAGGTCTGTGCTTCCTCCCAGAGGGTGAAACTTCAGAAAATTTGTTATAAACATAGTTTCAGCACTAATTACTTTCACCATCATTAACTCCTCTGGAAGTACTTCTTTTCCTTGCCCTTCTGAACCATCAATACATGAAGATGGATGTATCAATATTACGGAGTATATAGGAATATTTGAATATTTCATAATACCTTAGCAGCTACTGCACATGGCACACAGGGAAACAATACATACTTACTTTGGAAACAATGGTGTACATAGAAGCAACTGGGCCTGTTTCCTATTATGGTCAGTTAGTTTGTCATAACCTGTTGAAATCTGCATCTTTAAGATTTAGTATCAGGCACCACTTCAGCATATTTTGCAATCTACACATTAATATATTCCCTAAAATTTTCAATTTGAAATATTCTGGAAATATTCTCAGGAAATTTTCTACCTCTGTAGGAAAAGCAAATTGTTGTGAACAATTATAACAGTCAACATGTAAATTAATTCTTTCTTGCAATAGCAAGTATGAAAAATCTGAAATAGATGCGAGTGGCTTGCTAAACTCTCATCTTACACTAATTCCTTCAAAATGTCTTTTTCCAGGTCTCTCCAAGGTAAAAAACCTGATATCCAGTTGTACATGATTCACTCAAGATAGCTGTGAAGGTCTGGAGCAAAGCAAGGTATTCAGAGCAGGCATGCCAAGTCCCAGGGTGTGACTTGTGTCTCTTCACAGGCCAGTTCAGACTGCTAATGCACAAAGGAGTTCAAACAAGATTTGAACTCATGGTCCTTGAGATCATGGAATATTCCTGGTTACCAGTGGAATAAAGATCATCCCGGTTCCAGGAAACTAGGAATATCCAAACTCATCAAGATTCATTACTATTTAATCTTCCCTTTTAAAATTTTTATTTATTACAAAAAATATTTATACAAATGTAGTCAAAAATAATTTTCTAACCAAATTATCTTAATTATCATACCCCTAATGCAGCTGATGTAATGAAACTATACAGTGAAACTTAACTACAGGGTTACACACACCTTGGTGAGACAACCATGTTTTCACTTATTTTTGTGGCAGGCACTGAAAAAGCATTGGAGGGAGAGCCTACATGACTTAAATGTTCTCCATTATCTAGTTATAAATACAAGCAATCATACATCTCAGTCAGTCAGAGGAAGCAGAGATGGTCAGAATATGGAGTGGTCAGCAAGAACAGCAATTCCAGAACAAAGGAAGGTTGCAAGAAATAATACTCAGTACTCACCTGCTTCTTCTAAGCCTCAAAAAGACCTTTTAACTTCAGCCTTGAACTGAAGTGATGTCCAAAATCAATTCCAGTACCACCATCCTGACAAGACAAAGAGAAATGTTTATAGCTATTTAGACATCATTTAACAAAAACAAAACAGAATTTGGCTTTAGCACTGCCTCTAATTAGTTCCAGATGTGCATAAGCTGATTTCTAAGTATTTTGAAAGAAAAAGGAAAGAGTTAGAATTTTAAATTTTTCTATTTTGACATAAACCTTTTGGTTGAAAGACCAAGCAAGTTGAAAGATTCTTTTAACAAGTAGTCAGCTTAAACGTAGTCCACAAAAAAATATGATTGTTCATCAAGTTTCTGCCTTGCTGTAGAGGGACAGATAAGGCATCACACAAAGCCTAGTCTTATATTTTTTATTCTATTTTTATTATTAAAGTACCTAAAGGCAAACAAGAGGAAGGCTTCACTGAAGTAGTTTGTTCCAGACAGAGAACTGCACACAGTATCGCTACCAGTAAGTTCACACGGTCATCTGAAGGAAGGCACAGAAGCTGTGAGACAGCATGCCAATGATATTTAAATCTATATGCATTTTAGGAAGGACAAAAGGACAAGTAAAAAAAAAAACAAACCAAACAATTTTCAAGCTGAGACTGCAAGACTGCATTGAACAGAGAAGGTTGGACAAGGCAGAAGGAATAAAAGATCATGCAGGTCCGTAGAAGGTATGATTATATGTCATCTACGCCTGAGCACGTTTCTCTTTGCTGAAATCAACAGGGACAGATAATCCTACATCTATGCCAGTATAGTCACATGCGCTCCGAAACAGAGGGGCTGCATGCAAACTGTCTAATGGACATGGTCAAATAAATGTCTGGGAATTTTCTGGAACAATGTTAGTTTGCAAAGACCAAAATTGCGGCAGAGACCTGGAAATACTTCCAAGCATTGTTTAATTTACTAATATAGACATAGCCTTAATGCCTGAAACTCTGCTACTTCTGAAGTTGATCCTATCAGCCTCTCAATGGTGCCCCTTGGCAATTCTCCCTTGCTGACAAGGTCAGACAGAAGCAGACTGAAGAGTAAAATTAATGTTCAATTTTATAAAGAAAAGACTGCTTTTCCACCATTTAAAAAAAATAAAAATCTGTGTTCCAACTGGCATTATTAATACACACTTTGTTACAAGATGTTTGGACATTTAAAAGAGCTGCAGTTCTAACTTCTTCCTTTGTTTGTAGAGTGTAACAAAACCTGCTGGGAAGGTCGAAGTTCCTAGAAAACTGAAAGCTACCTAGCAGCCTCTGTAGTAGAGCAAGTGAAGAAGGAAGAGCAAAGAATGACAGGCTGGAGGAATAAACACTACGTGAAACCCCTGCACAGTAGGACAGCGCTGGGAAATGAGAAGGAAATCTTATGAGCTCTTAATACAAAGAGAAAAAAGAAGAAAATGTTAAAACCAGGTAAGGTTCCTAAGGCAAATATGAGGAGGTGAAGGTGTGTGGCAAGTCTTAAAAGTTGTTGGAAAGTAAAATATGTGTCAATGAAACTTTGCTCGGTAGTCATGTTATCACCCTAGATCCAGAATGGGAATATCCAACCAATTGAGAGAGAAGCATTCACCTTGCTCTCCCTATTTCCCATTAAAAGATTGCAGATGTAGCTATGCCTCTAGACCTTTGAAGTTTCTTGTGTACCTGAAGTCCAGACAGAAATACACCTTATGGTTATTTCTTCAACAATACATGTTGTTTGTTGACAGATATTAATATGTAAGCCTCAAACATTAATATTCTGTATTTCTCTTTTTTCCTATACTCCTTTATGCCAAAAAAATTTCAAAAAAAATCAGTTTTCTTAGCTTGGATCATATTAAACATCACACTTTGCTTCAGCTCAGAAAGAATGGCAAGATAGTTATGATAGAAGAAATCTGACATCAAAACATTGCCTATTTTGTTGAGATACAGCCTTCTTAGAAAAAATTTTTGATTATAGTGTTTTATCATAATTATTCTTAATACGAAAACAACCACACATGTTAGTCTTGATTATTAAAATTTTGTCTTTGGTCTTTCTGAATCATCAGGATTTCTACAATTATTCAGAAGTCAATAAGGAATATTTAAAGTGGACAGGATCACACATAGTAGATATGACACATATGTCACAGAGAGATGGCAGGCCTTACCTATCAACTTTCTTTTTACCAGCACAGATCTTCACCTTTAGAAACTTATCTTTTCACCAATGTTTCATTTACGCTACATTCTAGTGGTTACCTGATGAAGGCAGCTGCCTCTTAAAAATAATGTTACTTTTGTTATAAACATTGATTTGTTTTAATTTTTGTTTGCATCCTAAAACCTGGACCTGAATCTTCCAGTGATTCCAGCTTAACAATAACATTTCTCTGTCCTCCCTCCAAGAGAGCTAACATGTTCCATCCCTTGAACCACAACAGGTAGATCTTTAATGTCATTGTTTACCTATCCCATATTGACAGTGCTTACAGACAATATTTTTTCTATCGTTCAATATCTAGCAATTCCACCCGAATTCCATCTGAACCTTAAAAGTTTACAATCAAATTCACAGAACCTGCCAACCAAAGCCTTAAAAGCATCCTGACAGTATTTCTTTTTTAAATATAGTAGCAGTGGATAAAGCTCAAGCAATTCTGGCAGCTCAATGTAATATTGTTTACTAAGGTAGGAACACTCTTATGACGTGAACAGTAGAACACAACTGAATTGAAAGCCACCTCTATGCCACTTGGCTTTGACTTCCCATTCAGGTCCCTAAAATTTGAGTTAAACAAGCCAATACCACAAACTTCTGCAATATCCAAGAAAGGAAAAGTGTACTGGTCAACCACTGCATTCATGTGATATGTAGACGCTCATTAAAATGTACATTTAGAGGAATTCTAATAAAATTTTTCTCCAAATGGTAAAATGTGTAACAATTATGATCACCCGCCTAGCACAGAAGCTAGACAGGTGACAGATCCATTTTCAACACTGACAAAGTTATGCAGTTGGTACCATTCTGTCATACAATATGCTACACTACACTTTTTACGTAATGAAGCATTATTCGTTATGAACACAACTAACAGAATTTGTGTCTTATTTATGCAAATTGTCACAGTCGTTTTAGGAATCACTAGAATATAAAAATAATTTAATTCAAAATGAAAGCCAAATTAATTTCTAGATGAAGACATTCCTTTTAGACTTGATTTAAATAAACAAACACAATGCCCACGTGCTGCAAGCCGTTCTCTTTAGCTCATTCATTTATTTGTTCCATTCACCTCTTAGCTCATTTTACGTTTACATCACAAATCATTAGGATAAATTTACCTGTTATATGTTTGAACGCTGCCTCTATGACAACATTTTGATTTGGGACTACAGGCTCTTACTCATTATCTTGACTTGTTGGTGGCCTGTGGTCTTCTTTAAAACATAAATAACCACACCAAAGTCCACTACAGCTCTTAAGCAGTTGTACTATTCGATCAACAGCGATGATGTGTCTCTATTTGACATAAGACCGACTTGTTCACATTTTTGCTATAGTAAAAATAGTTCAAACTGTGCATCACTGCTTTAAGTGGGCATTTGTATAAAATATTCCAGTGAAGAACTACTCACTGAAGCATTCAGGAATATTAGAACACGGTTGAGGGCCACCTATATGAGGTATATTTAGATACGCTTGTTTTGAATCAGACAGATTGGGCCAAAGACACAACTGGTTTTAGTAACGCAAGAATTACTTGCTAAAGAGACTATCAGTTTAAAGGCATATACATTCACTGGTATCCATAGCTCCTACCATCCCATACAATTAAAAACAAAAGGTTTAATTCATAATAGGACTTCTGAGCAAGACTTAAATTGTCCACGGGACATCACAGATTTTATTTGAAAATACGTTTACATTGAAAATACATTTACAAAGAATCTATAATGTATATCTTCTGAAAGTACGAAATAAAAATGTTTAAAGTTACCTAATAGTCAGACTATTTATTTTTAGTTGTGTTTAAACTACTTTAAATTACAGAAACTGCAAATAGAAAATAATACTCTCTTTCTTCCTGAATCCAAGTACTGAGACAATTTCTGTGAGAGAAAGACTCAGAAGCTCATAACCACATGAGCACTACTGAATGCCATTATAATTAACAAGAACATGAAAAATAAATTAGTAGTTATGTTTTATAATCATTCCAAAGTTAAATGAGCCCATGAAAAGACCTTCATACTACTGTAATCTCATTAGCCAATTTTTACATGCTACTCCACATTACTACTTAGCCAAATGAAGGCTGGATTTTGTTATGTTATCAGTGGGTCCAAAGAGAAGAACTGTGGTGGTGGGAGAAGCAAACATCTTATTATTTGGCACGAGAAAATAATGAATCCCTGAATGCTTCTTGAGCTGTCAACCTTCCCCAACTATATCTTTTACAAAATTTCTAACAAATGCTGTGTACTTGTAACATTTCACATTATATACAATACCACTAAAATTAAACTTGAATTTTCAGAACATGGATTTTGCTAATCAAAATATCTATACTCAATTAATCACGACAACATGCAAATACGCAAAGAAAAAGGTCAAGGAAAATAATACATTTTCCAGAAAAGCATTAAAAATTTAGTGTTTAATGCCTTGGAAATTGGCCAGTGGCAGAAAAAAAAAAAAAAAGATGACATGGACTAAAGATGTCAAGATGTCATCAACTTTAGTATGTCCTATTCACTGTGTAACTGACGTACAGGTTACATATAACTTCTCTTGGGCAAGGGGAGGTGGCTGGAGAGGGAGGATGTTCCATTTAGGTCTTACTTATCCTGAAGTTTAATAGGACACTGATCACGTCTACTTATCAAGGCACACTGAAGAAAATGGAGACACTATAAATAAACGGGAAGCCTGGAGTAAAGGAAAAATCACCCCTCCCCAGTCTTCTCTTCCAAAACCTCCACAGCAGCATTGTCTGAATAGTTGGGTACACAGAGTAAACCATCCCTGAGGCAGGTCTAACTTGCTTGACTTGCACTTACACGATAGATAACCCGTGTTGACACTAATCTTGTAAGTATGCACGATACCAATATCATATTCGGGGAGATTTCTGAACAATTTATCCAACGTGCACAGATACCATGCCTTTCTTTTATCTTCAGGCATGTCTGTCTGTCTTCTGAAAACACATAACTTACTGTAGGACACCTCAGAAAAGAACCACTTTCCACTTGTTGAATTTTCTTATCTTAATAAACTGCAGCAGCCTACAATAATTGGGGCAGAAGAACATAAACAAAAATGAAAGAAATGAACTGTTCCTGAATAGTTTGATCTAAAATACCACAAACACAATGGCACTGCACTTTTGTGACTCATTTCGAGAATTACAATTTGTTTATCCCATTTTCTCATGTGACATGATTAAAAGGGATTCAAGAATAGTATCAGATGAGAATGTAGAAGTAAGAACTTTAAAAACTATTGTCTTATAAGAGCACATACATGGTGATCATCCTGGGTTGTCTTACATATCTAGTTCGGTCCTGTAAGAAGACATATGTACAGATTTATAAATCAGCAACGCATAAAGTCAAAGAGCACCTGACCCTTCTGCCATGATGCACGCACCATATCACAGACTCATTCACTCACACTAGAAGGCTGTCTAGTCCAAACTCCTGTATAAAGCAGCACCTGAATGTTGACTGGGTCACTTAGGACATCAGCCAGATGCATCTTCAAAACTATCAAAAAAGGTGATTCCACAACCTGGCTTCTCTAGGCAACCTGTTGTGCTCCATAATTGTCCTTTCATTGAAAATCTTTTCCCTTATATTGAATTAAAACCTTCACACAGAGGAGCTCCACACATTCAAACTGCTCCTTCACATAAAGGACAACCCCCCTACCCCTTCTGTCGAGCTTGCATCCATCCATCACTTAGCTCCCATCATTGAAGTGGTTCTGACACTTGGCAGCTTATTCCTATGATGCCATAGCTCTGCATCTGCACACAGCGCTCTAGCTCCTCCTGTCTCTTCCCCACTCAAAAAAATCCCATCTAAATAAATAAATTGGAATCCCAACAAAAACAACAATGCAGAAAAAAATTGAACAGCCACACAAACAACTTCCAGGGGAAAAGAAGAACAGTTAAACTCCACCCCCCAAACAATGCAGAGCCCACCTAATCAATCAAGATACACAAAAAAAATCCACAAACTGCCAGAAAACATGACACACTCACTCAACTCCTGAAGACCAAAAGGGAAGCAGCAGGAAAAAAAAGAAGATAAATAAGACAAACAAAGTGCGGGGAAAAACGGAAGACAAAAACAAACAAACAAACAAGAAAAGGGTCTAAGACAACCTACTTGGGGAACCACAATCTCCTGCCAAAAGAGCCACCATGAAAATAAAGACAGGCAACTGTGCCACCAATTGCTGTCATCTCCATTAGCTGATACTTCACAGCACCTGCTAAGTAGGTGTTTCCCGCTTCAGCAGAACAGGGGTTACTCCCCCATCAGCGTGGGGCTCCCATGGCTTTACCACATCCTCAGTTTGGGCACCTCAAGGATTGCTTACACTGATTATGAGGTTGGTTTAATACTGAAATGACTACCGTGGTTAGCTACAGATAACTGTTACAAACTAAATGTCCATAAGAGGACTGGAGCCTCGCAGACATCCCTACCCTAAAGCCGACATTTGGCATGACTTCATTTTTTGTGTCTTTTGCAAAGAAGAAAAGAGGTTTATGTCCTTGGCGGCACAAGTAAGAGGCTGAGTAAGAGGCCGCTCTAGAGGACAGTGCTCACACACCTCTGTCATCAGCTCCTTGGTTCCCTACTCAGTGCTACATCAAACTGTAGAGAGAAAACTCTTACAGGCCAGTCCTCCCCTACAGACACAAATGCACAATCAAGTCTTCAGCTATGCTATATTTTCATGTGAATCACTTCAGGTTACTGGGAGAGATCGAAGACCCAGGGATTTTTCACAAAAATTAAAGACTGACTGCTCTTGAGCATCACATCCATCTGGAAGTTAACAGTCCATTCATGTCAAACAACCCAGAGACTCTCCTTCAGCAATGGCCCAGGAAGACAATGCTGAGAAAGACAGAGGATAGAAACCTAATCCATGCTCTGAACCCATCCCTAAAGACACCTAAGAAACAGAGCACCTTCCTAACACTGAAAAATGTCCCTATAAGTATGGCAGATAAATATTAGGGCCATTAGATATTTCTGCTTGTCTTGTACGAGTACACATCACATCAGGGTATGACCCAAAGTAAATTTCAAGCCACAGTCAATAACTGCTTTGATGTAGATTGGAATCTATGTCCTTGAAGGGGCAACAAAAGCCAAGAAAAACCTACTACTATTTCAAAGAGGGTCACTGAATAAAAATGAGTAAGCTTGTTACAAAGAAGAAAAAAGGGACAGCTATGAGAGTCACATCTTTACAGGTGGCAGGGAGACTGATTAAAGACACCTTTTGCAAGCTCAGAAGAAATGCATACAACCTATCAAAAAAGACTAAGAAAATCCAGAGAAGGGAGCTGTCATGAACAAACAGCACGAAGGAGGTTATTAGAAAGAAAAAGGCATCCTTCTAAAAGCTTAAGTTGTGTCCAAGTGATGAAAACAGAAAAGACTGTCATCTCTGGAAGGCTTCTAACACACACTAAGTGTTAAAGAGCTGCAGGAACTGGCAGCTTCCTATGGGCTGCGGGCCAGGAGTGGTGGGGGCTGTCCATGGGCAGGGCAGGACCTGGCCACCCTCAGCCAGGGAGCATGGTGGGCCAGGGGGCAGCCAGGGGCAGCCCCACCCCACAGTATCAGACACCTCAGTGCTCTCCCAGTCTTTTATCGTCCAGTATCAGACACCTCAGTGCTCTCCCAGTCTTTTATCGTCATACAGTTGTTACGGATGAATGATGAAAACTTCAGGAACTGAGCGCTTTGAGCAGGAGGATAAGGGGTGTGTCAGAATGCTGAGTACCAGTGCCTAGCTTGAGAAGAAGGGATTAGTTGTCAATAAATAACATACAAGGTATTTCAAACATGATCCAGAATGAATCTTCGTCCTCTCTCTCTACGCACATGCAAGAGTTCAAGCATACGTAAACGGGATTGTGTGTGAGCTTTGTACACAATTGTGTAAGTGAACTAAAACATACATTTTCAAATCTCTAATCTGCAAAGGATCTGAGCTGTAATACAACTATCTGGCTTCTTAATAATTATAAAGAAAAAATGCTGTAAATACAATAATTATGTCTCATAAATTGCCCTTTTTTTTTCCAGAAAGATAAATGTCCAGCCTACATGACACGGGCACACAGATGTACCTCAAAGAAGTTGATCCATTTTTGTTAGCAAAAACTCTCATCAACAAAAAACGATCTTCAGTTAAGAAAAAAGAACACTTCACAATGAAGTTTTTATCCACCCTTCTGTCAAAAACAGTTTAAATGCTCATGTTAATTGTAATTGTAACTGAAGTCATTGGTATTCTATCAACAGCTAATCATTATGGAGCAGGATAAGAACATCAGTAAAGACACATGAGTATAAATCTAGTCCTGCTGGTCTTTCATATCACTCATTACCAAAGTGAAATAGATAATAACTTGCAGATAATAACTTGATCTTTTATAAGGAAACATTTGCATGAGTGATTAGTTTCTAAGTTGGACCTTAGGTAGAAAAAGTAATTACATGCTTTATAAAGTATTTTTTACTTGGCCATTCTAAGTAGTTGCTCTGCAATACCCTGGTTTTGCTCTAGCCACACTTTTCTCAGATCCAGTGTGACTTTCAGGGCAAGAAATTTAATTGTATGAAGAAATCTGAATTCAGCTTTTGAAAATACACTGCACACAGGGTCCAAACGTTGCTTGCAACATTTGGGAAATGTCTCACACACTTGCAGAACTGCAGTACAACTCTTCACACTTCGTAGGTTTCTGTATGGGATCCCACAGTAAATACAGAGGTAGTTACCTTCTACAACTATTTTTAATTACATTTTGGACAATATTGTCACAGCAGCAAAGCCTCTTACTCAAGTGATTTAAACCAATGGTAAAAGCCAAGAAAACAGCAATCAAATCTTTGATTTTCGTAAGATAAGAAAATGTATTTGTTCATAAAGAAACAAGTGTGCAGGAATGAATTTAACATATTCCATGGATTAAAAAACCCAACAATTTTCAAACAAATGAAGGGCAAAAGTTAATTTAGGCATTTATACAAATTCTCATTTCTGCATCAACTTTCATAATAAATGAGTAAAACAATTTCCATAGCAACCTCCTGCACTGTATGATGCACATGTTGCTTGTGAAACACAAAACATCTTCTATCTGAAACATACGAATCAAAACATAATGGGAATATGGATAGCTTTTATATTTTAAAAGCAATAAATTTCCTTGGACAGATATTTTTATCTTTTTATGCCTATCATCTTGTGACTTTCTTCAATCAATCAATCAATTTTACATAAATGAAATGGCCGTCATACAAACACCTCCAGGCACTGCACAAACTCAATATAAAATAAATACAGTAAAATATTAATGAGCTAAACTATGTATTTTTGCTTTCCAAAATATTAACATATATTTTCTTTTAAAGAAGGATGACTGAAATGCATATGATAAGAGAATCCAGATAAGAACTCCACTTCAATAAGGTACAAAGTGATTACTTTTGCCACTAACATCGTTCACTTTGGCTGTTGCAGAGCCAACGAATTTTAGTTTATGACAATTCACTGAATATGATCATGTGGAAATTCCTATCAGGGATATGAGTCTGATCCAATGCCCCACATCAAAAAAATTTTCCACTGACCCATTATGACTAATTGAAAACTGTCAGGTAACACAGAGGCTTTGTTCCTAAACTGCTTTTATTTTTATTTTTAATCAGTGGCACAAATGTATAGTCTCTAACCCTGAAAAAATAAGCGGCTTCCACTATAAAATCAGGAATATGAAACACAAAAACTTACATTTACATTCCACAGAGAATTATACTGCATAATACCTAAACTTCAGCTTTTAGTTACCAGATCTTACTGCGTGATGAGCACAGGTCTCTCCTTTCAAGAAAGTAGTTCTTGTTTTTTTACCATTCCATCAAAAGAGTAATTTAGCTACCATAACAATATGCTTTAACTATTCAGGTTTGGGTTTTTTAGACCAAGCAGGCCAATTCCCCACCTGCCCTCAGCCCTCTTGTCGCACACCTCTCTTCCCCGAACGGCACTCACCAACGCCAGCAGCGCTGAAACGAGCGATCTTGATTTAAGTTTTTTTTCTCACTTCACCCAAAAACCTAGAAAAACACGCCACGTTGTTCACGTCGGGTTCTTTTTTTCCCCTTTCAGTCATGAATAATTATCTCCCCCACAACAGTACTACAGACTATTTATTGCACGGGCTGTCTGCGGCGAGGTGCCGGCAGCGGGGGCTGTGGGGCGGCCTCTGTGAGGAGCGGCCGGGGCTGCCCCGGGCCGGACACAGCCGGTTCCAGCCGGTTCCGACCGACCCACCCCAGGGCACGGCTGAGCCCCGCAGACAAGGTGGTGGCGGCACCTCGGGGAAAAGAGGTTTAGGAAAAGAGAAAATCGCCACACAGGCAGAGCAAGAGGGAGGAAAAAAGATGTGAGAAACAGCCCTGCAAACATCAACGACAGTGAAGAAGGTGGTGAGGGGCTGCTTCCTGAAGAAAGCTGCAATTTTCTTTATTTCTCACTACTCAAATCTGTTTTAATTGGCAGTAAATTAAATTAATTTTCCCCAGGTCGGGTCTGTTTTGCCTGTAACAGTAACTGGTATGCAATCTCCTTGTCTTTACCTTAACCCACAAGCTTTTTCATCCTATTTTCTCCCCCCTGTCCTATCAAAGAGGGAGAGTGAGCGAGGGGCTGGCCAAAGCTAACCTACTCACCTACTGTCTTTACAGAATCACAATACGGACATTTTGCTAATACGTTGAAGGATGTTTATATACTGTAACACTGTGAAAACCTACTGCATATATTCTGAAGACTGGTAGCCCTAAAAGTGTGAAATTAAGAAAGTCGCAATTTAATGCAAAAGTCTCCTACTGCTATATATACGGTCCCCAATATAACATGCTTCAAAAGTCTCCTACATACAGCATACGAACCATAAAGTCTTTTAAAACTTCTAGCTCATTTAAAATCAGTCAGAAATGACAAAATCTAAGCTGTTGTACTCATGGTTCGTTACTGTAAGGAACACAAATATTGTCACAATGGCTGAAACTTCTCTATGAAAGAGACCAGAATTGGTCTCAATCCCATTGCACCAAACAGCTATTGAAACACGCAGTAAACCTCCTCAGTAAAACAAGTAGAGTTTTCTTGTTTCACAAGCAAATTTAACAAAATCAATGGGAAATATCTCCGTTCAAAACTGAGAGATGAAAACATGATAAACAGTAACAGAAGTCAAGTGCCAAAAGCAAAAGGGCACAATAAGAGCAAGCTGTGGAGACCAGGGTATGTGCCTGGTGGAAAAGAAGGAAAGCATGATTAAGAGTACTGGAAGACAAGCGCGTTATTGCTGGGTATCCTGCGTTATGGACTTTAACTGCTTTGGGATAGCTTGGGTGCACATGTGGCCATGTAAGTACAAGAACAAACATAGAACTCCAGCACAGTAAATGAAAAATATCAAGTAAGCTGGTATTTAAAGCATGCAGATGGTCTGTCACACCACAGTAGATGCACTTCAGATGTTACTCAGCAGTAGCTTTTCCACCTGCCCTTATCCAGACTCTTGTGCAGCGATAAGAGGAAAAATGCAAGCAGCTGAAGAGTTAAGTCATGAAAGCAGGAGAGAGGGGAGAAAAGAAGGAAAGACAGATAATGGAAAAGAAAAAAATAACGGGAATAATGAAGGAATAAACAGTGACAATGTTAAAACGTGGGCAAAGACAAGTACCAATACGCTGGTGTCAAAGGCACAGTAAAAGAGATTGAAGTCATGGGTTACTAATGTCATGAAGTATTTATTTAAATATGAACCTGCTGTCCTGAACTGTAATGTAAAAAGGACCCTTTCGAAAACTGCCTGCCAGCAGTCTTGGAAAGGTTTTGTGTTGCATACCGCCTGTAGGAAATTTTAACTGTCCTTGATTTAAAGCAATTGAAACTTTTCAATGAAATACAAAAAATAAATTTAATTTCATGTGATGTTACCATTAAACACTATACTATAAGAGATGCTTTCTGAAATGTTACTAGATGGAAGAGATTTCCAGGGAAGCTCAGGACTGATGAACTATGCTACTCTTCAATAGCGAAATTCCCACTGATTTCAGCAGAAGAGATTTAAAGCCAGAACTGAGCACTTCTGAAATTCCTTTATTTGTGGATTCTGCAACTGAGATTCATGCAGTCCTGTTCTATCTATGATGCCATCTCCACTGCACACCTTTTAGTAGGTATCTTATAAGGAGAAATAAATACGAAAGTGAGATCATTTCAGCTCCTCTAAGTCAGCATTTTGTTGACTCTACTGATTGCTCTCTGCAAACTCTTTGCCTGAGACAAGCAAACAAGATCTGGCCCTTGAATTCAAAATATCCAAAACACTCTGTAGGAGCCTTTCTAAAGATTCAAGACATCCATTAAAACCAGAATAATTTATTACATTGCAAGGAACAGAAAATATCCTTCTTCTCGGTAACTCTGAAAATATGGTAGGCTCTACTCAGTTACCCACCAAGTGTCCAAGGTAATGCTACCTGTCTTCCAGCTGTCACTTCAGAAGGGTGCAGGTCTCCTGTGCCACATCTACCAGCCCTCTCAGGATATCTGAGATTTGCAGGACACAGAATCAAGCCCACCATGTCAAGTATAAAACAAACAGGCTACATTCAGCAGATTTTACAGTGTTTTTACAAGGCTTCAGTAGTGAGCAATTATAGCAACATGTAAAGCTGCTCAGGCAAATTCTTGTATTTGGAAGCTCATCTGAGGCTTAACCAAAGAATTCCATACTTACCCTTGCTCTTTTTGCATCTTATCCACTTATTTTTATCATGAATTTATAAATCACTTTCCTGATGCCAAACTCTCTATATGATCTATTGAAACTTTATCCCAACTAATTCATATGAAATACACGCTACTATGTGTACACTAATCGCAATGCAAACACAGAAATTTTGCTGATAAATCCAACTTTATTTTCTCACGTGCCAGATAGATAGCTATTGGAACAGTGTTCACCAGCATGCAGCAAAAAAATATATTTGCAATATATTTTTAATCTCTTCCATTGCTGAAGTCAATAAGCTCCAACCAAAATTACTATGGCTATTTCTGCTTCTTCTCTTTCAATCATTGAAGTGTAAAATAGAGGGATTTTTGTTGGTATTAAATGTTAATTCCAAAACAAGTTTAAATTCAGTGTTCCTAATGCGCCTCTATGTTGTTGTATGTGAAGAAAATCATAAAGCAACAGATGATTTGACTTGTTAGACTGATTTCAGTTATTGCATGAAGTGAAAGTACAGTATCATTTAGTAGCTACAGTTATCAATTTCAAAATTTCCATAGAAGTGAGGTATATAAAATACGTTTTCTACTGTTTCCGTATTTCTCCTCTCCTTTTGTGACACCCTA
The DNA here is from genome assembly GCF_028500815.1 of Rissa tridactyla. Taxonomy (NCBI): domain Eukaryota; kingdom Metazoa; phylum Chordata; class Aves; order Charadriiformes; family Laridae; genus Rissa; species Rissa tridactyla. The sequence continues at coordinate 190,465,850 of NC_071466.1, read as the reverse complement.
TTTTATCATCACAGTTTAGATGGCACAGAAATACCCACCAGCTTCAGATAATGTAAGAACTTCGGATGGCCAGTACAAATAATGGACTACTTATCGCCATTTACAGATTAGTAACTTTAGCATATATCACATTTATTGAATTCTAAAGTGTGTTTCTAATAACTTGTTTATGCACCCAAATTTTACAACCCCTACACAAACCAGAAATGTTTGCACGCAGGAATTCCTGAAATAAGATGTGCTGTTAGATTGACTCACAATATTTTTCCATTTTTGACTGTCATTAGAATTCTGCAGTTAGAAAAGCAATCAAATAATATACTGACAAAAATCTGCAGTTGACATTATGCCCTCAATGATAGAAATATTTTGCTATACATTGAAATATCCATCAACATCAGCTATATTCTGGGACTGTGTCTAGTCTCTCTGAACAAAAGGCAGTTTAGAGATATAAGGAGACAATGTAACAACTTACCGTATATTAGAAGAAATAATAAAGTTACTGTAGCACAAAGAGAAGCAACTCATCTAGTATAATTAGAATTTCTGAAGTCACATTTTCCAACAAGAGTATTCTACAGTGAATCAACAAGTGGCTTCTGGGCAGCACACAACTATAAACAGGAACTTGGGATAGTCCTCAATGAAACCTTTGCCTTCAGGACATGAAGATGGGATGGGGGAGCAGGAGGAATCCCCAACTATCAAAGAGGGGAGGACACATCTCCTGTCAGTAATAGACACCTCCAACCTTCTCACAAAAATGAGACAGCTACCAATAAAAGCTGTCATCATGGCTAACAGAATGTGAGGACACCAGCACACCAGCCGCATGAAATAAGATTTGATGGTAAGATCAAATTCCTAACCAAAGCAAACTTTGCCTTTCTTTTTAAATATCTTTATGAACTTCAGTCACAAAGGATGGGAAAAGACCAACTAACCCTTTGAATAGAACATGATGAGCCAAATGGCTGGTGCCTCCAATCAGACACAGATCACCCTGCTTCACCTCGGGGAACCCCGTACCTGACTGCAAAAACTGAGTATCTAGAAAGCTCATTCTCTGTAATACCAACAGCTTAAGCTGTTTCACACAGGATATTTGTTTTGTGGACTCCTGTAGCATTAACTATGTCATTATAGCAACTTTCCACAACTGTAGACCGAAGAGATGAGGGATCTGTGACAGGTAAATGCGTGTACGGAACCAGAACTACTACTGTCATTCCAGGACTAGAAACATACCACTACAAGCACCTCACCCAACTTTGCCTAGCGCTGATATCGGTAGAGCTGATGGGTAGGCTTACAGCAAATTTCCCATTCTACCTATGGTATGAGAACAGGATGAGACTAGAATGCTGAATGTAAACCTGTTCTAAGATACAAGATGTAGTTGTCCTGCTGCCTTGAGAAGTGAAAGGGTTGTGCGGTGAGTGATCACCAAAAAAAAAAAAATGTATCATACTGGACCTAGTCCTTAGCTTCCTCTTTCTGATTCTGAAAACTGTGTTCTTAAAAAGGCGATGTTCTCAGAGATAAGCACTAGAAAGCTGAGCATAGATGTATTCTCTGGTTTTGATGTATTTGCAGCTCTTCTACAGCCCGATTAACTCTTTCTACGAGGTAAAGATCTTGCTTTGCTTTGCCTCTTGCTGGAGAACATTGCCGTGATACTCCTTATGATGCCCAGAGGTGTGCACCAAAGTGATTCACAGATTCTGCAAATTGCCTCAGCTCCAAAGAACAAAATTCTCATTGAGAATAGAGACCCTGAGCTTGGAGGTACTCCAAGTGGCTTTTCCAGTCTTTTAATGAGGTAAATCAAACTGCCAGGAATGGCAAGGGAAATATGAAAAGATCTCTGCTGCAGATACCTTTTGGATCTTTTCACTGTACCAGAGAGGATAACCTTAGTAAGACATACCTGAAAAACATTCAGAGTTCCCATTTACAACTAAAGACTCACTTCTACATGCTATACAAACAGCAGAAATACAATTTCCCAGAGACAGAGGCTAAAGGAGACAAAACCAGAAAAAATACAGAAGCAATGATTAAACATGCTATCAGCAGGCAATCAGCATGCAGGCACATTATTATTTCTTAGTAACAGTTAATTTCCTTATATGCTTGCTTTAGTCTTGAAAGAAAAAAAAGTATGTATTTAATTCAAACGCTCAGTAGCTTTTTTCAATACTCCTTTTTTACGAATCAAATGCGTTTATGTATATGGATATATTTGGCATTTTCACTTCCATTTTTTTCTTGTTACTGCTGTAACAGTAGTGACAGCATTCCTTACTTATGTTCAGCTTTTGCCTCATTCAGTTCTTTAGTAATCAGATTTCTAATAATTCTTCCCTATTCAAATACTGTTACAGTGTTTATACATTTCTTCTATAGAGATGTTATTGCTGCTTTCCATAATTGTTTTTAAAAATACTAACATTTGAAAACAAGCAAATACCTAAAGCCTGTCAAAAAAATCAAGAGTATTTCTGCTAAAATGCAAACATTCAATAATTTTGAGATTTTTCCCCACATTCTATGATTTTCTATGATTTTGCACATTATGTTTTTAAATATTCCATTTATATGACACTTTTACACTATACTGTCACATAATTACAATCTAAGCTATCACAAGAATTGCTCACCAGCATAACCACAAACACAAGTCATGAGTGACAAATGCTGCATTCACCCATGAACAAACAGTATATACTACTACACTTGGGATTTTTTCCTGTTATTTTTAATGAAGATAAAATTAAAAAATATATATATATTATACCTAAATATATGACATACCATCAAGCTCTCCAGTTTTGCATATTTTCATGGTTGAGGAATAAACTCCAGAAAATATTAACCACCCACAGAGATCACCTTGACATGCTTTTGCTGCAGAAAATAGAACATTATACAAACTACTGAAGCCTGAAGCATACTCAAAACATCACATCCTATTTGTAAAATGCACAGAAAGAATAATGGGATCAGTAAGAACATTTAAAAAGTAATGTGTTATATTCATTTTTTAACTGTAGAAAAAAAGAGGTTTCTCAAAACGTAGGCATACTTACTTTGCAACATCATCAGACTATGCTGAACATATCTGATGGATAAATTCTGATTAGTTTTACTCATACAATCTCAAAGACATTGAAGACTAAAATTAAGCCATACCCACAGAACCTGTGTATGCCTGATATGAATACCAGAGGACAAGCTACTGGACAACCAATGCCCTTAGATGAAAAACCGGAAATCACATCAGAATTTCCCAAATCGACATCTGAAAGAAATCTAGTATTCAATTTAACTTACTTTGAAGGATAGTGACATTTGTAAAAGCCCAAATCTAGAAATCACAGTGTACTTCCAACTATGACTGTTCTTGAACTTAGAGAAACCAGTGTGAAGGTTCAAGATGTACTTCTCCCTCACAGGTTCATGCAAACTGCCACAGGACTTCTGGCTGTAAATAAAGGGTTACGCAAGTTACATCCAGTTAGCGATTTTATATAAAATTCTTAAAAGGAATCACAAAGAAAAAATATGGTATTACAGCTGTGATAGTAAAAATCAACCTTAGTGACTCAGAAGAACCATTCCAGTCCTAAATGCTGAGGCCAACACATCAATTCACACAAATTCATGTTGAATATTAGCATGTATAGAGAAAGGACGGATAATGTAATAAAATTATAATGAGGAAAAATAATATAACGTTGTCTAGTAACAAGTTTCATATACGAAGATCCTTTCTTTGCCATTACTTGTGCTTTGCTCCATATGGGGGGGGGAAATATACATCGTTTGATGGAATGATTGAATGATCTACTAAACGTATTTCACCTCTTAATTGCTCCGAGTTCTCAATAAAGAGGACAACACAAACTCAATAAAGCGGATAACATGAAAGAATAAGAAATTACATATGTGAAAAAAGAAATATGGTACATATAGGAATGTTTCTTTGAAAGGAAATATGATTGCACAAGAAGGAAAACATATCTCTTTGCCTGGCAGTAAATAAAATCGCAGTACGTAAACATGGAAAAGACCCAGTAATTCATGTAGCATATTCACTGGCAAGACAGCAGTCTTTGTTTTCTACTACAGAAAGTATCGAGATACTCAAGAACTTGATGGTCTTCAGCAACTTTTCTTGAGACGCTCCAAAAAGTCTATTAGATTAGACTAGCTAGAAATGTCAGAAGGATTTCTGATATTCTTATCCCAATACAGTCTTTCTATGCTGGTGAAAAAAAGAGAGGGAAGGAAAGAAAGAGGGGGGGAGGAAGGTAAGAGAGGAAGAAGGGAAAGGAGGGAAGGGGGCGGTGGGGAGCAGAGATACACAGATATGCCTCATCTATTTCAGCTCACTTAAATCTCTGCTACGCTCTCAAGTCTCATACAAACTTCACTAAATACAGTGGTATGAAGACATCCTTTCAGTCCATTACAAACTAGCCTCATCATCTGGCAACAGGAGAACTCCTTAAGGATTTGGCGCTCAAAATAGCACTACTGAAGAGCATATTGGTTGGATGCTTCCTAAACTTCTGTTTTCTCCCATCACAGTTTTTGCGCCAGAACAAACCCCTTTCAATTTTTGAAATAGTTCACATTTTCACTGGTTTGGAAAGAATTATAGGTTTCAAGCTACTACCATTAACGCTGTCTCTCTCTGTCCACATCACCTCTTTAGAAGCACCTACTTTTCTTCCTACACCTGGGGAATAAGAACAGAAACTTCAAACTCTGTAAGCTACTGTGGTAGAGGAAGGAGAGGGCTGACATGGCAGGAGCTAACAGGACATTCAGGGAGAAGCCAGATGAATTTCTGGAGGTTACATGATGCATTTGCACACAAATTGGTAGATTTAAGAGTTGCTATGCTAGAAAACCATTCTTTTTCACTGTATGTTTCATGCAACGTTTGTTTAGGTATTTTGATGCAGCATTAGTGTAGGCATCAAAACTGAGGTTTTCCAAATCACTAAAGCTTCAAGCAGGTGAACTATAATTACAACAGCGTTTAGGCTCCCTTTTTATTTTTTTCCATGATCTGTTTTATACCTGGGACTATCTGCACATGCTGTAAAAGTCAGTAGAGCTCAAAAGTTTAACCTAGGATTCTGATGGGAACAGGCTGGGTACTCCAATCACATACTCTTGCCTGAATATTTCCTTCCATTTTCTTCCATTCCTTCCCTACAAGGAGCAAAATAGGTCTGTTATATTTCTTCCACTACACCCAAAAATTTTATGTTCTCACGTCTGCAACTGGTGTGTCTAGTGGAAACCAGCAACAATATGACAGACTATGGAGAGTGGGAAGAGTGGCGGCAATAGGACCAGAATACAAAGACCTCTCATAAAAACCTCTGGTAAAGTAAAAAATACAGCTATAATAATGCTGTTGCCCCACAAATCTCTGTATCCCTGAAGTCAGCATAGTGTGTAGCACATTGGCCACATGAACTAGAGCATCCACTAAGCTACATAAAGCCACGCTTGAACAAGCAGGGTTACTGCAGTATCTTTTCATATCCAAGGAATGCTAAAATTATATGAGCTCAATTTCAAATTACCAGAAAAAGTGTCTCTCAGATGGGTGGTATTTTCTCAACTTTTGCTGGACTGCTTTTTGCCTTATCCTTTCCTTTCTTCTCTGATGAAATAACTCACCACGGTGATTCTCAGGATCCTTTCAAAAACTGAACTCAACATATTTCATAATTCCACAGGATTTCACAATAATCAGATGATTTTTTTAGTAAGTACTTTTATCTGTCATTTTCAGTGAAAGCAAAAACTATCTTTCAGAATGACAAATGAAGCAAAATAATGTAAAAACTTAAGAAATTTCATAAACACACTCTGTCAGTAATATCTACTACCGGTAGAGTTTACAGTGGGAGAAAAAGGAACCATTCAGAGCAGATCTTTATAAATTCCAATTACGCTTGTGGTTTTTGGAATATATCTCATACATTTTGGCACAGCTTCACTCACCTTGTAGATTTCCAAAGTAATGTACTGAGCGAAACAGGTGTATGAACCGTTTCATGAAGTAAAATTCTATGAGCAATTAGCTGCTGAAGTGTCATCAGTCAGATACTGAGAGCTCTTTCACGTGCATTGTCACCGCACTCTTAGAAAATCCTCAATGTAGTCATTAGGGAGGAAGAAAATTGAGACTTATCTCAACAGAAGAGGCACACAAAGCATTTAGAAAAAGCTGCACACAAAACGTGGTGCAACATGAGTTCAATTATCTCCTTGTGCTACAGTATGAGCATGCAGGATGTGAAAATAGAAGGGAAACAGCACAAGTACTAAGATGCGGTCTGCACAATACAGAGAGCAGTTAGGTAAAGGGCATAACAAACCGTATCTGAGCACTGTAGTGAAGAAAAAAAACCCAAAAAGGTGTGAGAGCGAAGCACCAGAGGGCACCATGGTCTGGAAAGCAGTTGTGTTTGGAGGATTATGTTGGGCCTCAGACCAAGATCCTTCAATGGCATAAAATGGCAAAACTTTTTAAAGCTTTTTTTAGAATTCTGGTGCTCACTTTATTTTATTTAACATATTTAAATAAAGACAGCTGAATTAAAGTCTTCCTTTCATCATAATTACATACCAACAGTTCACAAACACTAACGGTATTTATCACAATTTGAAAATATTGACAGCAATTCAAAACTTTTGTAAATTACGCTGAAAAGCCAGATGCCAGAATCGCACCCAGTCACTCCCTAGTGCTGTTCAAATAGTGGTACATTACATTATACTTTCTTCGGTCCTTATATTGTGAAAGCAGTATGCACCACAAGCAGGATCAGAGGTCTAAGTACATGACACAAAGGTTCAATCTCAGCTAGGCATTACACTTGGTGCCCATTTACACACTAAGAACATTACTTCGGGTGGAAAAAAAAGGCTAACCCGCAATCGAAACCTAGCAGAGATTGTGCAGACTCTCGGTATAGCAGTTCTCTTTCCAGTAATAATCAATCTCACTGTTCAACACTGTCCAGATACAGCTCAGCAGAATATTTATGGACATGTGCAGCATCTTTTTGGAACTAATACAGAATTTAAATAGAAATTATAGGTTCACACTTCTGGAATACTTAAGACCCAGCATCTGATAAAAATACTACAGTGAGGTCTCCACGTCTTGGAGCATGGGGGACAGTAGTTTAGTTCTACACATCATTTCCTGCTGCTTTCCAAGTACAGCCAGGGAGAATTTTCACAATTTTCTATGGAAAATTCCTGCTTCATAACTGTAAGCAGACAATATGAATTAATACAAACATTTTATTGGCCAAGTTCGCATAAATGCCAAGTATTTGTTCTCAAGCAATAATTCCAGCATAGCTAAAATCACGTTGAAATCATGATAGGCAAGACTGTTTCTCAAGTCTTCAAGATATTCAAAGCACCAAGTATATTCTCAAACATTGATCAGCATCAACTAGGATCAGCAGTCCAGTTTAAAATGGCATCTGACTAAAAGTGGCTCTAGTGGCTCTAGTCATCTTGTGTTGAACCTCTGTCATCCGTATCTTAGGGCACCTGCAACACATCTAGAACCAGTTCAGACCAATTTAGGTCCCCAAAAGACATTAAGCAAGAGAAACCTCTGAACAGTCAGTGGAGGGGAACGAAAAAGACGTTTCTAAAGGGTCTGAAGAGATTTACCACAGAACCCTACAGTTGTCTGAAGTGCTTTGTGAAGGAGCCTGTCACTCTCCAGGGACTACTAACAGTTTTTATGTGTACTAGCCTGCTAGTACAGGCACCTGGAATTAGGCTGCGAGAATATACTATTTTTCCTTGTAAATAGACACTTTGTAATAGAAACTACTGAAGTTGTGTTTTCTTTTAAAAAGTTGAGAAGGCAATAAAATACTTCCTTCACATCTCTGTTAATATGAGACTTTTGATCTTTATGCTTCTGTCCTGTGGCATCTTTATTTAAAAAAAAAAACACAAAAAAACACAGAAAATGATCTTCACATAACAAGCAATGTGTTTACTGCTTCCAGCACAGAAAACCATCCACTTATTATCTCTGATAGTATGAGCTTTTGCTTTATTCTCTGCTAGGCCATCATAACACAGTGTCAACAACGCTGCTCACAGGTGCACTCCGAACAGCACATGATAATGCAGAATGGATTTTACACTACTAAAGACTGTATCGATGCCACCTTTAGAAGACTTTCCAAGAAGTGGCCATGGCAGGGCAGAAGGAAGGCTGAAAGATTAGAATCTACGCATTTTTGCACCATTTGCCCACTGGTTGCAAACACCCAGCTTCCTAGTTTGATCACTGATTTTATTTAGTAGTCCTGCATTGAAACACCGTTGCAGTATTCAAGGATCGCCATTAGGATATGTTCTCCCTGTCAAATACCTCCATAAATGCAGAAATATTAAAAATACAGGTCTTCCATGCCCATCTGATAACTCAGCTACTTCTGGCATTCAGCATCAAACCAGTTAAAACATGTTTTGCCTCTGCATTATAAACCTCACATCTTGTCCATAAACCGATGAGTTTGGGTAACCAGTAATGCTTTCATCAGCCTAGCTTAAAACAATGTCTGACTGAAAACGCCTCCTGTAAAATTTTGGGTTGAATCTCCGTAGGCTTAATCTTTACGTACCTGCAACACATCCCCACAAAGTGGGTTCAATTAATCAGGACTTGACATACCATTAGACTCTAACCAAACACATCAAAAATGCAGACGGCAGCTTTCCAAATAATATCTGGTAAAGGACAATATGAAGTATTCACAGCTTTACACAGCTCTTCAAAAATGTCTGCTTTCCCCAACACATGAGTCACTTCTGATCACAGTCAGTGTAACTTCATCATGGCACACTACACTGACATATAGCTTTAAGTGAGAATGGAAATTTGGTAGTCTTCTAAGAGTATGGAGATTTTTTTAATCAGTTTTAAATAGGCAAAATACAGGTGTGCATACGTATCTTAGATTCTTTTGTGATTTTTTTTAAAAATAAGTACTATTATATAAAGAACATATATAACTACAGAAATTACAATAACCTGTAAAAACTTCAAAATTAAATTAAAAATATTTAAATTTACTTTTGAAGTTTTACAGAAAAACAAACCATTCAAATAGGTTACCCCAAAAAAAACCACTAGGGGAAGCAGGGCACAGTCCTATTGTCAACAGTGCTGCTACAAACTCTTCGTAGGGCTAAAGGAACACAGGTTCTGTGGCAAAATTATGTATCAATATTTTAAAAGATTTTGAAGATTGATCAAATCAGAGATCTTTAGAGATATGGCAAAAGAAAAGACTGCAGGAATTTAAAAAAAAAATAACAAAAAAGAGTTGAGCTTAATGAATACAGGAAAACACACAACTGAAAATTGACTGATGGCACAGATCATTTGTCATCCGAGTGACAATCAGTTTCTCTTCAAAGAGAATAAAGAAAGAGGTGAGGATGCAAAAGGCAGTATTAGGGGAAAACAGATCTGGAGAAAAAGACTAATGGTATAAAAGCATTTTCAAGGATATCAATGTATGGGGAACAGACTAACAACTAAAAGCATTTTAAAAAACAAAGATGAAAAATAAGGACTAAATGGACATTTGCTACATTTTTTTTCTAATCATTTTGGGATTTTTAGATTTCTGAGGTATTATAATGAGGTCATACTTTCAGACTTGAAAAAGAGAATAAAACGGACAGTGGTAATGATGATAGTGGTAATTACTCCCCAAGCATTATAGATGATAGAGTTACAGCTTCTAACACTTCCTTCTGCTCTCCATGCCATACCTGGGCAGGGAACTGAAAGAGATCCCCACGGCTGTGTGAGACTTCAGTTAGGTAAAGCCCAGCCCGTTGAGGCTACTGACTTCAGTAACATCAGCAAGTACCACAACCAAACGGATCGCCAGCAAAAACTATGTGTAAAAAAATCTGATAAAAACATTTAAATTGTTAGCGTGCATCCACATCCATCTATACTCCCATTTCAAAATATTAGTGCAATTTTTGGTCATAGTGGCTTGTATCTACTCAGAAAATATTTGCCGAAGAGCAATCTGAAGATTTCCTATGCGGAAGACTTATGCCTTAGCTGATGGCCTATTTCAGGATTAAATCTTGCCTGCCCCTGTAACGCTTCCCATGTAACCCACGCTTTAAAGCTCCGCCTCTATAAACCTTCAACCCTGGAAGGTGGTAACTCATCCTCCCATATAGTCACCTTTCAACTGGACCTATATGGTAGACAGTAGACTTACTATCTCACACTCCACATATTACTGCCTTTCATCCGATCTCCTTTTTAATCACACAGAGGTTCAATCTTCTTTTGGCTATCAGTAGACAATTCACACAGTATAAGAGCCCTTGATGTGCTGTCATGCCTCTTCCAAAGTATGACTTCCTGATGACATCTTCTTGTTACCGGCAGGAGTATGTGTTCCACACTGAACCTGACCCACAATTCAGCCATTATCTCGTACTGAGTCTCCACATTACTTATATATGCATAATGAACGAAGCTGATCAGAGCCTTCAAGACAATGGTTTTTTTAGAAATATAGAAAAGGTTATAGGCAGAGGAAAATAAAACGCTACAAAAAAAGCAGGGAAGAAATGAACAGAGGAGCAAGGGAACATAGGTACTCAAGGCAGGTAAGCTTTTCACAGGTATTTCGGCTGGATAGCAACTTCAAGCAATATAGTTTTATAAGTGTTTATTAAAAAAAGAAAGGAAAGAAAAAACCTTCAGGAAAATAAATACAGCAGGGACTCTGAGAGAGGCAAATCAGAATGCTGCTTGGGGTCTTTGCTTCAAGTCCAAAGGGTCTTTTTTTATTTTCTATATGAAAAGCAGAAAAGAAAAGAAAGTGAAATAAATAAATAAAGCCTTCCAGTTTTAAGCGCACACACACATTCACTCTCTCACACACAATTACAGAAGGGACTGAACTTCAGTCTACAGTTATTAATCCTGCAATCTTACTGTGAGTCTGTATCACAGCTGTTTTACTTAGCTCTCCATGTATTATTCTTTGGTACAAAAATACCTCAAAAAAGTTTTCTCATTGCTGAGCAACATTAATGTTGTCTTAATTAAAAAAACCCAACATTTTAAGACAAAATCTCCTAAATATGCCATTTGATGTTTTTAGTACATTCAATAGGTTTTCAGCGGGGAACTTCAAATTTCCCCCTTTATCCAAAATTCCAAATCTTTTTACTATTTCACAGACTCTTAGCTGGAGTTTTTATTTAATCCGTATGTTTATTACAACAAATAATGACTGCAGACACTTTTCATCTTTCTGAACAAAGTCAGCATAACAGAGTAACAAATTAAGTAATGACTGCAGGGATGACTTTGCTAGCGTACAGGTAAAGGTTAATAAAGAAATCAAAACTCATCAAAAATAATATTCAAAAAAAGAACAAGGCAGACACAAGTGATATTTTACAAAAATAAGACTGAAAATTTCCAGGAACAAAGAAAATTTCTGAGAAAAGACAAACATCTGCAACATCTTCATTTCATAGAATCGCAGAATCATAGAATGTGTTGGGTTGGAAGGGACCTTTAAAGGTCATCTAGTCCAAGCCCCCTGCAGTAAGCAGGGACATAAACTAGATCAGGTTGCTCAGAGCCTCATCAAGCCTGGCCTTGAATGTCTCCAGGGATGGGGCCTCCACCACCTCTCTGGGCAACCCGTGCCAGTGTTTCACCACACTCATTGTAAAGAACTTCTTCACAATGTCTAATCTAAACCTACCCTGCTCTAGTTTAAAACCATTGCCCCTCGTCCCATCACTACATCCTCTGGCAAACAGCCCCTCCCCAGCTTTCTTGTAGGCCCCCTTCCGGTACTGGAAGGCCGCTATAAGGTCTTCCTGGAGCCTTCTCCAGCTGAACAACCCCAGCTCTCTCACCCTGTCCTCATAGGAGAGGTGCTCCAGCCCTCGGATCATCTTCGTGGCCCTCCTCTGGACTCGTTCCAACAGGTCCATGTCCTTCTTGTGCTGAGGGTTCCAGAGCTGGATGCAGTACTCCAGGTGGGGTCCCACCAGAGCAGAGTAGAGGGGGAGAATCACCTCTCTGGATCTGCTGGCCATGGTTCTTTTGATGCAGCCCAGGATGCGATTGTCATTCTGGGCTGCAAGCGTGCATTGTTGGCTCATGTCCAGCTTTTCATCCACGAGTACTGCCAAGTCCTTTTCCGCAGGGCTGCTCTCTATCACATCATCCCCCAGCCTGTATTAATAACGAGGATTGTCCCGACCTAAGTGTAGGACCTTGCACTTGGCCTTGTTGAACTTCATACGGTTTGCTCGGGCCCACGTCTCTAGCTCGTCCAGGTCCCTCTGGATGACATCCCATCACTCTGGCACATCGACCGCACCACTCAGCTTGGTGTCGTCGGCAAACTTGCTGAAGGTGCACTTGATCCCACTGTCTATGTCATTGATGAAGATGCTGAACAGCACCGGTCCCAGTACGGATCCCTGAGGGACACCACTTGTCACCCCTCTCCATCTGGACATCGAGCCATTGACGACCACCCTCTGGATGTGATCATCCAGACAGTTCCTTATCCACCAAACTGTCCACCCATCAAATCTGTAACTCTCCAACATAGAGAGAAGGATGTCATGGGGGACCGTGTCAAAGGCCTTGCAGAAGTCCAGATAGATGATATCTGGAGCTCTTCCCTTGTCCACTGATGCACTGATGTAGAACTCCATTGTAGAAAGCCACTAGGTTGGTCAGGCAGGACTTGCCTGACCAAATCTTTAATTTAAAAGATTAATGACAGTGAAAGGTAATTAAATTAGAGTTCAAAACTTAAGTAGCTGAACAAAAGATCCTTACAAAAATATGTATATAATAGAGGCCTGAGACACTTGGCTTAAACTCCTAGAACAAGGATTCTTCAGAGTGAATTTATTCCCGTTGAAGAATGTTGCAAAAGTGCAGAAGTACAGCCACTAGATGACTAAGGCAAAAAAAGGAAAAGTATTGAAATACTAAAGTCCCCAGTTGGTAGATTTTAAGCTACAGGGATAAGGAAGAACATTTTATGAGCTTCAAAATGCATACTGCATGCCACTGAAACAAAACATGGATATAGCCAATAGGGGTTTACTTCATAAAATATACCTAATCCATAATTTTTAAAGAAAGACAGTTGTTCATGTGAGGGAAACACACTTTCCAGATCTGGAGATTTAATAACCATTTTGACAAAATACTTTAAAACTATTATCAAGCAATAATAATATGTAATTACCATATATTGCTTTGTCATAAAAAAAACTGAGAACCAGATGGACCAACACATGATAGAATTCTCAACATTTAACCTCTGACCACAATCAAATTTAGAATCGGCAAATGTCCAAAAGCTCTTCTTAGTTCATGAATATGTGACGACCTCTGTGAAATGAGCAGATTGTGTTTGCATTTGTACCAGACAGATGTTAGTAATAGGCAATATACTAGTTACGCAGAAGTATCTTGACCCTAAATGTATCCTAATGCATACATTTAGATTATGTCCCTACACATCAAACAACACTGAATAGCAAAACTGGCCCGATACTGGCCAATAATAGTCCCACATGAACTGCCTGGCATTGTGTTTGGTGGCTTTGCTGCTTGTTCTTCTGTCCCTCTGCCTCCAGCCCTTTGTCCTTTCCTATCCACCTCAGCCCCCGCCTGCCTCACTCCCCTGGCTCCAGACAGCTCAAAGGGAAAGAACTAGGGCCCCAGCACCCACCACGCCCCATAAAAATGTACCCTTCTCCCCAGAAAGGTGATGGAGCTGCACGGAGCAGCCATGAATTGCAAAGGTCCTCAGCATGCAACACAGTGCTGTGTGCTGAGAAACAGGATCCAACAGATTGAGAGAGAGAGAGAGAGAGAGAGAGAGAGAGAGAGAGAGAAGTCCTGTCTGGACAGATTCTGGTTCTCCAGTAAGATCAACTCAGCTGAGGTGAAGGAGGAGTTTTAAGAAAGGAGAGAGAGACCTTCACATGCAACCACAGTCCCCAAACTGCGACTCTTTTGTATTACAGCACCTAATACTATAATGTTATAAAAAATCTAGTGTCGTTGCCTATCACTACTCGATGCTTACAGCACGAAGATTCAATACAATCAGCAGAACACAGTTACCCATCAATTGGGGCCTAATGAGAGCCAGATTCTCTCTTTTTGTGGAATAATGGTCTAGACAACACGTAGAAAAATACCATCAACTACTATGGTAATAGGATGACAGGGAAGTTGAAAGTACTGCATGGCAGCAGACTTAACACTACAGAGAAGGCAGCTTTCCCACTCTTCAAAATTCCTCAAAAGCAGAGAGCAAGTTTTAGTCAGTTAAAGAAATTTGAAGAACAAGAAGAATTGCCTATGACATATGCTCAGTTGAACAAAACTCTACAAAGTTAAAAACCCCATGCTTTGAAAACATTCAGAGTTATACCGAGAAGGCAAACGAACCATTTCAGTACTTCCATCTAAGCTTAAGGACGGGAAAGTGCACCAAAGGTGGGTATAAGCATAGGCAGACACACTGCTCTTGGACAGCATTAACTGTTTTAAGGACAAAGCAATCTCTTGAGAAGTATTCCTTTTCTGCAAGTGACATCTCTCAGAAGGTTAGAGCAAAAACAAAGTAACATCATACAAATAAGAGAATTATCTATACTACTAGCAAGCTTCTTGCTTATACGATATGCCTCAGTTTACCTGCTTATGGCTTATTGTTTTGTATTTTTAATAAACATCCAATTGGAAGTCTTTATGAGTATTTGCAATAAGCAGATGAAGTATATGAAAGCACTATGGTAAGAATATGTACACATGTACATGAAAAATGTTATTTAAAAAAATCAGTGAAGTTAAGACAATTCAGTATTGCAAGTATGTGACATGTCTGAAGAGTTAGAAATATAATTTAATCTACAACCACTGATAGTTTCTTTACTTCTTACACTTAGAACAAGACGTTACATTCAAAAAAGCTCAACTAAACCTGTACTGTTTTTATTTTATTTTACTGATTTTGCAAATCTTTGTTTATTGCTGGAGAGAACACCAAATCCCACCCTCCTCGCATGCCTTTGAATGTTACACCTCTGTAGTTTCACTCCAACTGTGCTAGAAATTATTTTCAGCTGGCCCAGAGGCATTGTCGAATGCTCTGCGCTGCCATGGGCAAGACCAATATTTGATAGCTAACTTAGGACTCCTGCTGCCTGAACTGGTAGAGAACAAGCATGTGGTAGAAGTGATGAGCTTGTTCTCCCGAGGGTAGGGTGCCAGCTGTACTATAAAAGAGAGATAGTGTGGAATTAATCGTGGCCTCACCGGCAGGCTGTATATTTTGCCTTTCAACAGAAAAAGTCATGCCTTAATGGAAGCTAGAATGGAAAAACGAAGACTCAGAATGCAGAAAAGACGACTGCTACCTTGCAAAATGAATTTATTTCACTTTTGTGTACATCAGTCTCACTATTGCAGGATGCTTTTCAGACGCTTTAAAGGAAAGTTTGTGTCTAAATAAGCCTACAGTCTCATGAGAAACCACTACAGAACTGCTACAGAAAAGTAAAGAAGACAATAAAAGCAAATTCTGTATATGGAAAGTTTTGATTGATGCATGCAAGAAGGCAGAAGTGGGCTTATGGGAAGAATGCATAAGCAAATGCAGCAGAAGCTTTTTTGATGAGCTCATGAGGTTCCTTCATGGCTACAAAGCTGTGGAAAACAAAATATAACTGTGAGAGAAATTGCCTCCAAATATGTGAACAAGTCTGGAAGTACTGGCAAAGCAGAATGAACAGGCATAATATAAAAACTTGATGATAGAAAAAAAAAAATCTACAAATGACAAAGTTCCAAGATCAATTTCCTGAGGTTTTGTACCTAACAAACAAACTTTCTCAAACAAAATGAATGTAGCACTGATACCTCATTTAGTTCCACAGACATTTTCCACCCCCTCGCAATCTATTACTGGACTGTTCACCACATTTGGAAAGCACCCATGTAAAGCTTTGCGAGCAGCTTAAATTTGAGGCAAGAGGCCTTGAGAAGAATATAAAAAAAGAAGAGATACGAAAATGTAAGCAGACTAAAAGAAGAAACTCACCGACTACATTTTGCTTTCAGGGAGGCAACATCTGATTTGCAAACCAACAAAAAAAGAAAGAAAGAATGAAACTGCAAAAGTTAGGACAGAGGCAAGAAGGTCTGAATATGAAATTTAACAGGAAGATTGAAGGAAAATAAGTGGATCTGAACAATATTAAAAAAAAAGAAGGTGCAAAAGCTGGTTCTGGTCAGGATGTATGAAGCATGAGGGAAGTAAGAGTAAAAAATAACCCTGAGTCACTGAATCTGAGTGACAAGAAGGATAATGTTCTTGTCATTTGTGATGGAAAAAAAGTGGATAGAGTTCTGTTTTGAAATGATAATTAAAAGACATCATGCTAGAGATCCAGCCTGAGACACAGGATTAGATGGAAGGAGCAATAACATCTGTGGAAAGACAGATTTATCATAGAATCATGGAAGAGTTTTGGTTGGGAGGGACCTTTAAAGGTCATCTAGTCCAAGTCCCCTGCAGTAAGCAGGGACATAAACTAGATCAGGTTGCTCAGAGCCTCATCAAGCCTGGCCTTGAATGTCTCCAGGGATGGGGCCTCCACCACCTCTCTGGGCAACCCGTGCCAGTGTTTCACCACCCTCATTGTAAAAAATTTCTTCCTTATATCTAGACTAAATCTACCTTCTTTTAGTTTAAAGCCATTACCCCTTGTCCTATTGCAATAGGTCCTGATAAAAAGGTTGTCCCCATCTTTCTTGTAAGCCCCTTTCTAGTATTGAAAGGCCGCAATAAGGTCTCCCCAGAGCCTTCTCTTCCCCAGACTGAACAACCCCAACTCTCTCAGCCTGTCCTCACAGGAGAGGTGCTCCAGCCCTCTGGACCTGCTCCAACAGGTCCACGTCTTTCCTGCGCTGATGGCTCCAGAGCTGGACGCAGTACTCCAGGTGGGGTCCCACAAGAGTAGAGCAGAGGGGGAGAATCACCTCCCTCGACCTGCTGGTCACATTTCTTTTGATGCAGCCCAGGATATGGCTGGCTGTCTGGGCTGGGAGTGCACACTGTTGGCATCCACCAGTACCCCCAAGTTCTTCTCCTCAGGGCTACTCTCAATCCCTTCATCCCCCAGCCCTGACCCAGGTGCAGGACCCTGCACTTGGCATTGTTGAACCTCATGAGGTTCACATAGGCCTACTTCTCAAGCCTGTCATCCCTCTGGATGGCATCCTGTCCCTCAGGCAGGTCAACCACACCACTAAGCTTGGTGTTGTCTGCGATTTACAAGTCACCTGTATAGCCGTAACAGTAAAAGCAATGCAAGTGGCTAACTCACCTGGAAACACAGCATAAAATGGAAAAAAAAACAACCCCAAAAGTCCAAGGACACAGTATTGGCAAATTCCAGAATTAAATATCGAAAAGAGAAAGCAGATACACTAAAAAAGGCATTGAAAAAGTCATAGGTAAGAGAAGAATGAACAGAGGATTATCTCAAAGTGACCATGAAGATATTAAAATCAATTAAATCGCACAAAACTAGAAACGTGATATGTCAGAAGCTAGAACTGCACTAAGAACTGAACACTTAAAGCCACTGAGACTACTAGCAGTTTTCCCAGGACACAGTACAGCAGTATATGCAAACATAGATAAAGCAGCATTAGACATCATCCAAGTACAACTCCATCGTGCACAAAGCGCTAAACCAGGACCAGCAGATCAGTGGCCTTAACACTGATGGTGGTGGTGATTCTCCTCTAGGCTCAAGTGCCGCGCTGAGCATCAGTATCAGTACGTGAACTGTAAGAATCAAATAATATTTCTGCTCCTTCAGGTTTTTTTTTCTGTTTTACGATTAAATTTGCATAGAGCACAATTCTGCACGTTGGAGTTTGGCGTTGTCCGCTTGCTATTCAACAGATTTATTGACCCTAGTTTTGATGCCCTAACCAGAGAATAGTACAGGTAAAATCGCTCATTATAACTCCTTAAGACATAACATTTTCCCAGAGCTGCTTTCTTATCTCATCTGCCTTCTGGACCAAGTGATGGGAAAAGCTGGATTTTCTGCTATCCACAGAGCAGAGCTGGACTCCTCAATGTTTAAGACCTCTCCAGACCAATTCAGGGGAATTAGTTTTAGCCTCATCTCATGAATCAAGTCCTCACACAAAGCAACCGATTCATCATATACTGAAATATGAAACTTACCCCAGCAGTCGGTACCCTAGATAGAACTTGGTTTATTAAAGTGGTCGGTATATTGTTCAACTCTGTCGCTGGGTTTTGTCCCATTGTGTTACTTCTTATGGAGGAAATGGCCCATCACAAGCCTGACAGCATTAAAAGTCTTAAGACATACCATTTGCAGAGGTGGCTGACCGGTGGACCTCCACTCAAGTGGGTAGGAACAGTTCATGATCACTGGCAGAAAACCATAGGGCTGAAAGGGACGGCAGGAAGTCACTTAGTTCACTTGTGCTACTCCAGAAGGGGATCAGCAGCCCATGCCAGGGAGTTCTTAAAGGCTTACGTTTATGAAGAATCCACAGTCTCACCAGAGCATCTATTCCAATGTTTTACTATCCTCCCACTCCGAAGTACTCCTACTGTCTAGCCTTAACTGATTTGCTGTAATTCAAATCCATTATTTCTTGGCCTATCCACATCAAGTAAGGTGAACAACCTTGCAGCAGCTTTCTAATGCATTTGAAGATTTATCTTGTCTATCTCATTCTTCTTATCTTTAAGCTATCAAATTTTCTCAACTTACTATAACTGCCAATACTCTTCTACAGACTCCTTAGTTCATCCACATCTTTTCTGAAGTGCCCAGAACTGAACATATTAATCCAGATGAAACCTGGACAGAAACAAGACAGTTTCATAGATCTTCTATAACACACTTCATTATCCAATATTTGCACCTTTTACCACAGTATTATATCAGTGTCTCATCTTTGGTTGGGATCATCTGCAATCCTAAAAACTTTTTTCCAAGGAACTGCTACCTGGCAGTTACTCCCCAGTCTGTGTTTGTTCAGTGGATTAGTCTTGACTAATGCTAAGCATAGTATTCTTTCGTTTCAGACCGTACTTCCAATTTCTATCACCATTTTGAGTTATAAAACTGTCCTCTATTGTTGCTGTCCCCCACCAAGCTTGGTATCAATTACACACACACACATATTTACATACATACATATACATTTATATACACACATACAGAAAAAAGAAGTAAGGGAGAAGGCAGTCTGCCATCCTCTACTACTTGACTTTACAAAAAAAAAAAAAAAATCCAAAATATCAGAACCACTTTTGTGGTTCCATAAGTGATGGCAAGAAATAACCCTCCCAGACAACTATCAATGCACAGAACTGGGTAAAGGAATTCAATGAAGAGGTTTTCACTACATGTAAATACCTTCTCCAACTTCTCATGATCTTTAGGTTGCACCACTCATTCCTTACTAAAACAAAATTTAACAAATATAGAAATCATACAAAAATCACAGTCCTCTTAAGTCTTTCTCTTGCAGACATGCAACTGCACAGTGAACAATTTGGGTACTTTGTAGACCTCCTCAGAACCATCCTGGTGATGTTGAGACATGGGCATCGTATGTAGATACACCTGCAGTGCTCAGACTTCCACCATGCTCTCATCCAACAGCAGCCTCACAGGGGACACGGCGGATCACAGCCAGCATGGCTAACCCCTTCCTCAGCCTCCAGTGCCACAGATGTGCTGTCTGTGCTGGAGACCCAACACTGCCTAAAGACATCCCAGGCTATATAAAACTTCTGCCAGAAATGCTGCTGCCATATGCAGTCTTCTTTCCAATGGAGGAAGAAGACACCTGTTCCGGAAACAACCTTCTGCTCCAGGAATGGATAAGACTCTGTCCCTTGTTCATATAAATGAGAAACAGACCATCCACCACTGCTTATGGTCAGTGAAAGATATGATAAATCAATCCTGAACAAAACACGTTTGTTGTCGATGTACACACAAAACATTCCTGTGAAAGGGTTATTCCTTCCCAGTACTAAGTTGGCATGTGAAATACATCAGCAGGCATGAAACTTAAATGGACAAGTAGAGGCTATTCCGTGTCAAATGCCACACAACATGCTCGTCCAGTCTGTAAAACAATTTTAGATGGGCTTCTCATTTCTGAGTGAGCACTTCTGTGACCACAACAAATTATGAAAGTAGAATTTGGAAAATTTTCCTGGACTACAACTCAGGCCCAGTACACTCATGAATATTCAATTTTTTTCCCATTTTCATGTATGTATCCCTGTTTTACCCCTTCGCTTGAAGGCTGCACTGAGGTAGCACTGGTTGAATGCTATCTTATTTTGGTTCTAACACATGTTTTTTTGTCATATTTACAGCATGCCGAAAGTATTAAAAATTGGAAGTTCTTCTCATTGAGCAGTATCTGATGGAGACTGATATATTTCATAAAGATAATTTTTGGTATAAATAACAAGTGGGATGCCGACAAGAGAAAGACCTGCCATGCCAGGCTAAGAACAGAAATATTTTGTAACTGTTTTCAATTCTCCTCCCCCTCTACAATATTTTTACTGAACACTTCAAACTCTCCTTAGTCTTTCAGTACTAACTTGGAGTAAGGTCACTTAGTTTCATACAATGTACTTAGCATAAACTTTTCAAAAGCGCTTGGGAAGGGCTATTTTCAATATTCAAATTACTCTATGTGTGTAGCTGTAGCATCCACAGGTCCAAGAAAATGTGACAGGACTTTCATTAATATAACAAAATGTGATTGTTGCTCTTAAATTTTGCTTGGATTTTAACTTCTCCAGTTTTAAAGACCATTATTAAAATGTATTTATTCTTCAGTTATTTTTAATCATAATATTCAACTGAAGTTTGGGTCAAAATAAATAACCTGGCCCAAGGGCCTAATTTGCAGTGAGGTCCTATTTCCGAGTTTGCTGATAACCTCATGAAGAAATAATTAGAACATTTAAAGTGACAAATTAAAGCCAATGCAATTAGCAATAACCCTCATGATTACTTAATATTTTCTAAGTGCTTTTGAAAAAGCAATGACAGGATTTTATGCTACAAGATAAAATTCTATTCATGTGGAGAAGTGAATTACATATGTTTACCATATTAAACAGGGAGAGAAAAAAATCAGAGGGAGTAAAAAGATATTAATAAATTATCACTAGGGAGTATTACCAAAGTAAAATATCCACCCTGTCACTTGGTTCTGTCATGGTGGTCTGCAAGTCCTGAACTTACACCATCAATGCCCAGACAAAATAAAACTCAATTTCCATCTTTAAAAGTAGTGTATGATCATTTGAACCAATTTAGGTTACAACATCTGATCAGAGAAACCCATTTGAAAAAATACTTTTCATGCAGAATTATGTGGAATGATCTTTTTTCTGCAGAACAAAATAAAACTCCATGGGATCCAAGAGAAGTCAGGCCTTTGCCCCAAAGACATGCACGTACCAAAATGCTCTGAATTTTTTTCCTCTCTCTCACGTAGTATCATTCTTGGTTCTTCACTCTTCTCAGAATCCCATTGATCACAGTCTGAAAACAGTTCAGGGATCAACAATTGCATACCACACACACAAACATGTGTGTATACCTGCATGTACATATATGAGATTCCACTGAAAGAATTCAAACGGAGCTCTTGGTTTTCTTTCCATTTAGAATAATTTCAGAATGGGAAATTAAATTCTCTAAGAGTCAGTGCTGCAGTGCTGCTTGGAGAAAAAAAAAACCAAACTGTTCTACTTGAAATCTGTGAAAAGATTTTGCATCAACCTCCAGGTCTGGAAGTAAGAATAAACTCATTAAATCCAAACAGACTACTGCTCAACTGAGAAACAACTCACTTCAGAAAAAGAAATATCTGTTTGACTGGTTAGAGACAGGAAATATTTTATTTTTCACACCAAATAATCAGTAATAACAAATATACTTGAATAAAGTAAGCACACGAAAATGTACAAGAAAAATTGTAGGAGCAAACCAATTAGTGCTTTAAGCAGTATCATCTAGACGTGGGATGTGAAACAAAGTACAAGTTCTGTGCCCCTGTGGAACATGTACATACAAGCTAGAACAAAAAAGAGAAAACCTAAACCAATCTTCCATTATAAACACATGACATATTAACAGCGTCAATTTATATAAAAGATGACCCTTCCTAAACATTTTACAGTATCAAATATAGTGTCCAGTTTTGTATGTAGACTACAGGTTTTCTGACACATTTGGACTCAGCAAGCAGCGTGCTTTGTACTCAAATGCAGATAATGCTAAAGGGAAGTATACAAGCAGAGACTTTTCCCAACACGGAGCAGAAGGGACTCCTTTCCCTTTGCAAAGGACAGATGCTCTTTCCATCCTCCCCGCTCCTCTCCCTCCACATCCAACCTCAGAGCAGAAAGGGAATGTTTTCTCCTCTCTGCATTGGCACACAAAGGCCAATGTTGATATACACGTCAACATATTTATTCTCATTTGCTATTGAAACTCATTCTCTCAACACCTGGGACAGGTTTTCTTCATATGGATACTGCAAAGGAAAACCATCTTCGGGAAAAAATCTGATGCACAGCATTAAAATAATGAATGTTGGTTGTTTCAATGGTTTTCTCTTTTGTACCATGAAGTTTTTGTGGTGATTTGCTTCTGTTAAGCAGACTAAGAAGATAAAATAAGCAGTGTTGACAATTGACTCTGTCGGACTGGTGGAACAAACACTCCAAAGGAGGCACAGCCCACAGAAACGTGGCACAGAGGAGACGGTGCCTCTGCTTGCTGAACTATGTACTGCTGTTGAATGGTAAATTCTTCTCTCACGCCTATAGATATGCTTTTTCAAGTGTCTGAATGTTGGCAATGCAAAATGCCTCAACCTGCCAGTTAGCATGTATCACCAGGCAGTACCAACTGCTTTTCAAGTCATTTGCAACTGAAATTTTGCTCATGAAAAGCCTTTGCTTACCAGCCACCGTGATTGCTTTCTGTTTTCTTAAAAATACTAGCAAAAACAGGCTTAAAGCAAAACAAAAGCGTGCTTTGTTGCTTAGTAACCTGTCATGGAAGTTTTGAACTCCCTTTCAAGTTAGACTGGTTGACCATTCTCCAGAGAAAAAAATGTGGCTAACAAGTCAGCAACAAACACCATATTCCTCTACACCAAGTAAAATAAATTTTCTTTATTTTTAACTGAAGAAGGAGCAACAACAGCAGTGTCTCCCACAACATCTTTGTAGATTCTGTGGTGTTCTCACCAACTGGAAAAAATATTGTAGCAGTCAAAACATGGACAGGAAAATGTCTAACCGTAGCTGAAGACTTTGAAGAACTTGCATGGGCAGACCTTTCGCATCTCTCCTTCCTTCTTCACTTCATTTAATGTTTTAAAATCAGTTAGGATGACACAATCTCAGGTACAGAAATATTTTCATATCGAAACCAGCCATCCTTGGTCCCTGCTCCTGCCAGTGGATTTGAGTCAAGTGTTGTTTAGGCTGGAGGAAAACCCTGTGTCCAAGGACACATTCACCACTGCCAAAGGGCCACTCCATGTGGCTCTCTCCCACGAGGGCTGGCAGCAGAGCTCCATACTCACATGCTGCTGTACACAGACACTGCGCCACGCCAAACCAATAGCTCTGTTAGTTCAGCCGTACTTTAAAAAACGTCAGCAACGCGCTCCGCTGTCAAATGAAGACATCCTACATGTAGCTTAATACTGAGGTACAACACACAGACACTGATGCCACTCCCAGACAGCAAACTATCCCATGGGCTTCTCATTCCCTGTCCTTTGCCTACAGCAGCAGTTCAGTACTGAAAGTTTAACTGAAGTAAAAACATTTTAGTAAAATTTTAGTTTAATATTTTTATTTTAAACTCCCAAGTTGTTTTACTGAATACTTTCTTTTCCAACTGTCAATATTTTATTGAAGGTAGCAAGAACCCCCAAATCCACTTGCCTAGAAGTTTCTGTGACACGGATCTGTTTTCTTAATTTTGGTGGCTTTAACAAGCCTCTGGTGAAATCCAAATTTCTTCTACACCAATATTTAATTTCAATTCCTTCCCATTTCCCAGCTTCTCACAGATTTGCCGAGTGGCCCACTGAGTCCTGCTCTTGGGTGTTCAAATTTAGTACCCTGGGGAAATACGGAGACAGTAGCTAAACTTTCTCTTTAGCAGACTTCTCCTGTTCAAGCCTTACAGTAACCCTAAAAATTTACTTAGAAACTTATGTAATCCTGAGAGTAACACCTTGGTGTACGAACCTATATGAAAAAATGGCATAGAAGACTGCTGCAAATATATATTTAATCCATAATATATATTCAAAAGTAATATATTCTGGAGTTTTTACTTTTCCCAGATTCACATAATGCTCCTACATACAGGCTTCATTCCCCATTCACATTACAGGTAATGCAGAGGAAATTAAAAACTAAACATTTAATTAAAAAAAAAAAAGTTTGTATCAGACTTGGAGAAGAACATTATTATTTACATCAAATGAAAAGTGTCCTTTTTAAAAATGCAGAAGTTATTAAGCACCTACCAACTAACTACAGAGTAAATAACTTAATTACATATTTACTGCCTACTCTGAAGGATCTCTACAATAGTCTTTTAAATGAATTTAAGTAAATGCTAGTATTCAGTTATTTAATCTTTTTTTTCTTGAAAGTAAATAAAAAAAAAAGTCCATAAAAGACTACAGAGAGATCTGCTGTTTTCTAAATAATGCGTTCAAAAAAATTTCAGACTCAAAGAAGAATTATAAAGCACAAGACAGAGCTTGCGGACTTCTACGCATGAAAGGCATCTGTCAGGATGGAGAAAGAGAAAATTAAATCTAGCAGCATAGTACCATGAAATACTAAAATGATAACTGCTTTTGGTTTGAAACACAGGATGTGGTATCAGGGTAAAAAGACTCAGGTAAAATGTTTCAATGCCCACTAAAAAGTAAATAGGATTTTTCTTTTCAGTAAACAGAGAAACGTTTCATCTTTCCCTTGAACATACCTGAATCCTTTCTGTGTTTATTTGTTTCTAATTCCACTGGTAACATTTGTATCAAGTTTTCCTCCTGTGATGGCACACTAAAGAAAAAAAAAATTAAAAGGACAAAAACAAAGAGAAAAAAATCAATGAAAGAACACAATGTTAAGAAGCAGTAATGTTTAAGAGAGAATCAAAGGAGAGGAGAGCAGCTAAAAAGACTGAAAAAAGATAAAGGGCAAAGGATTTAAAAATTAAACAGAAGGAAAAAGATTAAAGAAAGAATGGCAAAAGGCAATGCAAAAGGATTTAAGAAGCCAGTATAAAGAAAAGACATTCAGTTATGAAAAAGGAATAGGAACTACTAGAAAAAAATACTTGAATATAATGAATCAAAAAACGGAATGAAAAAGTTAGAAATTAATTACAAGCAGACTGAAAGTTAGAAAACTTTTTCTCCATGAAATGCAGGAAATAAATACACAAGATCCAGCGAAATTTTAAAACCCTGATTCTATTATATACAACATCATTTAACAATTTTCCTGGTTTAGTCATTTTAATGATATGAAAATAAAATACAAAGCAATGCAATGCCAATTATTTCCTGTGCAGCTATTTATATGCAGTATGTGCAAACCTGAGAATAAAATGTGTCACTATCTAAAATATCAAATCCCTTTAGTTTTATTAATACTAGTATTAAAAATGAAGGAATTTGTCTACTTTATATAGGGTTTCAACTTCATTATAAAGATCATTATCATTACGAGTTTCTAAAGGGTTAATAAAGCTTACAGCTGCTTATTTTACAGTCAGAAGTACTGTATGGCAAGCAGTTAAAGACAAAATTATAGCAACCAACAGACCGACTGGACTTTGTAAATGTTACAATTAAATTACTACTAATGATATCATCCCTTTTAAAATGTCTAATAAACGTGCTCTTGCTCTAGTGGAAATACCTTTTTTTTTTTCCCAGCAAAGACAGACAGGATAGAGAAAAGTTGAAAGAAAGACAACACATTCAGAAAATAGGAAGCACAAAGACAGTTCAAGGGTGGTGTTCTCTTTTGAACATTATACATCATATACACTGTGATTTTTTCAAACTTATATAACTTAGGGGATTGTTAGCTGTTCATTTCAGTATTTATTCCACGTACCCCGATCTTCTCTCCAAGTCAGTAACATTCAAATGCCAGTAAGTTTCATCACACACACAGCCTGCATTTAAAGGTACTGATTTTTTTCCATCCCTCTTTTTCTTAATTTCATTGCCTATCAGCCCTGCTCCCTGACTTTATTAGAAAAAAGTAAACAGATTTCCAAATTTCACCTCTCTCTACTATTCACTATTTTATATACCACTTCACATGTTACCTCTTTTTTCTCTTGTCACCTCGTTTTTCTCTAGTCTCAATACTAATCTTTTTAATCTCTATTCATGTGAAATCATTTTCATGCCTCCAATCATTTTCAGTGGCCTTTTCTGGACCTTTTATGTTCCTGATATATTTTTCCGAGATGAAGTAACCAGACTACACCGTCTACTCAAACTAAAGGCGTAACATCGCTTCACTTAAATGCATTCTAACGCTTGTGGGAATATTCTCCAGACCATTCACAACACCACTTTTTTTTTTCTTTTTGGACATGACAATATATATTGAACAAACATTTTATGTGAACAGAACAAAATAACACCTACGTGTCATTATCCAGTAGAGAAATCTGAAACGTTTAATGAGAAGTAGTCCAAGTTCCCTCTCAGCATGCGCTGCCATTTTGCACCACCCATCGTTAATTGCCCACTGTGCTGAAAACTGATCATTAATGCAACTTTTTGTTTATGCATTCCATAGCACTCTGTAAACCAGGCAGGTAACGTAACTTCTTCCCCTAATTATAACATTTCCTTTTCAAATCTGAAGGATGTAACACCAACCAGTTGTCCTTATTTTACAGAAATGTCGTGTAGTCTGAAAGACTGGAGGAGGTCAGTAATCATTTACATATAACACACTGGATTTCCTCAATCATGTTTTTTCAAGCTTTTTAATTTGTAAGAATTAACAACACTTTAAATAAAATAAGGCTTGCATTTTGTTTATTCCATGCGGTAATTTCCACTGTTTTCCTCATTTCTCTACCTCGTCACTTAAATATTTATTTTGAAGTTGCTGTACACATTACCTTGGTCAGTTTTGTCCACTGTTACGAAAATGAGGACAAAGAAGCTAATCCCCATTATCAATTAAAAACAAACAAACAAACAAAAACCCCCACAACCAACCACAACAAAAAAACCTTCAAGCTGCAATCCACACCTATTAACATCTCTGCCACCAGAGATCCCCCTGAGTATTTTTTTGTTCCAGAACTTAAATCTCCATCTACCTTCCCCTTAGACACCTAAGACTTGCAAAGCAGGACGTTCTAGACAGCAGACAGCACTTCTTTCCATTTGATTGGTAACTTTTCCATAAACAGTAACTTTGAGCTTAAAACTTTAGCCCTGATAGAAGGAAGTCCTGTAAAATGTGAAATTTAATCACATGAACCCTCAGAAAATAGAGATGCCTCATGCAGTGCCATCAACAGTCCTGTGTAGAACACTGTTTGTACACATACAGCTCATCACCTAATAACTTCATGTTGCAATGTGCTGGGAGATGTTTTTGAGAGCCTAATGAACAGGTGGTTTCATTTCAGGTGACATGGGAGATTAATTCAACTATGGCACATGAATAACTTCATCAGCTATACAGAAATTAATTCTTCATTCTTCACATAGCTAATCTCACATGTTCCTTTATTCAGTCCCCAAAATAATGCAAAGCCCAGGAAGAGATATACTTACAGTAAAACAATATGTGATATATATTCCTGATAGGATTCTTTCTGAAGACTCTGATTTTAAGATCAGTGTAACTTTATAGAATATACTTGGGGTGGATTGCCGTGGATCAGGGACCCGGCGCTCAAGGTCAGTGGAATAAGCAAAAAGTTTTCTACGAAATTATTTCAGCATGCTTTTGTCAACTAATACAGCAAATAAACTAAATAAAGCACTGGTACACATGCTAAAACGTTCACTGGATTGCACATACTAGGACTGTGCACACTTAAAACGGATACAGGATTGGACGTTCATTTTCCATATATATCAGCTAGAGTACTGGTATGAGCATGTTATATTTTATCATCTTTCCAATTATGGCTATGTATCATTCTGGTTTCAAATTTCTAAAGCTTTCTCCATGTATATTTTATATATATATATATGAGAATACAAATTTATCTTTTATTAGTGTGCAAAATGTTGCAATAACACAAATGCCACCAGACTGTCACTTTCAGGAACAAACAGGTCAGAGAGAAGTTTGTTTCTCACATTTTTGCAGTTTTTCTGCTACCAATGTACAATTTAAATAGACACCATTTATTGAAAGACACTGCAGAACTTTTTACATTAAATAAAAGTCATGAAAGACACATCAAAGAGATGCAAAACACACTAAAATGCTGGAAAATGCTCCATAACAGTGTAAAATTTCACAAAACAAAACAGGGCAAAATTTAGAGAAGGTGCCTAAGATGAGTATGAATAGAAGCATGTGGTCCAGAGCCTTCTTTTTAAAGCATCCTAATTGCAGCTGAGAGGAAGGAAAGCAGCAAGAGCTCTGCGATAGCTCTGTAAGAAGAGAACTGAGAATAGGTGCACCCTAAGTAACGATGAGTTCAGAGGTAAAGGCAGGAAGAGAAACGAGAGAGTAACTGCAGGAGCGGCTACAGCTCGGGATGGTTTCTGTGACTGCAGGCTGTGCACGAAAGGGACTGGAGAGGAATGAGACGTTGAGGCAAGATGCGAGAAAGTGGAAACATGAGACCAGAAAGCAAGCAAATATGCATAGTGGGACAGCTGCAGGGTTCAAAGGCAAAACCCACATCTGTGGCAATGGGACTATCTTTAGCAGGCCCAGGCAGACAGCAATACTATTTTTTTTTTCACATTCCATTCTTTCTAAGGTTTTCTGTACCTAAGGTACAGAAAGCAAAACAACTTTATTGTCTAAATGGAAAGCTTGCATCCTACAAAAGCTAATGCAAATTGCCAGAAGCAAGCCGGACAAATGAGAAACTCCAGGCCAGGGACAGAGAGAGCAGAGTAACGCTCGAGTTTCCAGTTGGGAGCCAGATAAAAGTAGGAGAAGGATGAAAGAGAAGAGAACTTTGTACAGCATGTTTCTCAGGTACAGCAAACAAGAAATGAGGAGGAGGCAAGAAGAACAAGCAAGCAGTAAGGAGCTGAAGACAACAACGTAGAAATGGCTGTGGAAAACAAAGGGCATTTAAGAAAATTATTTGAAGAGATTATTATTATTTATCTATTTGTTTGCCCCAGGAGAAAAGCACAGCAATAGACAGGCTGGTAAAAAGAATTGATATTTGCATAAGGAAAATAAATTAGTGCTTGCACGAGGGCTCCTTTATTGTCCTGCCTTCTTATCCCAAGTTCCAGTAATATTTACATTACATGACCTCAAACAGCTATACAAGGCAAAAACCCGCTCATAACACCCATGCAGGAAGCCCTACTCAGATTCTGGTTTCATGAAACGTCCTACCTGACCGAGCAGAATTTGATCGCATACGCCTGCGGCAGCTACGCTTCCTCGCTTCAAAATGCACTTCGTTAAGGACTTCCCACTTGTCTTTTTCCAAAAAGAAATTGATGAGTTTGAGTTCAGACAATGGAATATTGATAAACTCTTTTCTTTTTGAAATCATTCTTATTGGTTTTGACTACTTGATACTGAGATATACTCACATGAGCATACTTTTGAAGAAGACAGTATTAATTAAACCGGCTATATTAGCAAAGACTAAGGGTTTTCTTGGTAATGAAATACAAACCACTTCCATATTTAGAGATGACCTATTGTTTCACTTTTCTTTTGTCAATACAATGCCCACTTCTGACTGTGTAAAGTACCTCTCATTTAGAAAAACATTATAAAGTCATTCTTAGTCTAGTGATTTCACCCCGCTTCTTGATTTCACAAAACCAGGTATTTTCGCTTCTGCAGAGCTGAGGACAGACTACTGGGATTCATAAAGTTATTTCCATATGGCGACAGTGCCCTACAGTGCTTTTAAGACCTCAGCTGGCTGGAATCAGGGCTTCTGCTCTGGGCAGCTGGTATTCTAGGAGCTGGACCTTTTGCATCCAACCACACTTCACGAGGCAGACAGAGGCTACATCCCACCACGTAGCATCTACCTCAAAATTGCAGTGATCACCTCTGTTTATGAACCCAGCCATCTACAGTTTACTGTAATGTTAAGATGATCAAGTTCCTTCTGCTTTTCTGTTATTTCAACTTCAGTACACGATTATACTTCATTCTTTAAACTGAGTAAGAGCTATGCTTGGCATTAAAACAAAACCACATATATCAAGAAAATATGCGCAAACTCAAATAATCAAAAAAATTTTACTGTCATATTGTAGGAAAGAATCGTAAGTTTTCAGCATAGTAATTTTACCCCAAACTTGCCTGATTTTCAGTAAAATCTATTATTACATAGAAAACATTATATATTAATCATATAAAAAATAACTAAATCAACAACTGTAATACTTCCATCCAAAGAGAGGGGACAGTATATACAGAAATATCATAACAAGTATTTTCATTTTACTGAATCATCTAATTTACAGTTACTTAACTGATCTATGGTATCAACTGTTTTTATTTCTTAATTATCTTCTTTCTTTTTCTACATGTGTTTTATACCACTTCTTGATAGCAGATGACATGAAACCATCCCAGCAAGTATTACCTATGATGGCTGTCATGACACAATACCATGCAAGTGACGGCAGTAAGTGCAAGCTGTGCCTTCATTTCTTAAAGCTAAAGTGAATATTTTAAGTTTTATTTAATCATTAAAAAACTAACTGAAGTGGCACTAACTAAGTGACTTTGAAGACCTATGAAGTTTTAGGTGAGGCACAGTGGTGGGAGGGAGGAGGTCCACCCCACCACTGCTCCCATCAAGTCATGGCATGGATTCAGCTGCACTTTGTGGAGAGCAGGGTGAGAGAGGTTTCAGCAATACAAACCAAGTAGCCACCACAAATGATGGAGAGAAAACTATGCTCCAGAGTAAGGCTTCCTGGCTTCAAACTTTTTGTGTCTGTACATGACTAAAACTGGAAAGACTCTGGAGTTTTGGAGCTGTGCAACAACCCACAGCCAGAACAAATAAAGATAATCACCTAGCAATAGAGAGAGAAAAAAAAAAAAAAAAAAAAGAAAGATTTTCTCTCTGAGAAATACATGGAATATTTCACCAAAAATCCTATTAGGGTACATAGCGTAAAAATATTCACATCATCTCCTGTTAGATAAGCAGAAGCTTTAGACAGACACACAGTGACAGTCAACACATTTACGGAGAGTGATGGAGCTGCAAGAGTGATACAGGAGGTGGCAACTTTTCCAGGCTTGGCACACCAGATGAGAGGCTTTACCTTTTTGAGTGGGGCTCTCCTACAGCGAAGCAACACAGAGTATCTTGTACAATTTGGCTAATGCAATAAGCTGACAAATAGCTACAGGATCCCAAGGTGTAAACGGATTTCCCTTTGCTGTTATCATTTCACCATTCCCATGTGTTTGAACAGTGTCACTCCTCGTTTTTTGTTATCTTACTTTTCATATTAATCTCTACACTATTACGTATCAACAAGAAAGAACCAGGCGCAATGAAATTTGAGGTAAAATCTTTTAACTGACGTTCAGGTGTGCCACGTTTGTATGTGGCTTATTTCCGAATAACTTTTCATACAGGTGAAATTTAAAAAGAGAGAGCTGCGAGTATACAACCAAATGGTCTGGGCATTACTCTGATGCTTTTTTTCCTTGAAAATTCAAATGATCCCTGCAGGCAACCAACAACTGCTAGATCTGTGGAATGTGCTCTTTGAACTGTACAAAAGCCTTCAGCCTTTCGTGCATTGCTGCAAACAAAAACTGCCAAGTGTAATTATTTCTCAAATCTAATGTTATGGAAGTGTTGTACCATTTTTTTCACAGCTCTGAGAACAGCTGCAGAAAAATAAAATTTACAAGAAGGTTTCCCCGCCAAAGTTATATAGTGTGTTTATCACCTTCTGTAAACAACTGATACAAATGAACACCAGTCAAATCTCAAAGAGTGTCATTCTTTCTTTGGTGCTCTTACAATTATATTTCCATGGAAAGAATCAAAAGAGTAAGTGGAAGGAGTCCTCCCAAGAATGATTTTTCATCCTTTAGCCTTTTTAAAAGAAAAAAAGCACCGCAACTTATATCAAAAGCACCAAACAGCACTTGAAAGAACAGAAGCTTAAAAATTAATAGTTCCCTTCCCACTTTTCTTTTTTTAACCTACACTTCTGTATCTAGCATTCCTGCAAACATCCACATACTAAAAGATACCTTGGTAGCTGTATTACAAAATACAGGCACGGCAGTCTAGATGATCTTGTATGCATCTGTAGTTCTAATGAGAACTGCCTTGGTTTTGAACACAGATGTATTCAACTTGCTGAACTGAAAGCATTCAAACTTTACTCACTGGATACAGACATACTCAGTAATATGACTTCTATTACCAACTTCAGCTATATCTGAGATTTTTAAGCTAAAGACGACATTGAGGTGAAACCAACTGCCCTTAAATAAAAGTTTCCACATCTGAAATAAATGTTACCCAACCATGAAGACGCCCAAATTCAAAACAGTCATTTTTGTTTGGATTGCAGAAGTGCCTTGCTTTAGAAAGCAAGCTATTTAGTTCCAGTGTAAACTTCATTACAATTCAGACATGAGGTGGAGCACTATCTACATGCCAACTAATTCCCAAAGCAGACCTAAGCTCCTAGGTCTTGTCCAGGATCCCTCGCCCACACCCACACGTTAAATTAGCCACAATATCCTGTTTCAAAACAGGAGGACAAGGGACCTGCAAAAAGCCCTATCCAGGGAGATCGAGCTCTGCCTTCTGGATTCTCCTCCTCAGCCTGAAGAGACTCAGTCATAGCCCACGAAAGCCCCTGCAGATCCAAGCTGTGAAACAGTCCAGATGCACGGACCCTCCAATTGCAATCCTTAACTGATACCAAATGAAGGTGAGCCACTGCATGGCAAAAAAAAAAAAAGAACAACAAATGAAATACAGGATCCAGAAGGAGATCAAAGGAAAAGGAGCCTGACTCTACAGCTTGATCATGTGGACAGGATGGACCAGATGAAGGCACTTAATGTGCTTACAGTTCCTTCAGCTTCAATAAGGGCCAAGAATTAGAATAAAACCCTGTTGTCTAGCATCTCCAGTTGGTTGCTGCATCTACAGGGAATCCTTCTCAGTCAGCAGAAGCAATGAACTTTTTGTCAAATACAAAAGCAGGACAAATACTTGAATCACCTCGCTTGTGCCACATCCTTACTTCAGCCATAGTTAAGCTGCACAGGCAAAAAGACACTCTGAATCACGTCCTCTGGCACAAAGAACAACAGACTCTGGACCAGAATAGGGCAAAGCACCTCCAAGCTGCTAAGGGGCTACCCAAAGCAAAGGAAATTAAAGCCAGTGCCCCAAAGAGATGTTCCTCCAAGAGAGCTAGGGAACAAAACCATTTAATTCATGCATTAAGAAAAAAGTGAAAAGATTATGCTGCAACAGCACTGAGGAAGATCAAGTTCTTAAGCTTTTCAAATGTATTTTGTGACACTGCTCAAAGTGCAGCAGCACACAGCATCACGTTGTACCACTACTTTGGTGTTTTAATAGCACCCTATTGTCGTACTTTAGACAAACACCTAAATTCACAATGACAACAGGAGTGTATCGCAAGATGCGGTCAAGGCAGGTGTCACTGACAGGCAGCAGAACCCCTCTCGCTGAGCTCCTGCAGGTGACAGGACACATTCTCCTCCCAGCCACAGCAAGGTACAGCTCCTCAGCAGCAACTTGCAGCAGGGCGAGATGACCGTGCTGTAAGCCACTGATTCACCAAAGAAGTTGGTCAGTGATGCCGTCACCGAGTTTCTACAGATGCTATAAAAGGGGTGCTCAAAACTGTGACACTTTACTTTCATTTTAGACCTCAGAGAGAGACAAAGAGTCCTGCTTCGGGACAGGCAACACCTCACAGAACACCTTGCCATCTTCTGGATGCTATTTGCTGCTTTGCTTCAAACATGGACATGTCTGCTATTTTAAAAACAGAATATATCTGCTTTTTCTTTCTTTCTTTTTTTTTTTAAACCGTCTTTGTGGTCAGCAAATCTTGGTCAAGCTTCAGTGTTAACACGGCTTATACAAACACTGAAGAGCAGACCACAGAACTGCCAGTGATGAACATAATGCCATCAAGAAGGATGTGGTCTCCAAGTTCATGGTAAATCAAGCCAACGCAAGCAAAACTTGTAATGGAGAAACTGCAATGAATTTGAATTAAAGAGTGCAGTGGCACTGTTTCTCCTTGTTGATCTTTTCAGCAGGAGAGCAAAAAGCAAAATACTAAGTATGTTCATGGGTTTTTAAAAGCAGTCCATGTAAAAAGCAACAAAACGTAAAGTACGCTCATAACATCATGAGTGAGAAGACTGTACTCTGGGAGGCACAAGAGCCAGGCAGTTCCTGTTGCAAAAGAGACACAGTTGTTTGTTTTAAAAAGTTACAAAATAAGCTGAAAAATGC
This sequence comes from Rissa tridactyla, assembly GCF_028500815.1. Lineage (NCBI taxonomy): Eukaryota > Metazoa > Chordata > Aves > Charadriiformes > Laridae > Rissa > Rissa tridactyla. The sequence continues at coordinate 190,430,852 of NC_071466.1, read as the reverse complement.
AAAAATCTGTCATCAAGCAGGCACAAACACTATAAAATAAACAAAACCATGCTCTATTTTTTGATCCGTTTCTAACATCTGTAAAAAAAAAATAAATACAATTAAATCGTTAGTTTACCTTTGATATTGTTACGCTTTTTTCAAGCAAATTAAGTGGAACATCTCTTAGTCTTACTACTCTTTTAGCAATAAGGTGAGCAAATGTCAGGATTTATACAAGAGCAAAACCAGTAGAAAGGTTTGTTGAAAATAATCTTAAAATAGGCATGATAAATTCAACTGTTGTGAAGTAATGCACTTCACTAGTGATTTGTATAAGAGTAATGATGCCTGATTTTCAAGATGTAACAAGCTTGTTTCTAGATTTCTTAAATATATCACTGCTGTGGCCGCTGTATACCCAGATGGCACGAAGGTGAAAGTGTTTACACCAGAAGGTGCTTCCACACATTGTTTATGTGGGAAGTGTAAGAAAGGCATGTGGAAAGCAAACATGGGATAATCTGTTCCTCATGAAGGTTTCCCCAGACTTACTAGAAATTTCCCTAATGCCAGTCATTCCTCTCTTGACGCAAAAAATTTCAAACCTGTGGATCCACATGGAAGCATTAGTGTAATGCTGTCTATCTTCTGCTCTTCCTAAAACATGACTGATTAGAAGAAATCTGACAAAAAAAATCTGCTCTTGGGTAGAGGGTTTTAATGACAAACTTTAGCCTAAGGCACATTTCAAACCCCAAATGTTAATCCTTGAGGGGGGAAAAGAGCATTTATGATGGTTTCTCAAATAGAACATTTGTGCTGCAAGCATCTGTAATCACCTAACAAGAATATTTTCTTTCCTCAAATTTCAGGATTCCTGTAAGTAAATAAAAATAACCCAATGGGTAGCCCATAGCTTTGGTACTGCACTGGGTAAAGGCTAGTGGACATAGTTCTGATGGAAGTGAGTTAACATTTTAATACTGTAAAAGACAGTAACCTGAAAGAGAGAACTCCCAAGTTTTACTATGAGCTATGATAAAGGAATTCACTAATGGTCTCTGCATTCCAGATATCAAGTCTTGTATCATCTTTCTGAATTTTTCTTAAAGAAAAAAGTCAACAAAGCCCACTAGAAGCTGGCCAAATGGAACATATCTCAGCCAGAGGGCAGTTAACTATAAAATCAGAGAACAAATGAACGACCAAGACTAACGGTTTCTGGAAGGGGCCCTCCACCTAGAATAAGAAAATGGAAACCAGTCACAAACTTAGAAAATGCCTTTAGAAATCAGATCCCCCATAATGAACCTTAGTTAGTTCAAAAGGAAACCTCCTCTCCACTGCTCCTTTTTTATCTTATCCTACAAGTCCCTCCCAGTCCAAGTGTATTTCTCTTCTGCGGGCTGTCAAGGTTGTCAAGAAAAGGGCCATGTGTTTTGCAGAAGAACGGCTGAAGTTGAGAAGATTCATGGATTAAAGAGAATGTAAGGTCAGAAAGGACGGTTAGATCATCAAGTCCGACTTCCTATAATATCACAGAATATAAAATTTCAGGCAGTACCTTATTATTAAGCCCAAACACTTATAGCTGATTAAAGAATAAATCCTTTTTTGCTAACACAATTGTTTCATGTCATGCTTTTTCTGCACTAGATTAAAAAGCTCTTTAGAGCACCAGATATTTTCTCTCTGTGAAGGTATGCTGTAATTAAGTCACTTCTCAAACATCTTTTTGATAAGGTAAACAGACCGATCTCCTTAAATATTTCACTGCAAGGCAATTTTCAAGCTCTTAAATCACTTTCATAATTGTTTCTGGCACCATCTCTAATTTTCCAAAAAGGCTGGGTTTTTTTCAGATGTGGCCACAAGAACCATAAGCTGAAATTCAGTCTGTTTACCAATGCAGTAGAAAAAGATAAATTCACATCTTTGCTGACGTTTGGCTGCCTGTACATCCAGCACACTTCTTTCTTTGCCACATAGCATACCGTGGTTCCTCTCCTCAGAAAAAAAAGATGATAGGAATGAGATTTTTTTTTTATGTGACCAAGCAGTGTAAAAACAAGTATCAGCAGAAATTGGCAATAACAAGGAACCTTAACTACTCGGTCATTTTTTAGGAAAGGAGACAGCAGAATGCAGGTTATCCTGAAATGTGTTGGCAACCACTTTTCAGTACAGAAACACACAAAGCAAAAAAACATTTTAGATTTTACTTCAACCTTTGAGAACTCATTGGAAATGTGAAAATTGAGGGCAGCTTGGTTGAAAGTAACCATAACATGAGAGAACTCACATTTCTAAGAAAGGGAGGGAGAAGGCAGAATAGGAGAATAAAGTCAATGGAGTTTACAGAAGAGGACTTGGATAAATGAACTGGTGGCCAAGATCCTGTGAAAGGTAACTCAAAGGGAAGAAGAAAGAGTTCAAGAGAGCTGACAGTTCCATAAAGAAATAACATTTAAGGTGTAAGAGCAAACTAAGTCAGTGTTGACAAAGGCTAAATCACAAACTCAAGGACCTGCAACTTCAGGAGAGTACAGATCCACGAACACAAGTATGCACGAGAGAAAAACATGACATGACAATACAGGGACAAAGTCAGAAGGGCAAAACCATAAAGCAAAATATAACTTCCAAAAATTGAATCGGCAGCAAGAAAGATTTTTTTACATTCCTTAATAGTAATAGGAAAATTCAAGAAAGAGTTGATCAGGCTACTTGCAAAAGATACAAAGACGGATATATTTTCCTTAGTCTTTGATATAAAAGATAAGTACAAACTGATAGGTAAAACCAGTGACAAAAGGGATAAAAAAAATCAAAAGCAGAACAGGCAAAACAGAGGAAGAGACACTCCAATAAATTAGATGATGTCAGATCAGCTGAGCCTAATGAAGCTCATACTTAGGATAGGTAAGAACATGATGTTGGCTTGGGCCATGAAGCCAGCTGAAGAAACCGAATTCCAATGCCTTCAATGCCTGACTGCACTGAAATTTTGCTAACCTGTCATTTATAGCTACTTAAAACCAAATCAGTGAAATTATAAGAGTTTAAAATACTCTTTTATTTTTTTAAATTTAACTCAAATCAATCCAGTGACTAAGGTTTCTACCCTGTATTGCCACAAACAGTTGCACTGCCGCAACAGGTAGGACAGTTAACTGCAGTACAAGGGACTCTAATATAATTAATTGAAATTCCCTCACAGCCATTAGCGATTTTGCAGAAATTTTAGAAAATGGATGAAGTTGCAGAACAATGAGAAGGGAAAAATCCACTGCCTGTCTTAGGTGAAAAAAAAGGAGGTAAGGAATGACAGACTTGTCCAATTAGTTTCAGTTCCTGCAATATTCTTGAGAAAAAGAAGACCAACAAGATTTTTTTTTCTTTTTTTACAACAGGAAAATAAATACCTGCCAATATAGTGTTGTCGTGAGCAAAATCTGTCAAGCCAATTAAATTCCTCCTTTAATAGAAAAATATTTTGTGAATGGGAAAGTAGTAGTGGATGACTCATAAGAAGACGAGGGAACAAAGACTAAATTAAACTACTTTAAAGCAGATACAAATTGTGTTCAAAGATTTGATGTAGAGACCACTAATAAAAGAAGGGTATTAAGAACTGGGTGCAACAGGGGTCCATCCTGGTCTGGTGCACTGGGTATTTTCTTTCATAACTTGGACAGTGAAATGGACATCCGTAATAGAAACTGTACTGTTAAAATTCTCAGATGATGCTAAGTTTGAGAGGAAGACAGGAAAACATCGGGGGTCCTTCCTCCGTGGGGTTTACCAAAAGTAATAGGAAATTACATTTAATTGATGATGTACACACATAAAAATACATTTTAATAATTCTGAAGAGTTATTAAGAACCTGAAGCAGCTGAACTCACGACTACACCAAACCCAGCTTAAAACCCATAATCATTTGATTGTATGGCATCAACACACAGCAACAATAACTCAATCAGTGCACTGCACTTAGACCTATGTTTTGAAGTACATCCCATTTTCTTCTTAAATGTCTTTCTCCACCAGATTTTTCTCAACTCTGTATTAACTGATACATAACAGAGGGAGAAAGACATAACCTGGAAAATGTTAGATACTCAGTTCTGACCATGTCACCCTTTGAACGCATTGTACTACCAACTCTTGGTGATTCTTGGTGATAACTGCTGAGACAGAGTGAAGCAGCACTACCACCAGGATTAGAATGCTAGTGGCATAACTGACAGCATATTTCAGCTTGCTGGGATATTATCAGTGAACTTTCGGTGGTGGGCATGTGGCTGTCTACTCTTTCCACCTACGCTGATGAATATGTGCTGTACATTGCCTGCCCAGTCTTGAAGGCTTCAGGTTACCCTCACCCTCAACTCTTGTTCCTGTAGATGCCACTCTTCTACCTCACCTGGCAAGCTGATTTTTTGTCTAGGCAGCATGATCAGTGAGGAGCTGCTATGAAAGCACATGTCAACTCAAGCACCTCATGTTGCGCACCCATTTTGGCAGGTATGCCACCATGGAAGAGCAGGGCCGCTCTGCTGACTTTCTCCCTTGCCAGAAAGCAGTATCCATGCCACAGGACCATGCCAGAGATAATTTAATGTCTTCTTCATGGGACCACTGGGCACTGCCCAGATGGCTGTCAGTGCTGTGCAAGAGCAGCCTGCAACAGCAGTATAGATACAACTACCATAACTGTGCTATATCAACCAAACAACATCCATGCTGTATTAGAGGCCCATGAGAAAAATTTGAGTTTGGACTGATGAACTGATGCCTATTTATTTGAGGCAGCACAGAATACACTGAATGAATAGTGGTAATTAGCTTTTTATGCACTGAGAAGTGTATGTGTGTCGTTAATAAAATAAACCGAAAACACACTTTTTAGGAATATACCTACAATTACAGAAGTATAGAAACTTCCCAAAAATACGTTATGTAAATACACTTTAGTAAAGAATTTAGGCAAGGCATCTCAGAAGACAAGAATAAATACATAAAATGATTTAATTTAGAAAAGATAAGCTCTTGAGACCTAAATCACAGAATCATAGAACCATAGGGTTGGAAGGGACCTCTGGAGATCTTCTAGTCCAACATTCCTTATTATTTGAGGTAAAATATCGGCAGAACTACAAAACGAAACTAAACAGCTTCCTTTTTTCTTGTATATTGATGGTCTTTACCTTCTAAGATGAAATTGTTTCCTTGCGTTTCCACAATTTCATTCTATCCTAATCATCTATTTGATCTTCTTTATCAGATCATACAGAATGTTCAGGAGAAGAAAAGAACCATTTGCCAAGCCATTGCCTGTCAAGGTACTAAAAACTACTGCTTCTGGATTTCATATCCAGCTATTTCCTAGACACCCTCCATTGTTCTGTCCATCTTTGATGCATACACATTGTGGTCAAGTTACTGCTACCTCGATATCTAGAATTTTGCATTTCTCAAATGCAGCCCAAACATTGCATCTATAGGGGTTTTTTTTGCATTTAATTTCCAAGGTTCCTTTTAGGGAAAAAAAAGGGAAAAGTCCTTAAGGCAATATAAGCACTTAATCCAACTCAAATACTAAAGAGGACATAACCTTTTAAATCATCTTAAATATTTACGATGCCATAAGCTCTTAAACTTCCTGGAATACTTAGCCTTCCTTTAAACCTCACCGTACTCAAAGTCCCTAGAGCAACATAAGCACCTAAACTGCTTCAAATCCTTCCAAAGGACACAACCTTTAAACCAACATTCAGGGTCTAATTTTTAGAAATATTTTTGTTTCTTCAACCATAATTCTGCCTGGTTTTGTCCACAAAGCAGGTTGCTATTTAAGTACTATTCATATGCTTCCCTTGACACAATACTTTCATTTGATGGAACACATGCATGGAAAAGACCTAGTGCAGCCTGCCACACCGGGAAAAGTCAACGCAAATAATGGAAAGGATTCCCTTGGTGCTAAACCTGGCCAGCATTCAGCGTCACAGGAAGAGAAGTAACAGAAACACAAGATAGTCACCACAGCCTCACAGCACCTTTGTTCATGCCTTTAAGCAATGTCTAATGCTGAATCAAGCCAAGTCCATAATATTTCACCATCAACTTACGGTAGCAATCAATAAATCACAAAATTTGACATCTGCAACAACAGCAGCAAATGTGATCTCTGGGTGGGAACCCAATAGTGTGCGTTAAAAATAGAGCCAGTATCCAAGCCACATTTAAAAAGTGTTCTGTTAACATACAGAAGCACGCGTTACTTCAGGATTTTAATTCTTCAGAACAGTGTTGCCCCCCCATTCATTTTCTGGCCTGATTTATCTTTTTAACAACTGTGTGGTGAACTTAAATCATGCTGTTTCCTTCCTCCATAAGCCTTCAGACAGGTCTGGAACTGAGCAGAAAAACCTTTCCCAGTAAAGAAATCTTGTACGTGCAAACTTGAGAGGCAAAGGTCCTTCTCCTTCCAGGATTTCCTGGTTCAGGCTTTCAGTGTTTCCTATAGCCTAGGAAGGGAACTGTCCGTGTTCCACTCTATAAAGGATATTTCATTTTTCATTCCAAGAGCAATTGGAGCATTAAGTGAAACAGTAGCGCCATAGATACAATTGAGAAAAATTACAAATACTTGGGTTTTTTTGATCTTGACATTCACAAGGCAGGTAGTAAATGGTAGGTCAGAGTCATGTTGCTCATTCTTAGGAAGCAAATAAAGGTAAAGCTGTCCATCTTCAGAGAACACTTAAAAACGCATTTGCCAGACTTCTGCATGACCAGCAAAGTCAATGAACATATGCATCTGCAATTTTTTAAAAATTATTCTTACATAACTTATAAGCCATGTCAATAAAAGTGCTGTATCCATCAATGAATGAAATACATGAAATATACAGCTCAACATTAAAAAAATTATCATAAATTGATGTTTCAACATCTTGACAATCTGAATGTTTGGGAGTGTTCCTACAGCTATCGAGCAATGGCTTAAGAGTTTTGAAGAGTCTGTGTTTATGGTAAGCCTGGTGGGCAATTATGACATTGTGCAAAGCATTATAAAGTCAATTTTACCAGGTTTTCTATTTTCTTTGTACCTTTACCCTCTGACCAATGAAATCAGTTGATATTCAAACATTTGATTACCTTGCACTATAGTGGCAGGTCTAATACCACCGAGAGTTAATGGGCATTTCATAACTAATGCCTTCCTGCCATTCAAGTAGTCTCAAATTCTTTTCCCTAAATTGCTACCAACTCTACTTTTTCTCATTTTCCTTGGTGTCCTTTATATATATTTACAAACTGCCTATTTCTTTACACCCTGTGACACTCAGTTTCACCTATGAGCACAAAAAAGGTAGAAAATTTTCCACTATTTGAGCCAGTATGACTGTTTAAAAAGTAAAGCAAAAAATTTGCAGAATTTTAGATTATTAAACAGCAAGCTACAGTGGACACAAATGTTGGCTTCTGAGTAATTCCTAAACATGGTGTTTGGATTTTTACCTTTGCCACTTCAGAATCATCATCTTACTGTTTCACAGTATGCTACCAAAGTAACGATCTACTGATGCAGTTCGAAGAGCACAGGAACAGGTAAGGCATTAACTCAGCGCCATACGCAGTGTCGTGGAAATGAAATATTGTCTGATGGGCCAAAAGCAAAAACTTTGATAACTAAGAGCTCATAAACCATGGTTAAGTGTCCAACAAAGAACTACAGATACCAGCATAGAGCAACCTCATTTATAAACACTGACTAGGATAGAAAAACACCAGAAATGTCCACAAGATTAGAAACCTGGGCACAAAGCAGTGAGACTCTGTTCAGAAAAGCAGACTAAACGTGTCGTCTTCCAAGCAATGAGAGTAGTAAGTACTACAACCAATGCCCTGTGCAATGAACCACCTCATCAATATTGCTGCTATCAGCAATACTCTTTACTACATGCCATAGTAAATTCAGCATAGTATACACATGTGTGTGTGTCTGCATGCGTGTATATATACATATACATATACACAGCCCCCACAATTTATTACAATACAGAAGATGATAGAAGGTTACGATGAAACGATACTCAACTATTGGCTTTCAGTATTAGCTTCCATTTTTTTCTCTAACTATTGATAAACAAGCAATAACTTCCCTATTCCTTCATTTATCATATAAGCTTAGAAAAGGGAGTTGAAAAGGACAGCCCTCCACAGGTCATCTAGTTCTCCTCTTTAAGATATCTGTTCAAAGTTTCCCTTAGAAATGTGAATAGAGAAGCTAAGATCAAAAATTCATAACATCACCCTTTAAACGACAGTTTTAATGGAAATAGACCAGATAAAAGTAACTCCTGCTTCAGTACAGTTTTAAACATACAAAATAAAAATAGCCCACTGATCATGTAAGTACATGTGAATGTTTGAAAACATTTTAATTACAGAAGAGACCTCTACAGTTACAGACTCTAATCCAGTATCTAAGCAAAAAGTGGAAATATTACATTACTCAGATAAGAAAGGGGGGTCTTTTTGCAGACTTTTTTATGACAAGGAACCCTATGGTCTTATTTAACTAAGAAAACTACATTGGGAAACAGCGGAGCCCAACAAGAATGGCCTTGTACAGCAGAACGGCTGGAGCCAAGTACTTTCCACCCATGCAACATGTGCTTCAGGACATTTTATTTTGTACTTCTGCATACTTTTGGTGCATTTTGGGAGCCCTTGTTTAGCTTCATCATCAGGAATGTTCAAAGGGAAGGTAGTTTATCCTGATACTTCTGAAGTGCAGTCCTGATTTGAACTAAAATACCAACGGAGATCCTACCAAAGCCTATTAATACTAAGATGATAACCATTTTCTGTTCCAGGTATAAGACCATGTTATTTTTGTTTTGTATGGCAGTTTGTAAAGATTTCTTTTGCTGTGGCAGATCTGTATCTTTTATCTCTTTAGACAACTGAGTATTTCCAGCCATGTGCAGGGACTCAGCTTCATAAGCCAACTCCAGTACAGGAGCAACTCACTTGCAGACAACGGAGAGCCTTGGAATTTAGCTGTAGGGCTTCAAACCAAATTTCTCCAAAGACACAGGAGGTCTCAACTTCAGAATACCCGAAGGCTTCTATTTCATCATGAATTTTAGAGGACTTTACAGTAATGTATGCATGTTAGGGGATTTAGAATGATAAACTTCAACATGCATGCACTACATTATTGCAAAATCAATTAAAATTCATCTAGAAAAATTTGATCAGAGTCACTGATTTTTGCAGTTGAAAAAATAGGAAGTACATCTTTTACTAACATATGGCTGGGGATTGCTCACACGAGACTGCACAGTTTCAGGTAGTTCATCTGGAGCCCATCTCCCCCATGTTCAACATTTACATCGGAAACAAGAACTGAGACATAATGACCTCTTGGGGGAAGGCTGATGACCTCGATTCTGCTCTCAATAACTGTCTCAGAAATCATTTATCACATCTTTCAAAAATACAGGTATAAGATGCACCCTGAGAATCAAAATACCATTTAACTGCTCCACTGAAGAGCTCTTTCTCCCTAAAAGACCTGATGACAGACCATTTTTTCCCCTGAGCAAAGATACCAGCTAAAACTGTGTTTCTTTCTCTGTCAGAGTAAAATTAGGGGAAGGAGGTGGAGAGAAAGGGGATCACATTTTAGTTTTATTCCACTGATGCTGCTGCCTGTCACTAAAAGATGAAGGGCTGAAATCCCATCAGTCTGGATTTGCAGATCTAAGGATGAAGAATTAGTATTTTTCTGTTTTTGCAAAAAACTCCTTGATGTATGGCTCCATTATTGAATGTTAACAGCTGCATTTTAAATTACAAATGAGGTTCTATTAGCATAACCCTTACTTGGTTTCTATTTAAAAATATGATTTTAGCCAAAATTGTGTCAGTTGAGAACCTACATGTTTTCATTTGTTGCCACAGATAAAGGAGAGAAGCAATTTTGTATTTCACTACCACAGAATATGAGGTCTAGAATAGCAAAAATATTGAAGAATACTTTCAAGATACTATTGATATCTCCTTCAACAAAAGGGACAAGAGGCGAGTGAGGGGTCCTTAGCAATGATGTAGAAAAAAAGGCCTTAAATAGGCAGCAGTGCTGATGGGGCAAAACCCAAAGTGTCTTTTACAGTTGTCTCTCCAAACCAATTTTCTAAATAAGATTACTTAAAAAGCGCTAAATTACATTGTGGAGCAACTGTTTAATTAGCTTTGGTTTCCATCATGGATGTTTTCATCAAAATACACTACACAACAGATGGTTTCTGCTCTTATACTTTGCAACTACAGTGTTTGTGCAACTACTGTCTTGCCCTTGAAAAGCTGTTTGTGTTTAATGTATCTCATACCGATGGTTTTAACACATATAAATATGCTGGTTTTCTGACATATACGTATATCAGCATCTCAGAACTCAAGAAATTGTTACTCTAAATGGCCAGGTTCCAACTGCACTGTGTTTGCACAGTGTTACCTTCTGTAATATTACACAGCACTTCAAACTGCACAATAGCAAGCGACGGCAGTATTCATTCCAGGTATCTGAAGAGAACTCTTTTCATGGGAAGCAGTCAAAAACATCATCTTCATCACGGAGCACGGTCAACGTCTGTCCACGATCCCCACACGGCTCAGGGGATGCACGTATCTCAATGGCAGAATCTGAAGAGACCCAGCAGCCCGAGCCAACTACCACTGCAAGCAGCCAGACAATTCTGGATGATTTTGGGGTTGGGATGCGTATGCTGGAGTTACTGTTTGCCTGTACCAAGTCAATCCATTTCTCTATGCCTTAACATCTTCGTGTTGAAAATACTGATCTGCATGCATGTGACTGAAGCTTCCTGAATGATCTGTGTGCAGCAAGGGAATGGTAACCAACATACGGCAAAAATAATACGGTATTTCTGCATTCAGTCCACCTAATGATTTTTAGCAGTACTCCACAGAGGGTTAGGGTGATACTTAATTCATTAATGTTTTCTATAAATTTCTTTGAAATCCTCAGATGAAATGCAGTGTATTATTACTATTATTATATATGTCATGACTTACACCCCAAAGGATCTCACCATGCTTTGTTAACCGTATACAAGCATCCCTTCATTACCATTCAAATGCTCCTACCTCTGAAGCATAACACTGCAGCTGTTTACCAACAGACAGTAATCCTATAAAAACATTTACTGATCTTATATGAAGAATATTGTGTCCCATTACAAATGCACATTTCATACCTTTTCCAATTCCTGAACAGCTCAACGCCAGGGAACCGTAACTGCATACAGGAGGGCACCAGAGTCTATAAAATTGTCATTTCAGGGAAAGGCATCTGCTTAGCTGGCATCTTTATTTAGTCTATCGCCCATCTTTCACTCCCTTATACCACAGGAAAGATACCTCAAATCAAATTAATACGGCTCCATCTCTCACAAAGTAGAAAATGAAGAAAATTGACAGTCAGAATGGGTGTAAGGTCCAATGAATGCTCTCAACCAAGTAATACAGGAATCTAAACGTGCAAAATCCACTGGAGACAGGAGCGCTTACATAGGCTGAAGAAATGAAGACATGCTGGTAAAAAGGTTTTCCTTCCTCTCTTGCCTGCTTTGCGACTTGAGACAAGCACATAGGTAGTTTCAGAAAAACTATCAATATATATTCATACTTTCTAAAAATGCCTCCGACAATCAAATCACCTTTCCCTTTTTCCCTATCTGAAACTTCAAATTGCTTTTAAATTTTGAGTCAGATCAACAGTGTGATGGGAACTTGATTTGCTATCTCCAAGGAATGGGACTGACCCCATGTGGAATGTTTTGATTTTAAAAAACCCCTGCTGATTTAGATGCCTGTGCTGGGGACAACATTTGCTCTGTTGATTTTGATGCAATCATTACTGAATTTCTTTAACAGATACTCCTGAGGTTTCTATACTCAGATTCATTCACTGGACCCAGTTATTCTCAGTCTGCTGGATCTACTCAGTTTGAACCCCGAACAGGGTCGGGACAAAATGTCAATCATAAAATAAAATTTATACTTCAATACAAACACACACAGTTCTTCACTACTCAAACATCCTTAGTTTAGTGGCACCTTGGCTGAACTGCCCTTTTCATTTTCTCAGAACTAGGGTCTCTTCGGTGGATTTTTGTGATAATGCATAAAATGCCATTCAAAGCTAAACATTCTTAAAGTAGCAGAAGCATAGGAATATTACAAATCCAACTCAAATAAAGCCAGACAATCGTGAAAAAAAAAATCAAGCCTATAAAACTTGTATCAACTATATAAAAAGCCAGCTTGTCAGCTTCAGTGAAGTTCTGCATATATATACCAGTGAGAATCTTGGCCAGCACGTACTGATATGACAGTGCTTCCAAGGAAAATATTTTGTTCATGTTTACAGCACATGGTTTACTGATACTGAGATATAAACACTGCTGAATGCTATTTCATGCAAATATATATTTATATATAAAACTACAAATAAAAAAATATATACATAAAATACCTCAAAATTATTAACATGAGACTGCTTCCCTTATCTGAGCACTTTCTCTAGGTCAATTTGTGAGTATTCTTTAAAAAAAATAGACCCCTCCCTCAGGCTGAATGCAGATTCCACGACTCAGGTATTCTCTGTAGTTTTACACTATTACACATGGACTCTGCTACTACACAATACTTAACTAAATGTACCACATTTTAAATAACAATGAAAAGATGGAAAAAATCCGAAAGAAACATCCCAGATAGAAAAAGTAATATTCAAAACAAAATTAAAACTGAAAGAAAAATTTGATACACCCCAATGAGGTCAAGCAATCCGCCGTAAGTGGACATCCAGAAATACTGCTTACAATAAGGGATCACGTGTGTTTCTCCTACAACAGGACATGTATCATACTGAGTCCATCTTTGAAGCATATTTCACTCTTGTCCACAGTTTCATAACAGCGATGTTAAAAACACGTATGAAATAATTCAGGTCAGTGTAGTCAACCAAGGTAATCATTCAAATACATGGCCATTAGCCGCAAAAAGACATCTAATAAGTTACACTAAAATTTCTTTGTCATATGGCTATATTTTAACTAGAAAGGAAACAGGAACATGTACATTCCTTCTAACGCCTTTTAGACCCGTTCTACTATCCCACAGCAAGAAAGTGCTCCCCACGTACAGCTTTGATTCATGAATACTGGACTGAGGAAGGTGGTATGTTACCATCCTATGTTAGGTGATGTGGTTGCCGTTACTCAAATATAGACAGTAGTTTAAATTACTAAAAAATCTACAGTACTTCAATACAAATGGAAAACAGCATTTCATCACAATCTCCTTTAATAGAACACATTATCAATACTATTTGATAGCAGAGCAATCTTTTTCAAATTGGAAAGTCACCTAATTACTTGCTTTTAAAAATTAGCTAAAAGCACATTTTCATCCGTTATGTTATCATCAGATTTTTTCTTTCAGTCTTTTGTTGCAAGCTATCCTAAAGCAACAATGCTAGAATCTCATGATAAATCACTGTTACTATCTTACCAGAAATTAAGTAACGACATAAGAGTTAAACATTAGCGTTTCTCAACCTCAAGACAAAATATAAGAAAAAACGCAAAATCTATTGATATTTCATTGTTAATATTAAAATGGCATTTGAAGAGCATTTTTTTAATGGTTACATACAATGTCTAAGCAATATGGAAAATGTCCTTTTAATAAGCTTGTATGTATGACCATAACCACAAAGAAATAATTTAAAAAAGAATTTTGTTTACTCATGTGGAAGCAGGACGTTTTTGTCAATGTCAGTGGTAACATTCCTGCCTCTTAAGTCTCACATTATGTCACATGAGATGGAATTTATCTGCCTTAACATTTAATAGAAAAGTTAGATGTCTAAATTTGTGCTGGTCACTTTAGGCTTCTTTTATTGTCAGTGACAAGAAACAGGCATCTCCAAAGGATGAATCATCTCAACTTAAGACAGGCATGAAAAGACGCTATGGGAATCCTCCCCTGGAAGCCTCCATCTCTCTTCACTGGCTAAAGAAGTCTATAGTCACCAGCTCAGATTTACACTACCTATGTTTTTAGATGGCTAATATTAGGGGAAATTAATCCCACTCTTGACATCCTTCTCAAAGAGTACATGGGAAAAGTAAGTGTAAGATGCAGAAAAACAGAATTCTTAACAAGCATAAAAATCAAAATACACTGTCCCAGAAAAATTCAAAAAAACAAGACCCTTTTGTGAAAATAACAGGGGATCTGTACATTTGAAATGTCATACAGTGTTTGATCTCCAAGCCAGGACAGACTCAATCATCTCTAGGAGCTTAAGAATATACAGAGAATATTTTGAGAATATGCTGACAAAGTAATATGCCTCTTCTAATTATGAGTAAGCAGCAATTTTCAAAAGCTTTTAATTCGGTGCAATAACGATAGACATTCAGAAGCATGGCAAAAGGCACATCTTATAACCCATTAAAGCCTCACTCTCAAATTTCAAGTCCTTGTTCAAAAGCAAAGCAAAGAGTTCCTAGACCTTTTTTAGAACTTTTTTTATTTCATTTTCAGAAATGATAACACCCATCTCACAGGAGCTTTTGCAAAGACATTCAGCCTATAGCAAAACTGCCGACAGAAAATGTCTGGCAAACTAATCAAAGTTGAAATGCAAGAAAACTGACATTTGAAGAGAGAGTTCCCTTTTCCTAAATATTTCAAAACACAAGTAAGCCCCTGAATCACACATTTGTAGAAGATGGAAGACTACGTTGTGAAGTAACGCCGTACATTTGCCCAGTTTTTACATGTTTACATTGGCATCCACTTGAATTATGGACTGTCCCAGAATGGCCATTTGCAAGTACCTGAAAACAGAGCTTATAATGAAATTGTTAGGCTGCTTTATAGGTCTCATTGACCTCTGACAAGACTTCAGGAAGACAGCTATTTCTATTGTGGATTAATGGATCTCTCCTCCAAGGCTTTGTCCCTAGTCTTGCCTTTTTTTATTTTTTCAAACACAAAATTATACTAAAAATATGTCTTCCTTTCCATGGATCAAGTGAAAAAGATACTAATTTTAAATGCCTAAAATCCCCATCATGTGACTGTCCACATCACACGAACTATGGTGCTAATTCATAGCTAAAAAATATTTTCACAGACTTCAATGTGATTTTTGAAGTTATATTCACAAGTCTTTAAATACAATTTAACACATTTTAGAAAGCTCGCAACTTCTGCCATTCCTCATCTTTAGCCAAAACTTAAGTAAAAGGCTAAACCAAATAGCTAAATACATCAAAATAGGGAAAAAAAAGAGAAAATTTTAAATATCACAAAATAAAATAGCAGAATCTTGTCTGATTTTGCTTGACTACAAATATTCCCAGAATCATAGAATAGTTGAGGTTGGAAGGGACCTCAGGAGATCGTCTAGTCTAGACCCCTGCTCAGGCAGGGTCAGATCCAGCAGGCTGCTTGTCACCGTGACCCATTGGGTTTTGAGTATCTCCATGGATGAAGAGTCTACAGGCTCTCTGGGCAATCTGCTCCAGTGTTTGACCATCCTCAAGGTAAGGGAGTTTTTTACATTACGTTTAAATGGAATTTTGTGTATACAGTTTGTACCTGATGCCTCTCATCCTGTCACTGGACCCCAGTGAGAAAAGTCTGGCTCTATCTTCTTTACATCCTCCCATCAGGTATTTAATGTGAGAATGAAATGTTACTCAGTATTTTGCTGTTCATGAGAGGCAAGGATCTTGTGCTTAAATTAGTCCAACCACTAATCATTCGATAGCACCCAACCCACACGTCGTGCTTGGTGCTATACAAAATCAGGCTAGCATTTTGAAGATTCAGAAATTATGTATGTGTACATGAATTATACAGTATCATGCCTACAGTATAAGTTACTATAAGACACCTGCTTACTTGCTAGCCATTTCTGACCATTTCCTGGTTTTGGAGATTTGAATTTTAATTTACAAAGGACATAAAAGACACTGCACCACATCGGTGTGAACTGCACAACAAAACAGTAGTACCCCATTAGATAATAAGTAAGGGTGCCTCACTCAGGTTTTTCCACTATTATAAATGGTGGAGCACTAAAAATATCTACAAGGTCTGAGGCTGTAGCTCACCAAGCAATTTAGGCTGCAGAGATTAGCAGAGCTGCCAAAAGAAGCTATCGTGCACTCCCCCACACTTTTGGCTGCTAATTCCCACCCTTTGTACCAGTCACGGCCCTTGGACAGCCATATGGGAGAAGGCTGCGATAAACCCAGCTGAAAACAAAACTGTATAAATAATTAGTTATTTTGAGCCAGATCCATTCTCCAAATTTATGAACAGCTACACACGCTGAGGGAGGACGATAATATGGGGAGGGGAAAAAAAGCTGGCACTGCTTCTTACGCAGACGTGCCAGGTTCAAGCGCTCATCGAACACTTAGGCTAAAGCTAAGCCGTCAACGGAGAGATACAAGCTACTCAAGGAGTAATACTGAATTCCCTAGGCATTACTTTTAGGATGAGCTGGATCGGGCTTTGGAGATGTCTGCTTCTCTCCTGAGGGTAAGCAGAATCTGAGATGACTAACTGAGATTTAGCTGCTTAGTTTCTACGTATGTAAATTAACTCAGATCTAGATGAACAGAAAATGGTAGAAAATCAGGTTTGTGGCTCTTACACCACTTCATTTCCATTAACAATTGCCATTTGGAAAATAAGAATTTTAGTATAGCTTACCATCACACAAACATAGGAGGAGTATGTATTTTCTGGATGCTCCACAGATTTCTTCCTAAACCATATTTTACATCTATAAGCAATACATTTCAGTGACATGGTACAGATTCCTCCCACAGAGCATATAAATCCACAGTTTGGTTATAAATCACTTACATTTCTTCGGAGTCACTTAGTCACCTTGCCGTGCTGTCGGAAGGGACGGTCTTTTCCTTTGTGCTCAATCTGGTCCTCCTTCCAGAAGTGGCTGTCACCTTTATGGCAGGTAAGGACAAAAGGTCCTTCACTTTCACTTGAAATTATCTAAGGGTAAGAAGGGAAAGGAATACAGTAAGTGCAAGCATCCATATCATGTTTTATAGCAAAGTATTACAATCACCTCTTTAAAACACACTTCAGTATATTTACTGGGCCACATTCTTATGCACATGTATTGCATACCTTGGAAGAAATCCCACACATTTGACATCTTTCTTTCTTTGTATGAAACATCTAAAGTAGTCTCTGCTCCTAAAGTAGTCACCTACTCCACTCCTGAGATTCATAACAAGATTATATTACTTTAAAAAGTCCAAGTGTACAAATTAAAAGATCATTTCCTATTATTGATGATTTACAGTGCACCACCAAGAAATTTTGAGTACTTTTGGCAGGGTTCAAGCAGGCAATCACAATTTGCTGAACACAAGTTCACTGGAAACAGTCTTGGTTATCGATAAATATTCTAATCTGAACCTTTTGTTAAACAGAACAGCTTTCTATTGTAGTACATCTTACGCTCAGAAAGTGAGACCCGGCGTTTACAATGGATAGCTCCATCAGACCACCAGAATCAAAACCATAAATTGAATGTTAAAAATTAGTGGGAAAGGAATAAAGAAGAAAACATAACACATCATTTGCCACTATATTAATCCCCATCTTGAAAAGTGTGCTCCGCTCTGGTGTCCAGCACAGAACTCAACACAACAGAACTAATTAGCAAAGGTTCAGAGAAGAAAACATACATAATCAAAGATTTGGAATGGTTTTCATGTGAGGAACAATTCAGTACACCCCAACTATCCCAACTGGAAAGGAGACAACTTGAGGGGGGACATGACAGCAGACTACAAAAGCCTGAAGCACAGACATCATCTGTTCTCTATCCCTTGAACACAGGAACTGCCTAGTGAAAGTCAAGTTCAAAGCAAAAAGCATGAGTTTCTTCTCCACAGAATGGGTAACAGAACTGTGGACTTCCCAAGGATGCTGCTGATGCAAGAAGTTTTCATGAGTCAAAAGGTGGAGGCACCCTTAGAAGAAAGCATTCACTGGAGACAGAGAATGGCTGAGGTGAGCCAGTGGTCTGAACCAGGCTGACCAGTCTTGTCTCCTTGCGTATTCATTTATCCTAGTGTTAATTCAACAAATTCTTATATGCATTTTACACTGATATTCACCACAAAAGAACCAGAATTACCGCATTAGGTACACAGGGAGTCCAGTCTTACTTGCAGTTGAAGTATAAGCTAGATCCTTTTGAACTGCAAAGTGAACTCTGTATTTTACTACATGCTTAATAAATTTGATTGACTTTTCCAAAATAGCATCACCACACACACACAAAAAAGCAAAGTCTTACTGTAAAGCAGCTTTAGCCTTCCTCTCCCTGGTCCACAGTCCCAAAGCAGCCAGGGCAGAGGGCTACAAAGCAAGGTTCTGCTTCTCAAGTTGTTTGCTGGTCTCATGTGTTTGAGTCTGTAACTTCATCGATGTGTTCCCCCTTAGTGCAACACTTATATAAATGCAGGTTAGCATCTCCGTGTCCCAGGTTTCATCTCAAAGCAAACCTTAAAATCATGTACTCTGTATTCCAATATCTCCTCTTTTGCTTTAATCTCTAGGATACAGCAGTGTTTCTGATTTATTTTGGGTAAGTGCAGATCAATTAAAATTCCTCCAGGGAAGCCTTCTGAACCAGCAGAAAGTGAATGACTGTCACAAACACTTTTTGCTCTCATGGACTGGCATGTCACTTTTTAGCAAAAACTATGTTAATTAATTCTATCCACACCTATCAGGTGTACCAAAGGAATATAACAAGTCCTTTCTGCTGTCTTGCTAGATACAGATCTTTGTGTCTGTGAACTGAGTATCCCTATATGGAGACTTATGCATTGGCACATTATACGAAGAAGCAGCCTGTACTAGCACAAAAAAAACATAACAGGACAAAAATAACTTTGTTCCGACACCAGTATGCAACCAAAGTTCCTCTTCCAAAATGCACGAATTAATACCCTAACATTTCACCCCAAAATCAGAAAGTTTCCACTACCTCTACGCACACACCTATTTATTAACATTCTTTTTAGACCCTACAGTGAGGAATTTGAATTACTGATACTTTTTTTGGTCAGCTTAATATATCAGATCAAAGTATGTTTGCTGTTCTATCTATTCCCCCTCATCACTTCTACGTTCTGCAAAAGAAGGGGCTGCTAAAAGAAGGGGCTGCTATGATGTTTGCTGTTCTGTTTGCTTCTGCAGCTCAAATGGCTACACTGAGGATGAAAGAAAATTCACTGTACATACAGCATGCTAACGATCAAAGACCCATGTATTACTGGCCTATAGCAACATTTTAGGCCACCTCTCCCTTTTAGCATTTGTCCAACTTCTCTGTTTAGAATGTAAAATCTTAAGGGCAGGAATATAACCCATCCAGCTGAAAAGGAATCCAAGTTCTGTTTGATATCCTGCACGTCGCAGTGATACTAACTATAAATATGAGCAAGCTGTAGCAAACAAGAACTGAATGTCTTAGAATTGGTATATGAGCAAAGACAAGCTTCTCACAAAACTGCAAAATTCAGAGAAGTGGGCTCTACAGCAGGTAAAATACTATTGCAGGTTAAACCCTTTAAAAACAATTTGACAGTAGCAATAACAACAATTCAGAATTACCATCACCACCACTTCAGTGTTAGGAAAGAAAAACCGTAAGAACAGGTATTAGAAGACATCTGCCTACTGTCTGCCAAATAAAAGCTGTGATTCTCACTCTTTCCATACATGGCTTCAAGTTACAATTTAAAAGTTCACAAACTCTTCCTGTGAATATGATCTTGCTCTCTCACACAAGTGCACGTAAAGGGGGAAAAGCTGATATGCAATTCCCTCAGCTGCAAGTGCTGGGAATCAACAGTTACCCAAAAAAGTGTGTAGACTAAGAATGCTTTCTTTTCAATCACTTGTTATATAATCCCATCTGAAGGTTAAACGAGCACTCATGCTTGCTTTAAAAATTTATTCTGTATATTCCCTAATTCACCTATATTCCTTCCTGGTGGAAATCCACTTATATCAAAGATATATGAAGAAATTTTTGCATGAAGAATCTCTTAGCTTATGTTTTTGATTTTTGAAACAGCACATTGATAGAAGTAACCTACAGGATTAAAGCGACAAACATATTCCAGCGTACACATACATTTATTTGGGATATTAAAAGCTACACTTGTGTGCAAGCTCACACCATTTCCATAAATTACCTAAGACACAAAGTAAAAGCTACACACGGTAATGTGATCTTATTAGCATTACTGTTATGGGACTTTTTTGGCAATTCATAAAGCCACAGCTGTGTTACAAAGCCATCCCAAAGAAGCATTGGTAAAATACTTTATCCCATGACTGCCACGTATTTTTAGATTATGTTACAGAAAAGTGCATTAGAGAAAAAGTATTTGAGGACTGACTACACAAGCAAGGTTCTCAATTGTTTTGGGATTATATACCTTATTTACAAAAAATCCAATGGCTCAGGTCCCTGACTAAATATGCTAGAAAATTCTGGTTTTGTTCGTAAGCATCCTATTAATTTTGCTTTCAACATCTATAGTCTATTGGGTGAAACTAAGTAAAAGACTAGTGCAAGACCTGGGCTGAATCATAGCATATCAACAATCAAGGATTGGCATTTTCGTTTAAGACTGAATAATATTTACTCTAGTATGCAATTGTATAGTCAGCCTTTACAATCATGCGTCTTTAGTGTAGTGTTTATCTAAAAGCCTTTACCAAGAAATCTTATCTCACAAAAAAGTAAACTCACGAAAACAATCACTGCTTTGCTAATAAACGCTGGAACCTCCGTTAAGAAAGATGTATTAAAATATAGCAACAAAAGACACAAATATAACTGTGCAAAGGTCCCTTCCAGCTGATCTCTGGTACCATGGTCCTAACCTCGAAACAACATAATGAGTAAACAAGAGATCAGGCACAACACAAATAATAAAAGAAGCGAAGGTGTTATACTGGAAACTTCCCTAAATGTTGTGCCATTAAACTGAACGAAGCTGTTTGGCTTGACTACAATTTAAAGATGATTATTATGCTGTGATCAAAACACAATACTTCAGAAAACATCAGAGTTGGCACTATTTCCCTTCTTTCACACATTAAAAAGAGAAATGCAGGACAAATGATCTATCTATAGGTAAAATGCCTCTACTACTAGAGCCCATGCATTGGTGCCATTATAAGAACCGATAATATTCCCTATATGTTTATATAAATCTCCCGCAGGACCTGAAAACACCCTCTAAAATTTGAAATATTTTAAAATCTAACCTTCTCATCAGTTATATACTGAACTTTCCATCTTCTGGATTTGGATTAACATTAGGAGCTAGAGAAAGATTCCTGTTTCTCTTGCAGATTTATTCAAGTTTTATTTAAAAATATATTGACCAGAAGTACAACCTTAAACTGAACTGTAAGAGGATGGACTGGCATGAAAACAAAGGTAAGACCCACATCCAAATAATTCCTTGCACAGCTGGCTGTCTCCTGTCACAAAATAAACGCTATATACGAAATAGATGACGGAAGGCACAGGCTAACTAGCTGTACCAGGCAATCTGCCAACAAAGATATAATCCCAAATGGATTTGGGACAATCGGACAGAATAGTTTTGTCAACTGTTGTTAAACTAACACCCAAGCTTAAGGAGGTTAAATAGATAGTGGTAATCTCGTGTAGTAGTTCTTCTGGCAGCTACGGCTGGGAATATTTTTCTCCAGCAATCCCCAGTGGGAAGAGTGCCACCTACTTTCTCCAATATTCCTTCCAGCTCTATTTGCCCTTCTCTTTCCAACGTCAGGCTGCCACTCGACACAGGGACACACTGCGGGATGTACCTAGATGACTGCTGAGCAGCTCGGTCTTATTCCAGACGTGCAGTGTCAGACACAATTGAGTCAGTCAGGGCTCTGCAACAGGCACTGGCACTGACAAGATGATAGGAGGAATTCAAGTCTTGTTTTTTAACCCACCTCATTTCTAAATGGTTTTGATCCCAATCACCTGAGAGAAACTCACTCACCAATATACAGTACTGTTACAGTGCTGCGGCACTCCTAGACCGGGGGGGTGCAAAACGTTTCTGTAGAGGGAGAGATGTGAGACATTTCATAAAATTTCACTCTTTTTTTTTTCTCCCTTTCTCTTTTTCCTCTTTCTTTTGCCTTCTACTCTCCCTGTTGCTGAAAAAGCTCTCCCCTCCCGCTGCTCCGTGAGGAACAGGCCGCTCGCATGGAGCCAGCAGGGACAGAAGCAGAAGAGGCGAGCATTCAGTGACAGCCAGGATGCCTCCTTGTCACCTTAGGCAATGCTGGGACATGGGAAGGGCTTAGACGGGATGCAGCAAGGGTCAGCGATGCTGAAGCCAAAGGCACAAGGACACGAGGTTTGAAAAACACGCTAGGATTGATAAACTCTGGAGACTGGGACAGCCCAGACAGTAGAAGCACATGTTTATTTTGAGGGGATCATTTAAATTTTTATACAAAACAAGGAAGACCTAATCTAAAAATGTGACCACCACTGTGCCTGAAGGGACTTGCTCTTGTGGAACTACCTGCTTGCTCCTGGGTGCTGTACGCAGGATGACATCCCCTGCGACATCTTCAAATCCAAAATTTCCCTTCTCAACTTTGTCAGGTTGGGATGTAATTAAAAGTTCAGATACACTGTGAAGTTTTCTAAGACAGTGGGATTTAATTTTTTTTCTTCATTATATTGGCTAGTATAAATTTATTTCACAAAGCAGTGCAAGTCACCTTTTTGAATAATTGCTATTTGTATTGTCTACTTAATTTTATACATGCAGAGCATCCAGTGGTTCTGGGGCATAAAGGCAAGATTTCCAGAGAGGATGCAGCCGCATGATTACTTAAGCCGCTCTACACTGGGGCTGAAGCAGTCCTAACTTCCCTCATCTTCCTCTTCAGCTCCAGCTGCAGACTCCCACTCCCTCCTTGTGCTGACCTGGACATTTGGACAATTGCAAGGTGAGACTCGATGATCTGAAAGGTGCCTTCCAACCTAGACAATTCTGTTCTATGAGACAGACCGGGGAGTTCAATTATTTGAAAAAATTCCTGCAAAACTAGGGATCAACTTTTTAACGGAACGGGGACATCCCTGACAGGGCAAGAGAGGAGTGGGGAGATGTGGCCTGGATGAAGGTGGGACCACTCAGTGGTGATGTGGTTTGGCTCACCCTGAGTGTCTCGGGGCACAGTCCGATGAACACGTCTCCCAGTGGTGGAGGCAGCGACGGCACCACCTCCCCCTTCCCAGCTCTGCCCACCGAGCTGCGCCAAGGCAACCGTGCGCGGAGCTGCAGGGTCAGCTGTGCTGGGGAACCGTTACGGTTTGAGACAACCTGTAACAATTTATTGTCATTCAGACAATCATTCCACTACCTGATCAGCCCTCCCCAAGTGTACAGGAGAATCGGGGAAAACAAAGAAACATAAGGGTTGAAATATAAATAGATTTAATGGAATAAGACTAAATAATTAACAATAATACTAAAGAACCAGTATTGATCCTGATACTAATATAAGATATACAAGGATTATACTCAGCCCATTCTGTCAGCAGGAAGCTGTGCACTCCCGGCAGCGGACAGCAAATGTCGGACACTGCAAGCGCTGGGGGAGGGAAGGGCTCAGGGGCCCGGCACCGGGGCAAGACGTTCTCTGGACTGCCACCATCAAGGGAGAAGGAAACTACGCAGCAAACTTTCTAATTAATATTGAATACGATGATCACAGTATGAAATAATCCTGTCGGCCAGCTTGGGTCAAGTGCCTGGGCCTGGCTCCTCCTCATCCCTGCACCTGGCAAGGCCTGAAAACATCGAGACCTTGAAACCCACATACCACAGCTGGCTATAAAGTAAATATTTTCATGAGTTAAGGCACTAAAGTGTTCTAAAAGTGCAGTTTTCCCAAGCATTAGAAGAGAAGTTAGTCCTGCATCGCCCAACCCAGGACAGGAACTAGTCTAGATGAAAAGCAGCCTGGCAAAGTACAAGCTGTTTTCAACCTCACAGAGTCCACCTTGCAGACCCACAAACAACTGCACGAGCATCTTCAGAGGAATAGCAATGAGGAAAAGGAACCAAAAGATGCTCAAGCCAGCACTGCTACTAAAGAAGCATTTACCACCCCGTGATCTAATCAGCCTACAGACTCCAGCAGTCAAAAGCTATCGGATATCGCTGCTGCCCACCAAGTGCCGTCATCCCCAGCTGCCTCCGCTCCTCTCCAGCCTACAAAGAAGCGCGAAGACCCCACGCTACAAATGAGCTGGAAGCGCGGTCCTCCGGTCACAGGTGTGGGCTCTCCGACAGCAACCCAAGGACAAGGACGGGCTGCAGAAGGGCAGCAAGGGCTGTAGCATTAAAACACAGCAGCTGCTGGTTTTGATTTACATGTCTCAGAGAACTGGGCCCCATTACTCGAGTGGATGTACACTGCTCTGGCACGCTTTGCTGTATTATTGCCATATCTGTACATAGCTATGCACACGCTTGTGACTGATTCTCTAAATAGCCCGTTGTTAGTATTTATATTATAAAGTGAAAACTAAATCAAAGTAAAAGGCTAAGTATTTTGGCCTTAAGATTAAATGACTTCTTTAAAATACAAAAAGAGACCCTAAATTCTGCTTTATATCACTCTTCATTTTAATCATATTGGATTTGTACAATGTATTTATCACATTTTTTCCAGATGACATGGCTGTACTTTAACTGCTACAAAGTACAAAACTTCTGTACATGTTGTCTACATCATTCAGGGCACACATGAAAACAATTGTGGTCCATCATTCTACTAAACTATTGTCCACCTTTTAATAGTTTTGCTTAATAGATACAGGAGGGTAATCATTAAATGAAACCTTAATATGTGCTATCAGTCTATAAACAGAGCAGCAAATACGGTATGACTGAGTTCACAGTTCACAAAATTCTATTATTTATATTTAATAATTTTAGATTTGCTTATGTATTCATTTTCCCCAGAATAAAAAAAAAATATTTAGAAAGACCCACTTAGAGAAAGCAGGGGAAAAATACCTTATCTGCATTTCTCTTGCAATTCCATTTGGACAACAGTATTTCCTAAACGTAGCCTATTCACTGCTGGATATGTAATTACCTTCAGTTCATAGTCTAGACGTTAATGCTTTCGTAGTATTTAAGACTCCTTGTAACATGCTTGCTGCTTTAAGTAAGCAAGGCTAAATCTTGACCAGATAAATTAGCAAAGAATGCAATAAAAGCTGCAATAAAAGAACTTTATCCTCCAAACCTTCAAGTTGCTGCTAAATGAGATTTCTTTGAAATGCAGATCAGTTGAACTAGATTAGTGAATTTTAGCTCCTGTCAACATCATAACAAAATACAAATACAATTGTTCACTGGCCTTATCTCCATGCTTCCATCTGCTGCCTTGTTATTTACTTTCCTTGATTTACTATGCAGATCTAAATAAGACACATCAAGGAGGGCTTACAACACAATGGCTTCTTAAGCTTTACATCAAGGTATTTGAAACTGAAGCCCTGAAAGGGCTGCCATCAAAGACATATCTCTAATGAACTTCCATATCAGAGAAGGTTTGGTATTTAATACTGCTGTGAAAAGAAAAAGCTACAAATCAGAATGGCCTATGAAGGAAAATGTCCGCAAATCTTGATGAGATTAGCACCTACCAGAATTAATATCCCAATAAAAATGATATCTGGTTCCTTGAAGAGTTAAACTTCCAACCTTTGCAAAAATAATGGCTAGTGTCAGAATGGGAAAACTCAGCTGACAAGGTCGAAAGGTCAGGGTGGTTCTTTTTTCTCCACAAAATGTTCAAAAAGCATTTTTGCTGGTGGCTTGATTAAGATACTGTTGACAAACTAGACTTGGAATGAAATCATTAACACAGTCGACAGCACGACTACGGTACTTTCCGCAACAGCGGAATTTTACAGTATCTTTAAAAAAATTAGCAACAACTTCATGGCGAAACAACATAATCTAAAATGACAGCATGCAACATTTGTTCATCAATTTTACTATTTCCCTTTCTCCCCCACAGCAATCTATGGCCGTGCAGGATAAAATCTTCTGTCAGTTTGCTTAAAAAAACAATCCTTAAGTGCCATTTCTATTACATGCCACAACCCTGCTTGCAAAGTGCAATAAATGAAGGAAGAAGTTTCCTCCTCATGATTTCAACTCTATATATATCTGACAGATTAAACAAATATAAACAGCTTAAAAGTTTCCACAACCCACGTGTAACCTTGTGCAGTAAACCATCAGCTCTCGCAGCATGCTGCCGTTTGACAGGATTATGGTTTTTTTTTGCTAGGCACCAAAGTACATAAGCAAATGATACTTTTCTTTCTTAAGAAAGCACTTCAATCATTTATGTTCTTCTATAGCAAGGGAAGATCCCACAAGCATGTTCCGTACCGTGGATCAATCAGCTCCAAACCGAAATAGACATGTTGTATGCTCCAGTGCCCGGAAATCATGCTGCAGGCTTCCCAGATGATGAAAACGGAGGTATGCAGTGCAGGGGAGCCCCACGTGGCACCCGCTAGCTCCTGGGCATGTCAAACTTCACAACTACCCTACAGTCAATGACAGCAAACACCTTCCCTTTTCTTCTCGCCTCCAAACATGTACTTGTCTTTCTACCCTCCTCCCAAATTACAGGCAGTCTTCCAGAAACAAAGCCCCCAAACAGAAGCAGCGTCCCATGGCTACGCTGCAGAAACCACAGTTGTCTTTTTGCTAGATTTCATTTCATACGGGCTGTGTTCCAAGCGTTCTTATGGCCACGGGAGACCACTACCTTTCCCTGTTTAATGAAATGACAAAACAACAGATTTGCATATGTAGAAGCAGGTGCTGTAACAGGTTTGACTACTCTTGACCTAAAGCATGTAAAAAAGATTTATCAGCAACAGCTGTCCCTAAGGTACTGGGGCTCTGACGGACAGTCAAAACTTTACCATCTGCACCGCCGTGTGTTAAAAATGACAATCTGAATTAAAAGCTGGTCAACAAATCTCGTATAACTAATGCCTTCCGTATCCCCATCCATATGTTGAATTCCCAAGATACACAACACTTGGATTATCCATTATAAATACCAATCTTTAAATCTAAATAAAATAAGACAATCTAGGAAGATGGGAAAACTAAGTCTGTGGGAGTTGCTACTTATTCACAAACCAACTGTTTAAATAATACTTTGAACGTACGTAAGTTTGAAATGCTTCAACAATTTTATGTAATGATATAAACTTCTGTTCTTTTAAAATAGCATTGTATCTCTTTTCAGAATTGAAAAAATAGCTATAAATACTTGCATAAGCTAATTTGAGGATTTACAGTGCTACAGCATTGTTTAGCTTGTGGATTATTAACCAATACAATTTTTGTTTAGCTTAACTTCTCAGAAGCCTTTTTTGAATGCCTTGACAAAAAAACTGATTGATAGCAAAACATTTCAGAGCATCTCTGTGCTCCCTGCACAATGAAGGCATCGCAGGGAAGTGAGGTTTGCGGTTTACGTTCTGATTTTTCCGTATGAAGAGGAAATGTGGTTTTTCCCCCGGACCAGAGGAAGGAACCTGAGAGTCTGAACGTGACCCCTTGGTGAACACAGTGACTTGTTCTGGAGCTATGCTACCAGAAGGTAGCACCATATGCCCCGAGCCCCAACTTGGATGCTCTTTCTACAGCCTAATGTGCTTGTCAAAAGATGTTAAAATCACAGATTTACTTTCTCTGGATATACTTTGTTATTGTACAAAGTAAAAAGAAAAGATAATACCATTTATTATGACTTATATAGACCACCACCCAAATATACTCTCATCAGTTTAAACTGGGAGATTTTTTTTTATTGGTGAACAGTTTCTGTGGTGTTCAACATCACATCAATCTTATGCCCGGTACCAATCACAGCTATTATAACTCTTATTGATTACAAACTAACTACATTCTAAACTTTAGCATTAATAATTTTCCTTCTCATAGAAGTGTGGAAAAATACAGCCCATTAGCTGAAAATGAATGAAAATTAATGATTTTGCTCCACTGAATTTCACTGAGTTTTTAATTTATTTTTTTTTTAAAAAGATTCAGAGCACCACAGATTTTATCACTGTCATCCAGGCAGGAAAATTACCACAATAAGAAAAAAATAACCCATGGAGCACATACTGGAAGCAAATCTAAAATAACAGAAAATGTGCTTCACAACATTTCTAATGATAATTTTAAAATGTCATGGCACATTTAAATTCATTCACTTTGTGTTTTGTTCTTTATTTTTTAGAAGAAAGAGAAGCATTTTATTTAAAAAAATATATATGCACGTATATATTTGCAGGCACTGCTGAAAGACAGGAGGTACTTTTTTCTCAAGTGAATAATAAAACTATCTTGCAGAATTTTGTGAAATTCGAGTGATCCTTCAAACAGTTACAATTTCATGGAAAAAACAATGCAGACTTGAAAAAAAAGAAATACAATTTATTTACTCGCTAGGCTGTAACTGTCTGTTGAGAGCTACAGTGATCCCCCTCAAGAGCATAAATATTTAGACAAATTTTAAAATGTGTATTATATACTTGACAGAACGTATTTACATGACAGCTCAGAGCTTAAGCAATCTGATCAGAAATACTTCCCCTATAAAACAAAGTCAAGTCAGAAAAAAAAAAAAAGCAGCTCAGCCACGTAAAGAGGCTTGAGATTAAAAACATAACCATTTAGAAACAGATTAGCCATTTAAATGTTTGCGTCAAAATTGTGATAACCTTCATCCTACTTCCCGATTCACTGGATCCTATGTATGAGTTTATGAAAATCGAAGATGAGCAGCATACAGCATTAACTCTGTGTCTTCTTTTACTAAGCCGTTTAATTGCCTCCTCATTATCTTCTGCCCTCCTCTCCTGCAGGTGCCGTGTCCTGGGCGGGCAGGGCGCCTTGGCATGGCACAGCACGGCATGGCACGGGCGCATTTACCCCTCTGTGACCTACTGTGCTTTATCTTGGAAGAATTTAAACGCATTACATATTTTGGGATCAGATACTGTGTCTTGGAGATTGTCTTACAAAGCAGTAACACGCGCATTCTCAGAATCATAGAATGGTTTGGGTTGGAAGGGGCCTTAAAGATCATCCAGTTCCAACCCCCCTGCCATGGGCAGGGACACCTCCCACTAGACCAGGCTGCTCAAAGCCCCATCCAGCCTGGCCTTGAACACTTCCAGGGATGGGGCATCCACAACTCCCGTGGGCAACCTGTTCCAGTGCCTCACCATCCTCAGAGTAAAGCATTTCCTCCTAATAGCTAATCTACATCTACTCTCTTTGAGTTTAAAACTGTTACCCCTATCATCAAGCCCAATTTTTAGACACCACCATGACGTGACTGCAAGGGGAACCCTCCCTCTGACAGGATACCGACTGCCAAGGGCGGGAGACTTGGGACCTCAATGCGACTGAAGCAAACCGTCAACACATGAGAAACGCGTGTACAGAAAAATCTGGTAAATAAACTTACAGGCATAAACTCCCACTGTATTCTCTACTTTCCAAAAGAGAAAGGGGCTATGTAAGGAAAACAGCCAGCTCAACGCAGCCTTCAGACACTTCAACAAGAACTGCTGCCACCAAGCAGCAACTTACTGGAAAAAAGGTGTAAAAGGTTTGTAAGAATACATGTATTGAAAAGCTATCATGTGAGCAACTTGGAGGACCATTTACACTCTGGCCAGTGAAAACAGGTACCTCAAGGGAACTATTTCGATTAAAAGAAGATGCAAAAACTGAGACAGGAGGGATTAACAAGGGGTGGACCCAGAGACAAACAGTAAACAGGAAACACCCGCTCAAAGAAATTAGGTTTGGACCACCTTTACTCACTGTTTTGTCATACTAAAATCAGATTCATCCTACCTAACTTTAAACACCTAAATAGGATATAGTTGCTACCTAACACGGAGCTCCCAGCAGCACCTGCGGCTGTCCCCCGTAGGGCAAGCGGAGGGCGAGCCGTGCTGTCCCGGTTCAGGAGCATCACTGCAGTCAGTACCTGATGTCTGAATGAACAAATCTAGCCACTGTTAGGATGAATCACGAGAGGGAGTAGACTGCAAGAACAATTTTTTTTTTAAGAGAGAAGGAATTGTTGGATACTCTTCTAAATGTAAAGCAATCTGAGTTAAAAAAAAAAATAATTTTTAACTCCAGATTGTAGGTCCAGTTTTACATTGAATATGTCACAAAGCATAGCTTACATAAACTACATGGATTTTTTTTGCATGACTTTTGGACTGTTTAGATTCGGTGACTATTAATGTTGAATTCTGTGAACTGAAGAGTATCTCTAAGTTATCTATTTCATTTACAGAACAAAACATGTTTAGTTATATTTATCTGCAATTTTCACTGTTTAAATAAATTAAAAAGCCAGGAAACGATGGTGAAAAAATGCTGAGAATATTTGTTTTAAAAAGACCCAAACCAAAAAACAAAACCTGAGCACATATGGACACCACCTATTTGTGGACTACAAAAAAAACATAATACTTGTCAAATAAATTATTTCTTATTCTACTCTCCTTCCAAATTATAAAGCAATCACTTAGACTTGAATTTTGAAAACTGTTGCCCTTTGTAAAAAGATGCGTGCCTCATAATGCACACAGAATGGTTTCTTCACAGAGACTTGTTTACTTAATATATTAAGTAGCATACAGAGGTAATCTTTATGCTTGCAGCACATAAAATCCAGATTATTACAATTTTAGATTAAAATAAGATGCCAATTAGTGAATTTTCAGATATTAATCTCCCTGCTGAAGTCTTTTTCCTTATTGTTTACACACAGCAATACTCCTTCAAATTTTAAAAGTGTGAATTTTAAAAAGTAGAAGAATACAATTATAAAATGTTCTTTATTTGCAATTGGATTCCAAGGTTGCAGAATACTGTATCTGTCCCAATTTTACAGAACTGCTTAAGGCATCTGCCAACCAAGTTTCAAGAGGATTAGCTGTAATGAAAATGCAACATATGTAAATACAACCACGTATTTAAATGTCAAATATTTCAAACACAATAGAAAAATTACAAATCCAAAGTTATCTTTCCAAACATATAATTCTATCAACTCCTTCCATGAAAGATAAAAACTTGGAAATGGTATTTTTATACCGTACAAAACACACAACGTGGCAATATGTTGTTAGCCTTCTTAATGTATCTCATTATTTAACTGAATGGGGATTTTTTACTAACACATAGCATACTTCACTTTTAACACCAATTCCACATACTTCAGATTCATCTTGTAGATTCAGAAGAATCTTGGTCCTTGTGCTAAAGCCAGCAAAACTATGGTATGCTATGAACTTTAAAAAAGCACCTTTTCCTTTGTGCACTTTGGGTATCTTGTTTACTTGTCATGATGTATAATAATAGCACAGGAGAAAGAACGCAATTACACAAGAAAATAAAACCGTGCAGCTAAAACTCGTCTGACTTCAGACACATTTTTCTCATCTCTGGATGTGGTACAACCTTGCTGTGAACTATTAGGTTTCCACTACTTAGAGACAGACGGTTTCATACTGCTCAACAGAGATTACTGCTGTCTATCTAAATAGGGCTTACAGTGGCATCAGCATATTTTATTAACTCAGAACCATAAATCCTATTCTTTTGTGCTCTCAAAGACCAATACTCCTAGGGTCAGTTAAATTTACAACAGCGTGGCACCTACCAGGAGGAAGCTTCAAAGTGAGGATATGCTCCTTTCCAAGAGCCCCCCAGAAATTCGGGTATCTATTGAAAGTTTAAAAAGCAACACCCCATCCTTGATACTAAACTACAGTTTCCCAAGCAGATTTTTAGCTCACTGCAACATTACACAGTATCCCAAAACACTCTGTAACACCTCACAACCCAGGTTTTCTTTGTTGTTTAAGAATTCTCCCTCTTTTGCATGATAAGCATAGACCTGCAGGCTAGCAGATCTTAACATCCGCGCTTCTGTGACTGGGACTGTGAACACCTGTGAAGGAAAAATCTACACATTTTTGAGCATACAGGGAATATTCCTTTATATTCCATTGCACACCAGTGCACGGAAGTGCTCTTACTAGCACCAACAAAATTATTTTTGCATATATTCCTCAGCTATCCTCCGAACTCGCAAAGGAACACAATTACATCCTGCGTGTACACCGTTAAGGTCTGGATAGCAAGATGAAAACAGAGAAGACAAAGTCAAGGAAGTAACAGCCTAAATAATACAGAAATTTTCAATTATATTCAAACTCTACAAACCAAAACATCATTTTAAATAAATGGCTGATGTCTGCTTACATGTACTTCATTCTACTCCCTCTGAATAAATGGACTAACTGTCAGAGGTAACTCCCAAACAAAATTTTGACTTTACAGAAACAATGATGCAGTTATCTAGATAAACACTGTTTTGTCACTGAGGTGCACCAAACATCATTTAGCCCCATGCAGTCTTCAGAAATACAGATCACATCCTTAGTGCCTCGTCGGGGAGGAACCAGCCTTGGCATCTCCCTCGGCATCGTTCAGTGACACTCAACTCTGCAGGGTACTCAAGCGGTTTCCACAATGCACGAAAAAGAGAAGCACTGCACAACACTTTGCTGAACTTGGAAACACTAGAAGAAAATACACACTAACTCCATCAATTGCTCTAGTTTTTACCCCTTTTTTCTCCCCAGTGAGCATCCTAAATCAAAATCAGACCTCACAAAGGTGGTTCTGCTCCCCTTGACAGGGCAAGCCCTGCACACTGAGGAGAGACCTTGAGTCCTTTTCTAAGAATGGATGGCAAAGGTAGAGTCAATCCATATTATCAATAATTATTGAAGTGTTACTATTATTAAATATCTATCATAAAATAAGTCAATGACTTTAAAGATCCCTTCCTTTTGCTATAAACAGCCTTATTTAAAAACATAGAGGCTGTTATCGAGGTACTACAATCTGGGGATCTGATTTTAAAGTAATAAACCAATTTTAAACAAGACCTTCTCAAATTGCAGGCCATCTACTATTTTATCGTACTTTTATTGCAACACAACACTATTCAGTGAAACTTCACTCTCAAATAGCAACTTAACAATTCATTGCTATCACTGCTACGAAGCGAAAAACAGTGAGCTTTGAAGCCATTTGATCTCCTCATATCAAAACTGCAGTCTTGTACTGATTTCAGAGTCTACTTAATTTGCTATTTTGCAACAAAAAAGTAAATAGACTATAAAAAGCAAAGTGCCAGAAGTAAACACTTTGATCAACCAAATTCTCTTTTGAAAAACAAAACTCCTGCTGTTCTTTTTTAGAATATTACCTTTACATTTAAAGACAAAATAACGGCATGTGTGACTTGTTTACATCAGATAGAAATAAACCCCTCCTAACTGTAGAAAGCACAAAGCTTTGTTTTGGTAGTTTATGGATAATATTTAAGGAAATGCTTAGAACACTTAGCAGATCTTCTGACAATTCAGCAACCTCATCAGTACAGCTGCTCAGACACCACGGTGATGTGCATCGTATATAGACTTCTGAAAAAGAAGTACCAACTCAAACACGGGCATGTGATTTTAGTGTATAGAAAAGGGACAGGGTGCAATTATACGGCATGTAACAAGGTAGGTGCTGCAGTATCATATGGTGTATCATCAAGAAATGGGAAAAGTGCTGAGTCGGAAACACATGACTTGCTATGATGTGCATGCCAGCAAAAATACGGTTTGGGAGGAACTAATAAAGTGGCTGGCCCTCAGGGAAAAAAAAAAAAAAAAAGTGCACTAAATATTTTAAACATGAAAACTTATAAGAAATATAAAATTCAGCTACCCAAGTAAAATTACACAGACACTCCTTTCTTCAGATGCATCCCAGCCTGCATCTGCAGGAATACCACACATGCTTTGAGCAAGCTGCCACAGCCTCTGGCTTCTTCTGCCTCAAACTCCATTAGTTATTACTTGGTTTTTCAATTAAGAGATTTCACAGTTGGGCAACCATCACTCTGACCACTATTTTACAAGAACGCCATCTTCAGAGATACAATGACCACTCACAATAATGTAGGCGATTTTTTTTAAGGCCAGTCAACATTCACAGGGTTTTTTCTCGAGACGGGGCAAGCAGATTTAACAGCTCGCTACTACCACAGAGGGAATGCTCTCCCCTCCTGTCCCTCTGCCTTCCCATGCCAGGCACTGGCTCCCACTGCTTACCTTATGCTCTCTACAGACATCTCAGATCCCTCTGTGAACCAATTCAATTCACTGCAACAGCAGAAATCATAGAACCATAGAATCGTCTAGGTTGGAAGGGACCTTTAAGATCATTGAGTCCAATCATCAACCTGACACTGCCAAAGCCACCACTAAACTATGTCCCTGAGCACCACATCTACCCATCTTTTAAATACCTCCACGGATGGTGATTCCACCACTTCCCTGGGCAGCCTGTTCCAATGTTTGATAACCACTTCGGTGAAGAAATTTTTTTGCCAGGTTGGTTTTCTGCTGTTTTGCTGAGTTAGTTTGACCCACAGAACAGTCACTGAGCTCCAGATCCAGCCCAAGAGAGGTCGCAAGCCTACATATGTGAGAAGAGGGGAAGGGGACAGCAGGTGGAGTGCAAGGGACCAGGGGGAAGCCTCTCTCCAAGCTGGCAATAGCGTATCGTCTTGAGATCAGCTGCCTGTGAAAACTCCAAACCTGATTAATCATTTCCAGTTCATTACCCACAATGAACCTATTTCTAGTTCATTCATAGGTTCCCTCTTCACTTTCTCAAGCATAGGAGCCTTTTTCTTCCCAAGACCTAGCTCAGACTTGCTTCTCAGAAAATGCTGGGTCTACTACTGTCCTGTGTATGTCATCAGAGCACTGGCTATCCAGTAGCTCCACTACTGCAGCCCTGGCTAACCAAGCCCAGATTTACACTTCTTCCCACCCTGATGGTCCCTAGCTAAGACATGATGCTCCCTAGTGAGCCAGGTGCCTTCACAGCATCGTCTACTTGAAATAGCTGTCACATGGCCAACGAAACTGCAGCGTTGATCTGCTTGAGGGTAAGAAGGCTCTACAGGGGGACCTGGACAGGCTGGATCGATGGGCCAAGGCCAACTGTAGGAGGTTTAACAAGGCCAAGTGCCGGGTCCTGCATTTCAGTCACAACAACCCCAAGCAACGCTACAGGCTTGGGGAAGAGTGGCTGGAAAGCTGCCCAGCACACTGGGGGTGCTGGTGGACAGCCAGCTTAACAGGAGCCAGCAGTGTACCCAGGTGGCCAAGGTGGCCAACAGCATTCTGGCATGTATCAGGAATAGCGTGGCCAGCAGGAGTAGGGAAGTGATTGTGCCTCTGTACTCGGCCCTGGTGAGGCCTCACCTCGAGTACTGTGTTCAGTTCTGGGCCCCGCTGTACAAGAGGGACATGGAAGTGCTGGAGCGTGTCCAGAGGAGAGCTACCAGGCTGGTGAGGGGTCTGGAGACCAGGTCATATGGGGAGAGGCTGAGGGAGCTGGGCATGTTTAGCTTGGAGAAGAGGAGGCTGAGGGGAGACCTCATTGCCCTCTACAACTACCTGAAAGGAGGTTGGAGGGAGGTGGGTGTTGGCCTCTTCTCCCAAGTGAATAATGACAGGACCAGAGGAAATGGTCTGAAGTTGTGGCAGGGGAGGTTTAGATTAGATATTAGGAAGAATTACTTTACTGAGAGAGGGTTCAGGCACTGGAACAGCCTGCCCAGGGAGGTGGTTGAGTCACCATCCCTCGAGGTATTTACAAAACATCTAGATTGGGCACTTCGGGGCATGCTCTAGTGACAGAGACTGTAGGGGGTTTTTTTGTGTGTGTATGGTTGGACTCGATGATCTCAAAGGTCCTTTCCAACCATGAAGATTCTATGATTCTATGAAAGGCTTTATTTACCAAAAGCCTACATATAAAACATCAGTAAGTCACGACACTACCTAACAGGCTCTATGCAGATCAGGGGACAATTTGAGGGTTACAGTCAAAATGCTCCTCAATTTCTCTCACAGTAAACAGTATCTAAATTTGTGTACCACTTCCTTCCATTTTACACAATGGAAATAAGCACTGGGTTTGTGACTTGTTTGTTTATGTACTTAAGAGAGGTGGGGAGGAAACAGAGAATGACAGAAGGAAAAAAAGAGCGTGTTACTGAGCCATCGTGTGTCCCATTATAATGGCTGCTCTTGGATTTACCAAATAGGTTTGCATACAGATGTATGCAATCCAGCGTTAGGTCACTTCTAGCCTGTGTTAAAGCAAATCCCAAAAAAGGGGGGAAGAAACAAGACAACTTTGTCTCTAATGCGTGCAAAGGCTACTGCAAACCAAAACACCAGCTCAACACAGAGAACTCTTAAATCATTTTAATGAAGTTTTGAAAGAAAAGTCTCACACTTCCTGAAAGTAAAAAAGCAGGAACTTGAGCAGAGAGATGGTATCTGGGCACACGTTTGGAGAACAAAGCACCATTTGGCCCTGCTAATAAACTGCAAGCAGAACTCCCTGGCAGACATTATCTAAAGGTTATCTTCTCAGTCGTAATGGTCA
Organism: Rissa tridactyla; assembly: GCF_028500815.1. Classification (NCBI taxonomy): domain Eukaryota; kingdom Metazoa; phylum Chordata; class Aves; order Charadriiformes; family Laridae; genus Rissa; species Rissa tridactyla. The sequence goes on along the minus strand of NC_071466.1, from coordinate 190,393,987 downwards.
AAGATCTCAGGGGTGACAGATGGGCAAAACAAAATTATGAAAGTAATAGAGACAGGTTTCACTGGTGACACTGACAGGTTTCCAAGCTACTACCTAGCTCCAAATTAACGATGACTAAGCCTTTTGTCATCAACAACTTGAAAAGCTGTTGTTCAAGCTTTCAAAGCTTGAAACTAAGCTTTAAAGGTTTTCAGAACGCAGGACTTTTTACACAGACTTCCCAACTCAAACCTCGAATATAAAAACCCTCCTTTATGGAAATGTGGCTTTCAAGAACTATTTATTATCAAGCTAGAAGCATACTCTGCCAAGTGCAATGCAAGATCCTACAATGGACGCTAGATACTGTATATTGCCAAAGAATCTGCAGGAGGCTGCATGTCCAGATCTAGACACCCACCAAGCTGCTGATGCATAAGTTTCCTGGTTGCAAACCCAACTGTTTATTCGGCCCATTTTGATTCTCCCTACTCACAGCAAAGCCCAGGCCAATTTTTTACCCGCAGCAAATATCCACAGTTCATCCGGAGAAGCATCTATCTTCTCCCCTTGACAGCTGAGTCAGTTCACTATTAAAAGTACTCTGTGGTACTGCGAAGATGTCAATTCTCTACAACGTGCGAAATCTAGAGAAGCATAAGATATTGTTTTGAGCACAAGTAAGTTTTTATGCAAATCTACACATTATGGCAAATTAAAACTTCAATATGGTAAGATCAGTGATTCATGTAAACTGCAATGGCTTACGTGATAATCTAAGATTAGAGAAATTTTGTCCAGGGGAAAGGGTCTAGGTTTCTTGTTTCATCTTGCCACAAACCCTTGCTACAAGAGGGACATTGAGGTGTTGGAGTGTGTCCAGAGAAGGCCTACAAAGCTGATGAGGGGTCTGGAGGACAAACCTTATGAAGAACAACTGAGGGACCTGGGGTTGTTTAGCCTGGAGAAGAGGAGGCTGAGGGGAGACCTTATCACCCTCTACAACTACCTGACAGGAGGGTGTAGAGAGATGGGGGCTGACCTCTTCTCCCTGGTGACAAGTGATAGGACAAGAGGGAACGGGTTCAAGTTACGTCAGGGGAGGTTTAGATTGGATATTAAGAAGCATTTTTTCACTGAAAGGGTTATTAAACATTGGAATAGGCTGCCCAGGGAGGTGGTGGATTCACCATCCCTGGAGGTGTTTAAAAAAAGGGTAGATGTGGTACTTAGGGACATGGTTTAGAAGTGGCTTTTGTCAGGGTAGGTTAAAGGTTGGACTTGATGATCTTAAAGGTCCCTTCCACTCTCAGCAATTCTATGATTCTATGATTCTAAACCAAAAGGACCTCTGCTGTCACACAACAGTCTGTCTTGTCTACCCTCTGAAATCCTGGAGCTGCAAGGACTACCTGCAAGGCAGCTCCAACAGCAGCTCTCAGCACAACAGATCCGCGGGTGACTCCAGGTGCAATCCCACCGCAGCTGAAGTTTACCTGCCTTGTTGTCCTCCACGACCTCCTTCTTTCCCAGCCCACTCCCTTCCATGTTTACTGGACAACTGGCTGGACTGTTTCAGAACAGCACAAAAACCACCAGAACAGCAGAAAACCAACACCACAAATAAAACTACAAAAAATAAAGCATATTTACCAATTTAGCATGCTGAAATAATTTAGTGAAGTCCAAGAAATACCAGAGTCGATGCACAGAAATTAGATTACACTGAAGGGAGACAGTATCAAGGAGTTTACTGAAGAATTCAAATCAAATAATTTTGTATCAGTAGTCTCAACTTCCCTGCTCTCTCTCAATCTCTGGATTCTCTTACATAATTTTTCATTCCATTATTTTAAATTTACAGCAGTACCTTTGAGATCCTCCCTCTGACAATTCTTCATATTTCTTTCCTAGTTCCAGTCCCTCCAAATGTTGCTCCGCCTTTTGAATCTCCTTCAGAAAGAAGGGCAGCTTTCACACGGTACAAGCTACAGCTCTCCTGCTTTCATTCCTTCCGTTCACATTCTTTATCATTATGTTTAACAGAATGAAGGAACACTACAGGTTCCTACCGAACAAAGAGATTTACAACGAAAATAGAAAACTGAGATGGCATTAAGGCAGGCCCTGGAGTTTATAGGTAGCTGCAGGAGACAAGAGTACATGAACACCTGGGAAAAAGTAAGGCATAATATTTAATGCCAAGGGAGTACTCTCTCAAAAATCCTAAAAATTTCTCCTTTTTGCTGTCCACAGTACCCAGCAGTCATAGACCTTCTGATGTAAAATATTTCATAGGTATATCAAGAAGCTCTACACAGATACAAGGCATTTTATTACAAGCCAACAAGATTTAAAAATATGCCGTTTCTTTTTTAAGAATGATTTTTTTTACTAGCTTATAACTTTTTTCGTTTAGACCAGTAATATGTATACAACTGAGATTCACTGTGGTGTTGCCAGTTCTCAAAATGGTATTACAAATATTTTTATACCAGCTTTCATACATCCCATGTAACGCTAAAAAGAACTTCATACATTAAAAAAAAAATAAATATCTACACTTCATATCAGAGTAAAGTTCAAAAATACACACCTGAAGTCTTTAACCTATGGACAAGGTTTTTAAAAATATCAAAAATTCTGGAAACTTCATACATTCTCATGCCTCTGACTTTTACAGGAGTTCCTAAAAGCATGAGATAACACTGTTTGAAATGACTGAATTCATTTTAGTGGCTTATTTTTTTATATAAAAGAGAACTCATTTTGTTACAAGGCATAAGGAGCAACACAGACCCAAGAAAAACCTGGAAAAAGACAAAAGACTGTGCGTGTCCACACCAAAATACAAGGGTCATTCATCCTCAGTGCTAACTAATGCATCCAAGTTTACGATGTAGGATGTCTACAGAAAGCTGGCATCAAAGACCACAGCTGCAGAGTTAAGAATTTTAACAGAGTTTGACTTGTATTCTATACTAAATTTTAAGAAGGTTACATCATTTTGTCAGTCTTGAGAGTATCATAACTACGAATTCTTTATGAATGATGTTAAAGACGTTTGCGCAGAAGAAAGGTGCTAACACAAAAGCACAGGACAGATGCAAAAGGTAAGCACTTCCTGCTGGACGAAGAGTCCTGTCTCATCCCTCTCACCTCCTCCCCTTCTCGGTAAGTGTCCATTTGAATGCCAGTACCAAAGGAGGCACCGGGTAAACGAAAGCAAGAACGTTAACACCACTTCCCAGAGCTGCTTACCTTCTGTCGTGGTTTCAGTTGGGATAAAGTTAACTTTTTTACTAGCAGCTGGTGTAGTGCTATGGTTTGGATCTGGGATGAGAAATACTTTTGATAGCGTATTGGTGTTTTCAGTTGTTGCGAGGCAGTCGAGGCCTTTTCCCCTCCTCACACCGTCCCGCCAGCGAGTAGGCTGGGAGTGCACAAAAAGCTGGGAGGGGATATAGCCAGGATGGCTGATGCCAACTGAACAAAGGAATATTCCATGACACGTAACATCATGCTCAGCATATAAAGCTGGGGGAAGAAAGATGGAGGGGGATGTTCAGAGTGATGGTGTTTGTCTTACCAAGTAACCATTACATGTGTCTTCCCAAGTAACCATTATGTGTGATGGAGCTCTGTTTTCCTGGTGATGGCTGAACACCTGCCTGATGATGAGAAGCAGTGACTGAATCCCTTGTTTTGCTCTGCTTGCATGTGCGGCTTTTGCTCTACCTATTAAACTGCCTTTGTCTCAATCCACAATTTTTTTCTCACTTTTACTCTTCCAATTCTCTCCCCCATCTGAACTGGGGGGAGTGAGCGAGTGGCTGCGTGGCTCTACCTGCTGGCTGGAGTTAAACCATGACACCTTCACAAAGCCCCAGCTCCCTGAATGGGATGGCAACACTTGCAAAACAACTTGCAATGAATACAGAATCCCTACCTGAAACGTGACTTCAGAAATTTAAGTAGGAGGGAGTAAACCGTGCAGAAACAACTCAGCCGCTCGGTTTAAACTAGAATACTGCTTTCCTTTATTTACAACATCATGCTTCTACCTAAAACATGATGTTAAGTCTCTCTGAATACATCTATTTCTATTTTAATAGTAAGCATATTTAATATTGAGGGCAACCTGAATGAGAGTGGAACGGACATGCTTATCACAACTACACAAAAAGCAGGGTGTGGAGGCGGCACCAGGCGTGCTCAGGGACAACGGGACAGGCACAGCCCAGTCCACCTCTGCCAGGGAACAAATGACTGAGACAGAGACGGCTACACCTCAAAATATCATACACAGGAACCAAAAGGAAGTAAAAAGAGTAGTTACTAGACTGGCAGACAACTTTAGACATAAAAAGTTTATTTTCTGTGACCCTAGAATTGATTACTGTTCCTTGCCTTTGTAAATGAAGGTTCTGTGTTACCTAGAAATAATTACTGTAATCATCCAATGATTCTCCAGTATCCAGCAAGACATACTTAGCCTTGCTTAAATTTCAGTCTGTAACCTTCTATGGTTACCATGATTTGTTAATTAGTTTTGCTTCTTTAAGATAATTTAACAGGTATTTTAAAAATGGGCTCAGATCTTCTTCACTGAATAGCAAAACATACATAATGTTTAATGAAACAGCGTAACGAGATACCCCGGTAAGTACATAATATTTTAACTGTATGCTCTGTGATCAGGCTGCCAAGTGGAACTACCACATCTATGCCTGCCTATTTAAAGCTCCCACATTTCAATGCTCAGCAATAACACTTCATCAATTTATTTACCTTAAGTCAGTCTCTGATATGAAACGGTATACAGTTTACAATTAAACAAACAGAATGTATAATATTCAAATAAAAATCAGTGTTAAATTTCAAACAGAAGATGAGTGTCAGATGACCATTTGCCATTATAACATCAGTACCAAGGTTATACCTAACCTTAAGGACCAAGCCTTCAAGAAGAATAAATGACATGTAAGAAAATCAAGGGTGTTTTGTTCCTTGAGGACATTCAGAGCAATACTGGCAATGGTCCTATGCTGACTTAAGAAACCCATCAGCTAAAAACAGTGGCAATGGAAAAAACACCAAGAGCCAGCAAACACCATCTCTCAATAGCAGATCAAACTTAGCAGCTGAACAGAAGGTAGTACAGGACAAATTGATTTGAGAATAAGAAGTCGTGAGGTCCAGAGATAGCTGTTACTAAATGATGTCTCTTCAGAGACAGAATATTTAATTCCTGTTGGAGGATTCAAGAAGTCCGCTTTCTCCATCCATGTCAGACATCAGCATTCTGTTAATTGGCTGAAATACCCTGTTGCTATTTTTAGTGAAGAATTGTAGCTGCTTTCTTTCTTCAGGCTTCATATAAATGCACAATCCTATACAGAAAAGGGGAGAGGGATGGGGAGGACTGAGGTTCTGCCACACGCTCTTTATTGCTGCCATCCTGCTTTCACAGGGGAAAGCAGTATTCATCAGGGGCTATGTACGTTTTCTTTCTTCTCTCTTCTCTTTGGTGCTGACGCTGACACACAGAGAGATTCCACTAGAAATGGCAGCACTGTTAATTATCAAAGGACACCCTGGGCTGAAATTGTGCTGGTACATACTGTACCCCGCACCTTCCTGAGCTGCAGTGCTGTGCTCTACAATTAAAGCTCACACGGCTTCTAGCCTTTAGAGTTTTTCAAAATAGTTCTGAGAATGATAAAGGTTACTTACTAGCCACTAGTATTTTTCATGGTGTGTAATCCACAGGTATTTTCACACTCTGAGACACACTTTATTGCTTGAGAGTAGGAGAAGTTTTCTTTTTTGCAGGACTGGTAGAGGGTCTACTTTCATGATGAGTGAGTGAGAATAGCAAGAAGGGCGTTCCAGGTGGCGTTTTAGTTCCCGTTCAACCACCAAGAAATACAGAGGAACTTCAATGAACACAGACAGAAATGGGAAAGCCAAGCAAAAATAAATGAAGATAAGGATAATTACTGTATTAAAAATAAGTAAAGTATGTAAACGTTACATTTTTCAGTTGAATGACAGTCCACATGTACACTCACACTGTGAATGGCACCAAGCCATTAAGCCTCCATCATAAATTACCTAGCAGAGGACCTCAGAGGTTTCCAGGCAAACAGCAACGCCATCAGTCATCAGTGTCTCAGACACCACCTAACGCCCGACAGAGATGTGGATCCACTTCCACGTGGTCACTCAGCAATTATTTGGGCTTCAGTACAAAAGTCCCAGTCAAGTTAAAAGATTCTGCTTTGGCCGTTCACTGCAGATCTTGACACCAAATTCTACACAGTTAAGAGTGCAGCAACCATACAGAAACCTTTGATGCTTTCAGCAACAGGGGGCAGACACTTTGCTCATGCTAGTAAACCAAAAGGATCAAGATGTACACCCAGGTACTGAATCTGGGAATACAAAAAACTGGGAGATTAAGATAAAATGCAGCCACACATGGAGAAAAGTAGAAGTTTTCCTCTACACATACCCAACCTTCAAAAAAACGTGTATGGAAAATACAGATCTGCACTTACCCCACTCTTCCTGCACCTTCATGGAAAGGTGGAGCTGCGAGCGGGCAGTTAAGAGGTTACGAGGCAGTCCCGTGTGGCTGTACACGGCTAGGTTTAAATCAAACCAACCGCTGGACAAAACAAAGCTAGGTTTAAATCAAAACAGCCACTGGACAAACATCTTAACTAGCCTAATAAAGCCTTTGATGAACCTAGAAAAGAAAAGGGCAGAAAACAGAGGCTTACTCGTTCAGTGAGCATGAGCAGAAACGGGTGACAGATGGGCTTTTACAGAGCTATGGAAGAGGACACTGGAACTGGTAACAAACACACTAAATGTCAAACACCCCTCTCTAGTATTTATAGGGACTGGTGTAACTGAAGCAAAAGGTAATACTCTCACATAATACTCACAAAACACTCAGAAAGCTCTCAGAAGCCTTCAGCACCCACATAGTGACAGGGGAGTATTTTGGTAAAGTGGCAGAAGTCAGACAGACTAATCTGTGGGCAACAGTCATGAGAAACAGCAAATATCTTACAGGTCTTCACCACAAAAAAATGAAGAAAATCCAGGCATTGTAACAGCCTCAAATATTCTGGAGAACTGTAATGAAACAGGGCCCAGCTAAAACTTCTTATGGCCAGAATTCCTAGCAATGTGGGGACTGGATGAAATCCTTCCAACAGCCCACCTGAGCATCGCACCAAGAACGCGCCGAGAGAGAGCCTGCACCCAGACCTCATCTCCAGCAGAAGCACGAGCACCTCCTGCCAGTGTGGAAGTAAGATGGATGTGCGCCAGGCTGACTTACCCTTGGAAAGATGCAGATGAGGCAACCATAACAGATCTCCTGCACATCCTCAAGAAATATGACTCTGTTTGATGGACCTGACAGACAGATGGATGATCAGGGAGAACAGCGGATCCTCTTCTCTGTGGACCAACGGTATAGGGCCCTCATGGAATAGAGATGTTGTACATTTCTGCTCAGGCACCACATCCTTTGATGATCTACAGAGCCTGGAAATCTCATGTCGATGTATTTCAGAGGCACTGTGAGTTCCAAAATAAGTAACATCAGGTTCATGGTGCTGCACAGACCTCAGCCCTTGATGATGAGATTTATGTTATGGGATTCCGAGGCCAAACAGGATTTGCCAGGCATCGCTATCTCACTGGGGATGGAACTGGAGGAATATTGTCCTGTGGCCTGATACTGGCACCACAGCAAAAGTTTCCCATATTTTGAGAAAGAGTAGCCAGCCTGCCGAAAGGATACAAAGCAGGAGAGCATGCAGAGGGGAGACAGTGTTAGATGATGTGTGGCATGAGGCATCACAGAGGTTAGCTGGGAAGTGTATTGTCAGAAAAGGAAAGCACAGACTAGGATCTTTTCACAGACAAAAGAGCTCTCACAAATTGAGAGTTAATAGTTTCTCCAGTGATCCCAAGGATTTGCAGTAATATAATTTTTGATTCAAGTGTTCACCTTGAGACCCAGATGCTTCGAAAGAGACTGAGTCATTTGCAGAGATTCGGGTTTTGCACCTTTGTGACACCCTTTATCAAGCAAACAATTGTAAAAGTAAATGAAAAAAGGCACACAGAGACACAAGAAGTTAACAGCAATGACTGCCGCCACCATGATGGAAACTTCAAGAGTTACAGACGGGACACATGGAAAGACCCTGAAATGAACACAGTTATCATCTGAGAAGAAAATAAATGATGGACAGATTTATAACTATATGAAAATATGCACTTACGACACTGAAAAGTTACAGACCGCACACTGAATAGCCAGACAAATGCTACCTAAATCCATACAGAATTTCAGACATAGGAATGGGGTGCCAAAACACCTTTTCTCTTGGCAAGAAACAACCTCTGTATAAACCACTCTACTGGGGTCTGCTGCAACTGGCTGTAAGGCACCCATCATGTAAAGCAAAATCCACGCACAGATAAGGCACGCTTTCATGAAAAGGGTGTCTGAAAAAGGACACAGAAGTGGCAATACATGGTGAGCTGCATCACACAGTCATTGTTGGTTATGTCTCATACCCAAGTATCTGATCTTTTGTTATACCAAGATGGTAGAAAACCAGTTGGTCTGGCCACCAAAAAAAAAAAAAAAAAAAAAAAAGAGTGGAAATACACATTACAAAGGTAGAAGGCAAAGAAAAGCATGAGTTCCTGGGACAGCATCAGATCTGCCGCCTGCCTCTATGCCATGACCCGGCAGAGTTAGTAACTACTGTTGTCTACGTTCTCAACCATAGTCTAAACTGTTCAAATTGCCATCTGGAGCAGGCTGCCTGAAGAGAGCACGGGAATCATTTGGACTCTTGCTCCTGACAAAATACAGCCTTCTTTCTTAGGATACATGGAGACATGACGTAGGAACTGGGTGTCCCTCACAGCTTTGCATGAGTATGGAACTTCACTAGTCCAATAACTGAAGAAAGAGGAAACATCTAATATGAGGTCCCTGGCAGATGCCTGGCCCCAAGATTCTCTCACAGCTACAGAGACTAGCAAGAATATTCTGTGAACAACCTGTGTCTCAGAAGACATTAGAATGCAGCCTTCCAACGTGTACAGGGAGCAGATCTGAAACAGGCAAAATCACCTCCAACAACCTGATTTACAAGATGAAACTGCAATGATACAAATGAACAGACTCACTTCCTCACTCAAATAAAGGTCTAAAGACTCTGGTCACTGAATTGCAAACATTCATCCTTCCTGAATACAGCAACTGCTTCCAGGGATGAGGAATTAAGAGGGATGCAGAGAAAGTCCACACTCCCTGGAGCACGCTGTTTCTTGCCAAGTCTTTCTGGTGGCAGAAGGAGAGTAGGCTGGAGCAGAATGCCTGGCTCTAAAATTACTTCAGTGGGGACACTCTCATGCAAAATGTCCACGCATCAGCCTTTATCATACTTCTACCTCTTTATTAAGGGGAACCCCAATATAGTTTGTGACCACTGCAGGAGGTTCTTGACGGAGAATTAGTCATCATGTTTCCCCATACTCCCTCAATGCAGGAGTAAGACAGGTGATCCAGATATGATCAACCACCAGACAACATTGTCAAGGTGTGAATATCTTACACACGCTCAGGGGTGAGAAAAAATCTGATCTTGAAAAGGCAAATACAGGACCATAGGGCAAGAAAAACGACAAATCACTGCTGCATTGTTAGAAGGCTTTTTGCCTCTGTAACTCAAACTGCTTCTGAAGACATTTATGTATCAACCAGATAAATACAAATTTAACCAGTGATAACTCAAACAAAAGTCTTTATAAAGGAGATACATACAAATTTGAAACAGATTTCTCAAACAGTATTCGATAATGTGTAAATATGCTTACCATGTGGATGCAGGTAAAGGACACTATGAAATGCCACAACAAGGAATATATCTAATCATTTCACAGTAGCAAGATCTTTTATTCAGAATTTTATTTCAGATATTAACTGAACATTAAATCACACAAGCATATGGCTTTAACTTCACAGTTTATTACTTCACTTTATTTGCCCCTGCATTTCATTTTTTCACATAAACATTTTTCTCACACTGTTTTCATTTTTAAAATTCAATTACATAACCGGTGTTTGACGATGAGGCCTAAGAGGAAGTTCTCCCACAAAACTACAAAATCTTTCTTGTTCAAAAGGAAACCAGCAGAAAACTTTGAAGTAAATTACTGAATTCAAACCACTTTTAAAAGCCAGAGATAAAGAAAACTGCAAAAATTCCTCTCAGAAAAAGAAAGCCACCAAAGTTTTAAGACATTATGTTATTTTAAAAAAAGTCAAAATTCAGACCTGCTGAGCAGCATACTCTTAGCAACATCAACCTGCATTCAATTAAAACAGAGTAATGCTGGCTCATCATTGTTGATGTTACCACATTAGGAACTAGTGATAGTTAAATATAATAGTCTCTCAACTCAACCATAGTGGTAAAGATATAGCTAAATTAGACCACATAAGTAATTCATTACAAGAGGCCTGATTTTGCATTATTTTGGTATTTTAAATTGCAGGTTACTCTCATGGATAGTAGAGACTTTTACTTGAAGACCCCCATGATTTTTGGAACTTTCTTGAGCAATGTGTTATTGTCTTGGTATTAAGAATTAAGGAATCTGCAGTTCAGGGTTCCCTTTTCCACGCCCTCAAAACAGATCACATGTAAAAGTCAGAGGAAAACACGTCTCCAATATTTTTAATCCCTAAGATTGTTAGCCCATCTTGTAAAATCTTTTTTTAAAACATGCTTCTTTAAATTACTTAAGTTTGAAAAAATGAGATTTTTCAAAATGAAGATAAGTGGAATTACTTACAGAATTAACATTTTTTGGTTAATAACTCAATATGTTTTAAAAGTCAGCATACAAGTTCCATGTTTGCTAGTAAGAACTTTTTCAATACTATAAAGTTTTTTGCATTTCATAATCAAAAGACATATGCAGCACATTGAAATCCAAACATTTTAAAATCTGGAAAATAATTATCCTCATCGGCACATGACTTCATCATTTGGGCAGAGCTACATCAACAAAGTTTTATCCAAACCTGCATGACAAGAAAAAGTCGTTTGATTTCACACACAGGCACCAAATGGAGGGCCAAAATCATTAGTTTCCATTCCTAAATACAAGATGGTATTCCTACAACTCCTAAATACTCCTTTTTCCCCCCAAATAATAAACCTAACCTTTAACACGTCCTTAAAAATTGCAGCCTGTACAAAGAAAAAGAAAAGGTTCTGCCTGCGGCCTAGACCTCTTTTGTCTTTGTTTCAGTTCTCCTTCAGGCTGAAGAGGTGCAGAAGTCACCGAGGGATGGCTACACACCGTGCAGGAAAACGCACCTCCCCTTCCCCAGCTCCTCTCTAGATGCTCCGGGCTTTGCCTCCACCCCAGCAAACAGAGAGGACAGAAAGGCAGGCAAGAAGCAGAAACCCCTTCAGGAGAGGTCACTGTCATCGACCCTACACTGTCCATGCTTCCAACTCCTCCTAAACGCACTCACCACTTTGGAAACAAGCGGTCCACGTGTGTTTCTGTAGGAATGTTATGTTATCAGAAACCAGTATCTACCAAAACAGGAGAGATTTCTAAAGGAAGTTTATGCAGTCTTTGAACTACGGACGAAGTCACTTTAGATTATCTTAAAATTCAGTGCCATAGATATACAGAAACAGAAATATAAAATAAGCAACTCTTGTCTCAAACTGTTCAAAATAAGAAGTTTTATGGATAGAGTATACCGTATGCAGTACTGAGTCATCTCAAAGTAATGTTGGTCAAGTTCAATTAAGTAGAACACATAATTTCAGTGAACTGCAATCATCATTGTTTCAAATTAGCATAAGTACAATATTAATTAAGCATTCTTAGAAAGCAAGACGAATTAGGTGTGAAGGAGAATATGAAATATCCATGATTAAAAAAACTCCCTACAAATCTTCTGCAACACTGTTATTATAGACTAATTTTTTTCCTTAATTTGACATGCTAAAGGTTACTTCCTATCATATGTGTAAGACACTACAGAATTTTTAGACCAATATATCATAGTGTGACAACACCATCACATTAGGCAACTAAGCATGTCTCTCTTGCCATCCACCAATTCTGTCAGCTATCCTGAGCAGTTCACTAAATCTTCTGGTGGAAAACGATAATGAGACATCATTTATGTTCAAATGATATGCTTTTTAACCAGGATCTGGTAAACAAGCTCTGAAGCACTCCATTAAAGCTGTACAGAAGTCTCTGCAACCACTTCACTTGAACCAGACGAGGCAGTTGTTAATCAAAAAGAAGCAATACAATGAGCTCTTAGATCTGTATTTAGTATTCATGTCATGTTGTGTATCTCTTGACCGCACAATTTTTAATACACTTATAGTTTTGTAATGGTAACGCTGGACAACTTTGTCAAATGGGTATCTGCAAACTGTGACCTGTAGGTGGGACAACAGTTTGGAAATCCCATCTTAGCAGGCAGCAGAGGAAATAAGAGATGGCTGTTTCTGCTGAAAGAGCTCAGCACTGTAACGGGTAACCCTGCAGACCTTCCACTGGAGAGGGGCTTCACTCGGCTCTGCTGATGGAGAAACCAAAGTAAACATCAGCATTAATATGGGTGTCAGTTCTCTAAAGACTGTCCTTCTAAATCCTGTAATGGCATCTCCAGCTAATACAGTTGCCCTTCCAGAGCTTCCTACAAATCTCTTCAAGATTAGCTACTTGGAGCACAGGCCTACAAATAAATAAATAAAGAAGAGCTCTCAAAAGTTTTCTTTCTCCGTTTGTTCCACGGAACACGTTCTCTACTTTTCCACCAGAAAACAGAGAAAAGAGAATCACTGCTATAAAAAGCTTCACTGTTTCTTTTTTGCAAAATAAACACGAGAATCATTTTATAAAATAAAAGACTGGTTTTACTTAAGTTTGTGTCAAATGTTGCAGGAACTGAGATGCAACTAAGATAACAGGGGAAGGTAGAGAGGTTTCTGTTATATTGTTTTATCAATCCAATTAACTATGGAAAGAAAACCCACAGCATTACACAAGGAAGCTTCTCTTCATACTTGTTCCACGTCAGAGAAGACTGCTTCCCTTTCTGTCTATATTTTCGCCTCCTTTGGGTTGTCTGTGCTTTTAAATGTGCCACATAACATGTCTGTCGATCAAGCCTAATGTTGGTTCCCTTTAATTTCTTTCCACCACAGCCCCATAATCCTCAAGAAATCCTTCCCATGAGAACCACAGCCAGAGATCAGTCATCTTGGGACTTGCCCAATATTTTGGATCCTTCTCTCCTTCTACCGCACAGTGCGGGGCTTTCTCCTTCCTCTGGGAGCTGAGCCCAGCCAGGACTGGTTTCAGAAACAGATTTGAGAGAAAAAAGACTCCACGTATCACTTATCCTCCTTCTTCTCACTCCCATCTCTTCCACTGGACACCCTATCTCAGATTTCTTGTACCAGCCCACAGGGCATGCACCAGAATCCTTATTTTATAAATCATGAGAGAGAAGTTAAGCAGAGGACAGGATTTACGCTGAGGAGAGGGAGAGCAGAACACTTCTACCTGGAGAAGATGACAGGTAGAGAAGACAGTGATGTGATGATACTGCTGCTCCTGAAGTCTGTATCAACACGCACGAGTTACGATGGGTATAACACAGCAAAGACATGGAAATTAGTAAAAACATAAGGACATTGCACTATCAGTTACCTTACCCTCAGGACCATTAGTTTAGTTGAGAATGAAGACCCAAGGAAGAGACAACCTTCCCAGTTTCAATCACATGATTGTCATCAGCAGTGCTGGGAAAGCAAGCCACTAGCCAAAAATCCCAGCTCATAACGAAGCCTTCCTGAAACTTTCAGACCATACCACTTCCTTGGCACTCCCTCCCTGATGGAGGGAAGACTAAAACAGTTGCCAGATTTAAATACTGACCGGTTTTGGCAAGTTGTAGCGTTGCTGGTGGACTTCTGAATCTAAAACTCCCTTTCTTCCATTGGCCTAAGATCATCAGAGACCTGACAGAAGAACACTTGTTGAGTTTTTTTCCACCAACTAGTCTGACAGGCCAAGCAGCTGTTGAGGCATAAATGAAAAATTTTATTCCCCAAACCAAAGTTATGGTTTTATAAAATCCAACAATTACTCACTCAATTCCGCGTGTGTGCTCAGACACCTTCAAAATCAAGGGGGTTAAAGGAAATTACACATGTGGAATGGATGCCTCCTTTGCACCTCATCTCTCATTTGAGATAACAAATACTGGTAGAACAGGAAAAATTATTTGAACATGGAAGACAAAATTTGCCAGGAAATCGGGGGGGGGGGGGGAGGGGGAGGTGCAGTAGTAAAGAAACAAAGAATGAAGGAATGGCAAAAAATGAGCAGCGTATGACATGCAGAGTGTATCCACAAGACATTTATCAAATTGTCCGGAAAAAAACCTGTTCATTACAAGAAGAAATATGTGTATGTATGCTACATGTAGCAACAAACAGTGTTTCACAGGATGGGGAACACCTCCCTGGGAAACAGTAACTGTGAAAGAGTTCGGGTGATTAATCAGCGTTAACTACGAACTAGCATGGTCAAATGACTGGAGTAATCTCTGGATGTATAACCAAGGAAAGTAACTGAGAAGTGATGCTACCTGAGCATTTGACACTGGGGTCACTCCTACCAAAACTGTCACCACTCTGACAGCCACAACTCAAATGGGACGCTGCTTAAATGGGGAGGATTCACAGAGCACACTTTAAGTATTATTAAATGACTGGAAAACAGGCCTAGCAGTGAAAAAGTACATCTGTTTACCAAAGAGAAAACTATAGGACAATTTAACCATGGCCTGTAAGGACCCAAACACAGGACAGAAGCTTAACAACACTGTTTTAGTCTCCTTCTCTAAGGAAGGTGTAAAAACATCCTGGGACGCTGAAGCAAGCAAATCCAGATGAGAATTCAGGGACAAGGACCAAACACTGAATTGCTAACCACTACCGCAGTGGCTGCAGTGGGGCTGTAGAGGGCTACAAAGGGTCTTCCATCACTGGAAGTCTTCCCTCTCTTTATCCCCCCCCTCCACTGAGATCAGCTGTTTTTCTAAGGGGTATGATTTATTCCAATGTTTATTGGCCTTAAAGCAGAAACAGAGGAAGTCCTCGCCACAAAGGAACTCATACCTAAAGATTACAGTAGTTCTTTACAGGCTTAAAAGCTGTTAAAGTAGGACAACAATAGCTCAAACTTCTTTTAATCCTTTATGCCCTCATGACACGCTCATCGGCAAGGAGCACCTGCCAGTGACTAAGACCCTGCTCTACTCCGTGCTGTATAAACACAACATATAGGTAATCCCTGCATGGGAAAGCTGAAAACCCAAACATATGACACAAGACAAAACAGGTGGATTCAGAGGGAAAGCAGGAGGAAACAAGGAAACAATACGGGTCAGCAGGAAAGGCACGAGACCACCCATCCGCGGCCCATCCATTGTCACGTTTTCTGTAGGCAACACAGCAAGGGAGAGTTTTAATGAGGGATTTGAAGTCAGAGAAGTTTAGACCAAAAATAATTTTGAGTAGTGAGGATAATTACCACTGGAGCAAGTTACCAAGGGCTGTCATGGGGTCTCCATCACCAGGAGTATTTTAAAACAGCGTTGAATTTTTTTTCCCAGAAAAGATATGCTCTACTTCAAATAGAAATTAATTCAAGAAGTTCTATAGCTACTGTTATGCTGGAGATCACAGAAGTCCCCTCTGGCTTTACAGACTGTGTTTTCCAAGTAATGCTTGCCCCTTTAAAAAGATGCATCATAACCCCATGTTAAAACAAAATTATTAAGATCCATTTATGGAGTCCCACAAAACTAATACAATTATTTATAAGATGCATCAGCTACAAGACCATGCCAGCACTCTTTTGCACTTTTTTTTTTTTTCCCCTGCCATGAAATAGGTAAACATATAGAGAAGTGGACTTCACTAAGCCCACATGCCTACCATACAATTAGGTCATTTACAGAGTTGAATGAATTGTCAAGTTCCCCAACGAGGATCATAAAAATATTACATGAAAAAAACAACAGCATCACAGTCCTGCTACACAACTTACTTTGCTTTAGAGAAATAAAAGGAAACACAGAGAAAGAAAACCAAAGTCTGGAATGTTAAAGAAGAAAGAAATCTGCAAACCGTCCATTCAGAGAAGATGGAGACCACTTGCTTGCAGGTTAAAATAATACATACATCTAACAGGAAGGAGCATAAAGAAAAGACATATATTGTCTGTGCTAAAGCATTACTCAAGTTGTTAAGCTAGCAAGTCAAGGAGCTTTGGGCAATACTCTGTCAGCCCCAGAATCACAGAATAGCTGAGTCTGGTCGGGACCTCAGGAGGTGTCTAGTCCAATGCTGCTCAGAGGAGGCTCAACTATGAGATCAGACCAGGTTACTCAGGACTATCAAGGGGTCAAGAACTTAATACTCAAATTAAAATTGAGTAGGAAACAAGGATTTAGCATCCCTGATGGAATGACCACAAGTAACCACATTAAGCAAATAGGTTTATAACATAAATAAATTTGTGTTTATCATCTACTCACTAATACATTTGAAAAAATTGTGTTTGTGAGCCTCCTAAAACTACCACATGGGGAAGGTTTTAATCAGTCAAAGCAGTCCTTTTCAGATACTACTACACACACGACTGCACACAGGTTCCTTTTAAGAGCAAGCTCACGTTGCTGGATAAATTCCAAAATTACTTAAACAGCATGGCTCTGAGCATTACAGCACCCGTCTTCCCAATAGCAAAATTTTTAACTAATCAGCCATGGTTGGCACCTATGAAATCCCTGCAATAAAAAAAGATTGTTGAGTAAAAAAGTCTGTAGAATAATGTTTTTTATGATAGATGTTTTCTAAAGTGGTTTAACTAACTTTAAAAAAAAATCTGATAAGCAACACATTAAGAAATGAATAATGGGCAAGGTAAAAATGTAAGAGGGTAAAGTGAAGTCTTGGTCAAATATTTAGAGACAATGGAAAGTGCCCTACTACTGCATTTGCATAAAAAAAAAATGTTACTGGGAATATAATCTCCTAATAAGGCACCAAAAATAACAAATCAGCATTCTGAAGTGTCCTCTATAGGTCAAAACAGACATTGTCTTGGACTACTTTTTAAAAGTTTCTTTTGCATTTTCACTGACAGAGACCTAGAATGTAAAAACACATTTGGAGTTGCTAAAATTGGATAACTTCTGTAATGCTCTGTCAGAAACATTTTTGAGAATGTTTAGTCAATATATTTATTTGCCTTGTGAGTAGAAATGCACTCTAGTAAGAGCTTTTACCTTCATAACGTTTGCAGAGCGTGCACTCAAATCATGCTTCACACTTGGCACACGAGTATGCACAGACAAGCATGTTTAGTTCATTACAGTTTTTAAACATCTTAAGACGGGTATCTTGAAGGATTGAGAAAAACAGAGGAACGTGCCAAACTAACATATACATGTACTACGTATATGGAAAATATGTAAGAGTCAGCTTGTCACCTTTTGAGTAATAAACAAGTAGTAATAAACATCTTATTGGGTAATAAACCACAACCACATTATTCACACCATCAGTGATGACTAGCACCTATTTATTTTGAGGTAGGTGTGACGAGTCCTTCACCTAAGCAAGGCTCCATCACTGTTACACGAAGAAACACATTGACTCTGGACGTCTTTCAAACGATGTGAAGTTTAGTGAAGTCTGAACAGGATTCCAAGTAATTCCTGATGAAATGGCATTATTATGGACATTTGATGGTGAGGCACTGATGTATCTCGAGCCAGAATTCAAATGAGAATTCACTTTGTGGCTACCACATGGCACTGGCTCAATTTGCAATTTTAAGACTCTGCATGGAGGTAGATACACCCTTGTAACTGCCAGCTATGGGAACAAAAAGTCTTGGGAACCACCTAAAGAGAGCGACTGCATCCATACAGAAGCGAGACCCCTTTTGATGTTAAGGCAATAAAGGAGTCTCTATCCCAGAAGTATGGGAGTCTGGAGGAGGAAAAGGCAAGACCCTAAAATCATTTCCAGATTAAAGGAAATATTAGAAACCAAGTTTTAAAAATCCTGAAATAATACTGAGTATATATATGTATCTGCCAATCTCTTAAAAAAGCATTCTTGCGACACAGAAGAGTAACTTCTGAACACAACTATCTGAACATAAGAAAACACATTTTTACTGTGAGGTGGCTAAACAATGGAACAGGTTGCCCAGACAGGTTGTAGACTCTCCATCCCCGGATATATTAAAAAACCAAGTGGACAAGGTCCAGCACAAACTGCTGTAACTTTCTTGACGAGGACAGTCAGACTAGGCAATCTTCAGAGTTCCGTTCCAACCTCAACTGATTCTGTGAACTTCATGGAAGAGTACAAAAGTTAATAGTCACTAAAAGCTTTAAGACAGACACCTTAAGTACCAGACTTGCATCCATTGTGGACCAGATCTTCAAGTAACCTACAGAATTGAAAAGTGGGTTGGTATTATAAGTAAACAGACCAGGATGAAACTTGGAGAAATTTTAAGTGATTCAATGAAGATACACAAGACTATGTGGGACAAAAGTCTGGATCAAGTGGACAGATGAGAACAGCAGACTGGGAATATGGTCCACTTGAGAAGCCTCTCCTGGAGAGGTTTCTGCTATCGATGTTCCCTCTAGTGAGGAGAGTAATCCAGCTTTCAAAAGATAAATTACCAAGACTCGCACTAACTTTTGGCATATTCCCAAAATTCTGCATTAGCAGACCTTGAAGGAGAGGCAGCAACCTCCAATTATTCCATGTAAGGCTTGATACCATCTTGGTATCAAAATTGTCTATACCATCCCAAGTGACTCTGTTAATTACAGCCTTTTGTGTTTTACCTTAAAGAGAACATTTATGGGAAGAGGCAAAAGGTATAGATCATTCTACCTGGCCAAAGGAAAAATAATAAATGCAACAGAGACTAACACCATCCAGAAATGGCATGAAAGGTTCAAACCTTTTTATAATGTCTGATTTAAATATCTGAAAATCACTGAAAAGCTTCTCCCAGGGATAGCAAACAGAAGTCTTCCATTCACGGTGCCTCAGGATGAAGTGGCTCAGTTCATTTGGCAATATGATCAGGACACCCCGCAGGTGGTACCAACACCTTGTTCTGACACCTTGTACACCACTGTACCATTTGCAGAACTTAACTACTTCCCAAAAAAAGAGAATCAGAACTCACACTAGCTTGCCACGTGCTATAGTACATCTGATAGTTTCTCACTTGCACGTGAATGTGATGACCATGAAGAATGTGAATAGAACTTCTCAGAAGCATGCTGACTTGTGCTCCAAGCCACTGATGCAGAGATCTTCAGACCACGATCCCCAAAATGCTCTCTATCCAAGTAGAGAAGAAGAAAATACCTTTACTTAGAAAGAAAGAGATCTAAATGGGATATGAAAGGGCACTTTACAAAAGGCACTGCATGCAAGTAGTAGCATTTGACCTGTAGTACTACTTAGTTATGTAGTAATACTTAATGACCTTAGACTAATGAAATATCTTCCTAGGTAGCATCCCGGTCTCACATGCATGCCCAGTTTGTTTCGGTGGCACAGCCTGGTGTGATGCATTATACTGCTGCCCTATATTCCCAGGAGAGCCTACTAGGACTTTGCAAGGGAGAAATACAGTCCAGCAACTAAGTATTGCATGACTAGAAGTGCAACCTAAACAACTGTCAGGTTATAGAATATTCAGGACACTGCACATGAATTCAGTTCCTGAAGCAGATTCAAGAAGATCTTGAAGTCCATTTTACCAGAGTCTAATAAGCAGGAAACATGAAGTAACTTCCTTTTAAAATTAGCAAAGCCCTGGGTAAAAAACAATCTCTGAAAAACCTGTGGGGATGAGGTCTCAGAGCCTCTGAGTTCTAGAAGGTCAGGAGAGAAGATCTGGGAAAGTGATCTATCATTTTTTCCTGAGACTTCACTGAAGGGATATAAACAAGTACGTTTTAAAGAAGGAAGCACAATCATGCCACCTGGATATTGGGCACATAAGGTGGCTTATCAGTACTGGGTGGTAGACTGACAGACTTCGGGAATATACATATACATTATATTCCAGAAACAGAGAGGACAAAAAAACCAAAACTGCTCAAGTGCCTCTCTGGATGTCCTCCTTTTTTAAGTCTTGAAGAGATATCTTCTAAGTGCGAAACCACAGTACTAGGGTGGCCTCAGATGAGGAGCTGACATCCTTTTGCCACCAGACGACTTTGGCTCGTAAGAGTAGGAGAACTTGCTGAAAAGGGTTTCTATCCCTGATGTGGTGTTCCCACAGCAACTACTCCGAATAAGTTCTGTTGTGTTCAATTATGAGTACTTCGAAGTACTGACGAACTTTAAAAAAAAATATTGTCATGAAGTCAAGTTATAGAAATGAAGGGTTGAATGGATTAAATAAATGTACAAACTGGTTACACAATAAACTGTCAAGAATACGGTGATAATCACCTTATCTTTCCAGTCGCATGCAAAATACCAAAGGGGGGAAAAAAGATCTACTTAGGTTGGTTAAAGCTTGTAACTAACCACAGCAAGATGAATCAAAGGAGAAATTTAAAGGTACTACTCACATAGATACAAAACAACAAATTAAAAATTAGTTTAAGAAGTCGCAGGTACAATTTTCAGTAACACTGAAGAAGGCACTTTATCTGAAAACAGACAGGAATCTACTCAAGAATTAAACATGTATTGGAATTGAAACAAATAAAATAATTTTAAAAAGCTCCTCCTAGATTCCATCTGCCAAGTTTTCACAGTGCTGTGCAACAAGCAAGCACGGACACTTTACAGGTCTAGTTAGGTAAAAAGATGGGCACAGGACTGG
This sequence comes from Rissa tridactyla, assembly GCF_028500815.1. Classification (NCBI taxonomy): domain Eukaryota; kingdom Metazoa; phylum Chordata; class Aves; order Charadriiformes; family Laridae; genus Rissa; species Rissa tridactyla. The sequence goes on along the minus strand of NC_071466.1, from coordinate 190,372,945 downwards.
AACGAACAACCTGAGTTGCCATGTGTAATCTTTTGCTATTTGAAGCATCTGTATCATGCCAATTTTGCTGATAAGACCACCCTCTGAAATCTCCTGTTCCCTCGACACTACTTGAATGTTCAGTTCTGTCTTGAATGCTCTCTCTTCCAGCCCAAATTTATCCAGAGCTAGTTTACACCCATTTGTACTTGCTCTAACACTGTCCCTTAGCTTAAAGAGCTCTTCTCCCTCCCTGATGCCTTCTCTGCCTAACACACTTAGAAATATGAAAGAGAAATCATATCCTCTCTCAGTTTTTGTTTCATTAAGCCAAACATGTCATACTTTCTTAGTTTCATCTTGCAAGATAAGCTTTCCATTTCCTGATCACCCTCACAGCCCATCTCTGTTTCTGTTCCAATATGAATTCATTTTTCCTGGGGAAGAAAAAGAAAAGTGTTAGGGCTAGTAGCCTGTTCGTCCCTCCCAGTTCCTGCCTATCCTCAACACTTTTTTATGTCATGTCCCCGGAGTTACAGTTCAGATTTAGGTAGTGTCTGCTTTACACCAGAATAACAAAAAACCTGACGATTACAGATTACATAGTATTATTTCAGACATGATAACAAACTACTGTTTGCAAATACTAACTTGGGAAAAGAGCACAGAGTGCTTATTTGTATCATATGCTTAAGTAGTACACAATCTTTCACAACCAAGTGACCACCAAGAAATAAAGCCTGCTTCTTAGTACCCTAATAAAATATATTCATTCTAGTAACCCACATATTTTTGTCTGCAAGGATGTTGTAAACTCGATTTTCAGATTCTGCAAATACCTGTGCATTCTGAGAAACTGGTTTAGCACGGGTTGTGTAGCTCAGTAACCTAAAGCAGATCCGAAGTAACGAGCTGATCTGAACTGAAACTCACATCAACTTAATGTGCATCTAGTTACTTTCAAAGAGATGGAAGAAAAGAGTCTGAAGTGTGTTAGTGGACAGCAGGCATGTTTACTGCACACACCTCACTACAGACCAAGCTCTCCAGCTAAAACGGGCTAGAAACTAGAGAGAGTGCACACACAGATAGCTTCGCTCACCCCCTCCTTCTCTGGGAAGTTTCTCCTTAATACCCCAGCTTTCCCACATGAAGAAAGGCCCAGCAACCCCTCAAAGATGAGGCATGGGTGTTACGGCAATGGCACCATCTTACACCGGTAGTGTAGAGAGTACTCTGTCTACAGTTTGAAGCTTGGGGAATTTAGGCACCTAAGGCAAACACTTTCACTTCCCTTCCTGGTGTCTACCAACAGCTACCAACAACCACCAACAACCACATAAGCAACTCCTGACTCAACAGACACACACACTGTGCAAAAGCAATGGCATCCACACACAAACCCGCACAAAATCTCAATTTACACAGTTTCAACCCCTATTAGTTTTAACGGATCACTCATGAGTAATTCAATTGCTTAAAAAAGGGATGGTATAATTACTTGAAATAATAAACATTTTCTGCAAGTAATTACTAAAATGAATTACATGTCCAATAGACAAGAGTCCCGAATATAAATGGTGTCTTCACATGCAAGACGTGCAAGTATCACATCTCATATTTGAATATACAAGAATATTACTAAATATTACTCTCCCCCCAAACCAAGATATTTATTATGACAAAATGATTTGTCTTTGTTTTGAGACAGACTTTTAAAAGACAATGTTTTACCTTCCAAATATTTACATTTTTAAAAAATCAAAACCAAATTATTCTCTGCTACACACACACTCAAGAGACAAGACAACCCTCATCCATTAGCCTGGACAACGAACAGACACGTAACAAAAGCAAGCTGTTCAACTCAGCACAGGTAAATTCACTACTGCTGGTAGTGAATGAGCTTGCTGTAGTAGCAGTCATTAGCTAATTAACAGATCAGATGATAACTCATCCATTAATTTCCAGATGTTCTACCTACAAAGTGCTCCATGAAGAGAAATATCTCCCAAAAAAAACCCCTCAAGTTTCATTCTGAAAGCTTTCTGACTGTCTGATGGACATGTACCGTACACAACAGTCTGCCTGTACTACTATTACATTACACTCCAGAGAGGTTATTTCAGTCACATCTTAGGTACGCTTGTTTTTTTTTTTAAATGTGCGAGAGACAAAACACCTCCACTTAAATTATGTTCTTAACAGAGTCCATAACTAGCATATTTCAGCTTCTAGCATGACTGCCTTCATCAGCTAAATATGAAAACAGGGCCCAGAAATTCCAATTCATAGTGCAAATAATTACAGCACTTATGATTCACCCCATACCATGAAATGTGATTTTTATCACTGTAAATACATTAGTTTGAATTTAAAACAACAAAGCAGCTTTTAGATTGTTGTTCTCCAAAAAATGCAAAGGGCAAAATTAACTCACCATTAATGCTTTGGAACTAATAAGTCTAATTTTTAAGTGTATTGAAGCAAATGGATACTTTTGTACTCATGTGAGTAATTAAAGTACAAGAGCTTCACAGACTCAGAGATGTAATGCAGCCCTTTTATCAAAAGCAGTCACTCTATCTCGGCCTGACAGTTAACAGCATATGATCTAGTAAACAAATACTTTCACACAGTACAAAAGTGCCATTAAAGGCCAGAACTGTCAACACAAATTCCATTCTTACAAGAGAAAAAAAATATATAAACTGTTGATCACCTCTGGTTGCCTTAACTAGCATGGAGGTTGTCATGGAAACATTTCTGCGAAGTTCACAGTGATGAAACACAAACACTTCCAGTTTAATTGCTATTAGGTTTAGCATACCAGAGTTTATTTATACTCAAAGAGCATTATGATAAAATGCAGTAGAAAGTAAAGCTAGTAATGATCTGGCATAACAAAGCCAACAGATTTTTTTTTTTTAAAAAAAGAAGGAAAAGAAAGAAAGAAGGAAAAGAAAGAAGGAAAGAAGGAAAGAAGGAGAGAAGGAAGGAGAGAAGGAAGGAGAGAAGGAAGGAAGGAAAGAAAGAAGGAAGGAAAGAAAGAAAAGAAGGAAGGAAAGAAGGGAGGAAGGGAGGAAGGGAGGAAGGGAGGAAGGGAGGAAGGGAGGAAGGGAGGAAGGAAAGAAAAAGAACGAAAGAAAAGGGAGAAAGGGAGAAAGGGAGAAAGGGAGAAAGGGAGAAAGGGAGAAAGGGAGAAAGGGAGAAAGAAAGGGAGAAAGAGAGAAAGAAAGAGAGAAAGAGAGAAAGAGAAAGAAAGAGAGAAAGAGAAAGAGAGAGAGAGAGAAAGAGAGAAAGAGAGAGAGAGAGAGAGAGAGAAAGAGAGAGAGAAAGAGAGAAAGAGAGAGAAGAGAGAAAGAGAGAAAGAAAGAAAGAAAGAAAGAAAGAAAGAAAGAAAGAAAGAAAGAAAGAAAGAAAGAAAGAAAGAAAGAAAGAAAGAAAGAAAGAAAGAAAGAAAGAAAGAAAGAAAGAAAGAAAGAAAGAGAAAATAAAGCCAAATCAGACTTTTTTATTAGGCTGAAACAAGACAAAAATGAATTACCTCTTTCCCAAAAAAATTAAACAAACTTTCAGCAAGAACATGACTTGCCCATGATGTTTTTAATGTGTATTAACATACTGACATGTGAAGTTACTAAAGAAACAAAATGTCTTCAAACAAAGCAGTATATATTTGAACTACCAGGTATGTGAGTATTTATTATACACATTCCAAACAGATTCTTAAAAAAAACCCTGTAGTATCATGTAAACTTCCGCAGCACACATCACGTGAATCCCATGTATAGGCACCTCTTTTTTCCAGACAGAATAGACCTAGTCCTGCTATTTTCTTACCAGCAGAGCTCCCCCAGCATAAATGACAATTCTGTTGTCCTTGCAAACAAATTGAGCCCAATGAGATTTCAAATAATAGTGCTGACTGGCTACACGAATGTAAGTCAGGGAGAGCTTAATTTTATTTCATTACAGTTAATGGGGATTCACTTTTATTTCATTAGAATTAAACAAAATTCATAGAGATGCATGAAAGTTACTAACTAAAATCTGCAGGTTCCTTTCATTATAATCCAATTTCATTTTTTAATAATACTACATTCATTCTCAGTGCACGATTTAAGTTAATGCAGAAGCTTTAATAAATTCCAGTGACTTTTTATCTGTTTTCATTAGCAGAAGTTTACTCAACTCAGCTGACAGCCTGCAACACTGAGAAGCTGAGCAGAGGTCAGGGGTTTGGAAGAGGGACTGGAACCAGTCAGTGCACTGAAGTGTGTAAGGCACGAGTACAGAACAAGGATTTGGACGTGGTGCTGTGGGGGCAGGCTAAACACAGACGGGGAGCAGGAAAAAGAAATCAAGTCGGCCGCATCACGCTTACTTTACAGACATCCTCAAATTCCTGGCTGCTGACTCCGGCACACAAGTTTGGGAATGCAATCTATCGCCCATAAACTGCCATCAGTTTTTTTCATTCACATGAGTGATATGTTTTGAACAAAGGTATGGAAGGGAAAATGATCTATAATGAAATAACTATATTTTTAATCATTTTCCACTACCTGCTTGTTACGTCTAATATCGAAGTAAAAATACATTCATCTTTACAATTACCATATTTATGCCTCTTAATTCTGTTTTTTCTTTTCCCATTTGCCCCTCTTGCATTTATTCATTCTCCACTTTTCTTCTTGCTGATGTTCCTGACAATCATCATTCTCCCCTTCCCAGCCACAAAAGTTATCATAAATGAAATTGTTAACGCTGAATTTTAAAGACCATCATTAGGTTTAGAATGAGTACCTAAAAAGGATTAATAAAGAAAATGGAATAAGGATAGAGTTAGTGCTTCAGATTACCAGCAGATTCAGGAAAGTAACACAGTAACAAGTTTACATTCTCAAGATTACAATTATTATCCCAACATGAATATATGGATTTGAAATGAAAGCTTAGATCTGGAGCAATTTGAAAAAAAACACAAACATTATTGTCAAGTAGGCTCATATCCACCATGTAGAGAATAATTTCTTTCACACTACTTTTATTAGCTAGCTATACTTCAGTTCCTACTACATAATTTAGCTTCTAAGATGCTACTTCCTGTTAATTAATAATATGCTTCTGATCTATACAAACATTATTTCCGTAAAAATTACTGGAGGACAGCAGTTTCTTTAACCTCGATACGCTATTCTGCAGTATTACCATGGTCATTACTGCAGAATCTGAACGTACCCAGTTCTGTCACCATAATGTATTTGTCTTCTGGCCCTCTTCCCACCAGGGAGAAATATGCAGATGAGTGTCCTGTTTTGATAAAGCCCCTTTCTCTTCTACTTCCGTGAGTTATTTTGTCCTCGGGGCTACTGGAAAGTTGGACTGTTCGGAGAATACACATACAAATAAACTCCCATGTACTCAGACTAGAGAAAAAAATAATAATTTAAAAAGACTTTGGATTAGAAGTGAAATATTATTCAAATCATGATGGTCTTCAATTCTTCTTTCTCCAAGACCTGGAGCATGACTTCCTGATGAAGAGGCCACGCAAGCCAGGAGAGCAGGACTGGGAGTCCAGGGCTCTTTGTGAGAGAGCAGAGTTCCCCGACAGCTTTCTTCTTGGTGGCCCTTGTGCGAAAGGTGAAGGAGCTGTGGGGGAAACCTCACATCCCTTTTAGTCTTTGATTGCCTTTTTCTCATCTGTTTCCACTTCCTCAACAACAAAATATGACCCTCGGCACACCTAAACCACATCTCTTCTAGACAAAAACAGTCACTTTGAGCCGATCCTAGCTCTCTAAAACCTCTTGTCAATAAAGAAGCAAGGGACCAGAAGAAGAGAAAACAAATCCCGTTACCGAGTATCAAGATCCCTGATTGTTTCCTTGCATGATAATAAAAAGCAAAATGAGATACACTGAAGATGGAAGTGGAACATCAGACACACTCCAGTATGCTAAGTCTGAAATACACTTCAGTACAAATGAGAAAGAAAAAGTCCAAATACACTAAAAGGATCTAGAGTCTCTACATCACGGCCCCCAAGTGATTCAAATCCCTCGAATTTTAAGCATTTTTTTCCCAAGAGATTAAATATTTAAGGTACAAAAACTATTAAGATTATGACTGTTTACCTCATTGGTGGCAGCATCTTCACAAGCGAGCAATGACAAGCTCATTCTCACTTTCACTCAAATTCATTCTTCCTCTCAGTGAAATAACACGGCAAAGAGAGAGGATGGTATCTTTATTTTTAAAATTGTACTTGTCCTATTAATTAAAAGCTGCATAGTCCACTCATTTAAATTTTCTTTGTAGCACAATGGCAGTCTGTTAGGGGCAGTTGCAGAAACAAAAGCAGAAGTGAAAGGAAACAAACCTCTGAGAAAAATAATTGATAAACTTAAAAAAACTAATTGCCATGCTGTTAATACTGTCGCTGGCAAACACACTAGCAAGTTTACAGCAGATGTGTTCCAGGCTACTCCAAAATTATGTATGTGTAAAATGTTCATAATAGAGTATAAAAAGTCTAAAATTTATTAAGGTTTCATGCTGATCCTCCAGTCTGGCAAATGTTTGTAAAAAGAAAAAAACCACAGTGTTAAGTAAACATTTCAGGTCTCAACCTTCTTTATATGCCTTTGAACCTTTGCTTTCATGTGCAATACCTGACAGCCCACTGAGAATAAATGCTGAAAGCCCCAAAGATGGGTAAAACAGAATTTCTGACTCAGGAAATAAAGATCAGCTGAATATGATTCCCATATGGCAAACCAGATCAATGGAAAGCAAGACCAAAATTTACAATATCTATACTGTGCAGTACAACATGGAGGTTGTCTTTTATTGCTGGTAGCAAAACTCCCAGTGGCCAAGAATAAAAGCAGACACAAAGATTATACATCCACTAATGGTGAACTCCAAAAATATACATTGATAGATTTCAGAGTAGAAAAAGGAAAAAGGGAAAATTTTGAGCCTTTATTTAGTGTTACTGAATACCAATCAGCAATTAGAGCAATCAACTTTCAGCACAAAATCCAGGATTATTAATATAAAGGCATGTTTTCAAAGCCAAGGGGGAAAAAAGCCCCAGCAGATCGGATTACCTGATATGAAAAGAAACACTCTTTGCTGTAAAACTGAAACAGCTTCAAGGCTACTTTTGTGATAGCATGTGTGGCTGAATGTGAGAGAATGTATAACAATATTATTACTTTTATTTCAAGATTTCCTGTAAAACCTCAGGTCATGCTCATGAAGACTTTCTTAAAAAGCAATGATAAAATCTGATGAACAATTTTTAGAAGTTGAAAGAAGGACAATGGGCAGGGGGGAGGTAATCAAGCAGTCCTCAGTGACAACCGGCACAGCAACGCTCCGACTTGGGTTAGCAGGAATCCTCTGTCGGGAATCCCAAAGCAATGCACCTCGCTATCTCTGCTGGGGTCTCAGAGGGCACAAGTAGTAAGAAGTCTGCAAGTGAAGGAAAAAAAGCTCAGCTTTTCAGATTCTTCTAACACAGTTCAGATGGAAACACACCGAAGGGAAATTCTTAAAAAGCAAAAAAAAAAAAAGATTTCTTTTATTTTAGTAAATATAAAACAGACCAAATCAAAAAGACATAAAATCACTTTCAAACTTCAGCAAAATATTTGCTCTATTCTAGCTCTGAAGTCTCAACAAAATAACATGAAACCTCACAGTGTCTCGGACCTACCTCACATTACCCTACTCCACTGGTTGGCACTTGAGAAAAAGGATGGGACGGCCACAGCAACACGAAAGCCCTATGGTCCCCCAGACACCAGAACTGGCCCAGAACTGGCCGTTCCAGGATGTCCACAGAGAGATGAGGGTGAAGGGCAAAACTAGGAACTTCACAGCAATGTTACGTCCTCAATCTCTCCCTAAATAAGCAAATGAAACACCCTGACACTGCATATGGACAGCTTATATAGCATTTCCGAAACAGTTTTTCCAGTAGGTAGAAATATACCCTAGACATGTAAAAGAAACAGTGTACATGACAGAGATTCCACTGGCATCCAACCTGGATGATCTTCATAACTCCTGGTTCCACCACTGGGGAGCAATGCAGTCAAGTCAATCCTGGCTCAGAAAATCCTAAATACTTAAGCATGTTACTATGTGTATTAATATGTATTTTCTGTGGTGCTTCATCAACAATGGTGACATACTTCAAGCATAACCTTAGGCTGTAAATGCTGCCATTAAAGTGCAATATGGAAACGGCGAAGAAAGTAATATTTGAGTAACTTTATGAAAGATCTTCCGCGAGAGAACTAATAGAGGAGGACCTCATAAAAATTCTGGACTCCACCAGCTCATCACTGACCAGAGCAGGTTATTTTCCCCCATCGCTGTGAGCTGGACCACACAATTTTTTACACTTACGAGATAGAGCGTATATACTCTCCCCTACAAGACTAACAAGCTCTCCTCTCATCTCCTTTCTCGGGCAACATTACTATTCATTTAGGCCAATAACTGCAGCATCTTCTTTGACTTATACATCTCTCAGTCTTCATACACAAGCATCTAGGCCCTATAGATTCACAAATTTACACAAGATTTACATGTAAATATTGTAGGATCTTTACAAATACTATCTTTAAAGTATTTCTCCTCTCAAACTGTATGGCTATTACACTCCCATCTCATTTCAGATCTTGTTCCTATCTTTTGTTCTAATCTTGACAAACGCAATCTCGTTCCACTGACATAAATCCAGTATCCCATTATATATTAATCACTTATCTTCCATGTCAAAGCCTACTTATCATCTCTCATTCCGTATCTAGAGGTAAACTCCCTTCTCCTTTAGGTCCAGGCTGCCAGCTTCCATCATCTATGTGTTATTTTTTCAATTAAGTGTCTTCAGGCTTTTTATCCAGGCTGACATCTCACACATCTGTGAACGTCCACAAGACTAACTGATTAACCTCTTTCAAACTGCTTTGGCAGGAGACCTATGGAAAATTTTAAAACGGATTATTTGCTGATGCGCTATGGTAACTCCTTGTTTTCCTGTCTTCCCTTGCCTGTTTCTACCTGTTGCCTCTACCCGTATGTTTAAATTGTCCTACTCCTGGGTTGGGACTCACAGTGGCTCCGTGCACGGCACCTAGCGGTGGCCTCCCAGTCCACGTCCAGTGCTCTAAAACACTGCCAAAGGACGGACACAGAATTAATGAATATTCACATGCCAATAAGCACACTAAGCGCTCTCCTGTTTCTTTCAGAAGAAAAAAACAGTGGTCAAACCAACATTAACATTGATGCATTTTCTGGTTGTAAGGGACTGCTGGTATAATGCCTTCACCAAATTTGAGTTTCTGTTAGAAGAGTCCTTCAATCACAACCTAAAGTTTCCCAGTGAAATCTACTTTGAAGTCCTTAATAATGTCTTCTTGCAAACAACTACCCTGAGTGTTAAACACTGCTCTTCTACTAATGAGCTTTGTTATGCCCTTATAAGGTGGACTGATGATCCTCTATTACCAAGTTTCTCCTCTCCATATAGTCTCTTTTCCACATAGTTTTTTAGGAAACCATCCAAAAATAATGTCGACACCAAAAAAGGAAGGATGGAATTTAGGCAGGAACATCGAACCTTGTTAATCCTATTTGAGATACACTTTTATACATCCAAGGGTATAAAGTCCCAGTTTAAATTTAAAATGTCCACACTCATCTCATTAGGCAACATAAATACACTCTGGATATGGATCCCAATATTGAAAGCAAAACCTGCAGTAATGTCTCTAGATTTATGCCCTTGTATTTGCTTGTACTTCAAACACTTTATTTGGTCAGGGCTCATACATTATCCCAATTGCTAAGTATCATTTCCTGTCTTCTTAATTACGTACTTGTTTTGTGTTTATCAATTGACATATTTCCTCTCCACTTTTTTACATTTTTGATCAGCTTCATATTTTACTTTCCCACAACTGCAAAGTTACAAACATTACACCTCCAAGTCATAAAAAAAAAAATCCTTCAAAGATATCAGACTATTCACCCTTATTATTCTGTATTAGTGTCTTACAATTTTAAAAACTTTTTTTCCCTAAAATCCAAGTTGTTGGAGCGAATGAAGGAGTGCCACTCAACAAACGCAAGAGCCAAAGCAAGAAAACAGTTATCACGTAACACACAATTATGAGAAACAGTTTCATTTAGGAATCAGATGTTTAAAGATTTTCAGTATGTAAAAACACAGCACATCCTTCTCTCACATTTTTATCCCTGCGGTACAAAAATCAAAAAAAAGCAAATTAGAGACACACCTCCAAACTGCAAACTGGCTTTATTTTCCATCCCCCTTACTCTTTTACAAGCTGAATGGTGTTCCTACCAAACCAACTTCCCACAGAGCATGCAAGATCAGTGCAGGTCCAGACTCTTCTCTGATGAGCCCCAGCTGCGGAGGATGGAAATCTTGCACGCTGCAGAACAGATGGGGTACCAAGTTTTAATAGCCTGATTCTGTAACACTCGGTTCAGGAAGTTTTTACACATCCTATTAATTATAATAATATCAGTGAGGCTTACCCAGCAAACAAGCCAAAGCAGCTGAGCTCTGCAAGAAGTTTTTCAAAGGTATAATGGAGTTAACCAAAGGGCATTAGTAACTACTGAAGGAAAAGGGGGGGAGATAATAAAAACAGGCAATCAGCTACAAAACATGAGATGAGACTTGAAGGCTACTATTCCCTCTTTCAAGCATAAGATTGATTTTCTACTGCATCCCTAAGCAAATTACTTGAATCTTTAGCCTTACAGAAATCAGGTTCCACTTTAACTTTTTCCTGATACATCTGACATTTCAGCTGACATGAAGCACTTTCCATTGTACAATGATTTCCGTAAAAATGTGATGGTTTCTTGCACTACCACTGTATTTTATGCAGCTTCTTCACTTTGTGGTATCCCTCTAGTTAAGCAGAAGGTTTAGGACCCTCCTTCTTTTGATGAAATACTCCTTTTCTACAATCATCCCCTCCACTGTTAGGATCCACTTTAAATAAGCACAAGAAGAAACAAAAAGTACAAGCAAGCAAAAGCAAACAGAAAAAAATCAGGGCTACCCTCCTCAGAATTAGCAGTGCTCTTGAAGACTTCCAAAAGCAAAGATTAGAAAGGATTACAGCAGAGGAAGGTTTCTTTGATCCATACTCTGGTTTCCAGGAGTAAGTATCTCGCAGCAGGATTACAGGGGCACACTTGCTCAGCGCCGCAGCCCTGGCAAGGTGTTGCCACTGCGCAGGGCATCACCTGCCTTGCCACAGCTCTCCTCCAGAAGGCCTGTCCCGGCCATCCAGGAGGGCCACAGCTACAGGTCTGAAGCTCTAGTTTTTCCAAGACCTGTATTTTTATAGCTGAAGATGAAATGAGTTAAAGCACTCTGGAGAGCTAGAAGCAAGTTAAACTGCATAGATACAACCATTGTATTTGCTGACGGTTCTATAGCAAAGAAAATGCATCATAATCCCAGAATTTCAAAAACCATTAACTGGTCTCCTTAAAACATGGGGAACAAAGTTCCCCTCCCCTCTTCAGCCTTTCACTATCAGCAGGATTATATTTCTTTTTTCCTGCATTTTTTGTTTGTTTGTTTTTTCTTTAATTTGAACGTTATTTTTCCATCTGGCCTGTCTTAAGATTTCAGAACTCTCCTGTTTGCCCATTATGTCTGTATGTAAAAGTTAGTATAGTGCCAACCTGAGAAGGTCAATTATGTGTTTTCCTTTACATAGGCAAATCCATACAGAATGATGACACAGCTTTTTTGTCAACTACACGACTATTTGTGAGACAGCAGAGGAGTGCGAGGGACCAGGATTCCTAGTTTCTGCTTTCTAAGAGCAGCACACGGTCAAACACTTCCAAAGACGAACGGTAACAGCATCTTCCTTTGCATCACCAGCAATGACAGGGCTCCACCCTCTACGTGGTAGCCATGGGCTCCTACTTAGGCCAAGTTAACCAAAGGCTGGAACACCTATGCTGTCAGGACAGGCTGAGAGAGTTGGGGTTGTTCAGCCTGGAGAAGAGAAGGCTTCAGGGAGACCTTATAGCGGCCTTCCAGTACCTAAAGGGGGCTACAGGGAAGATGGGGAGGGACTCCTTATCAGGGAGTGTAGCAATAGGACGTGGGGTAACGGTTTTAAACTGAAAGAGGGGGGATTTAGATTAGATATTAGGAAGAAATTCTTTACTGTGAGGGTGGTGAGACACTGGAACAGGTTTCCCAGGGAAGCAGTGGATGCCCCATCCCTGGAAGTGTTCAAGGCCAGGCTGGATGGGGCTTTGAGCAGCCTGGTCTAGTGGGAGGTGTCCCTGCCCATGGCAGGGGGGGTGGAACTAGGTGATCTCTAAGGTCCCCTAACCTTATGGCCTTATGGATCTCTAACCCAAACCATTCTACGATTAAGTCAATTATCATTATGAGACTAATCCTTTGCAGGGAGGGCCACGCTATATCAATGTGACTTACCAAAGCACGCAGCGTGGTGTGTTTTCTGAAAGGCAATGAGGTAAAGCAGACGGGCCACGGGTCTCCCTCCTAGACTACACACCTGAATCGCATTTTACATTTTGTATGAAGTGTCTTTAGTGCCAACATTCATCCATCCATCCATTTTACAGGTAAGATAACAGAGAGTTATCTCCTTTAAAGAAAGAGTACTAAGCCTTAATGAATAGTAATTATCAGGGAAGGCATACGCATTTTAACAATATACAATGTAAGAGATAGGCCTATTATTCTTGTTTCTATTAAATCTGCCTTAAATAAAAAGATACTTGAATGAAAACAGGATGATCTTTTTCTCTTTCTAAATAAATAAAATCGCATAAAAGCAAGAGCTTCCACAATGGAGTCTGCAGCAGGTGCAGAAATTATGCTTCATGAAATAAATTTGCACTGCTTAGTATTTGTTTCAGTATGCAGTCTTTTGTTATTGTTTTGAATCTTATTTATTTACTTAAATACTTAAGTTATTAGTGGTCAAATTTAACAGCCCATACAAACATACAACCATCAACAGAAAATTAAACTAAAAAAAAAAATACAATAGTCTGCATGAGATTATACCGAACTGCAAACAAAAGTGGCAAAAGCAATTAATCAACCTTAAATGAGCAAAAGCTCTAGATCAACAACAGGGCTTAAAACGAATTAAAACTTTGCAAATGGTCACAGAAATGGCTTTTTTTATTTCAAGTATGCTGAATTTTAAGAGACTTCAAACTGTTAAAATTGCAACCCAAAGACAGAAACACTGCTTATGTAGTTACTCGCTATATATATTCATGCTGCTAGAATTTTTTTTAACTTCTTCCCACCAACAACAAAAATGCAGGCCTTAAATGAAGTTTACAGTGGAAGAAGCAATGCCTTCCATTTTGTATCACAATAATCAAACTAGTCAAGTCAAAAGTACATTTTAGAACACACCAATTTGCAATATGACTAACAGTTGGGTTCTGCTTGGGATATTTTTTTTACTTTTGTGAAGTTTACTGGAACGGTATTTGCTGAAAGTACTTCAAATTTGCCATGTAGAAATCAAAAAGCACAATTTTCGTTTATGCAAAACATGTTTTGCAGGAAATAGATGGTAGAGCTGGAAGCTGGAAGCAGTTTGGATATAATTATTAGCTGTTTTACACAGGCCTTATGATAAGATGAATACACACATGAAGTAAATTAAAGAATTTCTTTTAAAGCATTATAAAATTTCAGAATGAATTATGAACACTTATGTACTAGCTAATTCACTTTCCTCACATCTTCTATTACAGACTGAACAGTACAACCTACTCCTACTATCACTGTACTCAAAAGTGACACTGTACACTGCACAGAAGGCTTTGCAACAACGAAATCTAGTTGACGCACTTCAGCAGTAACAGGACTTCCACCTTCCAAACATCACATCCACATTAAGCCTGTAGATACACTGTAGGAAATATCAAAAAGACAGGTCTCTTACAGCAGGTTTTTAAGGAAACCATTCCCATTTTTTTCTATAATTGAAGCAAACAGATGATTTGGGGGCTAATTCAACAAGAATTGTTTTCCAAATCAACATCATCACTCATTTTTTTTCATTCAGTTTTCTTTTACTGGATATGCATATCACTTTTGACTTGAAATAAAATCCAAAACAAGAGGAGGAAGAGCCTTACTCAATACCTGACTTTGACGCTGCACAAGGAAGAAGACCAAGAGCTAATTTGCAGCAAAGCCCGGAGCAGCTGTTCCATCCTGTTGGTTTCACTCATCTACTAGGTTATAGATAGTTCGACTCATCTACTAGGCTTTTGATATCTACGTCAAACGAGCTGGCCAAAAGAAACACTGAAGTTTACCATCATAAGATGACTCTCCACTAGCCTTTCACCTGCCTTTTCCATTCACATTTCTTATTTCCCAATAATCCTACTGAGCTGGGATGTCCTGATTGAGATGAAGAAATGCATGGCAAATGCTGTTGCAGACGATGCACCAGCAACCAGCGGCTTACATGCAGGCACAAAAGACTTCATCCCAACCTTGTCGTCTGCAGCCATCTGCAGACCCGTACTTCTCAATTTAAGGAGTAAACCAAACTGTCGCCAATCCCAGGCTGCAAGTTGTGGTCACTGGTGAAACAAAGGTTCTTTGACACATTGAGAAGTAATACAGTCTGAGCTGGTGAGTACCTGAGTCTGAGAAGAGAGAAACCCTCCATACACTTACCGCAGGTGGGTCCCCCAACCACCAGCCTGCTGGAGAGACCAGGGAGGAAGCTTTCAGCTGCTCCTCTGCTGGGGCTGGGCCACAACAAGGGAAGTGCACTAAATATCAGGAGGCCAAGTATGGAGCTCACCAGTAACCACGTATTGGTAGACAGGACAGGGAGAAGTGGTGGTCCCTCCTCAGGAGATCTCCAGCACAGCACATTCAAGTCCTCAAATAGTGTGAAACAGCACCGGAGAGAGACTGAATCCAACACCTCTGCCTGGTCCAATTCTGTGATTGTATTTCTTGCCCATCTCCATCATGACTCAAGTCCATTTTAGAGCTCAAAGGGTTACGCTACCGTTACACCTTGATACAGTATTAAGCAGATTAACAGAAAAGAGTGCATTAGGTGAGAAACACCCTGCACAAAGAGACATTCTACCAAGAAAAAACACTGATGCTCTCTTAAAGAACATATTTTCCCATATATTTCTGCTCTTAAGAGCTCAGGTTAAAAGTGTAAAGTGAACGCTTTCCTCACGCAGTTCAACTCTCCTTTGTGCGAAAGGCTAATTTCAGATATATCTAATTTCTCTCAGAAATAATTTCTGCACGCATTTAAATAATTCACAAGGAAAATGCACTGTCTACTGAGAGCATGATAACATTTGTTTAGATCAACCAAAAAGCCAGATGTGAGCAATACTGCAACACCACCAAAAGAAATGGGTTTAGCTAATTTTTCTCATTTGGACAGTATCTCTTTCATCAGGTCATTAGCTTCTTAAGTTTCCTTCTGTGTAAGTGTCAGGGCTATCACAAAAAGGTGCAGACTCCCGGCAGTTAGAGAGAAACGTAATGATCTCTGAACACGATAGGCAACACAAAAACCTGTTTCTGCTCTCCTTTGTCCATACAGTCTTAACTCATATTGAGGAAACACCTCCAGTCCTCATCCAAGGATCTCCCTTTAGAGAAGCCAACCTAGTTCTCGCAGTTACTGTGCCTGGAGTAAGGCTGACTTCTCAGTCTCCAAAGCCTTTCAGCAAGTGAATGGGAAGCGGTAGATAGATTAAATTAGAAGATCAGAGTTTACAGTCGTTGAGCTTCAGAAAGCAATTTACTGGCATTCTCTATTTAATTATATCAACACCTCATAACCATTAATGAATTTATCTTTACTGCACTGAGATTAAGTAACGCTATCATAAAGTTCCACAAGAAGTCTACATCTGAGCCAAGAATTATACCTATAAATTTTAGGATGGTACTTCGTCTACATCATCATCATTCTTCACAACGTTAAAAGCAGTTAATTTCAACCTCATGAGCCATGACTGCTGCCCCCTTCCCCACCTACTTAAGATAAAAAAATGTTTGTTTCTCTGTAGGCCATTCTTGCCCATTACATCCCTATTGCTGTGCTTGCCCCTGACAACAGTTTATTGAACATTAAAAAGCCAAGTATTTTTCAGTTATAGGTGGATACCCTGACATGTGCAAAACCTGCTCCTCCTCTCCAACCCACAATGCCCCCTTGAGGCAAAAGGGAAGGGAAATGAAAAAGTGGGAAAAATGAAAAAAAAGAGGAAAAAGAAAAAGAAGGAAAAAAAAAAAGACTGAACACTGGGAGAAGAGCTTTCTATACTAACAGGGGAAAAAGAAAATAAGAATTCCAACAAAGATTGTCCACACTTATGACACTCATCTTATCTTTCTCTGCTTAAGCAGTCTGTTGGGTTTTTTTTCCTGGCCTCCTTCCTGGTATGAAACTTCTGTTTACTGTTTACAGCAATTTCAGGAAGGGTGCAGGGAGGCAAGTTCTGAAATCCTTTCCCTTTACATCAAATTCTACATATACACTTAGGTAACTGGTAAAAAAAAAAAAAAAAAAAGCAAGGACAAATATTTAATTTTAACTTACGACTCTAAACAAAGCCACATTTCCATAAGGCAATCAAAGGCAGACAAACTAATATCCACAGATATGAGCAAAAGTACCAACATCTGTTTTTCATGAAAATTAATCTTTAAATCTATTATAATCTAGTGATCCCTACAGACCTCCAACAGGCATGGCCCATGCCTATTTATCAAGAATTAAGTAAGAAAGTAAAGAATTCTGGGAGGCCTTCAATTTTGTGCCTAAAATCTTGGGTTTAGGTTGCTCTACTTGAAATGTAGAGAAAGAAAGAACTGTGATTTATCTATCGTATCCCCTATGCTTTTTGTATTTTTTGTATGCATCAGAAGTACAAAAACTTTCTGGAGACAGTAATTTGCACTAGGTTAATAACTACCGGTAAGAAAGATATTGAAGAACAAAACAGATTTTCTCAATATACTGTACCATCTTCTGCTAGCAGGCACACACAAAACACAATGAGAACAAATTACATTCAGACGGTACTAATGTTCAGGATTTTAATATCGCTCTTCTTACTACAACTATATAAAACTCTCTGCATAAAGGTTACCTCTAACACATCTTCCAACTCTTAAACACATTAAAAAACACCCTTATTACATTGTACATTTAACCACAACACAAGAAAAGGTTAGCTCCCAATAATAACCTTATAAAGAAAGTACAGTATCAGTTAAATGGATTTTAAGTAAGGGTCCAAGATCATATTAGGCAGCAATTATAAGCTACAAATTGTATTTCATATCTTCAGCAAGAGTTAGCACAAGTCTTGCTGAGTCAAACCTCTGCTATAAAACCCCTTGCCACGTTTTAAATGCTGCAAGCAGCTGAGCCCTGAGGGGTTAAAGCTAATGCTAAAGGTAAAGGCTTGAAGAGTTGACCAGGTATCTCGTGGCCATAGATCTAAGCGTGTCAGTCATGGGCAAATATACCATACTGCGTTCGCCAGTGAAGGCCAGGAGTAATAGATCAAGTTCATCAGCTGTTGCGGAGCCTCCCAGGCGAAACATTATTTTCACTGTGCCTACAGCGATCTGAGCAGTAAAGGTGACACTGGATGGTGACTCACTATTTCCATCCATAGAAGGAAAGTAAACGCATTAAAAGTGTTTCTTCCAAACAACATCTCCTGACAAAGAGGCCCCCTAAGTGTCGGGAGTAAAAAGAAAATGAAAAAAGAGCCCATCCCAATCAGAAGGCCTCAAAGAAGGAGCAATCTCTTACCACAGCCCCCAGCTTAGCAAAGCAGCCGTCCTTGCAGCCTGACCTGAAGTGTCACCTACGCAAGCCAGAAGCCACCGCTCCCCGCAGCCAGGCTCTAAGGCACCTCGCCGCCGGGAAGGTCCCCCCAGCCCACCGCCCACCACGGCGGTGAAGACTTCCCCACTAGCGGAGGTCTCCAAGAGGAGCCGCTCGCTCCCTCCCAAGCGTGCGGCCAAAGCTCGGGTCTGTGTCTTGTTTTGCTACCGAAGCATTCCAGGCTGTGTCAGTTTGGATTGCAACATAAATATTGTGTAACTGCAGACTCCTTAGTTCCAATTATGGTAATACTGCAGGTGACAACGAGACAGGCATTTTTAATAGTCTGTGGTCGCATTCTGCTCCCACTCCTCTGTGACTCAGATGAAGAGAAATTCAGCTAAAGGAAATTTTGTTGATAACTGAATTTGGAGCAAAACTGCACGCCTGACAGTGACTTGGAAAAATGGTGTCTTCCTCGTTCTGGTAGTAATTTAGTGGTAACAACAATGACCCAAATGGCAGTCACTGGATAAAGAAGAGTATTTATAAAACTCTATTTAAATGATACATAAGTATAATTAGAGGTTTGGATATAAGCACTACTGATTCACAAAAAGCATAACAAGGCTCATAGTTTCAGTTTAAAATTTAATTGTAGTTACTGAAGACAGGTACTGAAACAAGAGGTTAAACCAGCACTCCAGTTAGCGCCAGGACAGTAGGTTCCATTTTTACACATAATTGAATAATATAAATGTATTCTTCTACTGAGTCATACAAAGATTCAAAGTACAAGTGCCCAGCCTGCAACTCAGGAGGACCAGTCAAGTTATCATGTAGTTTGCTCCATCCGTCACCTTTCTCAGAGCTTACAGTAACTCTCCTCTCATGTGACAACCAAACAATAAGGGGGAGGAAGAGTCTCAAGAAAAGAGAGAAAGGTCCAACCTATAGCCATACCCTTTCTAGAGGAGTACATAGGGAATTACTGGTGTTCATCCACTACGTTGCAAGCCCGAAGCTCCTGGGAAGTGCCAGACTTGCTGCCTATGGGCAGCAGCACTGATCCTGCGGCACACAACATCTGACAGTCCCAGCACAAGACGTCTGATTAGGCTGGACACCATGGATTTAAAACACGGATATATGTTCAGCTTTTAAGAAGTGTCTTTCTCATATGTCTTTGGATCCTCACCGATGATGTACCTGACTGCTGTACTCTTTAAGATTCACTTACTGAATAAATGGAAGTGAACCCTTGAAAGTATTTAAATATTATGAAAAAGCATTGATTTTTCATCTTAGTGGTAACTTGCCCAGAGCCTATCAACAGTTGGTGTAAGAACTTGTATTGAAAGCAAAACCAAAAAACGCTTGGATTTGTCTTAAATACACATAAGCGGTCCATCACCAGCCCCAGTCTATGTGGCTCTGAAGAACAGCTAAAGAGCTCGTAACTTCTCAGCCTCAGAAACCGGTTTTGAACATGAGCGTACAAACACATCCAAAGCATCAACCAACCTCAGTGCCTAAGTCAAAACAAGGAGTCTCCACATCAACTTCAGAAAATCTGGGATCGGAGCTGAAGGTCTTGGGAGAGATTTTTCAACACAAGTACGCGGCCATCCTCTCAAGTATGTCCTCTCCTGAAGCGTGAGACAGGTCAAGTTGCAAGGAGGGCACCTGCATGCCACAGGAGCTGGGCAGCTCAGTCTGAGCAGGGGGTACAGCCTGGCAGCAGGCTGTCACCAGTAGATCAAGCTGCTCCCTCACTCACCATTCCAGACCCCACTGCTGGTCCAAGTGATGCCCAGACCCCACAGCCACCCCACCGGCTGACCAGCTGCTGGGGCACGGCAAGACGCGAATGCCGCAAGCCATGCTCAGTCTGGAAATGAATTCAGACCTGGTCTGGAAGCACCCTCACCTCATTTTTTCAAGCAAGGTTTTGGAAGGGCGGGTTTTCCCATCACAACTCTTAAAAATACCTTTTGTAGATGGTGAAAGCCACCCTCCGGCACGGTCAGTTCCTGCCCAGGAGAACCCCACTCCTTGAACAGATCTGCTGCTTTAACAAAGGACTGAACGTTTTTGTCTTTACTGACTGCGCTCTTCTTTAAGATGCTTTCTGCCCCATAACCTGGCATACAGTAAATCCACCCGATACATTAATTTTCCTTCTGCCATAGCCTACTTCCTGGAAAGACATGGCTCAACATAGGAGCCCTGCTGTAGCCACGCATGTGGGCACGGGCAAATGCCGCTCCCAAAGCTGCACAGATCCACAGGAGAAACCTTTGAGCATCACCAACCCCCCCCCTAGCTGTGTCCTGCAGCTATACACAAATATTTTGGCAGTTTTACCATTTTCCTGGCTTCTCTGTGACTTGAAAGTGTGATCTGGCTCCCAAGTACAAAACCGAAAAAAACAACCAAAAAAACCCCAACTAACATTTTTACAAGGTTGCCATGTCGCAGTTCACAAGATACAAATTTCTGGTTGCTCAGGTATACTTCAAGTCCTTTCCTGGTCAATAATTAAACAGAGGCCCAAGAACAGACTGGTCACCACGTCCACTGCTAAACACATCTTTAAGTCTTCTACAAGATGTCGGTCACTTAAAATAGAACTAAATACAAAATATGTCAAAGTTTCTGTCACAATAATTTTAATTCATTTTCTTAAGCAACAGAATGTGTATGGATTTGTGACACTGTGTGAAACTTCTTCCGTATATTCCATATAGTTATCTGTTGAATTACTGACCATACGTATTCTTCAATGTACGCTGACAGTTATTGTGTACCGGGAACAATTTACAGGCATCACCACAACATTAAAAGTAATTTAAATGCATTCAAGACTGGTAACAAATGAGTCTGAATGAATTCCTGCGTGAAGGCATTTCATGATCTTTAGCAAAGCACCATCCTAATATTTTTACAGTTTTAGCACCCATATATTCCACTAATTGATTTTACATGAAGAATGATTTTTACCAGATATCAAGGAGTCCTCAGCACCCTTCCTTTTACATTCACCGTGCTCTACATATGATAATCATTTACTCCTCTACTGAACTAAACATCTTCTCCTACAAAGATGAAAACATGTTGACACAAGTGAAAAGCATAACAGCTCACCAGCTACGCATATCTTATCTCTGCAGCCTGCACACACCTGACCGCATTAGGTTTTTGTGTTTTCATTTTTAGGTCATGAGAATACTGTAAGTACTGTAATGAAACCACAATCCTGTCTGTGTTCTCTCACGGAGAAGTGCCTTGAATCATAAATATTTCAATTATTGTGTTTCAGGCTCTATAAGATACTAGCCTCTGTCTTCTAGAAACTTTTCATCCCCTTTATCTTCAAAACAGCTCTGTCCTTCCTCTGCCACAGCAAGAAAGTGATACTTTGATTTGCAGTAATTAAAAATCAATTTTCAATGCAACAACTAATAAATAAGTTTCTAAAGACACACATTGGAACTAACAAGATCTAATATTTAAGAAATGGCACTCAGTGGTGGCCAGAGCGAACTGGCGTCACTCCTGTGCCTGCCACATCTCCGCCTGACCACGTGCGTTAACACTGGCATTAAAAAAAGTTAATTATTTCTTCCCATAGATGAAGTGAAAAATTTATTTCGTGTATTGGGCATCAAAAAAAAACCACTCAGTTGTTTCTTCTGCGGAGCTGACCCCCTCTCCTCGGCACAGCCGCCCACCTCCCGGCAGCTCCTGCCCAGCCACACGTTTTCTCTGGCCTCTTTCCACAGCGCTCCCCGGCTCCCCAGTGTTTGTGTGTTGTCCCGCTCCTTTCCAAAGCCCTTTGTGGCTTCCCACCTCTAACCCTTAAAATTTCCTCTACGTTATTTGTACGTGGAAAAACTTGACTGTTTCTCATCTGATTTCCAAGCAGTTAAACGTCAACTACAGGTTTTACTACACAGGTATTACCCACCGCTTGTTTTCCTAGGTGGGTTACAATTCCGGGAGAACAACGTGCCTCCTCAACGTTAATAGTGAGAGTTGCAAAAAGAGAAATCAACAACATAATTGACAGTAACTTTTTTACAAGAAGACTTAGCACCGACCAAACAGCAAAGTTTAAATGGTGTTTAGGGATATTCAACCTCTCTTAAATTTTCTTCGCTGTTCCTGGGCTAATTCAAAATCAACACCTGATAGATCCTTAGCACAGCCTTATGCCTGAAATAATAACCTGGCAACTCTGCGATTGGAGTTTCACCAATCACAAGTTCCTTGCAAACCGAATTATCCAATTTGGCCCTGTTAGAGAAGCCACGCAACTCAGCACACTTGTACAGCCATTCTCCTTCCTTCCCTCAAAGGACACATCACTAAAACCACAGTGCTAATATCCACCAGGATCACACTGTTTTAACATATACATGTGTCAAAACCGTAATTTGTCAAATTATGTCAAATATATAAATTCAAATTACATCACATACATAATTAATATTTTTAAAATAGGTATCAGGTTGGTTCAAGTTGAAATAAGGAAGATGGATAATTGAATAACTCAGTATTTAAATTTACTTAGGAGAGAAATTCTGACCAAAGCTGCAAAATATGCATCGCGTTGTGAGAGAAAAATTAAATTATTCTAATAGGACGATGTATCTTCTTTCAACAAAAAATCAAAAGGTATAAGAAATTTTTAATTCAAATGTAAATACTTCTCCAAAGAAATAATGTGCTTAGAAAAACACAACAAATTCCTAGTTATATATAACGATATACCACCTAGCCTCAAAATGCCACTCTTCAAATGAATTTCCAATTTTGGGCCCAATAGTAGAGAGTATCTCCCACAGGGACAAGGTTGGCACAGGCCCACTGGAATCTCGGTCGTCCTCGCAACATCCTGGAGGCAAACCAGCTGAAACAGGGCTGAGATCAGCAATTTATAGACATACTTAATGTGATGGAATTTGCAGCCGTGGTCCAATGCACAGCAGAGGTCCAAAGGACCAGTTCACTGAGCAAAGGATCTGCAGCATCTCTGTGGAACCTGCAACCACCAATGGGCTGGAACCTTCTCAAAGCAGAGACACCCCACCACCCGCTTTCAGTACCTGCTGCCCATAGGATGGAGGGAGAAGACCAAAGTCTCTTGGCAAACAAGTAAGCTCCACGGATAAGCCAAAGCCAGCCTGTGAACCCCAAAGAGGGCTTGGGTTTTATGATGGAGATCCGCAATCACTCCTTCCACCCCAGACGAGCCATCACAGGGCAGCAGGGGGACAGAGCAGAAAATGTCGCTCCTGCAGGTTGAATGCAGGTGCTGCCTGTGCCTTAAACCGATCTGCCTGTCGTTCCCTCGCACAGCCTGATCAATCAGAAACTCATCTGCGTTACCTGTAGCCACAGCGAAGCTCTCTGCCCGCCGTGGGGCACGTCGAGGGTACAGCTCGTGGTGTCCAAGGGAATCGGCTCTGCCCTCAGCAGCCAGCCTGACTAACGTACGTATTTAAATAAGAAACAAACGGCAGCGAAACCCCTTCCAGCTCCAGACATGTGATTACTATTTGCAGGAAGAAGAAATAACTAACTAAACGGATAAAAAGTTAAGCCTACAATGTTCTTATTCCCCCTCCTGAACAACTTCTGCAATTTCCTAAAAAGACTTAAGATAGTTAATAGTATAATACAATGTGCTTAACATTTTAATTTCATCTTCCTTAGAACAGGAACTGAAATCGTGATATTAAACACAATTCCACGCATAACTCACTCCTCAAAATTTACTTTCCAACACCACCCCAAACTACACTTTGGTGAACCGATAAACATCGTAGCAACTGTTCATTAAAGAGATTATTTTCAGTTACTTCAGTGATGACAGCATAGGCGAGCTATTGCTGGCACTTTTAAATCCAGCTTTCTGACACAAAACATGATCTTGCCCTTAAAACACAAACCCAGTAGAAATGGAGGGGGAGAAAGGCAGAAAAGCCAAAACAGATGCAAATCTTACATGAAAGGATAGATGCCTCTCATAATTTGCAGTAAACATCTTGGCAGATTTTTAAAAGTAGTAAGTGCAATGAAACTAGTGAGAGCCCCAGAAAGGAGGAAAAAAGATGATCAGTGTTAGATGATACTTGTGGGATCGCTCCTTGTTTTTATGTCAATCTACAAGTTTTGAAATTTCAGCTTAAAACTACCCTTGGAAATGGTTACAATGAGGTAAGTGTGCTCATTCTGTGAAGGAGCAAATGTGGAAGAAAACTTCCAAACTATTAATAATGAACCACAAAATAGGAATTTTATGATTAACCATAATTTAAGAGGTTAGTTTATTACAGCTAACCTTTTCTATAATTTCACCTTTTTTATTCAGTTTTCCTGGTGCCACTAATTTACGCATACAATCAAGAAAGATCTCAAGTCAAAACAGGACAAGGAATGGGAATCTAAATGACAAATATTTCTTCTAACAAGGACTAGTTGAGAGGTACGCTACAGTGGCTGTGAAAAAAAAATAGGTAATTTGCATTGCTTCTAGACCCACTAGCTGTCACAAAATTTAAAAAGAGTAATCAGTTCGAGTGTACCAAAAATTATTATTTTGCAACAAAGCTGATAGCATTTTTCAGTTTGACCGTGATTTGCAATTTTCTCCAGTCAAAATCATTCCATGGGTACTTCTCAGTGACCTATGTCCTAAATCATTTTCAATTCCTACAAGCAAGTGACCTCTTCACGATCTGACTCACAAAGAAAAAACATGATGACTCCCATGAACCATTCTTTTTCAACCACCATCAGAATTTAATTTCTCCAAAATAAACCTGGTAAAAATAGAAATGGAACAAAAAGAGTACTCAGTGTTCAAGAAATATTAATTAATCACCCTATCAGAAAGATAGATAAATACCAGCTCTCACATTTTGGTGATGAAAAAACAAAGAGGTTAAGTGACATTTTCAATGACACATAGCAAAACACTGCCACAACACGGATCACATCTCAGAAGTTTTCTATTGTTTTCAGCCCACTAGCCTTGAATAACTCCTGTGCATGCAATGCTGAATCAGGTATATTCCTCAGAATATAAAAAGCTTATTCTAGCTCACGTAAATCAGTCCAGGGAAAAAAAAAAAAAAAAAGCTTATGCTACAGTAATTTTGTAAAATACATTTGAGTCCAATAAGAACTTTTCTAAAAAAGCACTGGAGTCTGACAGGAATGCTTCTAAGCAAATACACCTTTAATCCTAAAATGTTAGTTTCAACACATTCTATTAGAGAAAGCATTTAAAAAATGTATAAGCAACAGATGACTACCGGAAAAAAAACAGTCACTTCAAAAACATATGAAATTCAACACCTGACTATTGTACAAACCCTAGTGCAGCCTTAAAATAGTACCATGTATTCACTAACTAAAATATCTTGAATTTAATAAATTTCTTTTACTCTTCCTCACACTCGAAAAACTCTAATTTGGTTGGTCCCTATAGACTCTTTGGTAATTTTACACAAATCTTCACAAACAGAAAGCTACAAAACATTTAGGTTTTTTCCTCTCTTAAACATTATTAACACCTCACAGTAGCAAAGATCTTGTGACACAACCCAAGAATCACTGAGGTTAAACAAAAAACAAAGAAATACCCAAATATTTATACAATTGATTCTCCTTAAGCTTTCTGGCAAGGTTACTGTTAAATCTTAAAGCCTACACCAACAAGGCCTCACATGAAACAGTGTATTTCAGGTGCTATATATTAATAAAATAAATTAGAATGTCTAATTACATATCTTTTGTATGTCACTAAGTGACCTACCAATTGCCATGAAGGTTACTATATGTGTTTTGGAAATGGGATATTTGAAACACTCTTTCCTTTCCCTCAACCATTTAGTAATCTACTGTTCTCAGTAGTTAAATGAATGATTTAAGTATACAAAAATGCTACAGAACACGACTGTTTTGTAAGAACTACACTAAAATACCAAATTACTGCAAAACAGGGGTCTTTTCCATATCTACATTTAATATGAACAAATTATTATAGTCAGGAAAAAACTTAAATTAAGAATAAATACTAATTTGAATGCTAAAATCTATATCTCACTCAAAAGCATTTAGTGTAGCATTAGAGAAACCGATTTAATAATTAATCATATTTTCTTTACAGTAATATTACTAGCAGTAATGTTCTTCCTTAATGGTTTTAAATTACCTAGCATGGGGGGAAAATAAAAATAAAATTAAACCTGTCAAAATCTCTTAAAACTTTGTCTCTGACTTCTCTTCCCCCCCCTACAAATTACCGCGGGTATACAGACACCGTGCGCAACTTCCCAGTCCCACATTTGTAAGAAAATTTCCAAGGGCCTGATCCAAGCCCATTGAGTCAACGGAGCGATTCCTACTGATGTCAACGGAAAGATTCCCACTCACTTGAGCAAGTTTGGGGTAGGGGCTTTTATGCAGGGAAAAGGCGGAGGGGAAATCCTCTTTGGAAAGGGAACTTTTGTGTTTCTCTCTGTAAGAAAGTACATAAACAAACAGAGCTGCTTAAAAACCAGAAGTGATTCCCAGGTAGAGATCACTGGCTGTTCGTCCATCTGCAGCTCTCACTCTTTAGGGGCAGATGATGATACTGTAAATGTAAGCCGGTTACTTTTGAGATGATTTTTCCCCGGAGACCACACCAGCAGCCCCACTTTCCCTCCGGGCTCCTCTCCCCAAGTTTTAAACGCGTCTTTTCCTGCCTGCACCGCCTGCCCGCCCCGCAGCCCGGGATGAAACCCCCATCCCGGGACCTCACCGCCGACCAACTGCGGGAAAGGGAGAGGAATGGCCTCACGCAGCCTCTTTACCTTCGCCGGGCGAGCTCAGTTGGGCGGCAAGCGGCTTTCCAGCAGGTGAAGGCCGGCGGAGAGCCGCGCAGCCTGCGCACCCCGCGCTCGGCGCCGCAGCAAGCGGAGCGAGGAGGCACCGGCGCCGGCCCCTTCCCTTCCCTCCTCTCCCTGCCCTGGCATTCCCGGCTGGAAAAGCAAAGCCCCGCACGCCTCGCCGCCGCGGGCTCGCCGCCTCTCCCCGCTCCTCCAAATTAAACTTTCAAAACTTTCCCAGGTCCCGCAGTCCTCTGGAATTTCAAGAGCCAATTTCAAGGGAAGGCCCCCACGCACCAGCCACGACGGAGGCCGCCTCCGGAACTCCGCAGCTCTAACATCATTATTTATTAATCCTTGGGTTTAGGCTTTTTTTTTTTTTTAATGTCTTTTGTGGGGAGGTGGGGGGCGACGCCGTTCCCCGAGCAGCCCGAACAGTGCCGGGAAGCCCCGCGGGCACCCCCGCGGCCCTGCGCTTCCCCGCCCACGCCAGAGGGGGAGCCCCGGGGCAGGGGGGCGCGGGGCGCCCCGAGGGGGCGGCCGGCGGCGGCAGCGGTGGCCCCACCGCGCCGGCGGAGAGGCGGGGGCCGGGCCGGGCCGGGGCGGGGGTGGGGGGTGCGCTTTCTCCCTCCGGCAGGCAGGCAGGCAGCACACAAAGGAGAAACGTGACACGTTTCTTCACCCGGGCTGTCTGCTGGGGAGGTCTCGGGGAAAGAAGAAAAAAAAAATCAAAAGAGGGAAAAGAAAAAAAAAAACAGCCCCACACGGGGAGGCGAGCCGAGGATGGCCGAGCCTCCCCGGCACACGCTCCCTCGGAAGCCCGGCCCCGAGCCCTCCCCGCCTCGCACTTCTGTCCCCGTACCGGCAGGCTACAGGTTGTTTGTTTTTAACTACGGGGGGCGAGGGGGGGGGAGGGGGGTGTGCGCGGGTTGCGCGGCCCTGCGCGGTGGGAGGAAGGGCAGGAGGGTGGGCGCCCGCCCCGGGAGATTCGGGGGGAGCCACCGCCCCGCTGCCGCGGCCGGTCGGGTCCGCCGGGTTGGGCAGGGAGAGCCCGAACTCCCGAACTCTGGCCGGGGCACCGGCCGCCTCCTGCCGCCGAGCGCCTCCCCCCCACCCCCCAACTTCGCTGGCGCTGCATTTTTGGGAGCGGTGCCCCCCGGGTGCCGGGAGACCTGACACATGTCACTCCCGCGGCCGCGCCGGCCGCGGCCAAACTTTCCCGCGGCGGCGGCAAGTCAGTGAGCGGCGGCGGCGGGGGAGGGGGGACGGGGGGGAGCGGGTGGAAGCAGCAAGTCACACCGGGGAGCGGGGGGAGGAGGGGACGAGCGAGGAGGGGGGGAACGGGGGGGGGGGGGGGGTAGCACTTACCGGGAGGAGACACCGTGCGGGGCGTCCCGGCGAGCTGACACCGAGAGAAAGGGCGAGCGGAGCCGCGCATGCAAAGTCTCTGCGGGCGGAGCCACCGCCGCTGCCGCCGCCGGGACGCGCGGGCCGGGACGCGCGTGGGCGGCGCGGGGGCCCTTCCGCGGGCGCGGAGCAGCGCGCGCCCTCCCGCCGGCTGGCTCTTGCCCCGGCGCTAGTGGGGGAGCCGCGGTCCCGCTCTCCCTCCCCCGGCGTGCGGGTCCGCCCGTGTGCGGAGTGTGCCGCCTGTGTGTATGTGTTTTGTTGGGAATGCGAGGAAAAAAAAAAAAAAGAGTAAAAAAAAAAAGAAAAAAAAAACCCGCCGCTGCACACACCGGCTCCTTTGGAGAAAGGGGAGTGAGAAGGGAGCCCTCACATGATCGCGAAGTGGCCTGCACAGAAGTGCTAATAATGCGCGGGGGTGGGGGTGGAGGGTTGGGGGGAGGGTGGGGGGGGGTGATGGCAACAAAAAAAAAAAAAAAAAGTGCGGCGGGACGCGCTGGGCCGTGCCCCGCTCCGCTCCGCGCCTCCCCCGGCCCGTCCCCGCCGGAGCCGGGTGCCGCGGGCCGCGGCGGGTCCACCTGCTATGTCAACAAACCGTCGGGGAAGTTGTTTGCTCTCGGCGGCTGGACCCCTCCCCGCCCCCGCTCTCCACTCCCCCCCCCCCCCCCCCCCCCGCCGGCGCTCTGCTCCTCCGGCCCCGTTAGACACAACGAGTTTAGCAGACGGGCAGAAAACAAAGCCGGGTGTTGTGCCGGCCGTGCCGGCTGCCTGCAGCCTGCTGGCAACCCTCGGGGTGCCGCGGCACTGGCGGCCCGGGGGACCCGCGTGGGGAGGGGGCGGCGGGGCAGGGCAGGCCGCCCCGGCGGCGGCAGCACTTTTGCCGAGGGGGCACGCGTGGGCCCTGAAACTTTCTTTCTTTCACCCCCCCACCCCGACATTTCGGAGCAAGGTGCGGGAGCCCGCAGCGGGAACCGCGTGTCCGGGGGCTATCGCTCCCCCGGGGAAAAAACACTTTCTCAAGCGATTCCCGAGTCGGGGAAAGGGAGAGGGGAGAAGTGCCGGCATCGTGGGTAGGGAGGGGAGAAGCCGGTCCGTGTCCTCCCCCGCGGTCCTCGGTCACTCGTCGCCGCGGCCGTGCTCGGATGGAAGGACTCGCGTGAGCGCGGGTGGAAGGACTCGCGTGAGCGCGGCCGGAGCGTGGGTTTGCCGAACTGGGAGCCCAGCGCGGCCACCCCGGCCCCCGGCTTTCCGCGCGGTTTTGAATGAGAAAGGCTCCCCGTGACCCGCCAAGGGCCGGAATCAAAAGTGACTTGTCACTCAGAATTAACAGGCACCGCATTTATTCCATAAAATTTAAAAAAAACCACACACACACAAAAAAACAACTTCGCCGCCCGCTGCTCCAAGGCCAAGCGGGAGACTTGCCCGCTGCCCGCCGCCGCTCAACCCCCGGGAAGGCCGGCGGGAGGCGGGGGGGCACCGGGCACCCCCGGGATGAAGGGGGGGTAGCTTACCGCGGGGGCGGAGCCGCCGCAACTCGGGGCCCCTCCGCGCCGCTCCGCGCACCCTCCCGCCCGGCGGCGGCAGCGGGTCCGGGGCCCGGCCGGGGGCCGGCGGGGCCGGTGCGGGGCGGCGGCGGGGCGGCGGGCAGCCAATGGGGCGCGGCCGGGTTCGGGAGGTGAAAGTTCAGCGCCGGGGCAGGCTCGCCGCCGCCGCCGCCGCGGGGGCGCGGCGCTGCCGATGGGTGGTCGTAAAATTTATTTATTTGCTACTCGCCACTCTTTTGTGTCGCCCCCCACCCCCACCACCCCCACCACTACCACCATCCCCCGCCCCGTCGCTGCCACCGGTTACCGGGGAGCTGCTGGCTGCCGCGGCGGTTTGCGAGCGCAACGGTTGCGGGTGACACTGGCCGCACACCCCGCCGGCCGGCGGGACAAAGTTTCCGCCGGCAGCCGCCCTCCGCCGCTCCGCGCCCCGCGGGACGGCGGGGCGGGGAGGGAAACGGCGCCGGGCTGCCCGCGCCGCTCGCCGCCGGCCCGAAAACGAAATCGGGCGCCGCGGGCTTCGGCCGCCGACGGGCTCCGCGCGCACGGGCGCGGGACGCCGCGGGGGCGCGGGTTGCGCGGCCCGGTGGGCGCCGGGGCCCCCTCCCCGCGCGGGCGGGGATGCGGGGCCCGGGGGGACAGGCGGGTGTCCCTCGGGAGCCGGCGGCGGCGGGCGGGCAAACGCCGGTACCGGCGGAGGACGCCGCGCCGGGCACTCGTTGGGAGGAGACCCCGCCGTACCCGAACAGGCGGGGCGGCGCGGCCCGGAGCAGGGGCACCCCCAACTTCGTTGGACGGCCGGCGGCGGCCCCGCACGGACGGACGGGCGGGCGGGAGGGAGCGGCGGCAGACGGCTACCCCCGTGGTCGGCCCGGGCCGCCGCCGTCGGGCCGGGCGCCCTCCGCTCCCGCAGCGCTGCCGGCCCCGTCCCCCCAGCGCCTGGGCAGCGCCTTGTCTTTAAGGAGCTGTGAAATGCCCCCCTGGACGAGACGGACCCCGCGGGCGGCCCCTCTCTGGTGGGGAATAACCCACGGGGGCCAACGCGGCTGCCGAAATGCTTCGGCGTTGCGCGGGCGTGCGCGGCTCGCCGGTCCCACGCAAAATCAGAGCTAAACAAACACGCGCTTTCCCGACTCTTTTTTTTTTAAATTTTTTATTTTATTTTATTTTATTATTTTACAACGACAATTACGGCGTAAAATACATAACTGGGCTTTCTAATGAAAAAGGCTGGTGCGTTTTATTTGTTCCTGTTTACGGCTCGAGATTTCATCTGCACAATTGTATTGTATTTCTCGCTTGAAATAAACCGCTTCGAAAGCGTCTTCCTTTAATTAATTTAATGTATTTTCTCCGTGCAGCTGGCAGCGTTAGGTGTCGATCAGACTGCCATTTTCCATTAGGATTGTTTAGGAAGCAAACAAGAAAACAAACAGACTCCTCTTCTAAATAGGTTCGTTCCCCTTCCTCCCCACGCTTGGCTCCCGAGACACTTTGGGAAGAGCAGAAAATGCTGTTTTTAACCGAAGTCAAATCGAGGAGAATCTGTATTACAACATCAAAGCGAATGGAGACGTTACAAAATTGGTGGAGTTACACCACCATCTGTCGTTAAGCTTCGGGACTACAAAAGTTCAGACATATAATAAATCTTAATGAGCGCTGGCAACTTTCTTTTTTTCTCTTTCCTCTAGAAATCTTGCTTCCGTGGCAGAGTCGGTTTCGCAGCGTGGGTTGAGCCTCCCGAGTGATGAGTGGCAGAGTGCCCGTGTCCATCACAACCTCTTCCATCCTCCGCTACTTGCCACGCTGTGCCCCGCCAGGCCCAAGGGTTGGTGCCAGCACGTGATGGTCCAAGACAGTCGCTCTTCAAAATGCAGAGGCACTCACACTTCACCATACTTCTTGGCCTCAGGAGGTTGCATTCATAAAAAGAAAAAGCAAAAGCAAAGTTTAAATTATAAAGAAAACCACACACACACACACAAAAAAAAAAAAAACAAAAAAAAAACCCGAACCCTTAACCAACAATCCTCCCCAAAATCACCACCAAAACAGCCCAACCCAGAGCTCATATCTCTCCAGTGGTAGGATTATTCCATTTTAGATACTGTCCCCCTGCAAAGCTGTCGCCTGAAAAGGAATATATAAAAAGCACACCTTGAGATAACGTCTGTGAAGAAGCTGTGGTGTCCTAATGCTACCTCTGAATACTCTTAAAATTTCAAAACCTGTAAACAAATACTTAGGAGAAACATACAATTATTTTATATTCCCCAATGTAAACATGGTACCTGCTTTGTGAAGTTGTCCATGTGAGAGCTCCCCATCAGACTTCAGCTCTTTCTAAATTCTTCAGTTAAATGTCTTGAAAATGCCCATTTGCCGTAGTTACCAAAGAATCAAGAAAGAAAATCCTTTGGGATTTTCTGGGTACTGGTGTTCCCTGTGTTTCAGAGGATAGTTGCTACTCAGAGTGAGCAACATGCAAGCAGGGATCCTCACGGGACCTTGCCATGAAAACCATCAAGTTTATCATTATTTTGTCACAGTTCCTATTTTAAGGCAGGTGTGGTTGAGTAGGTATTGATCCAAATGGGGTGCTGTAGGGAGTGGTTATCATCAAAAGTGAACTTTCAGGTTGTTTCTCTTCCACTGTGGAAATTCA
This sequence comes from Rissa tridactyla, assembly GCF_028500815.1. Classification (NCBI taxonomy): domain Eukaryota; kingdom Metazoa; phylum Chordata; class Aves; order Charadriiformes; family Laridae; genus Rissa; species Rissa tridactyla. The sequence continues at coordinate 190,340,523 of NC_071466.1, read as the reverse complement.
GGGCTTTTTTACCTGTCTTCAGCCTGACATTTTGCAAGTGCTCACAGTCCTTATACTGTAATTAGCACTAGGCATTTCCCAGTACTACTGTGAGGTGAAGATGGCGGTTTAACATGTTCATACAAATCCTGTTTCCCAATCTCTTTCCTTCTCCCAGAGAAACTTCAGTTTCCTATATCCTACCAGTAGCTGTTGATACTCGGAAGAAAAGTTCCACTTTTAGCTTATTGACATGTCAAAAGAGAGAAACTCGTTTCCTCTGAAGCTATACGTTCATGGGCTGTCTCATAAAATGTGGAATTATCCTACAGGCAATAAACACTTTCAGCATTCCTTTGTCTACTGGGTTATTTTCACGCTATTTTGAAAAAAACAACCAAAACACAAGCATCAAAAACATTTTCTACCTTCTCCATAGTCAGCTAGGCTCTCATAACCAACTGAGGTCTTTGAATCGACATTAAAAGCTAAGGTTTCTGAACTGGTGAGAAAAGCGTTTAACATTCACCTGATTGAAATAAATCTTGTGACACTTTCTCAGCTTCTAGAAACAGCTAGGCCATTACAACTAATTACTGATTTAGGAACGTTTATTAAAAAACCTGTGTCCAAAAACTCACTGATTATCTCAGTGTTTGTACTGCCTCCAGTTTTATATATGCGTAATTTAATTTTTAGATTATTCAAAAGACATTATAGCAGCAACCAAACTAAAAAAAAAAAAAAATCAAATAATTAATTGCTGCTAGGGAAAAGAAAAACAAAGCATGGTGCTCAAAGTTGCCTTGCTCAAATTGTAACGAGTGCTGCCCAGAACAGTTCTGACTGAAACGGAGCCACTCTGATTTCTTTGATAAAGGGGAAAAAAAGCTGTGCAAATCTTCCACTCGATTTCTGTATTGGAAAAACATGTCAGAATTTTTGACATTATATTTGACATCTATGTATAAGGATGACCCATACATCTTTCTGGATTCTTTTCCTATTTTGTGGCCAGGTTTGGAGGAATACGCCATGCTGACATTTCGCGTCCTGGTCCCCAACCATTAGTTGCATATATGAAAGTCTTATTGAGCCAGAGGTGAGGAAAGTTTTAAGACTGCTAAACCTTTTGGTGAGTTTCCGAAGTATAACCTGGGGAGCAGTATCACAAACATACATAAACAAGTAGCTGCGTGAGTCCCATGAACAGCTCATAACTTCTGGAAAGTTTGGCATCTGACCTATATGGTGGTGCTAAAGTTTAGGCACATGAATCTAAGACTGCAATCTTCCAAATCCTTGTTCGGCTCCCAAGGAGTTAACATTGATAAGGTGCCAGTCATGCTCCTTAGCCTCCTAAGATACCGCTTCTGAAAATACTCAAAATAACAACCATCAGAGTTGCGCTGAAAAGCTTGGTGGGTTCCTCAGCCTAACCAGCCTCCTAAAACTAGGCATCCTCTGTGCAGCTGGGCATTAAATTGTAATTAGGTAAAATGCCCAATCAGTCCTTAGGGCGGGAACTGACCCAGGTCTCCCCGTTCCTCAGGAAGCATCCCACCCGCTGGGCTGCGTGCCCACCCTTCTCCCACTGCTCCCACCACTCTTGGACCCTTGTTCTGCCAAGTGACACTGCGGCCCCACTCCAGACCGACCGAAATCAAGTGTTTAGGTCATGGCCCTGGGAGGTGACAGGTGGCTTAGGTCCAAGGAGGGTCTAGGAGCCAATTAGAATAGCATAATAATTTAGTTATTGTGTAAAAAAAAAAGATATTGCAGCAACTCCCCTTTCCTGTCATGTTTCAAACCGTCAGTGAGAACACCTGCTGCTTTTATGAAACAGACCACCAATCTCCAAAAGAGGATTCAGGGCTCTGAATGGCAAAATAGCGGGGCATGTCAACCCCAAGAAGGGCAGCAGTTAGGGCAACGTTCTCTCTTCAGCCTGTTCGGCAATTTCATCGAGCGCCTCAGAGCACTGGCCGCTGTGAATGTCCCTCCAGGGTTCCCAGTTTCCTCAGCCTGATGCACAGGCAGCCCAGATGCCCATCTCGAGGTTATGGAGTATATGGGACTGCATGTAGGGACCAGGTAAGTCAAAAGGCAAGCTCAGCAGTGAAAATGGAATCCTGACTGTAAAACAATGAGTCTTCACAAGTTCCACCCATGTCCGAAGTCCAGCCTTTCCTTGTCTATCTTGTGCTCATTTATTTGCATTTTTCCCCTTCTTGACTTCCTCAGAGCAAAACACAGGGACTTGCAGAAATGTTTCAAGACACAAGGACTTGCAGAAATGTTTCATTAAGGCTGACAGAAATCTTCCTGACAGGCGGCTTTTCCTCTTTTATTTGTTGTGTTGCTCCCACTCTGCTCTTCCAGCTGCAGTACTTTCTCAGCCCTCAGCAGAAGGTTGTGTAGAAGCATCTCTGCCACAAGTTGTGCTCCCGTGGGAAGCCTCGCCTCCAGATGAACTGCTCCAGCCTCACTAAAAACAAACAAGGTGCGTGGGTTGGTAGAGGAGTAAATGAGGAGTAAATGAGTGGGCTTCTTGTGGTAAAGCAGCACAAGGCCTCTGATAGACTTGGCCCACAAAGTCCTCACAGGGCACACCTGAGTTGCCCATGGGTTATGGTTTGCTCTCCCAGAGCGGAAATTCATCTGCCGGAACCTGAATTTTGTGGAGGGAAAAAACAAGCTTCTGCTTTACAGAAGAAAGCAGGATCAATTCTGTTCTCTTCCAGCCCCAAATGTAGTTTTCAATACTAATGTTAAACTGTGACATTCTGACAACAAAAGAGCACGTAGTTATTTTCTGGCTCTTTCTTCTTAAGCTAAAAATGCTTACATTTAGGGAAATATATTTGGTAACCAAACAACAATTACAGCTGTATCTGGACAATGCTTTCCTTTGGTACCACAGACACAAGGACCACATTAAAGATGCAAAATTACGTTCAGTTTCGTGACGTTTACACATCTGTAACAACATTCCAGGCATTTTGTCAGTATTTAGGGTTAGGGGGATGGAGCTGTCTTTTTAGAAACCATTTCTATGTCATACACACAAATTAGCATGTATTAAGTAGTCATCTTTCCGCCCACAAGCACTTGTGTAGAATTCATGGGTTTGGGAAGTAAATTGAAAGCAGACCGTGGATGTTAACAATATGGTTAGATACAGGAGTTAGACGCTAGTCAAACACTAAATAAACAAGCCCCATTTTTAGGTTTATTTAAGAGGACTGCAGGGACGCAAACCTCAGAATATGTATTTTTAAGGCAATAGAGATGCTGCCTTGTAGATGTGAATTATGGAGTTCTGTGACACAGGCACAGCAGAGTAACCTGTTTTCTAAACTTGTACAAAACTATAATCAAACAAATGGCAAAATACTACTTGCTCCCTTGGCATACCACTTGTCACTTTCCTTCAAGAGCAAAACCTGCTTTTTTATTGCTGCAGCTCCACAGCCAATACAGCTAGGAGGAGAATCAGAGAAATTTGGGATCACGCACCATCAACACAGGTGGGTATCATGGCACTGCACGTTAGTCTGTCAGTTATTTTTGCTCATTGTGTAAGAAGCAAAGCAGTAGGCAAGGATAAGTGACTCAGAAAAACAGACATTTGTATGAAGGCAAGCAGTTTACCAATTTTGTAAGCAGTTGTTTAGAATCATAGAATTGCCTAGGTTGGAAGGGAGCTTTCAGATCATCTAGTCCGATCATCAAAAGATTCCAATTCTTTTAAAAAAAAGAATTCTTAAAGAAATTTATTTTATTTACACAGTTTAATTTTTTACTGTTAGACATAATTTGTTTTCATGGTAGCATACTGCAACTACACCCAAATCCGTTCAGTAATTCACAGTTCCTGATTGCAGCTGAAGGCTGGAACCATTCTAGCTCCTGTGGTCCATGTTCCCAAAGATGAGCCTCCGGCTGAAGCTTAATCTAATTTTTGGAAAGCGTGTTCCAGAGTCAGCTGCTTGAGCCATAAGCACCTTCCTACCTCAGTCCAACCATCCAGCAATTTTGTGTGCATTTGCTGGAGTGCTTTGTTCCTAAAACTTGTCAGGGAGCATCATAGCTGTCAAAGACAAGTCAACATTTTCTCGTCGAGGGGATGATTCTTCCATCCGTGAGCGTCCTTTATGTGTCAGACTTTCAAAAGAAGTCACCTCTTTAGGAACTAAAACAAGTGACCAGTCCATGCTAAAGAAGTCAGTACCTTTCAAAGAAATCAGATCATCAAAGGGTGCAGCTGAATCTTGGAAATCTGGTCTTTAAAAGTACTTAAATGGATGCTGACTTCTTAAAAATCTCTTCCAGTTGGAGTTGCCGCACATATCAAATTCTGAAATTCTTCTTTATTGAAAATCTAACGCTGCAGCATCCTGCTACACTATGCGGATGCACAACCCCCCTTTATTTTGGACCTACTCCAAATCTGTGTGAAAGAAGGCAAAAGCAGTAAGTGCCCATTTGAAGAATTACCTGGACTGCCCATATGTCTGCGTACTTCTTACAGTAATTTATTGAATTTAATATAACAGGTGAACTGGTGCTACTCACTGTAATAAAGGTTTAAGAGGGATTATTCTAGGAGATCATCTGCTAGTTTGTTCGTGGATTTTGGTGGGGGCCGGTCTGGGCCAAATATAAGCATTAACTGAAAGCTTACCTTTTTTACCATTTAAGTAATGCAAGCATTACTTAAAATCTGCAGAAAGATTGCTGATTTTGCCACGACTATGACCAGCTGACTGCAAAGTGTACAGAGACAAAAAAAAAAAATTAAAATATAAAGGTCCTTAATAAATAAGAACAATAAATCAACAAGGTACCTCTTGTATTCTTTATACTGATATGAAATTCAGTTCATGTTATAGTAGTCTGTGTTTGCGTCTCACAGACTATTTCAAGTGTGTAACTAAATTCTAGAAATAGGGAAATAGTTTGGCATTTCAAAAAATATAAAACCAGCAAGGATTTTTTTTTTCTTGAGAATTAAGCTTTGGCTTCATTTTGGGCAAACAGGTTTGAAAGGACTTTAAGTGTTGTGGAGAGACTTTAAAATAGTAGTTAACCATCAAAACAACCCTGAACAGTTGCTGCACTGTCCTTAGCTAATTATCGCCCTCTACCCACACCAATGGATACATAAGCAACTATCCTATGTTATTTCAGCACTGAATTAACCCCCACATCAGAACAGAAACGCTGATTTTGAATGAAATTCAGGTACTGATAGCAGAATAAAAGACCAAATTCTCTACGGTACCTCAGTGTCAGGAGCCTGAATGCCAAACAAGAAATTTATGAAATGAGTTTGTCTTAGTTGGCCGGAAACCTGATGGGAATGTATATACATGATTGGATTATTAAAATGAATGTTGTAACCTCCTTAGGAAAAATGTAAAGCAGGTAAGCAGAATAAAGAAGGTAGTCAAACCACCGCATTTTAGGCACTTCCTTAGATACCTATTTTATGAATGTTTTGGTCTGCTTAGATTTCTTGAATTGGGAGATGAGACAGGAGATTCACGTTGATGCTTTGAATCCCCATAGTGTATTTCTATTGAGTATAGGGAATGAAACAAACTATCCTTCAAGATTAAAGACCAATTTTGGCTAATATGTGCTATAACTACCCCACTGAGTAGAAGAATGGCATCATGTGTTTCCATGTCATGACAAATTGCAAACAAGCAAACACTAATGTGTGAACGTCTTAATGGAGGAATAGGGAGGGTCCGCTGCAGAATCGTATCCTTTAGCAGTACCTTAAGTACCCATCTGTAGCAATGGAGGAAGAAAGATTGTATTAAAATGAGTAAGTTCAACCCAAGTTTAATGAAATGGGATTTAACGTTGCCACTTCTAAAAAATGCAATAAAGTTTAAAGGGAGGGTTACTCTTACCAGTAATAATTTCCTGACTCAGAGAGTTGCATCCACCATAAGATGGAATTAGGGGACAGTGTCATATAAGGAAAAGGCGGTCATCGAATTAAAAATTACAAAGATAAAACAGAATCATTTGATTATAGCACATGATGAATAAACATCAGTTTTAGAGCAACAGAAGAGGACAATAAGCAGCAGTTACAAATGCTAGAGATTTTAAAATAAACAGGCATAGATAATTGATATTTGAGAGCCTTAAAAGAGTGGGATGAGGTTTTTGCTTTGCCATTAATATAGATTTCCAGTAAATCTGGCAAAACAAAGGAAGTTCCAAAAGAATGGAAGAATGCAAAAGCTCTAGCTGTATTTCTAAGTGGCAAACAGGACAGCGTGGATAAGCTTGTCAGTCTGGTATCAGTCCCGAACAACGGATGGAACACATGCTAAAATGATACATGGGAAAAAGGAATGCAAAATGTGCACAGGATATTTGCTGGGAGGGGCTGAGGATGAAACAAAGGGCCTGTGTTGGAAGAAAACGGGACTTCTAAAAACCCACAGGGAACACGACAGATAATCAACCGAACAAAATCCTTGCTCAGGCCTGAGTGTGAGGCTGTGATCAGAAGGAATGTATGTCCGCAGTCCTAGAGAGAAGATTAAAACTTGGAAAAAGGCTAAGGGAAGAGAACAAGAATTCAAACAAATTTAAAACCATGTATTGCAATATCTACAAGCCAGTATGTTGTGAGAATAGAGGGGTCTTCACTATAGCGGACAATGTGTAAGAGATTCCAAAGGACGGTGTGGTGGTTTGGGCATCTGCAGTGAGACAAAATCAGGGTAGAGCACAGAGGAGCATTTTTAACAGTAAGCTTGTTCTGGGCAGTAGGAGCATTCCGGAATAATTTCTCACATGCTGTCAGGGGTTCCCCATCACAATCAATTTTTAAAGCCAGTGTGGATATTTTCCTATCTGAATATACTATCATCAAAATAAAAATTAAGTCAGGGAAATGTCTTAGCCTGGGTGCTGTAGAGTTAAGGCTCCATGATCACAATAGCCAGGTCTGGCTTTCTAATCTGTGAGCAGTGTTGACGTTACAATTGTCATCACCAGGTATTTAACACCCCATGAAGATAAATGGGCCATCCATACCATTCCTTAGGGCTGCCGTTTCGGGCAGTTTAAAAATTCAGACCACTGCTCTATTGGATTGCATGTGGGAAGCTGTATTCATAAACAGAAAGGAAATACTACTAAAGGAAATGTGTTATAATTATTAATATTTAAGATTTTTAGTTCAACAGCAGTTAACGCTCGCAAGTTGAGGACTCTCTTCTACCATGCGCTGTAAGAAATCTATTTCGGTTAGTTTATAAGGGATCTTGCAGCACAATTTGAAGTCAGCAGTAGTTTGTAGGCAGGGAACAGACCCAGCCGTAGCTGTTGATTGTACGTGTCCTATTGCTCTGAAGCACTGTTCCACTCCTTCAAGCGGCATGCATCACTTTATTACAGCATGGAAAAATGCTGGGTTCAAAGCTTAGCAGGATTCTGTCGTGTAATTATTCTTGATTTTTTTTATTAGGGAGCTGAAGCGAGTGTGAAAACACAAGTATGAAAGTACTGACCGCACATTTGCAAGTGTTTTGTGGTTTGTTTTGTTAAACAATAGTCTAAGATGTAAAATTCTTTTGTTTTGGTAGTCCAAAATATCTGTGTAGCAGTAGTACTGTTGGTTTTGTATTTGACTTCTCTGTAACATCCCACACGAGAGGAAAATTTTGCAATGAAACAAAGGATCTACCCTCTCTGGTAAAGCAAGGGATCTTCGTCACAAACTAAAATTAAAGAAAATGTACATTTCTTTCTTCCCCCCCCCCATCAATTTTGATTGAAGACTTGAGTACTGGGTGCAAAAAAATCTCTGTTTGAACTAGCCTGAGCGATCTCTGTGTTCGTCGTTTTCTTAATTGCTTTTCACTGTCTTGTCCAAGGAACACTTTGCAAGGCATAGCTGCATGGGCTATGATGTAATGAGATCTTGTTAGCTAAGCAAGACCAGACCTCAAGCTTAAGCAAAATAAATTCGGATAGACTCTATGCCCCCTTGACCCAGCTGTTTTGCAGCCTTTGAACAGTAAAGAAACTTGGAATCTGGTCACAGATGCCAGTGTAAAAATTCCCCTGGCTGAAGGGAACTGTCAAACGGTGTGAAACCAGAGGAGCTGGTTCCCACTGCTTTCTGTCTTGTCCAAAAAAGCATGTTAAGCAAACGAAAGGTTGGGAAATTCAGAGGGAAGATGAACTGTATCTTTACTGTGATGATTTCTGGCCGGCATATGGTCCCTTAGGGACCAAAGCCAGCTTCATAAATTAGAACCATATAGAGTTCACAAACTTATTTTATGTTGTAACTTCAGCTGAGGAGCAAAGCAAGACAGGACAGGGCAGGCTGAGAAAGAAGAAGCTGTAACTAGTTCTGACAGACCCTCCAACATTTCCTCTGAGCACATTTTTGAAGAAGAACAAATATGTCCTTCTATAAGCTTTTTGCAAAACCAGCATTGTTTGTCAACAAAAAGCTACAATAATAAGTATATTTACATATATGCAATATGTATATATGCAATATACATATATACAAATAAAAATATATACAGAAATATATATATGTAGCAACAAATCTGAATAACACCAAGGAAAATAAGGATTACAAAATAGAAGTAAAGAAGCGCATATCATCTATGTAGTATTCCTAACAAGAAGTACAATTAACTTATCCTTTTCTAGCCAATGAAGATTTCCCTCTCTTCTAATTATTTAATGTGTTTCACTAACAAATTAGTACCTGAGAGTAGTTGGAGGGATAGTGAGTCAGTGAAATCTTCAGATTATTTACAGTCTGCTTACTTTAAAGGTGGGACTGGGCATACCTACTTAGTATAGCTGTAAAATCTGTAATTCTATGTAGGACTTGCTTAAATAGCATCTTTGGCTAAATATTTTTCTTTCAACCAAACCTTATAGGGTTTTTTTAACAGAACTATAAATTTTAGTGTTAAGTTTCAATTAAAACTGGGCATATTATGAATTTCTTTGGCTAAGGGGTGAGAAAGGATGTTCTAACAAATATCTGGGATTCAGGAAGACTCGTGTTTGCTCTGGCACTGATGTTATGTAGCCTACTTTACAAAAAAAAAAGGTAATTTGAGGAGATATAATTGGAATTCTTAGGATTGCAAAAATAATTTAAAACTATTTAACCCAGTCTTTGTATATGTTCTCATGATACATCTATTAATACAATATCAGTGACAGGTAATGTCGAACAAAGGAGAGACAATTCATCTCCACGCAACAAGTTCTTCAACTGTGGTATTCAATACCAGAAGCTGGTATTACAGACCTTTATTTTGAAAGGTCTGGATAGTTTCTTATCAAGAGCAACTTCCAGATTTATAACTGGTGGCAGAAAGGTGATCGCCTTCCTTACTCATCTCTGTGGGGTCCAGAAATGCATCTTACCAAGTTGTGACTGAGAATTACACTGTTCTCATGGGAGTGTGCTTTGGAAGGGTCTTCCTCTATCAGCTGAACCTTAAGGCATTGACCATTGCCCCAGGTGGGCCACCAGAGATGAACCATCAGTGCCCATGTTTGAAAACAAAACAGTAAGTGGAGTAACTGGTCAGTGCAAAGAGTCATCACCAACATGGAGTAATCAAATTCCTTGCAAACACTACTGAGATTACTATGGCAAATATATTTAACATGACTAAAAACCTAAGAACTAGAGTTTCAGCCTGTAAAATTGCAGAGTGGATCCTCAGTTCTGGGAAGCAGTGCTTCTCAAAAAGAGTTGGGGATCAGAGTTCGTAGTCATCTGGGTATAATTTCCTAATGTGACACAGTGCACCAAATGTCGAATATGAGCTTAATAAATAGGCATCAGAGGAATAATGAATGAAGATAGGTGTCGAGAATTATTACACTGTTGTTGTATTTAGCACTGATGAAATCATTACTGGAATATTTTGTCCTGTTCTGGGGTCCATGGTTCAGGAATATTGTTGGAGAAGTTCAGAGAAGAGTCACAAGCATGACTTGGGGACTGTTAATCATGCTTCAGGGTAAAAGACTCAAAAAGCTCAATCTGCTTAGTTTATCAGTTGAGAATAATAAAGATTGATTTGGACCTAACCTTTAAGCTGTTACCATGGGGAGTTATACAGGTTTGATTGTGGACTCTTAAATCTAGAAAATACATGAAATTAGCAATAACATAAGGAGGTAAAATAGTAGGAAAAGCTGGGCAAATTCGTGCTAGAAATAAGGATGTGTGTTTTTGCCAACTGGAGTGAGCAACTTCCCATGGTCTGTGGCAGATTCCTTCTTAATAGCAATTTTTAAATGTTTCTCTAAAAGACAGTTTGTAGCTAAAACAAGAATTAAAGTAGGCAGCTCTAACAGCTTGCTCTATACAATAGTACTTCTGGTTTTATCATCTGCTGAGCCTTGGGACCTTGCAGCCCTCAAAACAGAGGCCTCCAAATGTATCAGGACAAAATCTAAGAGTCTAAGGAATGAAAAGAGTCCTTGCTGGTAGCGTATCTTTCTTTGAACAAGGCTTTTAGGAGATACAACTGTATTTTTTTAAAAAAAAAGACCACCTCTGGAGAAACTATGTGTATACCATTGGAAGTTGTTTTACAAACATTAAACTAGTTTGTTAAATGTATACTACTGTATAAAGTACTAATAGCTGTATAAGTAAAATTTGTCACTTTCATATTGCTTTCCAGCAAAAATCTCATAGACAACAATTAATGGCTTGAGTCACTCAGAAATCCTGTGAAGTTAGTAACTATTATTATTTGCATTATACAGAGGACAAATCGAGAGACAGAGACTGCCCAAGATCGGAGAGGAATTCTGGGGCTTGTCTGGAAATGAAACAAAAGCCTTCTGAGAGCTGTTCCTGTGCTTTAACCAACTTTTTTCTCTCTCTCTCTCTCTTTTTTTTTTTTTTAGCAGGCATGCTGTACAGATCCTGGCAGGTGACATTCCTGTTCTCCTGTCAGTATTGATCCAATCCTGTGTCCAGTGCCAAAAGACACTCTGATGCTGAAAGCGCCATCTCTTTCCAATGACATACAGAAAGTAAAGCCCTGAGCGCTCACCCTGCGACTTATTCTCATTGCACTCGTATAAGGAAAAGCTGATATTGATTTTGGTGTCTTGTTGAAATTCCAACTTGGGTAATTAGTTTATTCTTACCTAAACTCCTTGAATTTCCATAGTGATGATACTTTTCATACACCTCCCAGCAGAAAAGAATACCTGTACTATTACAACAGAAAAGTTTGCAGTATTAAATGAGCCAAACTGAAGAGCAATATAACATGTCTGCCACTTTACAGAATTTTTGTAAAGGACTCTGCAGCAAAACCGATTAGCGGCACACTGCTGATTTTAAAAGGGTATAAATAAAAATAAATTTTAAAATTACATTTTAATGCAAGACTGTCGTGTGCCCCAAATCTAAAATATTTTTTTTTTCATCCCTGTTTTAAGAAAATTTAGTAATTGCCTTTGTGATACCAGATGTCCATTCGTATTGGTGTGTTATGAGTGGAAGACACAGTGCAAATTCAAGGATAAATGGTGAAAATGACACATGTTAAGCAACAATAACCTTACTGCACTTAAAGCAACAAAAAAAGAATGGACTTCTAGCAAGAAAAAAACCAAGTCCCATCTGTTACTAGCATTGAACGAAATCAACATAAAATGAACCAACATTATTTTGGTCTTTGATCTCTTGTATGCTTTATGACAGAGGTCATAAATCAGGTAATTATTATCTGATATCAGGACAGCTTGAATTAACCTCTTACATTCCTAAGGCAATGAGAGCCCTCATCGCAAGTCAAAATCTGCTTGTGTGAAATAAGTAACCTTACTGAGGGAAGCAAATCCCTTTCCTCCCATTTTAGTCTAATCTGGACTTTTGAAAACTTTTTCGTGGTTCAGAAGTGGAAAATATCATACTGAAATTCATCAGTTCACAGACGTTTCCTGTTTGTTTCAGAAAGCAGTGGTTACGATTTGTAAATCACATCATCACTTGGGTTCTGGCTTCTTTTAATTGTAGGCTTCCTCCTCCCCTTTACTCCTCTTCATCAGTGGAGGTCAGCTCAAGATGCCTCTATGTTTTGGCTGCTGAGATCCAGGAAAATTTGGAAGGCCTTTAATTCTGACATTTCATTCCTGCCATTGATATGAAACAGCCTACATTTGACGAACTTCAGAAAACACAGAAGAGAATAGTACACACTTGGATTTTCTTTTTTCCATAGGCAGTGCTGAATAAGACTGGGTTTTGGTTTTTTACGTCCTTGAATAGAAAATTTCCAGGAATACCAGTGCTTCTTTTTTTTTTTTTAAACATTTTTAAAGTTTTTACTGTAAATTGGACAGCAGGAATGATGGGCACATCGTGATTAAACCACCTTATTTTTATGTATACAGCAGACAATCATTTGCAGCAGGCACCATACATACATATTGTGAAAAACAGCCACACAATAGAAGTCCTCTCACAAAAGAAATGTACTTTTCCGAAAGAGTGATGTACCTGAAATACCGTATAACAAAAATATAGCAGCTAGACTAATAACATCAGAACCAGGTCACGCAGAACCATGACCAATAATTCAGCATTTTGAGTACAAGAACAAGAAAAGAAGACAATACATGAGCTTCATAATGGAAAACATAACAGGATAAACAGAAAAGATTCTTTTACTGGCAATACTTGGAGCTGAAAAGCAGCCGAAAGGGAGGTGGGCTGAGTTTTGTGCACATCCTCACAGGGAGGGCACGGGATTAGGTGGCCCACAGAATGATCAGTGCTTGAAAAACAGTCATGTACTGCTTCTGCCCAGCCAGATGGCAGGTCCTGTTTTCAGGCAGCCCTTGCACTGGTTTCCCCACCGCTGAAATGAAAAGCTAACAATAAACACAAATTTGAGAATCAGGTGGTTTTTCTAGTAGCATGCCACTTTCACTCTGATCAGGGTCTTTCTGAAAGGTTTAACCGCTGCTGCTCTCACATGTGGCCAGCCACTTTTTGCTCCACTCCACTTTTTGCTCCACATTTCATTATGCCTTAATGGTGCACCGTTATTATTTCTCTGCTTTTTTTAAATTTTGGACTTACAGTAATAAAGATGACTGTTGAAATTTCTGAGTACTCGGCCAGAGTTGTATACAGATACCGTGTTAGATAGTATCATCATGAAAACAGTTGGCTCCATGGGCTCGTGTCCAGCTGGATGCTACAGACTAGACCCAGGGTTGAAGCTATGTAAGTAAGTACGTAAGTAGTGTGGGGTGAGCTCCCGCATGGACCAGAGCCTTCAGCTGCCATCATACACACGGCAGCGCTGGTGTGACCAGAAGTCGAGGTGCTGTGCAGTCAGGCCCACACTGAAAGAACCCTTCTCTTTTCTGCAAACACTGTATTTGTCATTGCCTTGGCCTTTGCAAGGGGCTGATAAGATCTGAGGAAGGCTCCTTTTGCCTTTTTGTCCTGCACACATGCGCAAAAGACGGGGACAGACCCATTCAGTTCACAAAACATCCAGCTTACAAGGCACTGAGTGGGAATAATACATCTGATAACTCGTCTAGCATCTGTGCAAATAAAAACTTAGGCAAGTGAGCAAGCACAGTCCACCATTTTGATAACTGAGACAGCAAAAAGTTTGGAGACTTTCCATGACGTTGAAAGCTTAGCTCCACTGATTTAGACAGGCAATTCTGACATAGGGATCATCGTCACTACTTCATGACCCGCTGTTCCTTCCTCGTAATAAAGGAAGGGAAAGACCATGTGCAGTATAATGAATTAAATCACATAATTGAATATATATTTTTTTTTCATTATATAATGAAATTATATAAAGACAAGCTACGCAAAATATGCTATATTAATTATATATCCACTTAAATGGACTCCCAGAAAGAGTGAAATTCTTTAGCAGGAATGGAAAAAAAGAAGGGATTTCTGAAAAATTCTACCAGCACTATTGCCTAGACCAGACTTATCTCTCTTTTGAACTAAGTCCGCATTTGACATCTCACTATATATTAGGGTGAAATCGCCTGAAAACAGGAGAGATATTCTTAAAATCTGGTGTAAAAGACAGGAAAACACGATTTTGGAGTAGAGCCACAGGAGAACGTAGCAATAGCAGTTCTGTCATACATATTAAATGTTCTGATCAGGCTAACATTTATGGGTGCAATTTCGTCCTGAGTTCCCACAAATCTAAAGAGGGGTGTTTGAAGGTTCTTAATTCCGCTATGCAATCTATGATAGAAAAAAAAAAAGACAAAGAAATGTGAGGGCAGTCTGTATTTGAGTCTGTGTAATGGTAGATCTCAATGTGGAGTGTGATGCACAAGAAGCACATGGCTTTATGCCAGATTTATGTTCTCTTGAAATTGGGGTTGACCCAAACATCAAGTTAGAATAACTTATCCTTTATGTAAGTTGCATTTGGTCTAGCTGTAAGTAAAAATGAGGCTAAGGGCAGAATTGCTTTCTGAACAAAATATTTTAGACTGATATATATTAATCTCCTCAATAAACATTTTTTTTTTTTTTGTAAGCTAAGTTGCGAATATTCAGGAATGCCAGGTGGCCTCAGACTCCTCTAAAGAAGATAAACCCAGGGTAGGCAGTGTCTCATGATTAGAATAAGTAATTACCTGAAAGCCCAATGTAAGGTCCATAGAAATCAACAGGAATCTATTGACTTCAGGGGATTTTAGATTAGGTTCAGGAAGAACTCGGGGAAATCACTCCTCCTGCACATCACTTCATTCATCTGCTCAGCGACTACAACATACCCACACATTCTGTGACAAGTGAGAGTCTGTCAAGTGACTCCCACAGCATTTTCCCCTTTCATCCGGAAAACTCCTTCATTAGCGATAAGCCTCTGTGCCCTGGCATCCGTGTACCAGCCGGGGGGAGGAACCTGTTTGTAAACCAGATGCTTTGACATAGCTGGAACTTGGAAGGGAGGCAGCAGTACTTGGCAAACAAACTTGTAATAAGTGCACTTTGCTTGAAATGTTTATAATTTGTTCTTGAAAAATATGCTGAGAAGATGGGCACTAGACATACTGCTCGACTTTGAAGTTCAAGTTTGAAGGTGGGGATCCTGAATACCTCCCAAGGAACGTTTGAAAAAAACAACCTGGTGCTCTGTAAAGTAAAGAATGTGCTTGAGGAGGGGGGGTAGGGAGAGTTAATAAGTCCTGCTGTCATGCCATCTGCAGAGAAATTATCAAGGTCCAGAGAAAGGCAGCTTCACTGTAAGCAGCAACACATTCATATGAAGCCTTCCTAATTTGCTGGTCGATTTTTGATAAGAATTTTAAACAGGTATACCAAATATCCCTTCCAAACCATGTTGATACTTTTAGTTTAGCAGCATACTAAAAAATTAGGCAAATACATAAGCACAAAATGAGTCTCACTGGCTGCCTTACATTTTCGTAAAATAAGGCACATAAAGGAGGAGTTATGTTGCTCATCTGGGGTGTAGGTGATGCCTACTGATGATCCACAAAATGCTACTCACAATAAAGAACAGCATCTGGTGCTCCTCATGGAGACAGTCCGATCAAGGATGAAGACGACGACCTCGGGTGCTCAAAATGTGAAGACTGACCTGAAGGTTTCTTCCCTGTGACAGGCTCATTGCTCTGAGGACAGAGAAGAACTGCAGGTAGAAGTGTTGAACACAGATGGAAGGTAACCTAAACAATTTTCTGAAATCAGGCTCAGCAAATTCATTGACATTTAGAATTTGACTAAATAAACAGGGGGAAAGGTATGGCGCTTTTATAGTTTATATCTTCACAATCAAATAAATTCAGCTCAGTTTAGATCTCAAGCTGTGAAGGGATGCTACCACATGAAGGGCAGCTGAGGGAGGTTCAAAACCATCAGGAATTTTCCATTCAGTTCCTCTCTTGTCACTTCCCTTTCTTTTCCCTCCCCACTTTGCTTTCCTGCCTTGCTCTCCTCTCATCCTAGAAGACCTCTCTTTCCTCTAAGTCTGCAACAATCAGTATGAATCAGTGAGGACAGGGAGGCAAGCAGTGTTTGCATGGATCTTGCGTAGCAAACGGCTCTCCAGACAGGAGTTACATCCTCAGCAGGGAAGGTGTTTGGTTGGGCAAGGGCAAGATCAGTCTTTGGGGGATGCTGTGAAACTCTGGTGGCAGGTGGAGGGCAAGGACCTGGCCAGGGCACGGTGATCTGGCTAAGGCTGGCTTGGTGGGCAAAGCAATCCAGGGGGCTTCTGCTGGGAGGTCAGTAGCAGGACCTGGGGGAGGGCAAGGTGGAAAGGTGGATTGGGGCAGGTTAGCTGGACCTTCAAATGGAGCTGCAGGGAGGAGAATTAGATGGTCAGTGTGGCTGGAGGTTGGGAACCTAAAATCCCTCGGGAAAAGTAAAGAGCTGAACTGAAGTGGCTTGGGAACCACTGTGCTAGAACCTAAGTCAAAAGATAGGTAAGATGGAAAAAGCTAAGAAAAAAAATACCAAGGAATTAATAGTTGCATAAAAAGCAAAATAATAATCTTACAAAATTTTATCTGTGTTTAATTAAGCATATGAATAGTTTCATTGATACTAGTGGGAATACACACAAGTAAAGATAAACAGAGAAGATAGAAACCTGAAATAGGAAATGGTGCATAAAACCGGGAATAATTAATACCAAATAGGAAGGGCTGAGAAAAAACTAAAAGGGGAGAGAGAAAAGAGAAGGGCAAATGTAATTTTTAAAAGAAGCCAATTAGGTGCAGAAAAAACAATGCTTCATTGATTATTTTCTGTTGATGGTTTAAATATATGAAAACATATTTAACACTGGTATTGCTTTTAAAGGCTCAACTTAGAATACATTAAAGAAAGAATATTCAGCTTCCTCGGATTAGTAAGCAGGCAAGATTTGCATTTAAAATAAGAGCCCAGATCGTGCACCCTCCCAGGCAGGGTTAAACCAGACCAGAAAAAATTGCAGGGTCAGGGCCAAGGCAGCTGCCTGCATGCCTGTTATGTCTGTCATTGTTTGTTTTGTCTTTTTGGACTTGTAAGCTCTTTGGGCTAGGAGCACTCCCCATGGGGCCCGTCCAGCCTCCACTGCCTTCAGTGGGCACTGGGGAAGGCTTTGTTTGTCCAGCATTTGGCTCAGACGAGTCAGGGCCTGATTGAGACTTGTAAGTTATAGATGTAATACAAGCAAAATATCACTTACAGTCACTGAGATATGGCCAGGCTTGAATGTTTTTTCTTACACTGGGACTCTGCGCAGTCATGAAGTTGCACCCACATAGAGTGAGAAAGAGTTTTTGGTTCTTAGATACCGTTATGATTGCTGGATATAGCGTAAAAAAACAGGACAGATGAAAAGGCAGTTTAAAAGCAGTCCTTAAAAGCGCATGTGCTTATTTTAACACTAGCTGTGGTGGCACCAGCTCTGCTGGCACCACCGCAATAGAGGCCACAGTAGAGAGGAGGAGGGGTCTGGTGACTCTTCTGGTGGACACAGATGACTTGCTGTCCTGTTTCCCCGTGCTGAGAATAACAAGTATTCCAAGGCAGAGAGGAGCTAAAAAGAAACCCTGCAAAGACTGACACCTGAACCTTGACCTTGGTAAGTGACAAGGAACTACTGGGGTCAGTACTGGGTCCGGTCTTGTTCAATATATTCATCAACCACCTGGATGAGGGGACAGAGCGTACCCTCAGCAAGTTTGCTGATGATACAAAACTGGGAGGAGGGGCTGACAGACCAGAAGGCTGAGCTGGCATTCAGTGAGACTTAGGCTAGAATGTTGGGCGGTGAGGAACCTAATGAAATCCAACAAGGACAAGTGTAGGGTCCTGCACCTTGGAAGGAATAACCCCATACACAGGTACAGGTTAGGAGCTGACCTGCTGGAAAGCAGCTCTGTAGAGAGAGACCTTGGAGTCCTGGTGAACAACAAGTTGACCATGAGGCCGCAATGCGCCCTTGTGGCCAAGAAAGCCAGTGCTCTCCTGTGGTGCATTAAAAAGACCGTGGCCAGCAGGTCAAAGGAGGTCATCCTCCCTCTCTACTCTGCCCTGGTGAGGCCATACCTGGAGCACTGTGTCCAGTTCTGGACCCCCCAGTTGAAGAAGGACAGGGAACTACTGGAAGGAGTCCAGCGGAGGGCTACGAAGACGATCGAAGGACTGGAGCACCTCTCTTATGAGGAAAGGCTGAGAGACCTGGGTCTGTTTAGCCGGGAGAAGAGAAGACTGAGAGAGGAATCTCATCAATGCTTATCAATATCTAAAGGGCGGGTGCCTAGAGGATGGGGCCAGACGCTTTTCAGGTGCCAGGACAAGGGACAACGGGGACAACACGGGAAAATCCATCTCAACATGAGGTAAAAGCGCTGGAACAGGCTGCCCAGAGACAGACGGACCAAGGGGAGCGATCCGCGGCGGAGATGCGTTTTGCCCGCTCCGCGCCCCGCGCTCCCCGCTCCGCGCCGCGGGCGAGAACGGCGCTTTGGCGCCACCTAGTGGCTTGCTGTGGAGCAGGACACCCCCCCACACCCACCCCCCCGCGCTCCCTGGGCCATTCCCGGTGTTTAATTACTCCTTGCCGTATTAACGCGGGGGCGCAAGGAGGGGTTGTCTGCAGGACGAGGCCGTGCGAGACGCACGGGGCAAAGATTCCAGGATTCAATAGCAGTTCAGAAGACAATTCTTTGTTGTTTGGTTTTTTTTTTTTTTTGGTGTAGAATTACAGGAAAACCATAAAAAAAAAGCAGAGTTTGCTAATGCCGGAGGAGGAGATGTGCTGGTTGCCGGGGAATTGGATTGTGGTTTTGTTTCGGCTGTAGTGGAAGCACAGACTGGGTCATGGCGGAGCTCCACGATAAGGCGCCGCTCGCTCTCTGCCTCCAGATGATCCGCTACCAGCAGTCGCCGTTTCGAGCGGAGGTTCGGGGCAGTCTGTGATGCCCGGAGTGCAGCAGACTGAAACATATTTATTCTCATTTTTTTTGCAAATTATCTATTCTCAGGGCACGCCTTTTAGAATCGCTGGGTGCGATGTTTCTCTTAACATTGTGACAGAGGACAGGAATTGCTTCTAAAACGTTACAAAACCAGAGAACCCAGTAAAAATCTCAGGGTAAATTTTGACTTAAGGAATTGGAAGAGTCTTGAGGTGAAGCAGGTGTGTGCCACCTTGTAAGTGTTTCATCTGAAAGCCCTGTGAAGCCCTGGTGAAGGGCTAATTGGTGGGCCCTGGTGAAGTGGTGGGCCCTGGTGAAGCCCTAATTCAGAGGGCATGTTAAAGATGGACTGTTTCTCTCCGCTCCGTTTATTGCAATAAACAATGTCTGAATTGAGTCCATCAGAGAAACTAGGAGTAAGCAGCATAGTGCTTGCTGGGGAAAGAAGAGCAGCCACTAATTTTATGATGCCTCTGTACAAAGAGTAGCAAAAGCTTCTCACAGCGCAGCCATTTTACCTATTTGGCCTATCTCTTCCCCTCCCTTTGTGTCCAAGGAGCAGCATCAACCTTCTCTTCACAGTTAGGGCATGAAGAAAATCCTGTGGGCAACTGGTCAAAGGGCTGTGAGGGCCCTGAATTCTCTTTATTACAGAGTCCATTCTTGGATCTTCAGAGTTGAAACTTAAAGTCTGGGTTCCTACTGCTGAAAGTATATTTCAAGTGTTACTTGCTGTGTGCAAATATTTAGAATGTTAAGTGTAAGTCAAGGCTGCCTTTCCTGGATTTTTAGGCTTTTTTGAGGGAGGGGGGGGATTTTTTTTTAAATTTTTTTTTAATTTCTTTGCTTCTGAGCCATATTTTGTGACTAAGATCTAAATTTAAGACTGTAAGGCTAAATCCAACAGTACAAAGTAAAACTTGCTGTTAGTTCAGTGGTGGATTTTGTTTGTGCCCAGGAAATTCCTGTCCCATTGAAGGCAATAGCAGAACTTCTAGTGTTTTCAAGAGTGCAAGAATTTCCTGCTATCCTTTGTTTATATAAAACTGCCCAGAGGGTGTGACAAGCATTGCAGAGTTTCAGAATTATTCCTGTAAATAAATTGACCAGAAATTCACAGGTGTTAGGTATTATTTCAACATATGAATCGCTTTGGGGACTGAAGAAAAAGGCTCTATATACCTCATCCTAAGGTTGAAGTCAATGTATAGTAGTATAAAGGCTATATACTGTCTCAGTCCATGTGAATATCTAGTTTATGAGGAAAGCCACTTGTTCACAGCAATGGAAAAATGCATTAAGAGATTCATATTGAAAGAAATTCAAACACTGCAAGCCAAGAGAGAAAGATACCAATGCCGTGTATTGCCTCCAGTGGAAGGCAAGAACTCCTCGTATTCTGGAATTCAGCGATGACCCATCCGGCATATCTGAACATCTCCACTCTACTTAGGGTTGGCATTAGCCGAGTCACTTGCCGCTTTCAGTTATAGCTCCCTCATAGAGAAGGTATATTAGAAAAATCAATAGAGAAATCGATACATTTTACCCAAGTTATCAGATGTGCTCCAGATGCTTAAGTTGCTAAATAGCATTTGATTCCAATAAAACGTATCTCACATCCTTTGTATTAAAGTGAGAGTTGGCATATATTTCTCTTTCCTCCCTCTCCGTTCCCAGTTGAGTAGTGTTTGCACTCTGGCACCAATTTATGTGGAATTTCAATGTGTTTTTGAAATAAAATTGATTAGCATTTTCTCTCCTGAAAAACTGTCTTAACATCATCCCAACAATTATGGGAAATTAGGTTGTATAAAAATACTTTTTAGTTTTATTTCCCAAATGAAGAAATAATGCGGCATAATGAAGGGTTGTACAAGAGAGCTCTAGGAGTACTTTGAAAAAGCAACAGTCAGTGAAGTGGAAAAATGAGGGAACAAAGACTGGATTTCACAGTAAACTGTTTCCATTGGATTTCATCTCTAGATATTACATTGATATTTCATGTGCATACAAATTATATTCCATGGGAACACTACAGGGTAAATTAACAGTGCATTGCACATAGATTAGACATGCAAATGACAAAAATGGGAGGTAAGTATGTAAAAAAAAGCATCCCTAAATCAGCACGTACTTAACTCATCGACAAACAGGAGCATCAGGAAAGCATTTTAAGACATATTACATTTTGCAGGAAGGTGTAGAGCTTTTGCTAAAGATGTTGGTAATGGTCTTCTCAAATTCTCTCATGATAGCATTAGTCTTTAATGCAAGATTGATAAGCACTTTTTTTGGCAAGCTAATTCTTACAGTAAATCTATTAAAAAAGCCAAATCCAGGGCTGCATGGTTTCATGGTGATAATAGGCCACAGTGCCTCATACCTGTAGGTTAGAATCACACCTTGGTACCTCGGTAGTGAAATTCCAGTGAGGCAGGAGTTTCAGTTATTTCCAAAGCTTAATAACCGTGTCACCAAAGAAACTCACCACTGCAATTTACTTTGATGATAACCCTTGCTGACAGATCTAACCAAGTGACCAACATTTGAAGGAATGGGGACACTGACATATGAAAGTCTGGGTGAAGGTTATCTACGTGTGTAGTTTACTCATGCAGTATGAATTGCATCTGTTTAAGCAGAGTTGCATCCACGCAGCGTAATTGCAGTGGTGTAGCTAGCAAATCAGTCCGGTGGTTTTATTCCACTAGAGTCATCAGAGATTTAATCTTACAGTAAGTCAGATGATTTCTGAGTTTGATGTTCACTGTAAACTACTGTCCTGTCTTGACCAGCTGGTCTGTTTGCCTGAATGATCTTTACTACGGCATCACAATGGTGGCTAGAAGTTATATCTCATTAAGTGCTGGCTCATATCTGCATGTCATATCTAAATTCGTGCTTCCAGTGAGACCTCTGTGAGCATCTTGCAGCTCCTCAATTTCTTTGTAAAAGTAGAGACATGAAATTCATGGAGTTCAGAGGCAGTCGCTCAAACATTTTGGAAGTTGCTGAGAAAATGGCAGTGCAAAGCCTTCACTGCGATGTCATACAGAGCTCTACTGAAACAAAGGGTATGGAAATGTTGTCAGAGAAAGCTAAGGACTGGTCATGTTTGAGCAGTTAGTTAGACTGTTGTTGACTCAGACTGCCAGCATCAGCCAGTGTCTTGTTTCAGACGTGGTCAATGCACAAAAGGATTGTGTCTCCTGTTTCAGTCTCTTGTGTCAGTCCTGTGTCACTTGCCTCCATGACGAAGACTGATATCAGGCACTACTTTGGATACCAGGATGCTATTGATTCACCCAGACCCAACCGGGACCTCAGAAAGATTGACCTAGCACCCTCCCTTTAGACCCATTGCCAGCCAGCCTTCTGCCTCTGAAAATATCTCATTTTGAGCCGAATATCACTGCTGAGAGGACTAAGAGCATGATTGCACATGCTTTAATTAAAGGTCACAGGTCTGACAGGCTGTGACGTTATCTAATATATAGCTTTTCCTTTAGAGCTGCAGATCACCGCTTTGTGAGCCAGTACTTGTTCTGAGCACCGTCCCCAGTTCCCTGACTCACACCATTGACATGATGGACCTAAAGTAGTGATGAAACTTTGTGAGAATGCAGTAGCTCAGCTCCTGCACTCTTCTCACTGCCACTCTTCTCTTTTCTCCTGCCCTCCTGACTGAACAAGGTTTTTAAGAGGCAGCTGAAGTCTGTGGTAAGCCAGAGAGTGAGTAAGCTTGATGATTTGGGAATGACTTTCTGCCAGAGCCTATCCCTTTTCACCCCGTTTTCTCTCTTCTCCCCACGGAGCAAGTGTCCTTGTCCCCGCCACAGGCTCAGTGCGGTGGCTCCATCTGTACAAATACTTGTTTGTCAGAAGTTCTGGTCTTGGTTTCTTCAATTCCCCTTACACTGACCATGCTGTAACACCCAAGTGATCGTTGCAAAATATTAAAAAATAAAAATAAAGATAGGAGCTCCTGGAGCCTTCTGAATCCAAGTCCAAAGTGAAGAGAAATTCTCAAAAACAACAGTTCAAAGGACACTGCAGAAGGAGGAAGGACTTTTCCCCTTCCCAGGGCCTCTTTGTGGGCAGGTGGCTGCCGGGGAAAGGATGCACGGCAAACCAGGCACAGGAAAGTGCCACAAAGGCCAGAAAGATGCTAAGGCAGATTATGAGGTAAAATAGAGGTAAACTTAGGAACATGCATGAGGAACATGCTCTGCATCTCTTCACTTCAGCATTCCTGGAAAGCCACATCAACCTCATCTCTGACTAGCTCCCATTCTACAAATTTGGGAGCATTTCTTTTGTTAGCAGCCTTTAATGCACATGCTGTCCTTACTTCTCTTTCCCTCATGACATGCCCCCTTTCGACTTCTCCAATCAATCAGTGTCATTCAGTGTCATCTCAAGATTCTGTCCAGATCTGACATATCTCCAAGAGGCTGTGAGATGGCCTACACCGAATCAAGGCTAAAGCATTTTGAATCTTTCTTTTATTCAAGATCATGGTGTTTGCACTTTTAGGAAAATGGAAAAGGTTTGTTTCAATTGTCAGATCATATGTTTGCCAAAAAGCCAGGTATATTGAATATGTTGAATACATCTCTGACACACAGTTAAGAAAATATACGGTTCTACATAACAGATACAGCAAACCCTTCATTTAGTCTGTCTCCTCTTGCAAGGCATAGAACATAAAAATTCCTAAAAGTCTATTATTTGAAACAAGTGTCTTCACTCACATAGCCACAGAGGGCCAGACTTTGTGTCATGACTGGCATATACCCTTCAATAAAATCCTGGACACCATTATTTTCCAGTAGATTTGCATATGTTTGCATATGCCCTTTGCGTGGAAGAGTGAATCCCTAATCTAGAAAAGTTTTAGGTATTTTGCTAAAATACTATAAAGAAATTTGCCGTCCTGCAAACAAAGGGGTAATTTTGCTTTTCAGAGTAGCTGCTGTAATGGTTTTTAGAAAAAAAACCCACAAAGTTCTGTTTTCCCGTAGAATTAAAATTTTGTTTCTTCTTTTAGTATTTGTCCCCTGTAAGGTACTATTTAAATCACAGCACAAATGCACTGCAACTGGCCACGTTAGGCCATATTTCTTCTTTGGTCTTTCAAGTGAGAGAATTCTATTGAAGTACAGCTAAAAAAATTAGCCTTTCCAGTTGCTTTTCACATGTATACATCAAACTGCCATTGTAGGAAACAATTAATTGGCCTGGTATGTTGGATCTTGGAAACTTGTCTTTGCTTTTGTTTGCTAACAGATTACTTTGTTAATTCCAAAGGTTTAGCAAGCACCTTGTTTTTTTTCCAGCAAAGTTTCATTCATCCGTTCTTGTTCTATATGAATAGATGTCTTCTGGTCACTGAGAGATAGGATTTGGCTTTCACATTCATATGTTTTCCCCTGGTTAATTGTTTGAAATGTTTGATACCCCAGATGTTCATTGGCCTCTGTGGAGTTTGTCAGACTGCACGTTGGCAATGGATTTAAGAAATGCATTCAGACATGTTTTGAATCTGTAAAACGCTGTATTCACTGTCGTACATTGGGCCTGTTCTCTGCTGCCCTCCACAGTCACTCACATTGGCACAAACGTCAGAGCTCACTTCCATGAGTTAAGGATCAGGCTATTAAGGAAAAAATAAATCATAATTTGTATGTAACAAATGGAATTCCAGTTTGTATTCTCTGAGTTATCATGATCAAAGTGTTTTGTTTTGGTTTAATTTTCGGTTGCTTAGATTCTTTTTTTAACTTTTAATTTTTTTAGATTCTTTTTTTCTGCAATCTCAGCATTCACAAGTCAAGTCCCCAGAAGACCAGACAATCGTCTTGATTATGGTCCATTTCGATTGTGGTCTGAAACAATCAAAGAGGAAAGAGAAGCAGAGAAAAAACAAGAACGAGTGAGAATCTGGCTTTGTGAGTATGTTTATGAAACTCCCTTGGGAAGCAGAGAACATCTCTTCTCTGGCCCCTGATCTACTGTGTAGTTGGAGCAATAGTGAAGGATGTGCTGCAGCAGGGCTTCCCTCCTTGCAGGAAGCTGCCCCTTGCCACTGGGCTGTAGGAACGCACAGTATCTGGTTAAGTTCTTACTGACTTTGTGTCGCGCAGCTTTGCAATGCAGAGAGGAACAGCTTCAGTGGGAAAATCGGGGTGCCTGGGAAATATCCTGTGACCTGTTAGGTGGTGCGTATTCCTCTAAACTGAGTTTCAAACCTTCTGGAGATACTAGGAAAGCAGTTAAACGCTTTGAAATTGGTAGAAACCAAATTTTCATTTTTAATTTAAATAAATACACACCACAAAATGACAGTATTTTCTCAGCTTTAAGGTACAGCAGGTTTACCGGAGTCTCTATGCTTGTGGTGCACAGTAGTCATCTAGCTAGCTGCTGAATTATTTCCTTATAAGATCATTTAACTTCAAAACTTCATATTATACAGGTCACATGTTCTGGTGATATTCAGAAGGGAATTGTCACTTTCAGACAACTAATATCAGTCATTCTTCTATCTATATTTGGATTGCAGGCTCAGGAAAGTGTGATGGCAGTTATTAACTGCTCTCAAGAAATCCACTTGCAAGATGGATTTATTTCTTGATTAATGATGGAGATTATTCAAGTATTAATTCCAGTTTTTTATATCGCAAACTTGATATCATCCTTGTTCTCTCCACCCTTAAAATTACTATGATTACTCTAATTGTTAGAAAGCTATTATTTGATTCAGATTTGCAAAGTAATTATCAGCTAGTAGCACATCTGCCATTTCTTACTAAATTTTGGTATGTATTGTTGTATCTCAATTAACAAAAGATCTACTAACTGAAGCATTGCTGTATGAATTCTAGTGAGGCTTTCAAGCATGACATAAATTTTGTCCTGATTGATTCTGACTCTTACTGTGTGCTGTTTAATTTCTTGCTTTGCATTTCAGAATTGTTCTGTGAACCCAGTGCTTGATGTTTTATGCAATGATTTCTTCGTGTGCAGCAATTGTATGTACATCTAGAGGTTTTAACTGATGGAGCATCCTTTATGACATTATTTTTACTTCTGATTTGCAAGTTGTATTCTCATTACCTTTTTTCTTTGATTGTGTCACAGGCTACAGGGATTAAACAGAATTACAGTTTTTAATCTCATCTTTGAGATGGTACTACTAACGTAATGGGATAATTACCTCCACATGTCTAGCTTCTCTTTCGTGAATATGAGGAGCAGTGAAGGCAGCAAACATACCAGCTATTAATACTGGAGCATCACTGATTTGCTTTTTACATCAGCTGTACCTCTTATATAAAGTTGTTCAACTTGTTGCAAAATTATGAACCATTTAAGAATGAGATTCTGAGCATTCATAAACATGCACACGTGCTTGCGTGTGTGCGCACACACACATACTGCAAATGTCTGCGAACATATCTATATTAGATAAACAATTTCACTCGCTTACTACTGAGCTGTTTAAAATGTGTCTTGTGCTGAAAATGTGCTAATAGGTCAGTCCATGTGCAATGTTGCTTTAACACCGTAAACTATTCTGGATTTTGAAGTTTAGTTTATGTATGTTTTCTGTAAAAATACTTTCATGACCTTTTCTAGAAGCTATTACCAGACAAAACCTATTTCAAACTCCTTTTCTCAAACTCCTTCTGCAGTCTCCAGATTTAGAACCATCTCTGATTACAATGGTTTTCCTTTACAACTTCTTATTTCAGTAATTTTACTTACTGGTTTTACACATAACGATAGCCATGAAAATATTCTTACAAAGTTGAAAGTTAGGAAGAAAATTAATTTAATTTGTGGAAGTGACATGTAGGTTGGGAAGACTGGAATATATGCTGTTTCAATTGCATCTAATAGCTGCTTCATTTGTTTATTTGGATATTTTTATTGTCCTTAGTATTTACAGGTATTACTGTTATCTGAGGAACCCCAGCATGTTGCATGTGTATTAGAATTACTAAATAATTCCAAAAGCCGTGAACAGACTGGACTGTGATCCACGGCTTCAGAATTTTTATGGAAGAGGAGCAAAGACAGATAATACATTTTTCTCCTATAGCGGAGCTGTATGTCCCAGGCTATAATGATATTGCTTTTTTGTTTTTTAATTGTTATCTAGACTTTTTATCATTTGTTGGGTTTTGAAACAGCACAGTATTCTAATTTTATATTTTGATTTTTTAAATGCTTACTTTAAAAATTCGATTTCGTATTCTATTGTTAATAATTCTTGTCTGAGCACATATGGCTAAGACTAATCTATTTACAGCACAGAAATACATACATATCTGTCAACATCAACACTAGAAGATTGTAGTGTTTGAATTGCTTGGAGCAGAACGTGGTAACACTCATTATTTCCTTCTAGACTTGCTGTGGAATTGGCTTCTGCAACAGCAAACTGCTTGAATTACATGTTAAATCAGTTAGTTTATTTAGGGTGAAATTGCTATTTCTCATGTCCAAAATTCTGCTGTGTCCCTAGAGTAGCTATTTGGGAGCAGAACTGTGCTCCCCTGGGCATGGAGAACTGGGCTCTCCTAGGGAAGGCCAGCATATGGGGCAGAGCACTGAGGGTCAGGAGTCTTCAATTTCTCAGTCCTGCACAGCATTCAGGAGCGGCAGCTTCTGTTACAAGTTAGGTGGCCCTCTATTCCCTTCCCTCCCTAGCTGCAAAATTAAGTATATACTAACTGATACAGAGGGTTTCCTTTCTTTTTCTTTCTTTTTTTTTTTTTTTTTAATTTTTTTATTCTGGCTTTATTGTGTTGTAGCCTTACTTCCTTACTAAAGATTTCTCTTACACCCATTTGGACAGGATGGAAGCACGAAAGCACTTTCCCAGCAGGCAGATTAATGTTTTTTTTCTTACTAATAAAAGAGGGAAAGCTCTTCCGTTGCAACTCACTGCCTCCTTCTCCAATACAAAACCAATACTCTCTATAAGAAGCCATTCTCAGGCTATTTTTCACTAAAAGTTCAAATTTATCTGATGTTTTTTGCCTGGTGTGAGCATTCCCCCATTATTTTTCTACTCCTTCATTTGGAGAGAGGCAGCTGCGTAAACATCCAGCAGACCTGGCACTTTGTCATGTGTCTACCTGATCAGATCTTCATTCTCAGCTCTAGACATACCACAGCTGAGACGCATTAACACTTCGCAAGTGTAGTGTCAACCATGCACTGCCTTCAAAGGCCACAAGTAGGTAAGCTCTATGTGCTGAAAACACAGTAACAAAATGAATGTTAAAACAGTTAAATAAAAATGCTAAGTGTCGAAAGCTCCAAAGGGTTTTTGAATAGCTGACAGCTCTACCTGGAGACAAGAACTTCCCAGAAGCAAGTCCATTAGCTGAGACTTTGCTTGCTGAGCCATCAGTTTGAGTCAGGTCTACCACAGATTGTGCTGAGAAATCTGTTGGGCGCACAGGAAAATTAGCACAGCATGGTCTTATGATAGAAATAAAGTCCGCAAGTCTGATTTTTACTAAACTTATGCTCTGTTGTATCCAATGAAATTAGTTCTTGCTTCCATGGTTGTTGGTAGGTTCAGAATCAGGCTCTGTATCATCTTTCTACATTGTTCTTACAGTAGTTGTTAAAGTCTTATTCCAGTATGTTGACATAAGCTTAGCTCTGTCTCTGATGAACTGGGAATATTGGGATTCAGGGTTCTGCTTTGACTGTGTTGGCTGAGCCATACTTACGAAAGTAACAGAGTAGGGCCACAAGGAAACTTGAGGTGGGAAATTCAGTTTGGAACTGGAAGACAGCAAAGTGAACACAGACAGAGGAGGACAGACTAAACACTGGAGGAAGAGGAAGAGAGGATGAAATAGTTAACACAGCTGGCCAGGTCCTCAGTTGTACTGGGAACAGGTAAGATGCAGAGGAACCATTCATGGACTTTGTATCCAACTTCTTACCTAAACGTAGTGTGAACATAGACTACGACAGCCTTAAAGACCACAGGAGAGTCTGACCTCCAGCTTTCAACCACATCCTCTATGCCAAAGCGCCGTTGGGGCAAGGTGGTATGTGAGCTGCCATGGTGGCTTTCAGCCATTTGAGATGGCCCTTCCAGGGCATTTCTCAGGTGCTTGGACGCACCTGGTCAGGGGTCTGTGTTGGCTAAAAAGATTCAAAACTTGGTTTATGGTACAAAAAGTGTGTATTTTGACCCATGTCTGCATGATCCATTTGGCAGAACGCTGCACCTTACCAACAGAGATGGAATTAAATTTGTAAGTAATTATCACTATTTGGTGTATAATATAGATTAAGGATGTTACGATTGTTTCATTGTGTCCTGGTTTGAGGTAAAACAGAACCAATTTTCTGATTTGTAATTTTACTTTTTAGCTGGGCCTCTTCTAACTGACTAAACTCTGAAATTAACAGCATATTGTTCAGACCCTGTTCACTCTCAGAGTGATAAGACCTGATTATACCAAGGAATGGTACGCACAGAGGCTCTTGCTTAGACTTATTGCTATAACATCCAAGGTCAGCTAACTTCGCTGTTTGCCCCGTTAGAGGGTCGGAAGCGGAGAAGCGTAGAGGGGTCCCAGCTATAGGGAGGAGCGGACAGGACAGGTGGCCCAAAACTGACCAACAGGGTATTCCATCCCATGTGCATCACGCTCAGTATAAAAGTTGAGGGATCAAAGGGGCAAGGTGGCTCTGGCTCACTTTTTCTTCAATGGCCGACGTCTGAGGAGGACCCTGTCTGTTCATCTGTCTTTGATCCCAATCTGAGCATTCCTGACTCTAGTTCCGGAATTCACCTCCTGTCACCCAGACTCCAGTCTGGGACATTCCCTGTGTCTGCTGGTGACACGATTGTCATCCTGGGAGCTGGATACTGTTTTGTATATATTGTATACATTTTTTTCTTTAATTTTTATTATTCTGTTATTACTTACTATTTTCTTATTTATTATTATTTTCATTAAAGTAGTTTAGTTCTTTTTCTAAACTCGTAAAATCTCCTTATCTCTTCCTCTCCTCTCTGAGGAGAGAGGGGGGGGAAGGCCATCTGTCATTCTGCTTGGCCAATCCGGCCAAAACCACGACAATTCTTCTAACATACACAGGCCAGATAATACAAACCTGGGAAGGTCCTGGTTAAAATTATGCTTCAAAGAAATTCAAAGGTTTAGGTACAGGAGGGCAGATTTAAATCAATCAGCCATATCCGTGTCCTATAGTGATACTATATTGTTCCCATGTGATTGTGGCTGGGGCATTTTCATTTTCATAATCTCATTTCTGATGACACCAAGTCTCAAAGAGGTTTTGAGTGTTTCCTTTTTTTTCTTTTTTTTCCCCTCATGGTGTCACTAAAGGCCAAACCTGACATATCCTCATGCAACCATATACAGAAGCCTCACCACTCTGGAAGAGGTATTTGTGCTCTGCTGCCTCCAAAGGGAGCATTGTCTTCCATGAGCTGTTGCAGGGAGTACAAGAAATGGATAACTGTTGGGTGAGCATAAATTAGCGTGCGTAGGTTTGAGTGGCTATACAGTTTGGAGGCTTCTTTTTCTAGAAAGCTTTCATTTGTGCCCCAGGAGAGTGGTTACTTTCAATATGAAAGAAGACAAGTCTCAGCGTCAGCAGTTGTGCCGGGCAGCAAATGTTTCAGAAATTAAACTGTATACTAACTTTTTGGGCTTTATAGGCTGAGACATTTTACTGATTTTTTAGAATAAATATTTGTATAAACTGGTGAAGGTCAACTGCAAAGGCAATGTTATTATCTGACTTAAAATGATTACCTGTGAAGTGTTAGTAAAAGGTTCTCATGTTCAGGCCTAGTTCTCTTACTGCTCATCATTAAGATGCAGTTTATTGAAAGCGTTCGCAAATGTATGGTTCAAACATAATTTCATTATATGGAAGTCATTTTCTTTAGTGCCAAAAGAAGAGGAGAGCAATTGGCAGTATTTATTTACGAGAGCATACGTGACCTCCATTCCAGCTATTTATGTCATATGCTGGCATTTCATCTGTGTACGCCCAAAGTAGATCTGCTGTAAAAAGATGACCTTTGCCTTATTTATGGGCAGAACAGAGGTGACAATGGTCAAAATGCTGAGATTCTAAGTTCCTGACGTTTTTATCAACCCTGGTAGTGCATTTCAGCTGGAAAACGCTGAAGTTGTTAACAAGCAATTTTTGGATATTTTGTTCCTGTCAGTTTTTCTGTAATTCAGCATTTGTAACTGTTGTTTTTACTTCTAAGGGAATCTCTTGCAGCACGTGTACTGCCTCAGATATTCCTGTACAAGCATATAATTCATCCGCTTAATTTTCAAGAACCTTTCTGTCTTCTCATTAAATGGTAATTTCCTGTATCAGAAATTTAATGTCTTCTCTAATTGTAGAATGATATTTCAAGATCAGAAAATTATTTAATTTTATATGCTAAGTGGATTTGGGGGCTTGGAATTCAGCTAAAATACACAAGTTGATTTGTTTCTTATTGCTTTTAAATTTTTACTTCAAGTTGTTTGCAAATTAGTACTTTGACATTCTCATCACAAAATGACACACTAACCCTACCCCTTCAGCTGTGATGAAAAACATTATTAAGATTACAATGTCAAGCTTTCAGAAGCGAGGGTGGAAAAAAAGGCATCTTGTCTAAATTGTGCATTCCTAACTTGGCCCTTACCTCAGTAGAAGGCATTACAATATTGCGCTTGATATATGAAAAAGTCTATTTTTCTCTTGCCATATTTAATACCCAAAGTAGACCTGTTTTGCAGATTAATTAGAATTGCTTAATGAAGAAATGCTAGGGTTTGTTGCGGAAGTTGGAAGGCAAACTCAGTTGAAGGGAACTCGGTTGGCAATTACAGGAAGAAAAAGGATTGTCCATATTACGGCAGTTTCAGTTTGCCTTGAAGAGGTGGATTCCTCTCTTTCATCTGCTGCAATGTTCCTGGACAATTTGTTGAAATCAGACTTTTCACAGGTGGTCACTTATTTCCTTGTTGCTTGTTATCCTTGGAAATGTTCTGAGCACCCAGAGCTGACAGCCAGGGCACTGGGCGCCGGGCTCTGAGCACATAAAATGCTACACAATGATTTCACAAAAGCGATGTCCAAAGTAAGTGTGTACCTTGGACCTCACTCTTTCTAAGCTTATGTTTCAAGATGTTCCTCATCTCATGATGTTTTGAAAGTAAATTATATTATGGCTTTGAAAGATAATAATAAAATAGTGGTTGGGCAATGTTGTCTTCAGAGCAGAGTTTGAACTATGCACACTAAGAAAGCCACTGAATGATGACAACAAAATAGTTGCTTATTACATGAAAAGAATCCTCCTCCACTGAGGCATGCAGGTGCTATACAAATGAACAAAAAGTTAAAACACATTGAAAAAAAAAAAGTAAGAAAGCATACTGACAGCTACATAATCAGACTGGAAATATCTAAGATGGGAGTTCTCAGGCTATGGTATGTGTACCACTAGTGGTATGAAAACTATTTCAAAGTGGTCTTCAAATAAAATCTGAGCATCTGAGCAGAAGAATGTCTCCTCCTGCATGTGAGTTCCTCTTATCGCATTCCCACAGGAAACCGGGATGAAGATCTGCATGGTATGTATGGTTTGATTCATGCCACGTTTCCAACCACCATCACTAATCTGGTAAAATGCAATTCTTTTTCCAGAGCAAACTAAAATGGTTACTCTGGGCTTAAAGGATGTCCTGTTAAGTGACAGGTCACATTACCTCAAGCAAAGTGCCATTTTATATGCTTACTCCCCTCCTCCAACTCTTATTTAGTGGGGAAGATGCAGTCAAATGGCATTGTGTCCTTCTAGGAATATCCTCAGGTGCACTTCACAAGCTTCTGCCAAGTAAGCTAATGGAGCCAGTGAGAACAAACAGGAGTAACTTGTTGTCTTGTGTAATTTTAAAGTAATTTGCTGACAGCTAAAGAACTGTGGGTATTAAATTCCATCCCAGGCATTCTAGTACATAAACTATAGCAGGCAGAGACTTTTCCCACCTGCTGCTCCTTAAACCTGCCCTGACTCTTCTTATCCTTAGCTTTCATTCTCATCTGATTATAATTGCCTGGCATTCACAGCTTGTATTCCTCAGGCTTCTCACAGGTCCTTGCTCAGCACGTCTGGGCTTCTTGTCCCAACCCCTGTTATCTCCATCGTTTCCTCAGCCTGGTCTCCCCATCTGGCCAGCCCCTGGACGCCACCTTCACCCGTCTTCCCCCAAGTCTCAAGTTTTGTCCACATGCTAGGGCTCTTCGTGACTAAGGCACAGCAGAGCCTTTAGGGCTTTGCTACACAAATCTGCATTTTCAGTAAGCAAATATTTCAAAGCAAGTTTTTCTGAAAGTTTATAACTTGGCAAAAGCTGAGCGTTTTCACCATAACGCTTGCTACACTTTCCTGACTAAAAGTTCCTGTTACAATGAGGATTCTTGATAGATACATATGTTTAAAAAATGTATTTAAGGGAGCACTTTATATCATCGTATACTCTATAGCTGTGCAAGTAACCATGTCCGTACATATGACTATGAAAGCTAAAAGTACAGATATAAGCTTAAGCAATTCTGGGTAGGTAACGTCATCTGAAAAATGAAAATTTCTGAAATGGATTAAACCCAGCTAATGGGTAAACTCATAATTAGTCATGCTGTCATTAATTGATTATTTAAGTATGTTAATTAATATGTGGCTGTGCATTTAAGAATCAGATTTGAACTCAAAAACATATTAAAGATAATATTGCAATTCTATTTCACTCGGAATATTTATTCATCTGAACATTTATTCAAACAGAAGCAAGTATCCACTTAACTGCTCAAGATACATAAGTGTACAGTGCTTTTTGAATCAACAAAATGCATCAGAATTAATAATGCCAAGTGAGTCCTAACCAATGTATAAAATTAAATGAGTAGAAGAATAACTCACTTAGTATTTCCAGCAGCACGGGAGGTGACAAGTAGCATTTCAAAGACATTCCCAACTGACAAAGGAAAAACGTATTAACGCTTCCTACTCAATGTAATATAAAAGTAAATACATGGGTGTACATATTTGAATATATAAATCCACATGCATGTGTATTAATAAGAATCTAATAGAGCAGTAGTATACAGTAATATCATTAATACAGGACAACTTAAAAATAATTTTATTGGGCAGTCGGCCCTAATGGATTTACTCTTACACAGTTATCTATGCACGGCCAGTGACTAATAGAATTATTAAAAACAGTATTCATTGTTATCATTTCAAAGCTAACACACTTAGGTAATAATCATTGGTAATCACTGGCTTACAGAAATAAGTAAGCCCTTTTGCTGTCTTTAAACATATACAAACCTTCAAAACTGTGCCATATATATTAATACATGGTATCTCGACAGAGTCCCAAGCTGCCTGCGAAGTTACTGCACTTCAAGTACTTTCTAGTACTTAACAGATCTGTCTGAATGCTTCCCTTTGCTGCTGCTTTTGAGCAGAAAAGAGAAGGGAATTAGGGAAAGCCTGTTGAATATTTAGGAAAATATTCTGCTGCATAACTGAAGTAGCGGGAGATCCATAAAACCAGTCCACAGAAATGTTGTGTGGTTTATCAGTCTGTAGTGGAGGTGAAAACTTCCCCATGATTAAATCACTGTTTACATTCCATTTTTGGTATTCATGCACAAACTGCGGTCTGTCGGCATACAGCGTTTTCCACAGAGGATCCAGAAAATAATGTGTTTGGCAAAGCCAGTTTGTTGCTGGGTAGGAAGGATAGTGTCCCCATGGCACGAAATAATTCACAGCAAGGCAATGCTCTAGCTCCTTTTGACGCCCTCGCTTTCGAGACCTTCGATGTTGCCTGAAGTCCCCGTGAACAAAGTCATTTAAGTTTGATGGGTGAATACTCCAGTAGTTTCCTTTGCCATCCTCACATCTTCCCACCTTGATGAAACAATCATTTAGTGAAAGGTTGTGCCTTACGCTGTTCCTCCAGCCTCGACCTTTGTTCCTGTAGAAAGGAAAGTTATCTTCAATGTATTTGTAGATAGCAGCTAAATTCAGTTTATTTGCAGGGGAAGAAAGAATTGCCTTTGCAATTAATGCTATGTAAGATAGAGGTGGTTTTTCCAGAAATCTTGGTTCATCCACAGTCACAGAAAGACCCTTTTTGGGATGTATGTGAGAGCTGGGAATGTGGGGTGGAATCCTGTGAACCAGTTTTCCTTCTTCTTCTCCTCCTACTGTATAGATGTCTAGACTTCCTTCATTGTTTTCAGAAAAGTCTCCACTCATTATAGCAGCACGAAGCCTAGCATTTATTTTAAGCGTCCTGATGTTTTACTGCGAGTTGTCCGTTGAATAATTGGTCCGCTGAATATAACTAGCAGGAGAAATAAAGCTGGACTTTAAATGTGCTGCTCTCATGTACCCAGATTCCTATTTTATACTCTGTTAAGTCAACATCCTTAACAATGAAAACTGAACTGCCTATGTTTACAAAAGTCAAGGTGCAAGTCCTAGCTGAATGAAAAAAAAATACAAAATAATTACACTATGTTAAGTATGAAGATAAACAGACCATGACGTTAGCCTCTCACTTCATTATAATCTGAGAAAACACCCTTCAGTGTTCCCCATTGAAACATAATGATTAATGAAAAATTGATGGTGGCTAGATAGAGTTGTGAAAGGTTTAGACCCTCCAGTGATATGCAGAACAAATTGAAACCAACATGTTGGTTCCTGTGTTCTACACTTAGTCAAACATGTCGTATTTAGTACAATAAACATTTGTTTTATGCGCTAAAAAGAAAGTACAGTGGGCAATGAAACTTGCTATCAATTTTTGTAGCTGCAGGGTACCTATTCTTGGTGAAATTGAATTAAAGCACAACCCGTCCAAAAATTGCTCCCTGTTTTTCTTATTAACTCTCTGATCCCAATTGTGTAACTAGTTTTCATGCTGAGTATGCATGTGACCGGTCCTGCTGACCCAGGAGACCACTTGAGGGAGCAAGTACCCCTCAGAGCAAGTGAGCGCTGGGCTCTGGGACCCTCAAAAGCATGAATTGTCTCTCGAACTTTGACATTGCCCTCAGCCTTCTGAGGTCTGACACTGTTAAGGAGAAGATGCTTATATCATGTCATTAGTCAAGAAAGCTAATTTAATATGTTTAAATATGTTCCAAAACAAAGCAAAACAAAATGGTAGAAGCTTTGAAAGAAGAGGTATTGTCTTCTTTTGGGTCACTTTTGATGTTCAAAATATGTATTCCCAAATGAGATCTGTATTTTGAGGCATCAACAACAGCCTCAAAGATTCAACCTTAGGAGGCTGAAGTTGGTGATATTGTTCATGCTTTTATGGGTTCTGAAAAGAACCCTTGGATGCTTCCTTCAGATGCTAATACTGGCAAAGAGAGAGAGAGGGACTAGGGCACCCGTTAAACTGACCCCTTTGCCTCTGAGCTGGAAGTTCACATCCTGGCTGATCATCTTAAGTGGACACCTGGAAGCTTTTCCTCAGGCTTTCAAATCCACCAGCCAGTGTTTCAGTTGGTAACCACAATGTTTTTAGATCAGGAAACAAGACTCAATATAATGTTATAGTTCATGTGGGTTAGCCAGCATTTCTGTGTCAGGGCAGAATTGCCACCTACTTGCTTTCAAGATTTAATAGAGGACCTTTCCACTAACCATTGTGAATGGGATGTAATGTACCTGGCATTTTAACAGCCTTGGCTGTTCAAAAATCCTGGTGATGACATGATGAGCTACTAGTTCTTTTTCCTGGGCCTGAAATCTCAGCAATGACTTCTCTTGAAGGCATTTGACCTGCTCTATCCCTAACAGAAATTCCCTGCCTGGCACATCCCAAAGTTGCCATCATCTTTCCATTACTGGCAGCTTTTCATAACCTTCTGATGACTAATTTGCCCAGTTTGTCCTCGTCATCTCTTATTTGCAGCTGAATGGTTGCCAGATCATAGCAGAAATTGTTGAAATTACCTCTGAAATGTGTGATCTGGCACTTTAAACTATTTATTGCAAATCATTCAATTTCTGTTGCTGCAACTGTAAGCAGGTCATGCCTAAAGGGGTTCCTACAATAATAACATCAAAAGTTTGACTTCAATTCAAAATACCGGATTGGCTATAGATTATTAGGTTATTTCTACTGAGATTTGTTTTTTTTTTGTGGAACGCTGCAGTTGCAGGCTGCAAATGCCACTCACTGTGACAAGGACTATGTCTTCCTTCCCTCATATCTCCAACAAAGAAACACAGAATCAACCACACATTCTACTATTTTATTAGCAACTTTGTAAATGGAGAGGATTTTAAAGAAGGACTAGGCACAGAGATTAGACTTTGGGTGCCTACAAATACCCAAATTAAGTCAAGAATAAAAAAACCCATTTTATTAAGGTTTTCAATTTGAAGGGCAAATTTTCAGAAACTGAGGAAACTGAGGTTGTTAAAGGGAGCCAGACTGAAGAGTTCAGAAATATAAATGTAGTGAAGGCCCAAAAGTCGAAAGCATAAAACTTGAACTCAAATCTTAAGCAAGAAGAAAAAATGTGTAGGAAAGGGCTCCACACTTAAACAGACGAACAATCCTTTCAGTAAATAAAGGAAGATTCTACAGGGAATGAAAGATAAAAGGGTGAACAAAAAGAGCTACATTTGGAAGGGCTGAAAGCCCTGGTCTCCTGATCTCTCTGGTTGGTTTTTGTTTTTGTTTTTTTTTAGATACACCCTCAAGGAAAATATTCAACCCATACTTCTGGGCATCTTGCTTGTTCCTCCTTTCTACACATTATTTCTGGAATTAACTTTTGTTTTCCTCTGAGTCATGTCTTTAAAGGTGAAAAGCGCCCTCTTTCCCCAAATCAAGGTTCCTTCCAAAAAAACGTAAGGCGTATTCCCTGTTTTATCCTTATTCTTTGTGGGAATCTTCTTGTCACTGCCTGAAATGTCTGCAAAGCTTTCATATTAGAGGGAGAACCATCTGCACCGGCTCAATGTCCAGTTTTATCTGAAAAGACAAATCAGAGGCAGGGAAAGCGTGCTGTCTACTTTTACTATACAGACTTTTTCCAACCTGGGGAAGCAGACTGTTCTTCAAATATCCACATACACACCCCCCTTATTAAAGCAGCATTTTCATTACTGCATTCTCTACAGCGCTGCTAAAACATTGGATGGTTAGAAATCTGAGATTTCCCACAGAACACTGTAACAAAGAAGGGGGTAACTTTATCAGACACACTAGTTAAATTGTTTATAATTTTTATTTGTCAATAAATGAAATGTTATTGAAAAGATGAATGGAGAAACCAGAGCATTTGGAAATTCTGTTGCAGTAACGTAATCTGTTATGAATTTTCACTGTGCAAAGATTGTCTTTTCCTCTGTTGGTGTTTGGGTCTCTCATCAATTTAGGTCAAAGAGAGTTTTGTCAGTGAATTAGCTGTGATTGTATGAACGCGGGCTACCCTGTTACAAGAATTCTAATGTTTCTTTTTAATATTTACAAAGACTGCCATTTTTCTGCTTGGCACTGTGAAAACAGCACATATTTTAAGAGTAAACTGGTTCCTACTCTGGGTCACAGAGTAGACCAGATGCAGTCACAGGACAAAGTTTCATAAAAAAATCCGACAGCGCATAGAATCTGTAACTAAGAGCAGAAAACAACTGATGGCAGCTTTTGTCCTCACTCAGTCTGTATTACTGATATTTAGCTTCAATCAAGTGGAATTTAGAGAGAAAATCTTGCTTAAGTGAAATGCTGTGCTTTCTTCCTTAGCTCTACATACTTTAAGAATAAATTGCTGTATCAAAACACCTCTCGCAATATGCCAGCAATGTTTTTTTTCTGAAGGATATAACCTTTAAAATCTTTCTTTTACCTCTTGTTCAGCAATTTTGACCATCCAGCAGTCAGCTAGAATAGTGTTCTCTGCAAGGAGAAAATGTTTTTATGCCTTATCCTAATAGATTTATTTAATAGCAGTGAAGTAAGTAATACATCTCATACTCTCAGCTGAAGAAGTGCAGTTTTCTAGGGCACAAGGGAATACACTGTTAGGAAGCCAAGTGGAACCAGATTTTATACTACTCATCTTTAGTCCATGCTTAAGACATAATTGTTTTTCAGTTGACACAGAAAGGTATATTCTCTCTCCCTCCAGTTATGGCCAAGAAAGATCAGCTGGCCAGTGCTAATAATAGATATGCCAAAAACATGGGCAGGTGCAAGTATTTTTTAATTAAAGGTCTATTTGGCTATCACTTTTGTTGCTCTGCTGTGTGTTTAATTAAGTCCCAAGCCTGCTAAATCTGTGACGTTTTTCCCTGTAATATTTACTGTGTTGTTCAATAGAGAAGTTATCCCATATAGACTTGTCTTATTTTCTACACTAGCTTCCTTAATTCTACCTGTTATTTCCACTGTTGCTTAAACAGTGTTTAAGAACACCTGGAAACCATTTGTCTTGATTCAACATTTGAATTTGGTGTGTTCAAAAACATTAAGGAAGTTGAGGCTTTAGAAAAGAAGTGATTAGAGAAGTTGTGGCTCAGTGGCGGCACTTAGGCTAAACTGCTAAATAACCCTTTGATTCCCAGCTCCCATGTTTCTTTACAGCCAGGACAGAAGTAAAGGATTTGAACTCAATGAATAGCAAGACAGTTACAAGTGCGCGTAATAATCTAAGTCAATTAAAGTCACTGGTATTGCTTGGTTTAAAAAATAAATGTTTGAATGCATCTTTGTTTTCAGGACATCCTGCAGTCCTTGTCATGGCATGTAGTGATTTGATGGCTTGGGCAGAACATCTAACCTAGTGCCTGCTGAAGCCAATTGAAAGGATCTCATTGACTGAACTGGTGCTGGACTAGACAAAGACAAATCACTGTTTGGTTTCAGCAAGCAGAAAGAAAACAGAAAATTACAACAAAAAATAATCGACAGATCAAACCCCTCTTTAACTGGACTTTAAGCTATTTTCATACAATCTAGCAGCAATACTAGTTTCCATGTTATTTTGTTGGGCTTTTTTTCTGCTTTCCTCCTTCCATTTTCAACAAGAAATTCTCAAAGCATGCATTGGTCTGAGACACACCCTTCTTGGCCCTTGAGTGGTGGGCAGCCCTCCTCCTTCCTGCATCTCTTACCTCTGTGACCCACCAGAGTTCACCGGGTTACCTTCCCATTTGCATTCCTCTATGCGGCTTTTTGTAAAGAAACCTACAGAATGAAAAAGGGGAAATGGCTTTTCACAGAAATAGGTGCAACCATTAGGGTAACAGTGTCATAAATAAGTTCTCCTTATTTGCATAATTACTGCAGTAGTATTTTCTTAGATCATGTTGACAGAAGAAATTGAGTTGCCATTACAGCAAGATGCCTCCTTTCCCAAACTGAACCTAATTCACACGATGCAAAGCCAAAACGTGCATGCAGCAAATCAGCTCTGCAGCTATGTGCAGAGCAGTAAGCGGGAACAGGCAAAAGTCATGCTTCTGGGGTCCCACAGAGTGAGAAAAAACTTGGAACTCTTCCATGAGCGCAGCTCTGGAGATCTCATTCCTTTCTTAGTCACTCATGAATACATGGCCGGGTAGCACTACCATCTATCTTTAAACAAGAAATCTTGAATGCTTTTCCTGTTGGCCCTTGTTGAAAAGTATAGCATTGTACTGTACTGGTTCGAAATTGGTAATATCCCCATTTATGGACTGTGGTAAGGCTTATGTAGTTTATAGTAGAAAACTGTTTTATAAATCTCTCCTTATATGCCATTTTGTCAAAGTATGACAGTACTAGGGAAGCATCAATGTTTTCATAGTAGCAGGCGGGACAGCTGTTGAGAGGTTAAGATGGAGAAGCATTGGAAAGACCTGGAGATGCTCTCACGGTGTGGGAGGACGCCTCATCATAAAAGGGGATTCACGGTAAGATATGGCTTACCTTGTTATCTGGTAATAGACATACTCAGATCAGCTTTAAAGTTACCAGTGTCACTGTAACGACAGGGGAAAGGATTCAAGGTGGCCTGCAAGACCAGAGCCATTTGAAAATGTGTATGAAGGTTTCTAGCCTGCACTGAGATCTACGATGCCATTAATGCTGTCATTTTCTAATATGGCTAATTCCAAACAAGCCCTGTTATATTTCTTAGCTCATACTGCACTCTTAGATTATAGTATAGGCTTACCTGTTGAGACAGACACAGGAGAAATAGGAGAGGTTAAACAATATGAAGGAAAAAGGCGACATTTCGCATTCATGATCTTTGTCCCATAAAGACTGCGTCTTCCCACGTGTGGAATGCCATAAAAGTAAAAGCCAAATGCTAACTGATTAAGTTGATTGAGAAGCCGTGGTTTTGTTTCATATGATGGGAAGACATCCCGCACAAAGGTTGAAAACCCTTTAAACAGTGCAGTGTGTTTCTTCCTCCTGTTTACAGCTGTGTGGCACGGGACTTGTGTTTCAGGGTTGGCTGCACAAGTTAATTCTGCAAGTTGCTTTTTTCTCCGTTTGGCTGGATGATGCTAAATGCAGTCTAACACTAGATGATTTCATAATCTAATTAGTGGTGAATTCAGTCATATTTACAATGGCGCGTTACAAGTTCACCTCTAGTGTACTCATTTCAATGTTTTATAGCATTCCTGCTTCGTTTAGGTTGGCATGGCTAATCCTTAGCCAGAAAAAGCTGGCATAGTCCTAGGATCTGGCCCAAGGAGTCAGCATGGTATGAAGCCAGGGCAGAATGTGACATTGCACTTTCATATCTGCAAACACTGTAAAAAAAAAGGGCCTTGAAAATATATGCGGGAATAGTTTATGATATAGAAACTATTTATCTCATGAAGTATACATCCTAATCAGAGATGAATAGCTCCTCATTTGTGCGATGTGATGAATTTGTTGTGCAACATAAATTGATCATCTAAAAATAGCTCAATATGTGCAGCTTAACAATGCAAAGAAGTTGGTTTTTGAGTACGATTTTTCTTCTTAGCATATAGAACCACATAAAAATAGGGAATGCAATATTTGAAATGTATCGTTGAAATTATAACACCTAATACTGTCAGACAGAGAACAGGCCAACATAGCTCACACACCATAGCATCTATTAATAGTCCTGACTCCCTTTTGCAATGTCAACTGAAACATTAATCCTTGTTTTAAATCACAGTGTCTCAAATATCAGCTGCTACTAGTTGTACAGTTGTCTTTCAGTTTATATCAGAGACCCCAATGGAGTCTTTTGAAAGACCTAGTCGGGTTAGCAGGGCTAACTTATTAGAAGTCCCCACTGTAAATGATTTCTCTTCAGAGGATGAAGATGTTAAACCTGACACTGAACATCGTTTCTCTCCACTTCCCCGAAGGCGGAATTCTGCTTCTTCAGAGGAAGAGGAGGCAGAAACCCCCCCCACCATCACAAGAAAAGTTTCATTTGCTGATGCATTTGGGTTTGATCTTGTGTCCGTTAAAGAGTTCGATACCTGGGAAGTTCCAAATACAGGACAAAGCAACGACACAGAAGATGAAGTTTTCCCTCAAGAGGAATATTTTTTCTCTCAACTGTTTACGTTACCTGCTTCACAAGAAGAAGTTTTGCAAAAAGTGCGAGAGCAGAAAGTACTGTTGGAGTCAATCGTGTTCCTGCCTGGGATTACCTGTATGAACGGCATTATACGAGTCCTCAATTTATCCTTTGAAAAACTGGTGTATGTTCGAATGACACTGAATAATTGGCTCAGTTATTACGA
The DNA here is from genome assembly GCF_028500815.1 of Rissa tridactyla. NCBI lineage: Eukaryota > Metazoa > Chordata > Aves > Charadriiformes > Laridae > Rissa > Rissa tridactyla. The sequence continues at coordinate 190,297,673 of NC_071466.1, read as the reverse complement.
TATCCTCGCAGAGTTCATGCCCAATTCTTGTGGTAGTGAAACCGATCAGTTCTGTTTCAAGATTTCTTTGGTGCCTCCTTACCAGAAAGATGGAGCTAAGGTGGAGTTCTGTATACGCTACGAGACATCGGTTGGTACCTTCTGGGCAAACAACGACGACAAAAATTACACACTGATTTGTCACAAGAAAGAAACTGTGCCCAAGGCGGATAATAAACCACACAAAGAGGTTGCTGATAGACATCTTAAAGGCTGCTTAAAGACAACACAAAGCAGGTGAGGTTACACCTTAACTTTTGGTAATTTACAATATAGCTGGCTAATTCTGTATAAGTGTGCTTGCTGGAGCTATGACTGCCCATGCTGTTTTCTTCTATCGTTTGTTTTTTTTTTTTTAAATGATAAATTAGGCCAAGACTTGTTTTCAGTAAAGCTCTTGCATATATCAGCCAGCAGTTTTCTGCAGACAGATTGATACTGCAGACAGTTTTAATACATGGCATGCATGCCACTCATTTGAAAGGTAGTGTGAGGGTCTATAAATTATGGGCTGTGTACCCATTTTGACCTCTGTAGGATATAAATTGAGCTGACATCAGTGAGAGCTTTGCTCCAGACTGAGGTAGCTGTACAGTTAAAACACTTTACATCCATTTCCTTGGTAAGTCAACAAAAATTTAAAAGCAAAAAAAATCCTGAGTTTTCACATGATTTATTTCATATTTCATTCTCTACATGTGATTATTAAAACAGAAATGGCACTGGTGGTTCAGGAAGCTGATAACTCGGGGAAGGATCCTATTGCAATTAGAATGGCTGGTACAAACTTTTCTGCAAGTGGTTGGGCTATTCTGCAAGTTGTATATTAGGGTAATAATAGGGTAATAATTTTCCTGCCACTGGTTGATGGTTCTGTTTGCCAAATGGTGAAATCAATAATGATTTATAAGGCAGAATTAGTAATATATTAAAGAAAAAAGATACATAGAATTTATCTCATATATATTATTCTAATTAAATGTAGGCAAGTACTATGTTAATTATAGAGTAAAGTGGCAGTGGTTAACTCATAACTTGACCCCACATGAAGAGAGACTCTCAGGAATAGTTACTTTTGGCTTCCTACTCTGTTCTTAACTCCTTTCTGTAAGCAAAACAATGTTGCCCGTCAAAGTCTAATTCTCAATATTTTGCTTACCAAATTTGCTGTCAATCAGTTGGAGTTCTGCAGAACCGAATCTATATTTTACCTGCAGCATCCTTAGCAATACTTAGATCCCAGAACTGAATTCATGTGGAGTTTTTAGTTCCTACAGTTTCCAAGTGAGGCAGTGCTGTTTGATTTCCCCGGTGCTCTTCCACTGGACTGAACTGCTGGGGAAGGGGGATCAAAACCGCAGCAGTAGTGGGAGCTTTAGGAGAAGGGAGACAGCAAGGGCTTCCCCTGTGCAGAACCTCCTTTCCCAAAACCCAGACTCGCTGTGCTGAGAGCCTCTGCCAGCCCTAGTCCCACCTCAGCCCAGTGAGGAGAGGCGCGAATACAGCTTAGTGCCTGCATCAACACCATGGTGTAAGAGCGGCCCCAGGGCTAACCTGAGTCCACAATGCTCTCCTGATAAGTGTCCTTTGGGCCACGATGGTGCTTCCATGGGGGAACATCCTAGCACATAAGAGCAGAGGGAACGATGCCCTTACCTGCCGTGTGGTCAGACCCTGACATTTGTGCCTGGTTCTGTATGTTGTATCTGTCCTTCAAAAAGTGTCACAAGACCCATTCTGGGTAAATAAGGTAGCCTGAGATGCCCTGCAGAAGGGCCGTGATATCAAATGCCACAGGCATATGCAGGCGGTGTGACTTCAGTCTGAGTTCAGGTAGCCCATATGGAGCAGATGATGGACACGGAGACCTGAGTCTTAATTTAGTGAGCCCCGGGCTTCCAGATGCTTTAAGGACTAACCTGCAGATTTAGATACAGTTGGGCATCTAAGGTCAAATGACTCCTAACAGCTTAAAGGCTCCCTGAAGCCTCCTGTGACATACCTAGTACTAGCATAAGTTGTAGAAGCATTTCTTCTGGGGGATCTTCTTCTACAATTATATGCTGGATGTTCTATATGTAAGTCAGACAGAGAGGTATTTTAAAAAATGGGAAAGGAGGTAACATATATACTCCTTCACATAAAATTACCTCGTCTCTAATCAGAGTGTAAAATTGCCTCCCCCAATATCAGTCTGCAGAGGAATGTATATATGTATATATGTGTGTGCCTGTGGGTATAGATATCTATATATGTATGTGTACATATATGTGCGTATTTGTTCATATATACACATACACACATGTATATTTGTGATATTAAAATTAAAGCGATCAGATTCTTGTTTACATTAAGATATGTTGAATATTTTTGGCAAAGAGTTAACTATTGTGCACTTTCAAGACCCTCTTTAGTGGCAGAAGGATGTAAAGAGACCTTACAGTAAATGCAAAAATGAGCTGAAAGTATTTTTGGAATACAGTTTCAGTGGTCGCCAAGGCTTCTGAAAGACAGTTCTGGCAGATTGTAATCCAGGACTAATTTTATGCTACAGGGACTTCATTGACTTCACAGGAGTTACAGCTTTCACCAGTGTAAATGAGGTCAGCATCAGGGCCTTTCCTTTCAAAAGAACTAAGATGCCAACCTCCATTGCTCACTTGTTTTTCAAAGTGTCTTTGTACATGTTGCCCCTTTGAGTGAGGAGGAACACCCTGCAGACATCTGCAAAAGTACCTCATTATTCTCCTTCAGACCCTCATTAAAACTCCTTTGCTTTGATGTCTAGAAAAAAGTGCAAGAAAAACAAACCCCCCAAAATTGGCAAAGTGAGGCTGCTGATGTGCTATGACTCCTCCACATCACGTTGAACAGTGCTGCCTGTTTCCCTGCTCTCCTCCACCAGCCTGTCTCTCTCTCGCCTCTTGTTTTATGCTCAGATGAAAAACTCTGCAGCATTTATATACGCTGTGCTGGATGTTCACAGGACATTTAGCAAAGTGGGAGTCCTTTGTCTTAGGAGCTGTAACTGGCTTGTCTTAGGAGCTGTAACACTGCAAACAGATATACACAGAAGTAATAACGATTTTACCGATGGTTCACACAATAAATACACAGGCAAGGAATATTACTATCCATGCCCATGAGCTGGATGTCTTCAATTAAATATTTTTTTCTATATTTCTTCTATAGCAATCTGAGAATATTTTAACAGGGCACTTGTTTAGGCCCCTATTTAAAATTTAGAAACGTGTTATAACTTTTTTTTTTTAAAATCTTGGCTCTGAGATATTTATACTTTCTCTTAAAATGCACCATTCACCTCTTCAGTTAAAAAATAGGACTGTTAAAGAATTATGTTTTTTAAGCAGAGAGTCTGATCCACTCTAGGGCATACTTGTGCAGCTCATTAAATGTCATTAGTGAGGATTAGTTGCATTAGTTAAGTGAAAGGAATAATATGCACTTTCAGAGGAAGTTACTGAGGAAACACAATATGTCTGCATCACGTTACCCTTAAGAATATGAGCCAAGACAAAGTTGTGTGAATGAGGGCAATAGGGTGGCTTCTGACACCACTATTAAGAAATAAGATAAAAATGGACTTAACCCTCAAAAGTTGCACCTGAAAGAACTGATGGCAAAAAGCAAAACTGCATGGAATAATTAATGCTGAAAACAGTCTAGATTTGAATATTCAGAACCACAGGACTTAAAATCCTGTCCACTCATTCCATGTTTAATTTGCTTTTTCTTCTATGTCTAGGCATGAGCAAATAGTCTTCTCTTAAGAGTTTCATAAAGTATTTGCTTCTAACCGTATTTGTCCGAGGTAAAATTCTTTCCCACATAAATTTTAAATATTTTTGTGTTTTTCAAAAACCTTGAAAGGATTCATAGACACAAAATGTAGTCTGAAAAAATAATGTTTGAATTAATTAATTTATGTTTTAGTCTATCTGAAAGTGTGCATTTGACTTATACATGCTCATAAAAATACTTCAGGGAAAAAAATTGACTCCTACAATTTTAAGGCTGTCACTGGAAAAGAGAGAGCTTCTGGCAGTAAATAGCCCTGATTTCTATCGTAGATATACGTAAACATTCAGAAAAATGTAAATTAATTGTATCAGCTCCACTCTTTTCTCTTTTTGTTTGACTCTTGTGCTTTTGGGACATGAATAATGATTCTGAACACAAATTTCTCCTGGTGCTCAGGTTTGGACCACATGATTTTGTTGTGGACCCCAGGCTCCTGCATCGGTCTGATCAGACAGGGACTGGTTGTGTGTTGCATGAGGCAAACTCCTGTAGATCATGCTGCACGGCGCAGTGATAACGACCTGCAAACCATTCCCCCCCCCCGTCACTGGTGAGGCTGCGCCCCATTTCTGTGCTTGGTCCTGGTTTGCCATCGGTCAAGAGAGCAGCGGGAGCAAGAACGCAAGGAAAATGGCTGATAAGCATGAGAATTGTTTTACAAAAGGGTAAAATGTGTATTTGGACTCCTGTCCTCTGACAAAGGAGGAGGCGGCTAGTATTTTTATCCTAACTGTTAGTTATCCCCCTCTTACCTCTCTGAGCCCAGGAGCGTATCACCCTGAACTGATGTTGGTCCTGTGCTTTTTTTTTGTAATAATTGCCAGATTGTACTTTTCTTTGAATGGTGGTGCCTCAATTCACTTCCCTCTGTTATGCCACTTTAAAGTAGAACGCAAAATAGGGCAATGTCTCATACAAGAGCTGCTCTATGTACAATGCGCGATGATGAGAAGGAAGAGATTAAACCCCCTGGGTCTGTGGGCCACCAGTGCCAACTTCAGCAGCATAAATACTGAATGGTCTTAAAGCAATTGCCAGTGAGAACATTTTTTCTGCGCATGAGTACTCGCCTGTCTTCAGCTGCTGTCTCGTCCCCTTTCTGATGGAAGGCAAAGGAAGTAAGTTGCTGAAGATCCAGCCTGTTGGGACTGCGCTGTGCTCAGTCAGTCCTCCCCAGGCAGATGGCAGACCAGTGCCTAGGTTGCCTGGAGAAATGCAGTTCTGCATCATCTCCTCCCGGCCTTTCCCACAAACCCATAATGTGACTAAAAAAATCAAAGACTTCTGAGGGAGATGTTTGGAAATAGCTTCGCCTATACTTTGCTATGAGGAACAACTGTATTATTCCCAGCTGGTCCATTTAAAATATGGCATTTAAGTTATGTTCCCTTTTAATCCTTGTTCTTTTGATTATTGCACATCATAATCAGAAAGGGAAAAGGAGAGCAGAAAAGGTGTTAAAACGCACATCTTCTTTGTGTACTGCTATTTAATCTCAAGGTTGTTTCTGGCATCTCAAGTCACAAGTTACACCTTGATCAGCATACAGATATGGGATTTGACTAAAGTTTATTTCTATTATTAGGAAGTGACTGCAGTCACTGTTTTTACCAGGAGAGCAGCTGCTACAGAAGCTATCCATTCACAGGGAGCCAGCTAAAAGCAGCACTCCTCTGCTGTTCAATCTGACCTAGTATTCCCAGCCCTTCCCTCGCCTCCTGGTCATTGCCAGTCTCTGCCAGTTGTAGAAGTAGGAGCACTGGCACCAAAACAAGACCTCTCCAGGTACTTGAAGACCGTGATTGTCGGGGACGCAGGATAATTATTCAAGGCAATCTAAAATGTATTATTCAGACAAGCCCGGTAAAAGCAAGCTGTGGAACTGAGACTGAGTATTAGGAGTACTTCTTCATAGTGACTCTAGAGTTATCTTTTAAGGAAACTGCTGTGGCCTTACTCTCCAAAGTAATTTAAAATAAACTAAGATAAACCATATGAAAAATGTTCTACAGGGAACAATCCTACTTGGCCAGGAACTATGCTCAATGGTCATTTTCGATCCGTCTAATCATAATATTTCAAAATCTGAGCATACTTACTATTTGAACTATGAAAGACCCCAAAGATAGATATCTAAGTTAATGGCACAAGGCTTTGAATGCTACCACAGAAAGGCTGAAGAAACAGGTGGAAGTTATGGATGAGAATGGCCTGCACAGAGCAAACAGACATCTGCTAGCCATACTTGTGTTCTCCTAATTTGAGAGCACCTGAAGACTGAAAAACTGTCTCATTTTTGCTTTGGTGACTGTGAACTCTGCTACCCATGTGCCATCCATTTATTGCACTGGAAATATTAAAAGAAGCTTCTAAACTTTTAAGTAACAATATGTGAAAATAGCATGTTCCTTTGTCGTCAATCTTAGCATAGTATTTACTCTAGATCTAATTAGTGTTACTGGTTTCTCATTCACTTCCATGATCTACCTTAGAAACTGCTCTCACCAATGTTACAGAACAGAAATTTGTGCTCTAATGTATGGGAAATATTGGTTGCTATAAAGCTTTTTCACTTGTTCGCATAAAACCATATAAAACTGATGCTTTGTAATCTGAGTATCATTTCTCAACCACGTGATAAGTGAGTATTTGTAATTATACATTCATTGCTTGGCTTTACACTTGTAAGATTTTTTTTGCAGTTGCTACAATTTCATCAGCTTATTTATATATGCCAATACTGTAACACTATTACAACTGACTCTTAGAGCTCTTTAATGCAGCAACTGGCTTGATCCTGCAATAGGCACAATAAATAATTTAATGAACATCAGGAGTCTCACTGAACTTTGTAGAACTCTGCATGTGTAAAACTGTCCTTGAATGTTAATATTTACAGGACCGCAGCTTATTTCTATGCTCTTTCAGACCACTGATTAAGGACCTTCGGACAAATAGAAATATATTACTAAGTGAACTCCTGTATTCCATTGTTCAATGACTCTTTTGTTTAGTGAGAAATCTGTTTTGCAAATTGAACCAGGCTGGTAATGACCATTTCAGTACTCTGCCTCCTGTCCACTGTTCAGGTATCGCAGTTCATAAATGCTCGGTTGGGTAAAAATTGTTCCATTACGTTCACCTTGACTTGACTAAATGTTAGTCTTGAAAAGATGTTTAAAGTCAGTGAAACATTAACTGAGAGCACTGGAGTCATATTTAATCAATGCATTCACTACCAATGTCATTTGAGCTGTTTATTCTGATTATGAACTTTAGCCATGATCCAGCCACAGCACTGCAGCTCTGGAATTGGAGCAATTGATTCAGCTGCAGTGTAAGTCCAGAGACCCAATCGCCCATCGTATTTTTAAGATAAAATGTGGATTAACTTCTCAGTTAGGAAAGGTAGAAAAAATGATCCAAACAAATTTGGATCTTGCAACAACTTTGCAAGTTAAATGCAGTCCCTGCCTTAGGGTGAAGGAAGAGATAAGACCTTTTAAACACCATGGGAGCATGTTAGAAGTGGCTATTTGATCCCTAGGCTTTCAGTGACACACAAGAAAATATTGGTTGATATGCCAAAGCATAATGGGGGGCTTGGTTTTCTGACTCTCTCTCCACTCTCCTCCTGATCCGTGGGACCATCTGATACTCTGACACTAAACCCAAAGATTTATTACTGCTGGTTACTAATAGCAGTCCTAAAGAGCACTGAAGAGCACTGAGCTGCACAGCTGAATGTGAACTAGGTAAAGCTGGCAGGTTTTTCTTACCTTGCACTTAGGTGGATTTGCATTTACGTTTTGCTTTGATGCATAATAATTGTCCCTGCAATAGTGTTTGTGGCTGCTGGAGGATAAACATAAGGTGTTCAAGCCTGGATCACTTCCTCTTGCGGTAGAGGGTTGGGGAGTTTGTCAGTCTTTCTCTCTCTCCAGCTACCCTAGTAAATCTGCACCAGGGCCTCTCAGGTTATATTCCAGCTCTTCTTGATAGAAATATTGATACGGATGACACAGCTGCCTTCTTGCTGTGTGGTAGTAAGACAGCACATTAAAAAAAAAAGTTATAAAAGTCTCTTCTTGTCATGGTAACACCTGGATATTTCATCCTTTTGAGATACTTAGTGAATTTACAATTGCTTTCCAAGATTTGGGTCATAATTGTCCCCTCTCAAGAACGACTGGCTAAGGCTTTTTGTGGTCACCCATTCTGTTCTCCTCCCCAGGGGTGGTATCTGTGTCTTAGTCTCACCTGACTGCCATCTATCTAGCTACAGTCTCTCTAAGGCATCTGTCACCTTCTTGCATACATGCCTCAGCCTATTGCAGTCAGCCTCTAGGAAATGACTCTCTTCTGACACGTCAGTAGGGGACTGCTCCTTCTCTTTTTTTTTCCACGTGCGATCCAGGGAAAGACCAGGTACCACATATGTATGGTCTTTTTCCTCTCAGATGTATCCAAAATGGAAACAACCTGGGAGAAGTGCAAGACCTGTTGATAGTACTTGGTTTACTCTCCTTCCATCTTTTAAAATAGAGGGAGAAAAAAAGCAAGAGAACAGAGGGGCTCTACCCCCAACTCCTTTCTATACACCATTTTGATATTTGACCATCGGCCTTCCAGACAAAATGGCAACCTAAGAAGTGTCTCCTCTGACCTCAGGCCAAGCCTAGCCCTTCGGAAACTTGACTCCTAACTCATCTTTTTCTCTTTTTCAGTAGCCTTGCCCTGGAGATTGGCATCCCAATAGTAAGGAGCTGCATTACTAATTCACAATGGAGCTGTCAATAGAGCTTCTGACCTTGTACAGGGAAATCTTTCCTAAAGAATTTCCTTGTTTCTCAAATAGTTAGCCCATTTTGTCGAGGGATTTATGCAATTTTCTGACCAATCTGCGTACAACACAGATGTGTAAAAAGACTTCTGAACTGGTTTCTTTTCAACATTGTTATGTGCCTATCATAATAAGGTACCACCATCATGATAGAACTATAAAAGGTTTTGATAAAAGTTGCAATCTCCCCGTTCATAGTTTCTGTAGCTTAATTTGAGATACAGCTGACTTAATATGCATGGGTTTTTCTGCAGTCTTCGTACCTATAGTCATGAGAATTGGGGATAGACAGGGCTATATTAAAGGTTTCAGCCTGGCACCAAATTGGTGTTGGGCTCCTGGTTCAGACTGTATGGAACTAAAATCTTCAAATGGACCGATATACATCTATATTTAAAAAAAAATATTGTACGAATGTTTTGCCGTTAAAACTCAAGGTCTTTTTTAATGAGCTAGAAAATAAAGACTAATTTCTTGGGACTCTGTTTGCTTTGAGGCTATGATTATTCTCATCCCAAACCAGGCCAATGCATTTTGTTCTGTGCCACCTATGTCCCTGCTTCAATCATAAACTAAGACTGAAAAATGAAAATATTAGTAATTGGAAAATATAATCCCCTGGATAGCACCAATCCAATAATCTTAATAAAAATAGGTTTATTACAAACATTGCCTGAACCCTACTGGGAATTATCTTTTCAGAAAAAACACTCAAATTCCCTTAAAGCTGCTCTCTTGATCAATTGTCCCCCTCGACACTATTAATCATCATACTATATACTGCTTATTCTGAGAATCTTTTTCCACATTGCTTTCCAAACGTCTTTTCCAATTTCTCCTTCTTTAGAAGCTACTGACAGTCCTTTATTGTCCTTTTGCAGGCCCACCTGTTCTCCTCTTCTGCAGTCAGCCCCTTTTCTTAGATGAGATGACCAAAACTAAGGGGTATTTCCTCAAGGTGGGGAAACACCAGAGACTAATATTACCTTCCTCAAATGTCAAATATTTAAGTAGAGGTTCTTTGTGGCTCTATTTTTTGTGCACAATGCTTGTGGAGGTTGCTAGGCTGGCTCTCCTGATAGTGCAGTCTTCTATTCACCGTATAGTTTCAAAATGGTGGCTGCAGCGCGAACCTCCATTGCCATGCCAGCCTGCAAAGATCCTCACCTACCGATCTAGCGACGAGTGGGTCACTCCGCCTCCGTGCCTCTATCCTCTGCCTCCTGACTATCAACAAGGGAGCTAATTAGTGTCAGTCCTGTTTGTTTGGTGACACCCATTTACTAAGAACTAGATCAAGCCTTCTCTAACACTGCTGGTAGTTGAAGGTCATATGAGAAAATCAGTCTTGCCTAGGTTTGAAATAAGGGCTCTGATTTTATGTACAGCTTCATTCTAATAGGATCACTTGTAATGGCATAATATTTTAGAATATTATTCAGTAATTTCTACTTAATGTTCACACAGATATTCATTTATGGCTGTTGATTTTCTTTGCAGTTTCTCCTTTAATTTCTGAATCTTTTCCTGTGTGGTCTCAGTCAGTTTGGAATCGAACAATGCAATTTAAATTATTGTTTTCTGCATTGTTGAAATTAAATTATTTTTCTGTTGTGCTTTTATTTTTTAAATACCTCCTGAAAAAATTAAACATATAAACAGAAGGCAATGATACTGGTACATGTGACAGGCAACAGCAACGTTGCAGTTCACGCACACATACCACGACATCTCCACAAGGAGGTATCGTTTGAAGCCAAAACGCTCTTAGGTAGGAACTGGCCATATTTTCAGGTAAAGCCATCTGGCAAGGAGAAATTTGGGTGTGTGCATTAGGAGCCCAGAACAGAGCACGCTGAGCTTCAGTCACCCTCTGCTTTGTTGCCCTCACAGACAGCGATGCTCCACGCCGCGCTCACACCACACTCTGCAGTTTCTTGGTCTGTCTGTAATTTGTGCGGCTGATGGCTTCTGCTCTGCTGAAGGTCTAGGTCCCTGGACTCTGCCTCTGTTTTCTGTAGGAGGCAGTAAATTCAGCCTGAGGAGGCAGCCAGGTGCCCAGGCCCACAGCCCAGCCATCTCCTGAGCTCTGCTCCCCAACACCTCCCCGAACTTCAGCCCGGCGCCATCGGTTTCCAACACAGTTGTGACGCCCCTACCTACCATTGAGATCAGCTTCTCTTAACAGTGTGTAAAAGCCTGAAAACGACTTAGAGCATTTCCCTGAAAGGTGGTACAGCTGAGTACTTAGCTTCCCTGAAACTTTCTTTCAAAGCCACTTTACTGTGCTTTTTTTTCCCCCCTACTAATGGATTTGGTACTTCAGAGCTCACACATGCTGCAGTGTTGACACTGACTGCCTTTTGCTGGTTGCCGTCTTTGCTCTGCTGCTCACCTTGTCCTCTTCTCGCAGGGCAAACTCTCCCCAGTTCCGATTTTATGTGCCCAGCAGCTCTGCCTTCTGGGCCAGTCCTAGTTCTGTGTCCAGTTGTTTAGGGCTCTCCCTAAGGTCTAACATTTGAATTTTATTTCATTGGGTTTTATCCCTGTGTCCTACCTTAAAAGAGCGGAAGACCATTTAATTTTCTCATGCAGTAACGTCACTTTTCTTGTATTTTCTTCATATCTACCATAGCCTATCACAACACGTCTTCTTGTAGGGTGCACATCTTTTTTTATGCACCCTAATCTTCATATGATGCAAATCTGTTTCGAATGATTGAAATTCTTTAGCAATCATATAAAACATTATTCCTTATTTAGGTGATTCTTAAGAAAAAAATGTATTCCCTTAATTTCTAGCAAATTCTTATCAATACCTTTATATACAAATTGTTATAAAGATAAGCTATTCTTATCTAATGGTTTCTAGGAGTTTAAGACTGTCTCAGCAGGAGTTGCTGAGGGATGAAACTTCTAATGATGATTTAAAGCAGTGAAGTGTGTAGGCTGAAACTGAAATAATTATTGCTGTAACCCTCTAAGCACTCTAAGTTCCTCAAGAGAAAATACTTTGTTCAGAACAGACCCTGAACAACAAAATGCTAAAAAAGTAAAATAAAGAAGAAAAAACACAAAACCCTTGGAGCAGGATGATAATTTAGAACTAGAATCAGTATAATGTGAGGATGTTCTCAACAACTGCTCACAAATGCATCAGACATCACAATTAAAAAGGAATAATAATTATGGCCCCATTCTAAAGTATGTAATATTCTATTCCATTCAATAAGCCATGAACACTTTAAAACCATCAGTGTAATCCACAAACCTATATTTACAACATTAAACTGGATGTTCTGCCTTTTCAATAACTGTCATCTCATCTCTATTATTTTCACCTCAGACTCTAATTGTTTCTTTTATAGGAGCTAACCTACCAGTGTCCTTGGCAGTACAGTTTATGGCTCATGCATTTACAGTAATTGTTTGGGCAATTTGCCACACGGTATAACAATCTTCACATCACAATCAGTTTTTGTAATAAACAGCATTAGTTGTGAAAAATACAAGTGATGCATGATTCTTATGGTAGATAAAGGGCGCTGAAGATGCCCTTTAGAAAAAGAAAGGAAAATGCTCAAGCCTTGAACTGCTTGAGAAAAATACTGATGTCACAATAGAGCTAATTAATTTGATGGTACAAACAAGAGGGGGAAAGGGCCTTGCATTCATTAGTGTCAATTCCAAATAAGAGCATACCCTTCATAAAAATAATATTCTGCCTTCGTTTAGACTAAATGTGCAGGTAAACAAATCAGAAATAAGCACCAGTTCCTGCAATAACTGTGATTTCTCTCCTTAGCTTCCTTTATCAGGGCTCTTTCTCTTCTTTAGCCGCAGGGAACAAAAAGCCTGAGTGGGTACAATTTGCAGGTACAATTTGGAGGTAGACTTCTGGACGAGGTCGGATCCTGTTGCCCACCAGCCTGACTGGCTCCAGTGTGGCCAGCACTGCTGGGTGTTGCTGGGCACTGGGGCCTCTGTGCACGGTAGTGGCCTGCTCCTGGGAAGCTGAGCACTTAGCTAATGGCTTCTCTCTACAACACATAGGTGGTTGCACATAAAGATGTCCCACCACATGCGAGTCTGATGAAGACATTTTGTGGCCTCTTAATTTTCAAGCACCCAGAAATAACAGGTCAAGTGTTGCTTGGTGGGGAGGCTGTTTGACACACCTGCAGCAGGCACAGTCTCCTGCGTTAGAAGTTCTCCAGAGGAGAAATAAGGTATATGCTCTCTTATGCTGGTGCACAGGCAGATAATCCTCAGCCTCCCTGTCATCTCCATGCCATCTGAGAGCCCTGGCTTGTGCTGAGGCATGGTGAAACGAGGCCCCAGGAAACACAAAGGTGGCTTCAAGCCAAGGTTGTACCTCCAGTTCTCAAGCTAGGCTGTGAATTCTGTGGCAGCACCAGGGCTTGAGACTAATATTTATAAGGTGCTGGAACCATGTGTGATAAGAAATCGTGGAGTGGTATTATAAGGCTGTAACTTCAACAGTTGACAACATGGGCATCAATTTAAATCAGCAGGGGAATTGTCCCTATAGCGCTTTGGACTGAGCCTTATGGAGGCAAGGAATGAGTTTATCTTGTTAAATATTTAGTTCATACATTCAATGAGGGAGATTCAATGAGAACAGAATTGACTATGGACAACCCTTCACAAGAGAAGTCAAAGTCTGCACGTTGGAGATCCACACGAAGGATCCTTGCCAGCTCCTGAACCCCTTTTGTGAGTTGTTATACAAAGACAGAAAGGCCAGGACATGATTTGGATCTAGATCCCAGAGGGTGGGTGGGATGTATCTTCTGTGGTGGTCTCACCATGATAATGACACCAGAATCAAGCTTATGTTTTTAACATTTTTTTCTATAGCACCAGATTTTTTTTCCTTTGTTGTATTTTCTTCTATCCATGAACTGGTTTTGCTAATATTTTCTCTCCTGTCCCACTGGCATTTTAAGACCAGTATAAATAGAGCAATATTTTAAATGTAATTTTCCAGTTTAGGGAGGGTTATGTTAGTGAAAAAATGAGTGGAATATCTACTGTGTCTTACAAACAATTTAATAGAACCTTAAAGCTCTGTTTAGAACTTTACACATACGCAGCCTTTCCTACTGCTTTCCAAAATTCCTTCTTCCTTAGAAATTTATTTTTCTTGTGTGTTTGTGGATTTTGAATGACGCTGCATACAATGCTACTGGAGTTCAGAATTACAGGTGGAAAATCCTTTATTTAGTTTTTCATAAATGTTCTTTTAACCTAACTTTTCCAAACCTTTTAGAAGCTTTCTGCTTCCAATGGGCATGTAAAAAAAAATTAAATAATTTTTGTTGTTACTTGTTTTATTTAAATACTTGTTGTTATTTTCTTTTCTACTTCCTTTTGACATGACATACGTTGCGAATGATACAAAAATAAGCAAACCAAACTACCACGTCCCTCCTCTTGTGCCCCTCCTCTCCCCGGCTCTGTGGGGTTACAGTTCTGTGCAGGATGCCTGTTTGACTCCAGTGACATCTCAAACCTGAGCACTTACCTGCAGCAATTTACTTTTTGCTCTTCTGCTTCTCAGTAAAGCATTGCTGACACATTTAACTAATTCTTTTCAAGGATCTCATGTGTTATTTACATCCCAGTGGCATCATTCTGCATCAAGGCTGGCTATTTTCGGCAGTAGATCCAAAAGCACTAGTTGTATTGAAGGTTGCTGCTGTATTAGGCTCCTCTTAAGTTTAGAAATCTGACCTGAAATTAAAATAGAATTACTGTTTGGTTAGCAACTTCAATCTTGTCAGCTTCTTTCATGAGGACTTCTTTTAGCTTCACCTCAACTTCAGGGTAGAAGAGGATTATTTTGATTTTGAATTCACCTTGAAGTAAAAACCAGAAGCATGAAAGATTCTGTGAGAGCCTAAGCCTATCTGGATTTTTAAATAAAATTGTATTGAAAACTTTCTTCCCTCTTCCCTTTTAACTAAATATTTGAGAAATGTATTTTTTAAATACTTTAACATCCCCATACCTCTCTAAATTTCAGACTAAATAATACATTCCCACCTTTCCTTTTAAATATGAGATAGTATAAAATTGTTCAGATTGCATTAATTTCATGAGTTTTACAGGTACATTTTCATCTTTCCATACTCTGTACTCCAGCAATTTTAGCCTTTTCCTACACTCTGTAAAATAAATATCTTGTGATTTAGGTATTCAGATCTAGCATAAATGGATATAACAGAACAATGTGAACAGTGCTGTGGGTTATACAAACACACAGGCACAACTTTTGCCAAATTGGTGTGTGAATTAAAACCGCAACAAGCTATAACAACCTCACCCATTATGAAGAGATTAGTAGCTCCTGGCTATAGTCCCAAACCTATTTCAGAGCAGACCGAATCACCTGCTGTTCCACAGTGAAATTTGCGCTCCTGAAGGCATAACTCTCAGGGCATATAGCTGCAGATGAGTGTTTGAAATAGAGCTGGACTGAGACTATGGGACCATGAAGTCTTATCCCTTGGGAAATGTGTTGCCTAATCCCGTTCACAAAAATATATCCATGTTTCCATACCGAGACCTTCTCAGTTTCCTGCGCCTGGTACTTGCACTGAAAAATTACAGGATATACTTTTCTAATGCTTACATATCTTCTTTTAAGTTTCTACAAGAAATTTTTTGTGAACTCTTTCTATTGATACATTAGCAGAGTCTTGCTGCTTAATATCTTTTTTGCCTTCTCAGTATTTAGCCCTTTGCTATATTAACAGAGGGCATTTATTTTTCCTCTCAGACTTTATTTCGCTAGGCTGAAAATAGAAATACTCAATTTGTCTCCTTGCTTAATATAGATTTTTCATCCTGCCAGTCTTCTTGTAGCCCTCTTCCGCACCTTTTCTAGTTTGAATTAATCTTTCTTGAACATCATATACAAATGTTCCAGAGGAGTTCTTACTAGTGCCTGGTGCTGTGACAAGAATATTTCTTGGAAATCTGTCATTACTGGGAACACCTTCTTCAACACGTTACTGCAGAACTCTGTTTGCCTTGTTGCCAGAGTCGTCTCACAGCCGTGGCTTGGAAATGTTTTCTGCCAAAAACAAACTCAGATTTTTCTTGTTCACCTGTTTCTTCCAATTTCTGAGCCCTCATTTTGTGGCAGAAACTCTTTCTAGTCCCTAAATGTATAACCTGGTACTTTATAATTTTGAATTTCATCCCTTATCTATTATTCTGACCCTCCAGGCCACCCATTTCTTTCAATCCTCCTCTGCGTTGATGATGTCTCCCAACTTCCTATCTGCCACAGATTTAATTTAACTTTGACTTTCTGTGCCTTGGTCTGTAATAACATGACTGAGTAAGTCTGATCACACGACCGGTCCTCTCCAATTCCCCATCGACGTCTGCCAGCTCTGTGCAGCCCAGCTCGGGGGGCCCCACTTGGCACCGAGCCCCTCTCCCACCGCCCAGCTCCTGTACTCATCTCCCTCTTCTCCAGTTTAATTAACAAATTTCCCATGTGGCTGCACAACAAATGCTTTAATGAAGTCCAGATAGATTAGATAACTGATTTTTAGGCAAGGGAAATATAGTAATCTTATCAAAGACAGATATTATCAGGTGAATCTGTCATTTTTATGCCATTTTCCATTTATCTGTATTTATTCTCTCATTTAAGTTTTGTTCTAAATCTATTGTGAAAACTTTTTGAAGACACCTGGGCCTGTAGCTGCCCTGACACTACTTCTCTTCTTTTTCCTAAATATAGTTTATACTTGTCCTACTCTTCTGATACTGTTATAGTAGTATTAGGAACCAATTTGATAGATTTGAATAGCAAAGATTTTAAACCAATGTGTGATTTCCTCTGTTGGGTCTCTCCAACTCCATTTTGGGTTGGACATTATCTGCTCCTCCTAATTGGAGAATATTTAAACACCAACTTCTGTCCTCAGACTGGATGAAACAATATAATTTTCTAAATCTCTGTTCTTTCAGTTATGGCCTGTAAGAACTCAATTCTTATAAGACTCTGCCCCACTAGTAGCACTGTGGTAGAAAAGTTTAGGAAACATCTTTTGATTGTGGGGTTATACATAGAGTATCTGAAATCTTGATCAAACCTCACTTCTAAAAAATTTCCTATTTAACTAAAAAGACTAATTCCAAAGCCTTGACATGACTCACTTTATCCCAGCCTTTTCTGAAGTCAAAGCAATATTGTTTATTGGCTAATTAATTTTTTCTTCTCATCACTTATACTTGTCTATCTACCTCTCGCATATTTAGGGTTCAAGTTTAACATTTTTTTTCTCTGTTTGGAATGCCAATTCCACATAAATTTGGGACTTCTGAACTCCTTTGCATAATATCCATGAACCTTTAAGCACTCTCAGTCCTACTAACTAATCCCCGAACTTCCCATTTGTTCTTTGTAAATGCAAAATTATAGTGATAACATGTTTTCATTCCTTCTTTCTTTTTATCCAAGTGAATGATAATTCCATCAAGAATGAATCATAAGAGCATAAGTATTTTTTTGAAGCCGGTAGACATTCTTAAGTTCCTAATGTACTTTATGAAGATGTGCCCTGTTCAGCTGAAGGAGAAAAAGCAACTGCGCTTCTGCAGGTATACAGGTACTTATGTTGGAGGGGAACTGCATCAGCTGGTATAATGAATTTTTCTAGCTCCCATTGTTGTCAGAACACCTGCATCGCTTAGGAATAAAACTAAATGTTTTTAAACAGAACACAAATTTTGCGCCTTTCACTATACAATGTAGGTACATTTAGACCACCCTCCACAACACAGGGCAATAATTAATTTAGAAAACAAAAGCTTAATTACTATTATAATTAAAAGACCTGCGCATGGAATTCTGATAGTGAGATAGGAACTTTTCAGAGAAATATGGAGAAAAAACAGTCAGCCAAAAAACTAACTAGACAAACACCTTCTAGTTGCCACTGTTTGGTGAAGGGGATGGTCTTTATTGGCTTTTGGGAAGTATTTCAACGTTTAGGGTGAACATATATTTTTGAGATTGCTCTGTAGTTGTATGCACCTCTAATCTCAGCATCTTCATATCACTCCTTAGATTGAAGCAGTGCCGTTAAATGACTGCAGTACCAATATCCTCAATGTAGGTTAATTTTAGGTTTCCCACTAGAATAATTATATGAGGACAGATATTTTTGATGTAGCATTAAAATAAGGAAAACAGCTGTTGCGCTGACTTTCCCTGTACTCAGGTATTTGCAGGACGGGTGTGCGCAAATAATGGGCTATAAACCAGCAATCTTTATATAATTCAGTGCAACATGCAACAAGTTATGTTACAAGCCCTGCTGTGTGGATCCCGGCTGTGAGGCTGTATTATCTCTATTTATTACCTCTGTTGCAGTTGTAAAAGGAAACTTGCGGACCAGGTACCAGATGCTACTTGAACAAGAGTTAAGGACAAATTCAAGTCTAATCACAACAAAAATAGAAGTGAGGGGCTCAGGTCACACACTCTGTGTTGCAGCCCCAGCCACTAAAACTCAATAGCTACGTTCCAGTTTGAATTTAGAATTGCAAGGTGAGATTCACTCAGCTAATTTCAGTTATCTAAAATTTATGGTTCCAGCCTGAGGCAGTCACTGTAGGTTCCCTTTATGGTCAGTCTCTTCCAGAGATAGAGAAGCTCCTTCGAAGGATACGTCATTCCATTTCACTTGTGGTGTCCACGACAGAGGGAACAAATCTCCCTTTGGAAGTGTTAATCTCTCAGTGCTGCTGACAGGGATGATGTACACAGCTGCCTGAGCGTAGGTGTTTAGAAAACTAAGGCTAGATAAGGTTAACCCCATCCTGGCACGTGCCCAGAAGCATCCAGTTTGAAGCATCTTTATACTTGTTCATTTAAAGGTTCAGAAAATAGGTACTCCCCCTTTAGCATCCTTATTCAAAGACTGTGTCTATATTTTACACTGAAAAGTTGCTAATCAAACCAAAAAACAATCACTGGATAGGGAACACAGGGAATAGGAGACAGAATACAGTTTCTCTTTTCTCCAAGGAATGAAGAGCAAGCTAAAGAGTAAGGATCCTGCTTGTACATCCAACTGCAAGAAGACTAGGCAAATCTGCTCTCCAGTTTCTCTCCACATGGTCTGCAACCTGGTAATTTGGGTACTTTTGGGATGTGTGTGCAGTGGGGTTTTTAGTCGCATCAGGGTGTGATAGAAGCGGAAAGAGCCACTGCATCTTGGATGCAAGCTCTGGCTGCCAGTAGACTGTTGTGTTAGATGTGGGCATGAACATCTTTCCTTCTTCTGGGAATGCTTCTTGAAAGAAAAAAAACGTGTCAAACTCCATTCCTTTCAGAAGTAAATTAGGGCCTCTTCTAGCAGCAAAGGATGCCATCCTTGCTTGCTGAGACTTGCATCCACATGGCTGAACGCTGCAGGTAGCCAGCTACATTCAAAGAAAAGCTTTGAGACACTCTTTTTTTCCTGGATGACATTAGAAGGTTCCCTGCTGTGCCCATGTGGTTTTGGGATCATTATTTTGGGGTGACTGAGTCAGCTCGTGTGTTATATATGTTGTGGCTCTAATTCGGGGCTTTTACAGACACCCTATTAGCACCTAAATGCTTTAATGCACCTGTCTCATGGTTAAGCTCCAACCTACGCAGTGTCTAGGCTTATGGAAGCAGGTGGGTAAAAAAGATGCAAAAGGGCAGAAGAAAACTGGGAACTAGATGTAACACTAAGACAAACAGTTGGACAGTAAAAAAAGCCCCAACAAACAGTAATGATGTATAAATTATGAGCAGTAATGATTTACCTTGAAGCCCCCCCCAGATCTGCTGAAAATAAGGACTGGCTCTGCCAGCCTTTTCAGGATGAAATGCAGATTATAGCAACTGCTGGCAGGGGAAAGTACAACTCGGTGTGAGTAGGAGACTGAGAAACATGCAGAGGCTTTGCATGTACCAGAATTCAAGAGTGACATGACGTTCATACGGATAGCAAGAATATTCAGCATTATTGCAATTAATGGTGAAAAAGAGCTGTTGAGAGAGCGTTAAATCTTGTGCTTCAAGGACAGCTTCTAACAACAGGCCAAGCGGAAATTTAATAGGGCAGTGCAAATTACTCCAAGTATTTTCCTGCAAGAACTTTTCTTCTTCCCCTGAAGTATCTGATGGTGGCCAGCGTCAGAGATCAGATGCTAGACTTGCAGGATCTTCTGTCTGCTTTAGTCTGGCAATCCCTATAAAGGCTTGATTTTAAAAAGTTGGTGACAGTCAATGTCTAGGTTCTTTTAACAGAGTATAAATTTAGCATCCTCCTTCTGAATTAAGCATTTAGGTGGCAGAGTTAATGTTATATCAATTCAAATGAAAGACGCTAGGAGAAAATAGAAGGGGAAAAGATTAATATTTAAAAATTAGAAAGTAATTTTCAGTAACAGAGGTGGACGGCTGGTTGATAAATGCATAAATTAAGACCTACAGAAAAAAAAAAATTGCTCCTCATAGAGAAGTCATTAGGAGTGATACAATAATTTACATTTTACATAAGTGACATTGTTTTTACATTTTTTTTCCCCTTTTCCACTAAAGGTTACATCCCTATAGGCAAGCAATTCAAACTGCTATCACTTTGCATTGATATTGATGAGGACTGCAAGCACTCAGCATCTCTGTAGGTGTTTGTCGTGTTGGACCTGGCCTTTGTTTTCACAGCCAGCAAAGCTACAGAGAAAATTGCACCGGCTGCAGGGAAGCAGAATCCATTCCTGCCGGCCAGGCACAGCTTAGCAACAGGATTTATGCTGTATACACGCAGGGAGAATCTTTTGATTTATTTCAGGTAACAAAGATGTCTTTTTCCAGGGATCTCTGTATACTTACAAATATTTGAAAAATATAAGCAAGAGAGAGGCCTGGTCTCCTGCACACATATATCCTTCCAGACCCTTGCCTGACCCCAAAGTTACGCTCTCCTGTCACTGACCCATCTAATCACCTTTGTGCTGCTTTCTCAGAAAAGGCCTGGGAAAACCCATCAGCTTTGCAATGTAATCTGAAGGTCAACACATTTTCGTTTTCTTGGCCAATTCTTTCTTTGACCAAGACTTAATATCAGGTCACTCAAAAAAAGCTACATTTTACAAAGCTGCTATTTTCAGAATTTCAAACAGCATTCAAATTTTTGTGCAATTAACTAGCACTCTTTATAGCAGAGTCTAAGAGAAATTAGAACAATAATTTTTGCAAAATAACACAGGAGGTTTCTTTTTGTTTAACAGCAAAGAAGAAATATTGGCGACGTCTGACGATGACACATGGAATAATTCAAGGACTTCAGGTACAACACCCGGTTTAATTAGTTCTTCTTTACTGCACATGTTAATTAAAAAAATAGTGTAACAAACAACCTCATGGAAATTATTCACATATGTTTTTGTTAACTCTTCAGACACAAACATCCCAGAGATTGTTTATTCGCAAGCAGAAGACAAAGACACCACACCAGCTAATGAAAATATAAAAGATAAAAATGCAGAATACAACCAGGGTGCTCATGAAGATGATGAAAAGGAATTAGAGTTGCTGGTAAGTGTTATACAATTATATCTACAGTATTAAACGATATGAATCCATTTACGCTTCAAAGCTGGTGAAATGCCCCCTTTTAACAGAGCTGACTGATGTACTAATTTACAAATGTAAAGCCTTGGTCTGTACTTTCATTGAATCTCTAACTGGTTCAACAATAGAAGGTGCTTTGATTTCAGTATAGTGCATCAACTTTTTCTGGTCTTAAATTAATGACTTCTCCCTTTTACTTCTTTACCAGAGGCTCTAAGTGACAGTTTGAAGGAATTAGAAGAGTAGCATTTCAAAAATCTCCCCTCCTAGTCTCTAGGATGGGAATATTCTTAAATACATGCTTTGTATTTGGTAAAATTCTTATATTTATGGTACTGTTTGCTTTTGGGGTTTTTCAAAGGATAACCATGTAAAATGCTATATAAGCAAAATAAATAAATATATATTTATATTAGCAGATTTTTTTATATCAGTATTTGACATTAAATTTTTTATAATAAATTTCACACTCGGTGAACATTCAATCTATTTGGATTTGTGTGTGTGCATGTGTGTGCGTGGTTTAGCTTGCATTTTTCAGTATGAAAGAAAAAATGGCAATAAATGAGACACGTACAGCAATCTATTATTCTCAGTGTCTGTTCTCAGCTCATATCATTTGGGTGCATAGATTCATAATCATAGATTATAATAGCTATCACCTGTGAAAATGTGAATGCTGAATCAGACAGGAGAGGAAGATGAGAACCATTCTTTTTTTTTTTTTCTTATAGAGAGCGAGAGAATAAATTCCTCTTATTTGAATATAAATTTTTCTCGTCTTTTACTTAAAAAAAGTTGAAAATTGTTGCCTATTGTGGGACCTTTCACTGCCTGAAAGTCAATGTCTCCTTTTTTTTTTTTTATGGTGAAACATAAAAAGGAGGACCTCTAAAATCCCTTGTTATTCTCAGTCCGTCCTGTTACAAAAAGCAGGATCAAATATAACCGTTTGTTTATCAATTGCCAGGATTGTCCATACAATAAATGAAGGGGGAGCTATAATTTAGATGTTAATTTGCACTATGCGCTCTTTAATGAATTAAACAATGAAGGCTTATAATAGATGGAAATGCAACCAAATCTTTGAAACGCACAGGCATTGGCTCACAAGACAGCTGTGCAGTTGACAAGTAACATGAGCCTTATGTGAGAAGAAGGGGAAATCGTAAGATTTGCATATAATTATTGAGATCATGCAAATGTCAGTTATGAGGAGGGGAAAAAAACACAGGCATCTCACTGTTAAATCCTGACAGTTGGCATCACCGAAGAACTCAAATACACTTGAGCACTGGTTGGCAGAGGGTCATTAAAACAGAATTTGCAGAGACATTAGCTCCCTCACTTTTCTTTGAGTGACGTTTTACTATTAATAGTTTGCAGAGGCTTTGCAGAAAACATATTAATAAGAGAAACTGTAATGGGGGTATCTACAGCAAGTGCAAATGCATAAAGGGGTGCCCAAGAAGCTAGCCTCTAATTGATCAGCTAGTGCTATCAGTGTGACTATGCTAAAGTGAGAAGAGAGTGCAATGACAAGCAGGCATAGCTGAATAATACAATATGATATTTGGGAGCTAGGAGGGAGAGTGACTAGTTTCTGGCCTTTTACTTCGCTAATCTCATTTCCAACTCGTGTCTTACCAGATTGTCTAAAAACAGTCTGGTTTGAAGCCTGTAAAATGGTCCCTGAGAGAAATGAAGCACCGATAATCCTTACAGTATTTGTCAGTGTGAAATGTGTCTTTGTTTTACTGGACAATACTGTACATTACCAGGCTTTGATGTACTGTATCAATGCCCTCATTTAAGCGCCAGTCCTCCCCCCTCTTCCCACACCTCCCTCTCTCCAAACCTAGAACCAAATGTATAGAGAATGAATTAGCCTCCCTTTAAGGGAATATTCTCCTCAGATTCAATTTGTATAAAATGCACTAGCAGCTTACTGAACTCATGAATAAAGAGAGAGGGTTCTGAATGCTATTTTATTTCCTGCTTCTTTCAGCACCACCATAAAGCTCATTACCTATGTTAAAAAATACATACAATGCAAATTTTACAAATGGTTTGGAATATGTTTCCATAAAAGCTTTGTTACTGAAAACAAAACTTTCCATAACGAAATCCTGCCTCCTTCATTTGGCATATTTTTGCAAAGCGTTTTTTGATCATTCTTTTCTATTCTATTGTTTCAGCTAAATCAGCACTTCACAGGAGCTAGAGGTACCTCTTCCAGAGATGAAAGGAATTTACACACAAGAGAACCAGTTAATTTTCCAAGTAAAACGGAAAGATTGGAGAAAAAGCTAACCTGTACAGAAAGAAGCAGTGACTTGCTAAGGCACCCTGCGCCTATCAGTTCCTCATCTGAAAACACTTCACAAGAGATAGGAGGAGAATTAAAGGATAAAGTTAAGTATTCACTAAGAGATTATAATAGTCAGCCATCAGGGAAGGAAGTCGCTGCTGGCTCGGTAAACAGCGGTGAGAGGTCTTTGGAACGTACTGGTACCAGTGAAAACCTTTTATCGGCAACATATTTTCCTGGGACAAAGCAGAATGAGGCTATCGATATTATGGCTACTGTCTCAAGCCGACAAGGAGAGAGCCATACAGATATTTCAAAAGGTGAAACAGATAGTGCCTCAGGAAGTAAGATGATGGAGAGGTTATTCATCAGTGAGGATGCTGCTGATACCTCGAAAGGGGCTTGTGAAACGAGACCAGAAACCATTTCTCCAGAGCATGATGAATCCATGCAATTAAATGCATGCATAGCAGGGACGCTGGATGGCAATGCTAATCCAGCTCCGGAGCATCAGCCGCCGCAAATGTCTCACCAAACTCTGGATTCACTGTTGTCAGACGCTGACAAAAATGAAGGGAAAATCAAGATGATTGAAAGCAAAGTTCGGGTACATTTAAGAGGAGATTTATATGCCGACACTTTTGCACATGCTGATGTCTCAATAGATTCCGCAAAAAGCCAATATACGCAAAGAAAAGGAGTTGGCGAAATGTCAGGGAAGAACTATAACACTGATGCGGGGAAGGAGAAGAAAGTCATCGAAGTAGCAGACCTCGCACTAATCGGCGAGGAGGAGGCACCCAAGCCTTTCAAGTCACACAGAAAACAGGCCGCCAAGGCCTTGAACACAACGGCTCTGCCAGCCGAAGACAACAAACAGGCACCCAGGCCCGCACAGGCAGATCCCCCGGCATCCTCTCCGGGGGATGAAAGGAGAGCTGAAGGCGCTCGGGAACACAGGGGATTCACGAGGTTAAAAGACAGAGGAAAGTCAGACAACACAAACAAAGGGAGGCTGATAGGAGAGGAAAGCGAAGCAAACCCCGGGGAGCAGAGGTGGCAAGAAACGGGGAGCGAGGTTCGGTGGGGAGCGAGGGGGAAGGCAGGGCCTCGGAGCGCGGCTTCCTCAGAGGAGTTGTTTACCTGCCAGGAGACAGAGAGTTGTGAAAAGCCTTCTGTCTGCGAGCAGGGTCTTACAGAGGAAGCAGCGGCAGGTACAGCTTATATAATTAAAACAACATCAGAAAGTGCTCCAGAAAAAATGTCTGCCAGTGAAAAAGCAGTAATTGCTAAGCTACCTCAAGAGACTGCACTAAGTGACAGGCCCACAGAGGAAAAGGAAACAGCGTTTGATACACATGAAGGGAGAAATGATGGTTCACATTATGCTCTTTGTCAACTCAACACAGTGGGTGTATTATATGACACTGAATTTGAAAAGGAATCAGTTTTAGATATTTATAATGCACGCGTACATGAAACACTGCAAGGAGAAACGGCGTCTGTATGCAATAGCAGGGAAAAACGTGCCAAAGCACAACCAGACATTGGCAATATTCTACCTGTAGGAGAAGCAGTAAAGGCTTCTGCTACAGGAAAGAAAGAAGATTTGCTGCAGGGTTTATATTCAGAAGTATCTAGATGTCCCTCGAGCTCCCAGAAGCATCTATACAGTGAGGAGGCAAAAGAGCTCTGTAGGGAAGAAAGCCATGTTGGTGTGCTTTCCTATTTATGTGCTAAAGCTGAAACAAAAATGCCACCTTCTGGTACAAATGCTCTGCCCAGTTACCATTATAAAAGCTCTTCAGTGGCATCTTCTGAAGGGTCCACTCTGGCAGGAGATATGGAACATCTGTATAGACACTTTGAATTCAAAGTCGTTAACAAGGTTGCTGCTGAGTCAGGGTATGATTTAAGTCTACGGAATGAAATGACATGTATTAACAAAAACCTCTCTCCTGAAGCTGAAAAAAAAGAAGTACCTTCCACTTCAGATATAGTGATTTCTCGAGAAGGAAGAGGAAGGAATATAGGTCAATGTTTCCATCAAGCAGAGTTCAAACAAGAAAAGCCATTGAGGCCAGAGGTTTTAATTAGTAAGCCCACTGAAGAAATTGGAGGGACAGGCTCTCAATCTGACCATTTAATAACTGAGGGGAAAACGCTAAACTGGCTTGATGACTCACGGAAGGAAAGCCAGCACATTTCTGATTCTGCAGATCTTTCTAACCAGAAGAGTGGTGCACCTAAGTTACCCAGTGAGTCTCCAGGTTTAAAACATATTGCTTGCAAAATCTTTTATTTCTTCTTCTTTCTTTTATTTGCTGCAACACTCTACCACTATGATTTGATGGTTTGTCTTGCACTCTACCTGTTCTCCTTGTATTGGCTATACTGCGAAGGAGGGAGAAACAAGGAGTCTGTCAAGAAGGAATAACATTGATTGTCAACTGTGCTCAAGATCCACGGTCAATTGTCTCCAACCCCTCCAAAGCATTTTCACTGTTAAAGAGCTTATTCATCGTTAGAACCAAAGCAAGTTTTCCAACGAAGCATCTTTTTTAAAAGATTACATATGAAGTTAAGCCTTCATATAAGTAATTATACTGTATAGGACCATTATATTTGGATCATTAAATACCTGTATGAATATAAGTTCTGAAGCACGTCAAGTTAAA
Organism: Rissa tridactyla; assembly: GCF_028500815.1. Classification (NCBI taxonomy): domain Eukaryota; kingdom Metazoa; phylum Chordata; class Aves; order Charadriiformes; family Laridae; genus Rissa; species Rissa tridactyla. The sequence goes on along the minus strand of NC_071466.1, from coordinate 190,271,319 downwards.
ATGAAGTACAGCTGTTGCTCCTTAGCAGGATATGAAGAAGAAATGCTTCATATCTTTTTAATACTTAAAACCACACTGTTTTCTTGCATTAATTTCTTCTGCAGGAAAGCGTCATATTTTTCTGGGAGTTTTTTCTAAGGTTTTGCATAGTATGTAACAACACAAGGAACGATATAAAAACTAACTCAGTACTTGGGTACTGACATTACAGTTGATAATCTACTAGTGTAATTAGCCAATGCTCTGAGAAATATGGCATCTGTTGATAAGTTAATATTTTTTTCCAAATTTTTATTTCATTGCTTTGATTTAGAGCTCCAGTGGTACCCCTGTTTGAAAAATGTAGGGCTTTAACTTCAGTAACATCATGTAACTTTTGGGATGTAACTGCATAGCAGAATAAATGTGCTATTTCCACCCTGAAGAGACTGAAGGCCACAGCCACAGGCCTCTTACCATGTACTCACCTGCACGAATGTTTTTGAATTTTGTAAATGAGAAATGTGTAACATGACTATTTCACTGAACTAAGTGTTATTCCAGACAAAGCCTTCAAATGATATTTTTTCATCAGTGTTGCTTGAGCATATCTACAAAACATTAAATAAATTTTACAAAGGAGTGCTATGACTGTGTTGAGCATGTCTGAATTAGGTTTATTCTTTTTTCTGTGGCTTGTTGCCTAGAGCTAATCACACACCAAGAGAAAACACAGGGCATAGCCCTGGCATTCAGTGAGGCTGCTTTGTGTGGTTTGGGTGAGGCAGGAAAGCTGGCTATCTGCCCTAAGGAGAGCCCAGCTTGATCCTGCGAAGCAGGAGTCCCGCGGGGCACGCACACTGGCGGCTCTGCTGCTCCAACACTGTGGGTCTCCCACATAGGGTCATGCCCAAAGTTTGACCAGAAAGAAAAGGATGGACAGATTATGTTGCACTTCAGCCATTTTCTGGATTTTGATCACAAATCATAAAATCATAGAATGGTTTGGGTTGGAAGGGACCTTTAAGATCATCTAGTTCCCACGCCCCTGCCATGGGCAGGGACACCTCCCACTAGACCAGGTTGCTCCAAGCCCCGTCCAACCTGGCCTTGAACACTTCCAGGGATGGGGCATCCACAACTTCCTTGGGAAACCTGTACCAGTGACTCACCACCCTGACAGTAAAGAATTTCTTCCTGATATCTAATCTAAATCTACCCTCTTTCAGCTTAAAGTCATTACTCATACATGACGACATGCCCTTGTAAAAAGTCCCTCCCCAGCTTTCTTGTAGGCCCCCTTTAGGTACTGGAAGGCTGCTATAAGGTCTCCACAGAGCCTTCTCTTATTCAGGCAGAACAACCCCAACTCTCTCAGTCTGTCCTCATAAAAGAGATGCTCCAGCCCTCTGATCATCTTCGTGACCCTCCTCTGGACCATCTCCAACAGGTCCATGTCCTTCTTATGTTGGAGGTCCCAGAGCTGAACGCAGTACTCCAAATGGGGTCTTAAGAGAGCAGAGTAGAGGGGGAGAATCACCTCCCTCGACGTGCTGCACACGCTTCTTTAGATGCAGCTCAGGATACAGTTGGCTTTCTGGACTGCAAGCACGCATTGTCTGCTCACGTTGAGCTCATCATCAACCAACACTCCCCAAGTCCTTCTCCTCAGGGCTGCTCTCAATGCCGTCATAGATAGTATGTTAAAAGAAGCACCAAGGCTACATAATGTTACTGGAGCCCTAAAATTTAAGAAGGAGAGAGAGTTGTTTTTAAGCTGTGTTTGTTTCTCTCTCCTCACTGCCACTGTGAAATACTACATTAACTGTGAAAGGGTTGGTTGAATATATGGCTGAAGCTACAGAATAGTGAAGTTATTTAGTTGTTAATACTAACAATACTAGCTCTGAAATAAATCTTTTAAAGTCTATTTAAAACTTATGCACATGTTTCAGGGTGTTAGGAGACTCTGCTACAAGAGGCACCTTGGCGTTCCTGTTCTCCAGGGGGGCAAAGCTTTGGAGCATTGTGGGAGTGGTGCATTCAGTGGGGCAGCAAGTGTGTGGGTGATCTATTGCTGATGTGCATGCTGATGGCTGGATGCCTTGACAACTTTTGACAGCAATTGTGAATGAGTTATAGTGATGGGATAGAGGCATTAAGGAGCGACATGGAAGGGTGCATCAAGGTATATAGGAGCTAAATGTTCATTGAGATAAAGAAATTAATTCAGTAAGCATTAGGAGCTAGATCCAATAAAAAGCTTAGGCTTAGACTTAAAGCAGGATTGAGGTTGAATCTGCGTAAGTCCAAAATAATGATCGCAAACCCTTCTTTACCTGGAGACCACAAATGATGAAAGAACCTACCCTTTTCATGGTGTTTATAGTAGGTTTTTTTAAAAAGCGTGACATTCCCTTACTTTTGGTGGTTCACTCTCCAGTGTGACAAGTCCTTGGTCTAAATGGTTCAGAATTTCAGCCTTGTTGGCATAGAGACGTCAGGTATTGCTTTGCTGCCTCCCAGTACGGTGGAAGCTCTCAAGTAGTGTCTAATATATTCTGACAGGATCAAGGTCCTCAGTTAGAGGGCTCAAGGTCCTCAGTTAGAGGGCTAAAAGAACCCTGCATCTGTCCTGCTGAAGCTGTCACCGTGCGGTCCAGCACCAGGCTCCTGGGGCAAGAGAGAACAAGCACATAAGACACATTTTACTCTAATAGTTAAAACCTCCATGCCAAAAAGGTGAATCTTTAGACTCAGTTTCCAGTTCAAAGCCTTCCTAAATCTAATTTACCCTGTAAGTTCTTAAAGAAAAATTCATAAAATTTAAAGCAAGGACCAAATCCCAGGTTCCTGTCCTGTTAGGTAAATTCTCTATTCACTAAATGACAGGATTCAAACTCATGTATGAATATCTTCAGCTTTATCAAACCTGGGTCTTCCATCCAGCAGGACGTATATTAACCATTGGACTACTATTGTTGTGAGGAGGATTCTGGTCCCCAGGGTTTGGAATTACTTCTGCGCACAGGTGCATTCCTACTTTCTCAACTGAGTTAAGCTGAAAGTGGTTCTTAGTTCAAAATAATAGCTACTTTGCTTTCCATTTGAGGGTAGAGACTTCCATTTGCAGCTCACATCCCTGGGGAGTTTTCTTCTCCCAGAGCTTTGGTCCTAAAAGAGACATGTAATGTCCGTTTCTTAAAGAAACCTAAATCAGATGTAGTCCAAATGCTTAAGCAACTGAGATAGCTAAATAACTTCAACTGTCTTGGACACAAGCCTTATTGCAAGCAGAGCTGAGCAGTTCATGGAAGTGGGAAAGCCTGGTTGCATTTTTTATGGAATCTTGGGGACTCCAAGGAGTGTTCACTTTGAGGAATATTTTGCTCTTTTACCTGTGAGCCATGACAACCTGGAACCATGGGAACCTTTGTGTGGTAGTCCTCTGTACGTAATGTGCAAGTCGAAAGTGGTTTCTCTCATTTATTTCAACCCAAAATATTTGGTCAGTTGTCAAAGATTCAGCTCAGCTGACTGGAAAGAAAGAAAAGGGGTCAGGGATAATTGATGGGCCCAGGACTATGGGTGGAAGAAAGTCATTGGATTGAATCAGTCTCTGGAGAATGGCAGAAAAATGTTACAGAGAGCCCAGGAGAGTCAATATGACCTGCAAAAAGAATGCAGGGGATAAATAGAGAGGATCTATTAATACAGACATTCATTAAAAATTAGTGGGCTTTTAGTGCGTGTCATAATGTATTTAAACCAGTTGCTAAATATCAGCTGAAATTTAGCTAAGTTACTCCAGTCTCTACAGACAGCTAGCTTCAAACATCTGTATTCCTATTTCCAACAAGTTAAACATCTGGGTCTGCCATTTTAACATGTACAGTCATTCAGAGTTGGAATTTAGGGTAAATATTTGAATGTTAGAATAAGCATATTTCATCTACATACAAGTGGAATATTGTTAGCATTTCTCAGATTTGGAATGGGATTTTGTGTTCTATATTTAAGATATTTAGTCAGCGTATCGTACCTTATGATTGCAAAACAGGACTCTAGACTGATCTGTGAACACAGGTGCCCGAACTTTCAAGTACTTATGTACTTAAAACAACAAAGCAAGTAATTTTATCTTTTTTATTTATCATTTGATAAGCTATCTTTTAAAAATCCTCTTACTTTTGTTTGTAGTATGAAAACAACACCTTTATAACATTGGCAAAATACTCGGCTTTTACTTATTTCAGGGAATAAGTGATCTGTTGGGTTTTTGCAATGATTCATATTTAGCTTGCCTACTAGGCCTCAGTAACATATTTCTGTTTAATAATTTCATTTCTAGTAGTTTCTAGTTATTTCATCAGGCTGTGCAACAGAAAAAAGGTATGATACTATGTGGCAGGCCCATGGTTATGAAAGGCTCGGCTCTGATACAGTACAGAGATTAAAAATAACATATTGGGCTTGCCTATATGAGGTATATACATCCCATACCATGTGAGGTGTATCCCGTGGCTATTATCTGAACTTTAAATGTAAAAAACCCATTCATTTTGATATTGTGGCATCTATAATCTGTTGAATTTACTTAAATCTAAATTCAGGGCAGCAGGGAGAGGAACTTTCTTCTTATCCATCAGTGACTTTTGGCTTGACAGTAGATAGGCTACAGAAACAAGCTAGAGGCTTTAGAGGTCTATTTAATATTGGAAAAGAAAAATAAGGAGGACAGAGTATGAACTAGATCCCTAAAGGAAGGTTAATATGGTAATATTTGGACTCACTATACTAAATTTTAGGTGCCTAGTGGTATCTGCACCCCTGAATAAAATTCCTAAGCTCTGTAGTCATCGAGCCTATGAAAGAGAATCAAAATAGACAATGTGTTAAATAGGGAGCTACCAAAGTTATCTAATAGGAAACCCTGATGGCAAGGTTAGGTCTTATACCCTTGCCCTGTCAGAGGGTTTACATACTCAGTGCTGGGTTGCAGGGACATGTGTTTCTCAGATCAGGTTTCATATCCTGCAGTCCTCTTGTGCACTGAGGTACCTAAGCTGCTGCTTTCAGAAATAGAACACTTTGCAGAAAACAATCCCGGAGTTTTGGGACTGGACAAAGGAAAAGTTTAACCCCTTAAAGCATGGATTGGGACATTTCTCTAAAACGGAATATTTGGATATAATCCCTACTCCAAGAACAACTTGTGAATTTTATGTGAAATCCTAGATAAAATACAAAACTGACACCGAGACCTTCATGTCTCCTCAACCAGGTCAATTTCTTCCTTAGTTTGCAAAGTCACTCTTCCAGGCCTACACCAGTGCTTCATGAACCGGCGCTGGAGAATTGCTCTAGCCTTGAAGCTTTCATAGGACAAGGGCACCCTGAGCCCACTGTACTTTTTGAAGAGCTTGATCTTGTAACTGTCCTTTAAGATCAGGCCCCCCAGATCAATCCTGATCAAGACCAGGATTGCTCTGCTCAGTTACATAGACTGGACAAAGGAACTGGACTGGTAAAATGTGGAAATGTCTAAAGATAGGTGGAATTTGTGGATTTCTCTCTTAGACCTACAAAAGTACCTAAATACCAACACAGTCCCACTTCAGGCAACCATCTCCTTTTACGAATCTCAGATGAGCTTTCTAAGACTTGCAGCTCTTCTGAGAGCACTGTCTGCAAAGGAGACCAGGGAGGTACATAGATAATGATGAGACTCAGGATGCTTTGCTGACCTAGGAGGTCTTGATGCTGCTGAGGATTCAGAGTTGAGGTGGTAATCCGGAGCTCTGTCATTCTTTGGGTGTCAGGGGAGTTTTTTTGATGAAAACTACATATGTCTGAGTGAGGGCAATACATGTGAAACAGAGTGGTTAGGCTGAAGGCAACTGATAATTTCTGCGTTCCGAGCAGGCATGAACTAGGTGAGCTGAGTCATTTAATGAGTGCGGTATGCATGACTTGGTGGTACATACGAGATGTGTGTGTGCATATGTGTGTAGGTGGCACTAGGGTAAGTGGGTGGAAAGGTGAGAACTAGATTTCATGGGTGAACAGAGAAGAAATAATAAACAGAATGGCTAATTGGAAAGTTTCTGAACAGCCTTCTCTAGAGACATGAAAGTTTAATAAGTTCTCAGTAGGTTGGACAGATAACACAAATACGGTATTAGCTATATAAAGTAGTAAAAATTAAAGTATATGCTAACTTCTTTTTGTAAGTTATCAGATACCACTTAGTGGAATTATAGTGGAGAATATCTTGCCCTTGACCTTAATATTCAATGATTCAAGATTAGAGCATAGCTCCAAGGACCAGAAACACAGGATGCTATAGACCTCCAGGGAGGGACAGCCTGCAGCTGGAGCTAGAACCTGCCTTGTGGCCATTTACTCAGGTCAGTCCCCAATGACATGTTACTATGTGCATCAGGAAAAAACAAGAGTACATGTCAGCCTGTTGTTATTAGTGAGGAAATATAAAACTATCTGTAAAAAACCATAAAAACTTCTGAGTACCTGTGTTGTCTGGTATAGTTCAGAGTCACCTAGGAGCTTTTTAAATTTTCTTTTAGTATACATGGCTGCATGAGGGCTTTCAGATTCCCAGAGACCACAGGGTATGAACGTGCCTCATATATGTGTGATGGCAGGGAGATCATAGGACATATAGACTCATACGAGCTGCTACACTGGTTATATTTATGTGGAAATTTCTTCTCCTGGGGCTGAGTGTGCTGACTGCTTGTGCTCCTGGCACTACCTTCTCCAAGGGAAGACAGAAGACATCTCCATACTGCCATACTTCCCTAGTGTCTCTGATGGGGGAATAAGAACTGCCAAGGGATGGACAGGGAGAGTCAGCTTGCTAATTAAGGCCCCTTTATTAGGGAGAAATACCTTCTACTCCCAGGGCAATCAGCGACAATTAGGAGCAGCTTGAACTCTTTAAATACAACAACAGTGACCTGTTTGAGGGAAAGTCCTGATTAAGCTCCTTGGAAACTCTTTATTTCTTTATTCAAGCTCTATGCCTGTCTGTTCTTCTGTGTTATGGATGAGCCAAGACCGGTGCCTGTAAATGCAGAGTGTTTGGATGGTGTGGCCGGGACGTGCTATCAGCCTGCTTTGCTGGGACTCTGCTTCCATGTTTCCCCTACATCCACTCATGTGACCATTCGCAATCATTTAAGCCACCTATGTCCTGGAGCACAGGCACTTGCCTTCAATCTTATGGTAATGTGCATTGTAAACTGCACCTACAGTAATGCACTGTTTTATTCATTACATGATATAGAGTTTGGTATAAAGAAATGTTTAAATAAGCCATTTATTATCTTAAAATTATCAAATATTGCAAGACATAAAGTGCAAGAAACTCAACACTAGCAACTGCGGCTGTGACCTTTTAGACTAGCTGATCTGGACAGACTTACACCTGTAGCTGTACATCATCTTTTAGTGTAGACATATCAAGTGAGAAGTAAACATTATGATTTTTCAAAAGTGTATTGTCTGATACTCCATAAGGCAATAGCATGACTTGCCATGTACTTCCCTTTTAATTCTACAAAAGTCAAGAACTTACAAATTCAACAAACGTTGATTATAAATTAGATTAATGACAACTGTGATGTCATTAGTTGTATTTTTAATAAACCACTGCTAAACGATGTTCTATTGTGTGGATACAAAACTATGGTTTTTGCTATGCACTAGGCATCACAATTTTCATGTTTATTTGATCTGTGGGATATTTAAGCCAGTCATACTGTTGTGGGCAAGTCTTCTTCACAGTCCACAGGGCTTGACCCAGGGAAGGGCTCAAGTGCCCACCAGCTGGGAGTGCACCCCAGAGCCCTGACTAAGGCCTCTGTGCTCGCTATCCAGTGCCATGGAAAACGAGCTATCTCAGAATGACATCTCAGAAACCCACTGAAATATAGTCTCATCTCTCTTTTGAACAGAAAGGCACCTGGTGGATCTAAATAAATCCAGAATTAGGTAGAAGCCATGTCCGAGTGGCTACACAGTGGGGATGAGGTGCCAATACTCTGGAGAGTCTTAGCCTCAGAGAGCTCCTGCTCCGAACTCCAGGTTGGGGAAGTCTGGGCTGCCCCACCACTCCTCTGCACTTCTTCATTTCCTTCTCTGGGGTCACTGAGAGGAAGGGATGTCAGGTATACGCTAGGTCTCCTGAGGGGGATGACCAGGAGACCATAACTTGGGGCACGCTGTGGACTCTGCCTTACCATGAAAAGCCATCATGAATAACTGGATTACAATTTTGGCTTTACATAACTCAGCTCCACCTAATTCTTGTTTTAAGCACCCGAGACATATATTGAATATAGGCTGATGTTATCCACCCTCTTCAGTGCATGAGAAAAGACATCATTTTGGAACAGAATTTAATGTTACTCATAATTAAATTAGTAATAAAAACTTGTAGTTCCCCTTCAATACCTACCTTGTTTCTGTCTTGACAATATTTTGCCTTCTGTCTGGCATCATAACTATAATTAAGAGAACTTCCTTTTCAAGTGCCCAATTCTTTAATACTTATGTCCTTTTAAATGTTCATATTCCACAAGCATTTCCATTAAATTCAACATCACACAGACTGCATTTGGCTTTTTATATTTCCTCCTAGCTCAAAGGCACGTTTATGCAAAGATATAGCAGATATTTTATTCATATGCCAATAAAAACCATAGGATTACTTAACTTATTGCCTTTACATTAGTGGTAAGCAAATCATGGCCCAAAACAGACTGATGCCAGATAGGCTGCTAGTCAAGCAGATAGAACTCTGCTATGGCGAGTCTAGAGAGAAATGACTCAAAAGCAGAGAAGTCACACTCCTGACCTGGAAATGTCTATTGAATGGCTTCTTTTCTAAAAGAATGGGAGCTCTTCCAGTACTACAGATGCTGAAGATTTCAGGGAGAACCTCTCTGACTGCATCATTAAAAATTGCAATCCCCCTTCAAATACCCACCTTACTGATTACACAATATTTTTCCTCCTGTTTGGTATAAATGGCAAACCTTTTAATTAATCACCCTATAATTCCCCCTCCTGGCATGAAGGATCCTGCAGAAGCTGTGCTGCTGTGACTTGTAGGTACCTCTAAATGGTGTGTTGCAGGCAGGTGGAGGCTTGGTCAGCTCATACTCTGGGGCTGATGCTCAGCATGGGGCTGATCTCCTGCTGGGCAAAAAAAATGAAGCACATCATTGCCAAGCGTGGCCAGTGAGCTCTCCCTGGGTCCTGAGATGGGAAAGTGGTCTTTGGTTTGGCGCAAAGTATGGCACATTGAGCCCACATCTGCCTGGAGGAAAGGAAGAAATAGCTCATAAATTGACCGAGTAATGTTGAAGTTGCTGAGGAACTGAATGTGTCTGGAGAAGCTTAAAGTCATCCCAAGCAAATTATTCCACAGATTCCAATCTGAAATATATGAACTTTAGACAAATTCTTCACCTAGTTCTGCCCATAAAATCTTACTGACATCAGATAAATAAGTAAAAAGTAGAAATTGTAAGTTTCATTGTGTCATTTTGTAATGACATAATTGCAATTTCAAGAAACTGATGGAAAATTCACATTAATGCTTGGAATTAATTCACTCACAGTATTAGTGGAAAGCAGTATTAGTGCAGCAGGGTTGGGAATTAGTGAGGGTAGAAATGGGAAAAAGTCTGCATTGGAGTGGAACTTGGCTCCCTGCTTTGCAGCAGGTATGTAAGCTATTCATGCCTGGGACAGCATTTAATTCAGTGTTTGAACACCTCTTGGCACAATAAGGTCCAAATATTTAAGTCTAAGAAGTAACAGCTGTGTTTTTCAACGTATTAGTGTAGCGAAATCAATGAAAGATGGCTAAAACACCTCTTACTGGGCTCTTACATCTTAATAAAAGATGCAGGATAACTTTCTTTTGTAAAATGTTTTCAGAGTAATTACTATATTATTTTTATTCCAACATGTAAAGAGATTTCAGGGCCAGGTGGAGAGATATAATAAGGGCAATGTGAGAGATGCAGACCAAGTGGGGACAAATATCTCTAAAACTTGTTGCCTGTTTCATCTGTAGGAAAGAGGGATTGCAGGCTGATGGCAGCTGACAGGAGCCAGAGCTCAGGGATGTGGTGTGTGAGTGTCCTGGGAGCCAAAATGTTCTCTGGCAAAAAATGACCATCATTATTATGATCTCCTGCATAGCACAAATCATGGCACTTCAGATAATGATCCCAGGATAAGAGACAGTGTCTTTTAAATACAGACTTAGTCTCGATTTAAAGAGGGTGAATGAGAATGTATTGCGTCCCTTGATAGCCTGTTCCAGTGGTTAATTATTCTCCCTGTCAAAAATGCATGTATTTTTTTCTTGTTTGGATGCACGCTAGTTTCAAACAGGTGTTTGGTTTTGAGTGTGCAGTTAAAACACTACGGAGAAATCTACAAGGCACTTTAGAGAAATGGAAATTCTGAAATACTTTTTTATTATAAAACTTTGCAATTTTATAATTATAACAGTTTTTTACCTCTCCCTTTAGCTGGCTTATAACAATTTTTGAAAGAATTTAGCACTTTAGAGCTATAATTAGGAAGTAAAGTTGTAGGACATTTTTATTTCTATAAAACAAATGTAGATTTTATTTTAATTGGGAAAAACACTTTAAGTTAGTAGTTTATTACCAGCTTAATTGTTATAAGGCTACAGTTTTTGCCAAGCAAAATGGGACTGCACTAAATGTGAGATAAACTGTCCTGAGCCAGCCCCAAGATCAAGCTACTCTCAGAGTCTGACTTCTCAAAGAATAAAATGGTGGAAAAATGAAGTTATAACAAGTTAAGACCCATGTGCTGTTGCTGCACTGAGTACAGAGTCGTGGTATGTGCCCGACCCACCTCTCTATGGCCCATATTAACTTTTCCTCACATCCATGATCCTACAGGACATCTCTGGCCATCCCACAGTGTTCCTTCCTTCTGTGAGAGCTCTCGGCAGCGATGCTGCTGCCTGCCAGTGCACCCCACACACAGCCTGTGGCACCACGTGTGGCTGTGTCCAGCACTAAGAAAAGCAACTCTTCATAGAGACACCACTTAAGGGGCAGAAGCTGGTGTGAACATCAGCCATGTGTGATGGTGATGGTAGTGGTTCAGACTAGAGCCTGCACAAAGGTGGATTAATGTGGGCCCATGTGATGGGAAATACATCTGCCGGCAGCGGCGCAGCATGAGAGGACGTGCTATGGCATCGGGCCCTGCCTTTTGAGGGTTGCAGCTGAGGAGACGCTGAAGCTTGGTGTGCTGTTCAGTTTGCTTGTTTATTAAGATGGCTTCTCTCACCAAAGCCCAGCCTTATGTCCTTAAGTGTATATCCTAGCATACCTCACATGAAAGGTCTACGTGTATCTCCTTTGCTCTTCGCACGCATTATTAGCAATGAGAGCTTGTAGCATCTCAGAGGACAGCAGAACTGTGAATGTAACAGAATCTTCCCGTCTGGATTAAAACCAGATCTGGGCATATAGGACATGTAGTTTGGACTAAATATAGTTTGTACTGCTCACCTCTTTCCTTGTAGTTGCTCAAGAGGTAGCAGAGAAACAACCAGCAGAACGGAAAGGAAAGATCTGCTTGACCAGACATATTTCTTTAGTGAATCTAAACAGCTCCTGTGACAGGTCAGACGGCCTGTAGTGCAAGCTCTTTCAGCAGCCGTCAGGTCAAGATATAACTTTATGCTGGCCAGTGGGAAAAAATGATAGGAGAGCTTGCAAGTGAAATGTCAGGAAAGAGGCATAACATTTGGCACATTTGTGAAGGTGCCTTGTGATTTTGGGTGCTTGGCTGAAATCGAATATGGGCCAGGCATCTTTGATGGGCACAGGAGCTGCTTTTGGAAATATTAGCTGTGATGTCTCACACATGATATAGTCACGCCATAGTCAACGGGGCACCGTGGGTCATGACATAGCACAGAATTTGCACCTGCAGTGTTTGCACAGAAGTTCCGCGGCTGTTCTCACACCTGTGTAAATCAAGATCTTTTCCAAGAGTTAGGATGTTGTCTTGTACAAAATTAGGACAAATAAGATCATGTACTGGATAGTGATTGTAAAATTCTTGAATTACTGCAGTTTACACAAATAACAGTGCATCACTGTTTTCAAAGTACTCTGATCTTAGATATTGTAATTGCTACTAACTCCTCAGTAAACCAGCTAAATAAGAATGAGATTTACAGAGAGTTTAAAAGTTAATTTTTGATTTATTGTTATTTTTATTTCACAAATTATTGTTGCAACCCACAGTGCTCAGAAACTTACTTTATAAAAGTGTTATCTTGTTTCTGTGAGATGTGCTTGTGAGCCACACCGCACTGAGAAAAACAATACTAGATTCTTCAGCCCAGCAGCACTGAGGCAGATGTAGAACAGAGCTGTGTCCCTGCATGAATCTTTAACAAGGCTATCAGTACTCCGCCTAGATGCTGTAGTTATGGGCACATTAGGAATAACAGCTAAAACTGTACAGATATGTAGCTCCCAAATTGTTATTGCTGATGCTTATGTACTAGATTTGGCAGAAAGAACACAAATTGAATTTTAAATGTCCAACACGGTCAGGCTGAGTTGTCGGGGAAAAAAAATAAATTGCTTTTGACCTTGTAAAGTGAGCACATAATTTTCTTATGTGAATTTATTCAAATTCTGCATTTTAAAATAGCATATGTGCACCTATAGTTGCAAACCGTAAAAATAATGTAAGAGGAAAATAAGAATGCCTGGTATGTTAAACGACACAAGTTTCTTAGGTCTCACATATTACTTTCACAGCCTCGCTACCATTAGCCTCAATCCTTTTTAGTCCACAACACCAGAGAAGTGAGCTAGACAGTGAGTAAGTGAATTCTCCATCATTCACTTCTTTACGTTGTAGTGAGGATCAATAAATGCTCATTCAGAGGAACTGAGGTTAAGCCACTCATTAATCCTACCTCCCAGAGATTCTAAAATATGATTTTATTTTCTTTCTCATCACCTTTAAAGCACGCAAAATAGAGTTTATGGAAGGTGGGAATGATATAGAACAGAACTTGATGGAAGATGAAGCAAGTATTTGCATCAGGAAAACTCAGTGTTTATTGAACAGGTCCCCTTGTAATATGTGGTTGGGCCACTTGCCATTTTTTCTTGGCAATTTCTTTGCTCTAAGACCCGATTTCTCTCTGTGCTTAGTTTTTTGGGGTTTCTTTTTCCCCCAAAATTTGTGTTGCTTCACAGACAAAAAAGTGTGTGCTTGAATGTAAACAGCATCTGACAACATTTTTTAAATAATAAACTTGGAATATAAACAAAGGAGTTGTCAATGCATCAGGCCAAATTCAATTAAAAGCTGCTCAGAACTGTCAAATAGCTCAGAATGGCTTTGCTTATGCATCCTAATATTTTTTCACTCTATAATTTTTACCTCCTTATAGCTGCCTTTTCAGTAAAGAGGGAATCACTGCCACTCATGTTAGGCTTTAAGGTCCTTGAAACACGAAGGCACAGAGCGGTTGTTGCAACTCTTTTGTCGCAACTCTTTTGTCGCCTGTAACTGAAATCCTTTACCTTGCGATGTACATTGCAATCGGTTTATACTTTCCCACCCGAACTTTCAGCACTGGGACTCTCAGCGGCAGGTGCTCCAGCTGTTTGAACAGCACTGTACAGACCAGCTATCAGGAAGGTCTGCTTCTGTTTGATTTTGTGTTTATTTTGGCAAAAACCCTAGAGTTAATGTTTGTTACTGTAAAGCAAGTTTAAAACTTGCTTGGGAGTGAACCATTCAAGGTATGTACAAACAGATATATATCTGTGCTGGAATACAACTCTGACCTGGAAACAGGGTAGCTACATATTCCTGAGCTAATAACCTACCTTGGAATATGAATAAATCAAACTTCATTTGGTTTGCACCCATCTACTCAGATGTGACACAAATAGTCACTCAGATCAGCGTCCACCTGGAATGGCAAAAAAATAAATGAGTTGCTAACTGAATCTGCACCTCACCGCGCAAAAAGATGCTCCAGTCTGAAGAGAGGAAGGAAACATGCAGCTGGGGCTTCAGGGAGATGGCAACCTCCTTCTCCAAGCAGCAGTTTGCTTTGAAGTCAGCTGTCAGCATGCATCCCAACCATATAATAAAAAGTGGGAGATTTAGTGCAATGTAACGTTACAAACCAAACATTTCAAAATCAATGCATAAAAGGCCTTAATGGGAAATTACCTGCCTCAAAATGGGTATTTTTTAAAACCTTCACCATTCTAGTTTTCCTAGAGAAAGAATCTACAGGAGTAGCCATGTTTTATTTCTGTGAAAAGTTGGTGAATTCATATGAAAGTCTAGTCACATACCCTGCATGAGTGATAGAGAAGTATGTATAGAGCTTCTTGTCTAGATAATTCATTGCAGTACCAATCCTATTCTGTAATGTTAATGGGATACTGTACAAGACTACCACTGTATAGGAAACCACTCTTAAATCCATTCGTCTCCTTTCCAGCACAACCGCAGGAAGAGAAAGACAATGGCAGGATGGATTTTACGTCTGTTCAGTTACATTTCGTACACAAAGAGAATACAAATATATTGTTAGTCTTGCTCTTTATTAATTGCCTCACTGGCTATTGACTCAAGCCCAGGTGGTATATTTTTCAAAAGCATTAATAACCTCTTTGTGTTCTAGGCCAGTCTTCCTCAGTCTTTTCAGGATGATGATTCCCTATTTCAAGTCAATATTACAACCAACCTTCCAACATTTATTGTAGAGTAGGAGTAAAAAATGTTTACACAGGGTAATAGCAACGAGCTTGTTTGATCCAGTGTCTTTTGAAAGAATGACTCCATCCATGTCTAAAAATCAACCGTAAGTGTCATGCCTGGGGCCTCTGTATCCTGCCTGCCCCCATCTGGGACATGAGCCGCCTGTACCCTAGGAGGTGCCCAGCTTCCCTACCCACACAGGAGACCAAGACATGTGTCATGCACCTAGCTCTTGCCCCAGTTGAGACAAATGAAGAGATTTGCACCCAGACTGGAGAGCTAGGAAGTGCTACACAGTCCAGCATTTTGTTTTAGCCAGAAAACACTGGTTTTTTTTAAAGTTGAAGTGCTATGGGGACTGAAATAGCAAGGAAGGGACACTTGTGGTGGTTGAGAGGAGCAGATCTCAGGTACCTTGATGGTTTTGACATCCTTAGAATTATTCTGGGACTTCTCTTCTTTGACATGGATTCTAACTCATACTTTCAGCTCTTTGCAAACCCACTGATTTCGTATTCACAAAGTATCACAGGGTAACAATGATCCAGCATTGCTGCTCCAGGCAGATGGTGGCTGCTGGCTGAGGAGGTGTCTGATGTCCGATTCTGCACTTCTCCCCCTACTTGCAGAGCCCAACATTTTCTTTGGAAACCACACATACATTCGGGTTCCATCACGACTGCAGTGCCTTGTTTCTTTGTACCTCAGGCTTCAACTGGCCTTTTGTTTTTCTGGAACCTCATAAATTCTCTTCAGGCCAATACTTCTGGCACCAATTCACTGTAGTCACCTCGGCAAGCCAGAATCTATTTCTGCACTTGAATCCTTCTCTCCTTGAAGCCATTACAGGGCAATTCAGTCACCTGCCAGCCTTTTAAAAGCAAAGTAGCATTAATTCAACACAAAAGCATATCAGAGAAGTAACAACTTTCTATATGAGAAATAATGGGCAGGCAGTGCTTGAGGTTGTACTAAAACTCCGATAAAATAGCCAAAGAGACTACAGGCACTCTGCTATCTGTCCAAGAAGGCAGTTGGGTCCAGCTGGGCTTACTGATTTTGTTCGTGTTTCTGGACCTTCTCTGGTTCCCACATAGCTTTGTGCTGTCGTTGTGCATTCAACAAAACTTGCCAGGCTGGGCAAACTGCTGGTCCTGAAATGGTTCCTGTGTCCTAATAGTACTGGGCCCAAATTCAAAGTGTAGGGTAAGTAGAACGTACTGTGGAGCACGAGAAAAGCTCGTCGAGCAACATGGAATCAGTTCAGGTCCTACGTGGCCAGAGCAAATAAATGTGGTAGGAGCCAGCTTGATTCCAGGGGGATTGGCTGGGTGTTGCTGTGACGTTTCTAAGTGTTTCCAGCTCTGAAAGTGCCTTGCAGGTTTGCATGAGCTCATTCTTCATGGAGCCAGCTACGCTTCTTCATTCCATCTCTGAGCCATACGGAAAGGAGTCAAATCCTTCCTGAACCTGCAAGCCAGGGCTGGGAAGGGATGCTCTCGCACACCTGGACCTAAACTGTCATCTGCATCTGGGGCATGGACAATCCACAGAAAAAATCGTATCATCATGAATACAACTATCTCAAAACAATTTATACATAAACATAATTTACTAAGTTGTCTTTTATCTTTCATGTTCTGATTTGTCTAAAGGACTTTAAGGATGACTGCATGGCCTGTTTTCAGTCTAACATTGGCTAGTTTTTATGCAGCATATCTGTGGGGCAGAATATAATTGAATGTCTCTCTCGGCCTTCACCTAGGTAAATGTAGGTCCTTCCTCTTCAGGAAGGTGAGTTTCTGTGACCTTTCAAAATGCTCACTATCATTCAACTTTGGCTGCTGGGGATTTGCCTTTATTTACCTCAAGCTCTCTTTAGAAACTGCAGTAAGTGCTCCTTGTTGTGGCCACTCAGCCAGCAATGTTAGAATTTGCAAGCCTCTAAAGATATGTTCCTAATGCTGTGCTCATGGTATGTGTAAGTAGTCTCGGGTTCTACAACACACAGGTTTCACACGTATTCAGGAACATTTCACCCAGGCATCCATCTACTGCAAACATCTGCTTTTAATTGGAAATACAACTCATGGTGTGTGGCTTTGAAGGTAATTCCAGTTTTTATCAAGTCAGATGTTTAGTTTAGCGCTGTATTACTCTCTGTAAGGGAAATCTAATATGGCACTGTGTAAAACAAATTCAGATATGGTGGAAAAGTATATCGGTGTTCCCAAGATAAGGAAAAGTACAGTTTCACATGCAATATTTGTACTGAGACTTATTCTCTGCCCATGAAATAGCAGTGGGTCAAAAGACAGATAAAATCTCTTGAAGTGAATAAGTCACAGTTCCCTCTTGATTGTTATCTTCTGTGCGGAAACACCACCTAAAGTTTATGGTATAATGTTACATTATTATGGTGTTTTTGCATGAAAATTCTGCTGCATTAGGCTGAATGAAAATACCGAAAATATCCCTTATTGAACTTCTTAGTCTCTTTCTAGATAATTAGTACCTACTGAAGAATGGAGTACCAAAAAACAAAATAGAATTGTATGCTGCAGAAAATCACTTGTCTGAAACTGCTTAACTACTATAAAGTATACTATTCCAGCGGAGTTTGCATAGTTGCCATGTCACAGAGTGATACATTTTGGAAAACATCAACCAAGCTGGAGTTTGTGTTATGTCTCTAGGGGATTCTAGAAAAGGAAAATAAAAGTAGATTTTTTTTTTCCTATTTGATAGGCTTCCTCACATTAGCTGATTGAAGCATTTTGAAGTAATGGTGAAAAACCCCAAAATTATTATTTTTATTTGTCAGTAATCTTTAAGGAGCTTTGTCTTAATTAGGCTAGTAGAAGTTTTAACATGACATATTTTCTGTACCCAAAAGGCTTTCGGAATATTTGAAGTCTTAATGCAACAAAATAAGAAACTGGACCATAAAATATAAATACAGTATGTAGAGATGAAGCAGTAATATACATGAACAGACAGGACATAAAATTCACCATAAAATATGATTAACCTAGTTCCAAGGAAAGACTCAGAAATGGTGATCTCATTAGCAAGTTATGGGGGTTTCCACATGAGTGAGGAAACCACGTATAATGGTTGCTCATTACATACACTACTTATTCATAGGGCTTCTTTAGAAAAGGTTTTCTCCCCGATTAGTTTGAGACTAGTAAAAAAAAAAAAAAGAGAAGATTCCCCAGAACTTCAGTTTCTTTGATTGTATGAGTTCTTTTCACTAAAACGAAAGTTTGGCAATGCAAAATTAAGAAAACTGACCAATAACAAAAATATCTCAAATCCAAACTCTTGTCTTTTTTAACAGATAAATGGAAAGTATGCTGATTTTAGAAGTTATTTGATAAGGACAAAAGCAACTTGTCTGCATAATGTGTCTGCAAGCTTTTTCGGCATCAAGATTTCAAAGATTAAAAGATAGACATTTATGGCAGTAAGACCAGGACATGAATCTACAGTATCATTATGTGTGCAAAACTGAAAAAAATCCTATTTATATATACTAAGAAATATTTTCCAATCAGGAAAATTAAATAGTTATATCTATTATTACTTTGGAACTGAAGAACAAGACAAAGGTACAGAAGTACCTGGAAAGAGTTGGAGGCTGTGAAAACATCTCCTAGCCACCCTCAAACTCTGCTAAGTAAGGACTGCTTAAGTATCAATAACACAAATAAGTCGAGTTCACAAATAACAAGATGCTGTGAAACACTCCATTAGCCCACTCTTATCCAATTAACACTTAACATCTGAAGTTGATTCCCCCCCCCTAAGTTTAGTGGGAATAATTACAAACAAAAAAAGAAGAATCTTGATTTTTTTTTCCCTTTAATTTTCTGCGGCATTTTTGTACCATGAAAAGCACTAAATGAAACCAGTCAAATGTGGAAACCCATACTCTTTTAATAGAACAAAGATGGAATATCAAGAGCTGAATTAGCATTTTTGGTAAAATTCAGAGCAAGACACTATTTACGAAATAGTGAGACTCTTTTTGGAAACACAGTTTTGAACATTGCTGATGTTCCATGTTTCATTGTTCTAAGAATTTTTAAAAAATGTTAGGGTACCTTTTTAATATATGCTGGGACAATTTTTCTCTGAATACAGTTTTCCTTTTACATTAAAATGAATATTTTCAAACAATTTTCACTGCATTAATAGTTTGTTTTCCCCAGTGTGAGTTCTAACAATATCTATGGTGTTTTGATAATGTTGTTTAACGTTGAAATACAGAGAAATCTTTCATAATAAATCTCACGTTATACCCTCAAAAGACAGCATACAATTTGGGCTGGCTTGCCCTACTCCTAATGGAGGGATATGCTTTCTCTGTGTAGTCCCTCTTCTCACATATCTGTCTTAAAAATAATGGCAATAAAGGTGTGTTATGCCAGTAATACTCATTAGGCCAGACCTGGAGCAATTCATAGTGTGGATTAAATTTCTAGATATTGAAAATTAATCTAAAATTCTGACACTAAGTAACACTCACCATAGCATCATAATATTTGTATCTGAAATAGTCCAACCAGAAGAAGCGATGTGATTCACCAGCTGATCCCCATCCTGATGGACAACACGAAAGCCCTTCTGCTCAGTGAAACAGGTAACTCAGCTACCTGCTCTGCAGGGGATGTGGCTGGCTTGCTTACATTTCACATTTTCCCGGCATGGAAAGCCAAAAACTTGATTAAGAAATTAATTCCTAAGTCAAAAAAACCAAAAAGCGTGTGCCTGCTTTCTGCATGCCACTTTATGTGAACAGTTTGGCACATTTTTTAAATTTTAGTGACATTTTCTGCAATACAGCATGTACTACAGGGAAAGTAACAGCCTTTTTCATATATAATCGATACTGTACCAACCTGGTTCAAAGACAAGTCAGACTAACAATACTTTGAGATGGCTGGCACATTATGCATTCTGAAAATTCTAATTTTATGTAAATTTGGGAAATGTATGCATGTGCCAGAGTTGCTCTTTGTTCATGCACTGTTTTAGCATGTCTAAGTAGGAGAGGCTGCCATACAACATGGGTTGTGAAACAGCAGATGGGGGTGATTTAGTCTCTGAGGAACTCTAATTTCCTCTGAAAAAGTACTCAGGTTTGTTATTTTATTACTATGGGGAAATATATATTTTAAAATATATTAACAGCTAGTGCTTGTCTAGTTGGAAAATATCTCAGAAACCCTTTAAGAAATAGTTCTCTGTGTGGACACTAATTCCTCTGTAGGAGTCCACTGTGAAAATGGATTAAGTTAAACTGGAAAAAAACCCCAAAGTCTTAGTGTTGAAGAGCATCTACATAGAGACTTAGAGCACAGCAGTTATTGTGCTTGAAATTCATGCCCTGACATACTTTGTTGTAACTGCCCCATAAAGACAGACCCACACTTTATCACCTCCAGATGGAGTTATGAAATGCTACTATTCCTTTCTGCATTTACTGATAAAATTCTACGCTGAAGACTGATTAGGGGTGACAAAACTTTGCAGTCAGGGGTTGAATAGTGCATCCCTGAAATACTCATTTTATGCAGATTTAGAAAATAAATACATTTACAATGGTTTCCTCTTTGTTCTGCCACTGTTCTGGCATGTCAGATTAGTGGTAGATGCCACGCAGCAGGAGCTGGAAAATTCTGTCTGAAAAAGAGATGAGGTTTAGAGTCATTTTAGTCCCTGTCAAGACCAGAGTTCCCAAGTAAAGGGACACAGATTTAATACTGTTGTAATCAGGATATTTTAAACATTTAAAGGGTTCATGTTTGTGTTGTCAGATTATTTGCTGAGTTTGATACCCAAGAAACTGTACGTATGTGGCGGGGGTGTAGGAAGAAAGGAAGCTTGTATTTACTGCGCTCTTTTACATTACTTCAGTCTCAAGAAGATTTGTGGCTAACACAACTTTGATACAGGATGTCAAATTGATATTCCCCAAATCCTCGTTTTGATTATCACCTTCCAGATATAAAATGCAAAGGTGGCTCTAAGTCTTGTTGGCAGTAGGATGAGGTCAGTGTACACCGGGCTTGATCAACCACTCGTCTGAGTTCGGGCAAATGTTCCCACTGATTTTAACTGTACAGAATCAGCCAAATTTATGGTGTTTGGGAAAAGTGTGATTAGATTACAGTGCCTACAGTCTATGACTTTATCAGAATGTCAATATATATTTGCCTGTAGAAATACTATGTTCAGCTGAAAATATGTGATTTGTCTGTATTCAACTTGGATCTTTTGAACATATAATTAGGTAGCGAGAATCTGTTGCATTTCTTCAAAAAATACTGGTTGCAGTGAAAAAAAAGCTGAAATACTGTTTGTGGAGCAATCACAAAATTCTGTATGATCATGAGCCTTTAGCGATTAACAGGCTGGCATGGGTTTGCAAAGTTCCCTTGCTAAGCATTTATCAGACTTCCGAGTTTGAATCCATGTATTCACTTGAACGCTTTTTAGCTCCATTTGCACAGGGCAGCCTTACGGGATTGTCCTTTTTCTTGGCCTCTGGCTTACATCTAGGCCTAGAGGGTCTACAAGGCACATCATTTTCAAAGTGAAACCCAAATGTACAAGCGGCTGAGGCCCAAGGAACAGGCCTGCTAAGTTTCCCTGGTGACAAAAACATTTCTTCCTCAGAATAACTCTTTCATGGAGGTTTAAGTAAATACGTTTCAAGGAAATCAATTTTACTTTGCAGAACTCTAGGAACATACATATGGAGTCAGCTACCACAATTCAAATGAGCAACCACAATTCAAAATAGAGTATCACACTTAGTAACTATGGAAGTATACAGGACCATTTTTATCTTTCTTTTTGTAAGCCTATATGTATTAGCAGGGTCCTGATCTTGGATTTTACATTCTGGTGGATGCAGGGACCCAACTACCCTTATTCTGTTCAACTGTGAAGAAATAAGTAACCATACACTGGATTAGAGAGAGAGAGAGAGAGATTCAACTTGCAGGCTGGGATATGGAAGTCTCTTAGTTTTTAGTTTTCATTGGAGAGGATTCTGTTTCATTCTATCTGTTGCTTCTTATAAATCATATCACAAATTTGAAATCTGAAGCTTGCTGGTGTTGGCATTTGAGCCTAATGTCAAAATGCCTTTGCTGCTTTACCTGTGAAGTAGACAATCTATATTGAATGTCCTTGAAATAGTTTTTTTTTTGGTAGACTCTGACCTTTTTCATGCAGAGCAATCTCAGTTTAGAAGCACAGATAAACCAAATATTGTTAAGATTCCCTAGCCCACTGTCTCACTCATGAAGTGGAAGTTATTAAGATTAGCTATTTAATTACTAGTGGGAGAAAAATGGAATAGCCTGACTGCCCTTTCACAATCCAGCAGTCTTGAGCCCGCAAAGAGGTGCAGAAGCTTTACTTGTGCAGGGGAAGCATCATCAACCCTTACATCTGCCACGTAAGGAAAAGCACCACCTATCCTATGACTGTTTCACTAACTACATCTTCCATGACACTAATATTGCTAGTTTTACATAGTCAATAAATTATAGTTTGGCATTTTTACAGCCAAGATGGTCTTGGATCCAGTTTTGGGTCTAAACCTGATAAGTTCACCAGTGCTTAACGTCACTGTGTAGCTTTGCATAACTAAATATTTTCAACGCGTTCAGTGTATCTGTGCTTCACATTAATTCAGGAACATGCATGATCCAAATAGGCCCTGGAGAGCATGACTTTCCAGAATATGTAGATTATACAAAAATCCAAAGTATATCCTAGAGCACAGATGTAAATTAAGAAGCTAGTATATTGATATGACTGAAGCAATATAAGTATATATAAATAAACTTCCAATTTTAATAAAATATGTAGTTTTGCTTAAATTAATAATAAATATTTCCACAGTAAAATAGTGAATATAAAATAAGTATAATTTTATCTTGCCACTTATATTTATTTACATCTTACATTAGTCATAAATTCTTTTTTTCCTTTTCATTTCCTTTTCCCAATGCATTACAATTACTTTCTAGCACTTCTTTCAGGCTACTTCTATGGCTCATCTCTTTGCTGGATCTACTTATGAGGGGCATATCCTTCACTGACAAAACTCAATGCTGTTTTGCCTTTGATATTGTAGTTCTTGTAGCCATAACCAGCCTCAAAGGTTGACACAATGTCCTATTGATGCGGTAGAAGGTACAATTTTTTTTAATGTTTGCATTTAAAACTGCAGTGTATATTAGGGTTCAGATGAGGTTTTAAGCTGTGCTTGTACACGTAAAAACTCAGATTTTGAGGAGACGGACTGTGCAAGAGTTTTCGCACCCAGCACCAAAACATGCTGTATTCAAGCTCTGCTTGTATCCTCAGATGAAAATTGCAAAGAGGGGGTGACAGGGAAGTGTGGGTGTAATTGTATAATTAGGCACATGCTGCTGTATTTTAGCACATACTGTCCCCTGCTGGGAATAATCATATTACTGGTAAAAGTGATCTTTAAGCGCAGGTGTGTGTTCATCCTTCTGCCTACCATAAGGCTACAAAGATGATTAGGGGACTGGAACATCTTTCTTATGAAGAAAGGCTGAGTGACTTGGGTCTTTTCAGTCTGGAAAAGAGAAGACTGAGGGGGAACCTTATCAATGCTTATAAATACTTAAAGGGTGGGTGTCAGGAGGATGGGGCCAGGCTCTTTTCAGTGGTGCCCAGTGACAGGACAAGAGGTAACGGGCACAAACTTGAGCATAGGAAGTTCCATCTCAACATGAGGAGGAACTTCTTTCCTTTGAGCGTTGAAGAGCACTGGAACAGGCTGCTCAGAGGGGTGGTGGAGTGTCCACCTCCAGAGACATTCAAAACCCGCCTGGACACGTTTCTGTGCAACCTGCTCTAGGTGACCCTGCTCTGGCAGGGGGTTCGACTAGATGATCTCCAGAGGTCCATCCAACCCCCATCATTCTGTGATTCTGTGATTCAAAAAGGTAGGCTGGTATGGCCTCCTTTGCCTTTCCCTCTCAGAGTAAGGTATGGCGTCCCTGATCCATCTCTTGATCACTACAATGACAAGAATGTAAGCATTCCCATTTGCTGAGGATTTCACCCCATCAGATGGGATTGCTGTACGCAGGATGCAGTTGCAGGTGCTGCAGAAGCTCCCAAAGGAGGGGAATGGCATAGTTTGACCTTTCCATGGGATGGGCTGACATGTTCCCATCAACATGTCTGATATCCAGATTAGTTGCCCTAGGGAAAATCTTCTCATGGTATTAGGGATTGCCTGCTGGCTGCCCTACACAACTCCCACTGAGCTTCAGAACCATTTTGTTTTTCCGGAAGAAGACAAATGGAAAGGAGTCCTTTCTGCAACAATTCCCTGTTTTATTGCAGAAATAGGAGATGAACGGCATACCCTCACAACTTCCGCTGCTTATTTCCAGGTCAAAACATTACCTCCCCACTACAATGTAGAGCAGCAGGTGACCAGTGGAAAACAAAGGTCTGGGGCATGAGGGCAGTCTGTTTGCCATGGCCGGTGGGCTGACAAACATAACAGGGCTTCTGGCCTGTCCATGACCCCGTGCACATCCCTCCCGCTCTCGCTCATCTCCAGGTCTCTGGAACTTCCTGGCCAATGGTCTCCGAGGTTATTTCAGTGCCCACACTCTCAGCAACCGCACACTGATTCAGTCCTTTGGTGAACAGCAGGATCGGTGTCATTAATACAAAGCTGACACTGGTGGGAGTCAGAGGTTTTTGTTTGCGTAGAAGATAGAGTGGGTTTTTTGGGTGTGTCTGGCTACTCAGTTTAAGATAGTTCTTTTAGTGTAGCTTTGCGAGACTTCATGAATTTGTTTATGCTCCTCTTTTTCCTCTTTAAAATTTGTCTTCTTAGCTCTGTGCATGAGGTAAATTCTTGCCATTCAATTCTACCTGGCAGTGATGAGATGTCTCGGGAACTGAAGCTCCATACCTCCTTTATCAACAAATTTTCTATTTTGAAGACTGAATTTCTGATGTTCATGTGGCATTTTCTATAAAACTTAGCAATGCATCAAATCCAATGACTGTCTGGTGAAGGTCTTAACAAAATTATGTATACGTAGACAATTCTGCAGCCTGTGTGTGACTTTCAGAAACCAAGAACAATTTTTGTTAGCTGCATTTTATGTTGATGTCCCTCTGTTTGTTAATTGCCAATGTGTTTTATCTTTCTCAGCAGCTGTTTGTCTCCCCTTTTAGAGGGTAGACTGTATCACAGACTCAATGTGTTACCAAATATTTGTTTTTCTTGGAATCTCAGAACTGAGTGTTTTGGATAAGAAAATTTTTCACTGTGAACCACTGTTTGGGTTCTTTTTCAACAGATTATGTATATAATATTGATACAGCTATAAAATAATGTGTGAGTAGGAATGACCAGTATTATTTGTTCCTTTATTAAAAAATATAGTAAAAAATAGGAAATACAAGTTATCTATGGCACATAGAGATTGCTTTACGATGTCAGCCATAGCACATGTTGGCACATTATATGCACTTTATGTGAGTCCATTATTAGAGGGTGCACAAGCTTTTTTTTGTTGTACATTAGTAACTTTAATAATATAGACTATAATGAAATGCTAACTGAAGGAGAGAAAATAATCTAACTCAGAGCAAATTTAGCTTCTGGGACATTTTGATTTCAATGTGTTTTTTCTTTGTCCTTAATGCCTCATCTCTAACATTTCTTTACCCCTTCCCATTTAAAATTATTAGTTTCCTCTTAAAACAGAAACAAGAGAAAAAAAATGAAAAGGAAATGAAAATAGAGGAAAAATTAAAATTAAGTGCCACACATGTGCATGTGGAAACTGGTTACTCTGTAAGACTCTGTCCATGTGGCAAGTCAATGTATTAGACAAAATCTCCATTCAAAACCCATTGATGTTCTTTAACTAAAACTCCTTTAACATTTTTTTTCCTTTCTCCAAAATATTAAGGACTTATACAAAGGATTTCAGCATCCACCAGGTTCACAGGAGAAACTACTAGGACTGCCAGCTTCACTCTAGTGTCCTTCCTTAACTTACTGGTTCTTATCCACCTTGTCTCCAGCTCACACTGTAAAAAAGGTATGAGTTAGAAGTGTTATTTTTCAGACTAAAAATCTAAGAGTTACACTCACAAAAAAAGTGGTCTTTGTGGTACACAGGTCACACCCATGTGGAAGGTGAGATGGGGACTGAACTGCTGTCCCTTCTCCAAGCTGCTGGAATGTGTCTGGATTTGGGCTGAAAGCTGTAAAGTGACACAGAGGTGACACTGTCTCCATGTTAATATGCTGAAAGGGAAGTTATATTGATGTGCACACTTTTTTTTTTGGTTTTGTTTTACGTTCTCCTGGAGTTGGCTCATTCTGGGAGAAAAGGTGAAGTTTCACTGTAAAATACCCTAGACCCTAATGCGTAAGGTATCCTGCTGGAAAGCAGGAGATGTGACTTCAAGTTTCTTCATCAGCTGCGGAAGCTCTGCATGTTTGGTACCTGAGGAACCCCACTGGTGGAACTAAAGGATATCCAGACCTCTCAAACATAAAACCAAGCCCCTGCATCCCCGCCATCTATCTTGTTTGGGCACGAGTTTTGTTTTGACAGAATTGTGTAGTTTGGGGTCTAAATCTTATGATGACTTTTAGATGCAACTATCCTATATTCCTACGCTCTGTAGACACAGTACCTCATCTATGACTTTCATCCTCCCTGGACTGGTCCCTAACATACAGCACAGATCTACTCCAGGATCCTTACATGCCTACAAAATGAAGTGTTGGCAGAGTTCGAGTTTTGAGGATGTAAGTTCGAATTTAGGGTATAAAATTTGAATTCACCACAATGGACACCTATATTTTTTTCTGGTAATAGCAAGCTGAAATAGCTCTAATTTATTACACTCAGGCATATAGGTCTGATGGAAACTTAGTTGTATTTTTTTGTTAATAGAGAAAGATTATATTATTTCCTTCATAAACAAAACATATTTATGATTCATTAGTTTTAAAATATATTGAGCAAAAGGAATATACTTCACTGGACTTGAAAGTCACTGTGAAGAAAAACAGGCTCTGGGAAGCAAGGAAATGCATGCATTACTGTTTTGTGAAATAAAAATGTTCGGAGTATTTTCTGAGTAGAGTCAGAAGCTCAGTACTGAGCTGTCACTTGTGCCTTTAAAGTCCTTCCCTCATGATGAGCCGGGTCTCCCTGCACTCTAACGAACATGGTGGGAGCACGTGCCTGGGGTTTAGGCAGAGGACAGGAGAGGCAGCATGAGGTGAGCCCCTCATCCCAGCTGCCTAATCTCTTTATTTTTATTACCAAAATTTTTCAAGTGAAAATGTCCATGTGAGAAAGGCATCACGAGCGGTGGCCAGGCTTTGGCTGGTCACTAACAACGGGCGCGCTGACACTCTGCTGTCCTGCTCGACTTCCCCTGTTGCAGTCAAAGCTTAAAGAAAGAAAGTGCTTTTTTTACAGCTGCTCTGAACTTACAGCTTTTTGAAGAAAAATTGCCAACATAAAATAATAGAAAAAATATGTTACCCTTGCAGTAGTTTCCTTCCGATTTAAACTAGACCAGAGAGCAAGAAAACTGAGCCGTTACAGGAGAGGCACCACACTCTTTTTTCTTTTACTGAAGCAAAGATTTTTATCAAGAAATGCATGCGATGTTTAGACTTTCACTGCAACACCTCTCAAATGTAACTTTACCCTAAAAAATAACATCGATGTCTATTTTCCTAAGCACTGTATTGGTTAGTACAATGACATCTACATAATTAAATATGCAGATGGATGTTTTACATAAAGTTTTAAAACATTTTGAGTTGCAGTAATTAAACCAAATTCATTATGTACAATATCAAACCATCTTTACAAGATAATTAGTCTGATATCGAAAGAGTATGTGACGTATTTTTTGTCTCTCACTCTTAATACAACAACATACAATGGTGGCAATGTTAGAGCATGCGTTACACTGGTTTTCTTCCTGTGCCATGTGTATGGCAGAGGCTG
Organism: Rissa tridactyla; assembly: GCF_028500815.1. NCBI lineage: Eukaryota > Metazoa > Chordata > Aves > Charadriiformes > Laridae > Rissa > Rissa tridactyla. Next base: position 190,243,420 of record NC_071466.1, on the reverse strand, counting down.
ATGATATCTGGAAATGGTTGAAATTGTTGGAAAACACGCTTAACTTTGCTCTCGGCTTCGTGATGATTTTAGCCATTTCGCATTATTTGAATCCGCTTATTATATTTAAGTAGCGGTCAATAAAGATTCATAGAGGTATTGAAGGGCTCTCAGAGCAACCGGAGTTTTTTTATCGGTTTGGATAAGCATACGTTTATATAAACCACCTGAATTATCCAAACCTCTTTGTTACACATATTAGGACATAAACTATAAAAGTATGGTTTTCTGTGGGGTAATTTACCACTTTTGACCCTTTCAGAGCTGAATAGAAAAGATACACCATGCTGTGTGATCTGGTGGGTTAAAAAGCAACACTGTTATTTACCCTAATAAAGATTTCACCCTACGCTTATTTCATGGGTGAGCAGTTAGTTTGAGCCAGTCTTCTCAGTCATCTCTTAAATACAATACATACAGAAATAAACACTGGATTTAAAAAGAATGTTTATATCACAGCAAAATAATGTGTTTGTGTACAGAGGAATATCAGGCCTTGTAAGAATGTAATCCTTCCAGTTGCTGCCAGCTCTAATTATTTGTTTTAAGGAAAATCTACTGTACTTGACCAAATCTAGAGTCTTGATTAAACTGAATAAACCTGCAGTGAATCCAGTGCTTTTTGGCTTGTACCGAGTTGTCTGATTTAGGTCCTGCAGGGTGCAGTGCTACTTTGCTTGGTGAGATGAATAATTATTTATATCTCAGCGAACACTAATATCACCCCTTATCTAACTTTACACAGGCTGTCAAGCTCGCAGCTCCTGAAGAGATCATTCAGCTGGGCAATGTTGTCCCACACGGTGGGTCAGGGTCCAGCTGCCCTTTTCTCATTCTGTGGGGATGGCTTGAAAGTGCTGGAACAATGGTTTTACACCACATTGGTTTTATAATCCCTAATCTAATGTCTCCAGGGGGGACTATAATTCTATGTAACAGGCATAAAACAAAGAGATAAATGTTAAAGTTCCTAATGAAAATGGAGGCACCAAGGACCCACTGAGAGTCTCTGTATTTATTTTCAGACTAGTGATTCACACTACTTAAGTAAATTATTTTTTAAAAAGCATGTTTCTTAGAATGATGTGGTATAAATAATGTATGTAGCATAGTGCCAAGGTTTGTCAGGTTGCTAAATTGAACGCACATTGATTCCACATTAATCGAGTTTAGATAATTTAGTGATGCTGTACAGTAGGCCTTTATGAAAGAGTATTTATACCTAAGGTATGCACTGAGGCACTGAGGCGTGAGGCTGAATTTATACCATTTAGCTTCACATACTCCTACGGATATAGTCTAGAGAGTCTTATTTTGACTTGGAATGTGAAATTATCAAAGATTAAGGAAGTTACCTGAAGTCTCAATTCATAAAATACTCATGACTTTTGTCTGCAACTCCACAGTCATTTCAGGGTACGGGAACGGTGCATGTTTCCATCTTGTGCTGGAAACATGCACAACTTCAATAAATGCTCCTGATGAGAATAAAATTGTGATTTTAATAATACTTATGAGCAGATGGGAAAGTGAACACTGAACTCCAAAAAAACCATGGCGTTACCATCATTTTTCCAATTTGTCAAAATACTCTTGGATTCCTGCTCCTGTTCTCCAGTATCCTTACAGCACTTCAGCGTGGTGTGGTCTGCAGGTTTAATAAGCAACCTCTTTTTTCCATCATCCAGGTGTATTTTTTAAAACAAAAATACTGAAAAGCAATGGGACAAGACAGACCACTGTGAAAGCCCACTCCATGCATCCTTCCAGTCCTGACAGCGGACCACTGATAAGTACTCTCCGAGTATAGTTTTTCACTCACTGCGTAGTAGTTTCATGAAAGCTATGTTTTCCTATCTTGCTTTTAAGATTATTATGTGAAGTAAGTTTCAAAAAGCTGTACCAAAGTCAAGATATATGGCATACTCAGTTCTCTCCTATACTTTGTTATTTTGTACTGTCATACAGGGAAATTGGATGGTTTGACTTGATTTGCTTTTCACAAATCCATACTGGTTGTTACTGATCTTAATTACTTTTAGCTATTTGCTCTTCATTTGCTTGCTTATTTGTGCCTACAGTTTTTTTGTTCCCTAAAGGAAAATTTCTTGTTTGTAACTAATTTTCTAATTTTACTAGTTTTCCCCCCCCCTTTTTAGAGATGGTCACTACAGCTCTATTCTTGTAGTCTTCCGGGACTTCCCTTGAGCTCCAGAAGTTTCTGGAATTAACAGCTCTGCCATTGCTTCATCTGGTTCTCTCAAGTGTCTGAACTTTATTTGGCACAGATGGTTGGAGAATACTGAGTTTATCCACATACTAACTTCACCTATTGTGGGAGTAAATGCAATATTGCCCTAGCTTGCAGCTCTGTCCAAGTTATGGCATCTACTGTCCTCTTCACAGAGATGTCAAAAGGAAATGTTTGCTTGCACTTCGGGCAGTCCTGCATGTGGTCCAGTGTGTTAGTTTAGACCATAAATGAGGGTAAGGCTGTGCTACTATTCTGGACTGTGAACTGCGGTGGCTGCCGTTAAGCGTGCACTTCTGCCTCTTTCTTCCCTACTATGGGTTAGTAACTTCTGGAAAAAGAGCAGACAGGTTGTTTGGGGAAGACACAAATGCAGCTGATGATGCAGATGTTTTATTCAATGCATGGGGCAGAATCCCACAGAACTGAATTGCGGGATCCAAGTGGGCAGGTGATCTGCAGGCCAGCCTTTCCCAGATGCCAACGCCAGGGCCCTAGGGAAGATACATCAGCGGAAGGAGTATTTCTGTTGAAAGCTCTAGGTAGGATGTAGCAAAAAAAAAAGAAAAAGGAAACTTTTTTTCCTGGCATTTTTCCTGTATTGTGGTATTTGGAGTCTCTGCAGGCACACTCGTGTTGGTTAGCTAGCAGAATTAGAGAGGCTGAAGTTGTTGGCGTAGACCTGCCCCAGGCTCTGCCCCAGACCTGCAGGCTGAAAAATGGTGCTTGAACTAGGAAATCCAAATTCAGGAGACTCGGAGTCTCTGTGTTGTGAATATGGGCAAGTCGCATTACCCTTTTGAACCTCGGTTCCCCAGTTGTAAAGTAGGGGTACTGATACTTTGCCTCCTTTTAATGTGCCTAAGGTGTACAGGCACAGATTATCATACAAAACAGGTCTGTGCAGACTTATTTGGCGAGAAGCTTATTTTGCTCTTCTGCTGGATCTGTTTCTCCTGTCATTGCTTGAGACTCAGCTGATCTTTCTGAGTGTATTATATTATTATCTTAATTTAACATTCAGAAGTCCTGACCCTTGCCTTTCTTTATAAGCAATATATTTAAATAAATTTATATCATAAACTTATTTTTAGAAAATATAAATCTCCATACTTTACACCTATGATGCTGCCAGTTTGTTGAGCAGAACATATAAATATGCTAGTCCGAAAATTGTTAGTTGAGCATAAATGGTGAACTAGCAAGAAAAATCAAACATCTTCTGCAATAAAATCTGAGAACTGAGAATTAAAAGAAAAAAAAATTCATTCCTGAAAGAGCACTCCTCCTTGAACATTTGGTGCCATTGAACTTTGTCGCTATTAAGTGTGGGAACAGAGTAAAAAAGATGGCTGGAGTCCTTTCATCCTCGCAACAGTAGAAACGGTTATGCTTTGTATGGAACAATTAAGACACATCAGAGAAGAGTCTTTGGTGGACACACAGCTCCCCGCTGAAGCCCAGCCACAGCAGGCCCAGGAGCACATCCACACAAGCTAAGCAAGGGTGATGCTCTTATCTTAGGGCCATAGCACAGAGCCTGGTCCCCTGGTGAGCTTTGTCCCCAGTGGGTGTGTGCAACAGGGGTGCCTCCACTGCTCCACATAGCTATGTGCATATTGATGCCCCAATTAAAAACAAAAAGCCTCTGAGGCCCAAAGGGACCAAAGGGACCATGCTGATCAGTCAGGCTAACAGCTAAAGTCTAGGCTCACCCCAAAATTCCTCTGTGAAGCCCACGGTTGTTCATTATCTGCACATCCTTTTGTGCATTTTAATGGCTTTTCAGAGTCAGCTTGAGGACAGCACTGAACAGGCTCTGAGCAGTTGAAGGAGTTTCCGCAAAGAAACAGTTTTCCTCTCTTACCTTCTCTGTGCTCGGAAGAGGCTACAGGATCATCTAACATCACAGCTTAATGAGGAACTAATTCCTCTTGCAACTCTAGCAACTGCGGTGGAGCTTCAGTTACTCACTCAGGAATATCCAGTCCTGCTGAAAATATTCAGTGATGGAGATTTTACTACAGCTTGGTAAGATCTTGCTCAGCATAACAGGAACTAGGGGATAGGCAAGTACTTTTAAGTCCACTGTTCCTGATGTTCTCAAGGTTCCTGGTAATAAATAGAAAGTGTCTATATGATAGCAACCTCTTATGGAAGTCCTAAGCTCTGTAGCATTCTCCCCATGGTATCCTGCTCTGTGGTCTCAGATGCCTCCAGACATTTGTTTTGTGGCTGTCTGTATGCTGCATGGAATCATGCAGTATAATGAAGGCTTTTAATGCAGCTCCAGATATTTTATGTAGTAAATAAAGGCAGGAACAGAATCTCATCCTGTATTCACACAATCGGAAGTGATGAATTATACTAAGTTTTATGTTTCTTTAACTCAGAGAGAAGTATTAGTCACTGAAAATGTATTTAATGATGAAAATACAAAAATCAGCAAGAAATGCCATGCATTACTCTCAAATTTACAGAATTACCATCTCAAATATAAAAACAATTGCAAACTTAAGAGCAAGAAGAGTTCAGTATGTCTGAATTCTTGCAGTTGTACGTTGAATGGGGCCCCAAAATTATAAATGATTTCATAGTGCAATTTTAATAAAACTTAAAAAGCAATATTAAGAAAAAGTATAAAAACTGAAAAAGGTTGATATATGTCTATCCTGTAGGTAACATGACTGAAAATTGAATTTCTCAAATTTCTTTCCCAAAAAATATTGTGTAAGAAAAAATGCAAGAAAAGAAGACATTAAATGAACATAAAATTTCCATATCCAAAGCTAAAAGCAAAATCAGAACATTTCATTATGTCCACTGCATATATATGTCTGTGTAACTTAACTCCTAAAAGCAGAGCTCATATGTGGTGGTGTATTTGGTCCCAAAAGTCATCCATCTTACGACATAACAAAGGGTTCTTCAGGAAAGCGTTTCACTAGTAATTTTTTATGGTAACAGATCTCTTTTCAGAGTCAAGCATTCCAAGATGCTGAATTACAATTTTTAACAACAGAAATTATAAAATAGAATAATTTGAGGTTAGTCAGACAAAGGCTGACAGATCAAGGTACTAGGAATGAGTATGCATTTCAATCTAAAACACCTCTTTCAGAAAATGCAATTTCTTTGTCAGCAATAAAATAATTCGTGAATGATAATATTCCTTAAACAATGCATTTACAAGCTGCTCAAGAGAAATGAAAAAGGAAGTTATAGCAAATAACATTCAGCACCATGAGAGCCTCTCTAAACCTACCAAGCTGCTTCTCATCCAAAGCCTACATGCAAGGTCACTGGATAGGGGACAGGTACACACCATCCACACGATACACCATGACTGCCAGGTGGCCAAATGGCTGAAGCATTATTTACTGTATGACACAAGCAGTTCACAGCATGAGTTCCTCAAGTATCCAGGCTGAGAAACTTTTCCAGGCAGTTTTTGGGCTTGTCTACCCTAGACAGCCCTGCACAGGCACTCCTGAACAAGGTGAGTGACAAGGAGGCATGGGATTATACACTACACATCAATGAAAAGCAGGGGTCTTAAAAGTAAGACCCATTAAAAAGGCGGCAGAGCACTCTGCAATTTTCATGGTGACTTGACCATGACTGTCTGGAAGGTGGCAAATCATGCATTTTAAAAAAAGAATTGGCAGGTGTGTCTCTTACCTGCAAAGCAAAAGTGACCCAAATCTTTTCAAGGAATAAATAGCAGGACACAGAAAACTGTTTAAGAAAGTATTTTTGTGTGGCTTTTTATACTAAAATTTAAAGGCAAGTCTTCAGAATTTTACATTGACATGAAAATGAATCAGAAATCACAAAGCGCAAATTTGACTTTTCTACCCAAATGTTCAGTCAAACACTGTAGAAATCACAGGCTGTTGAGTACGTCCTCAAACAGAGCGGAACTTTCTAATTCATAAATAACCATTTAAGTAAACACAGTATACCTATTTTGCTGAAAAACAAGGTCAGGAAAGATTTCTGATATTAATTTCTTTGTTTTCGTATTCACCTGTTACTATCTTTTCTTCTTTCCCTTCTCTCAAGTGTAAATTACATTTAGACTAGCATACCAACATGTAATTACATGTATTTTCATTATCTCATAATTTGGCTTGGGAATCTACACTGTATGCACAAAATGCTGATTGCCTGCAGCTGCGAACAAACGATTATTTAGATATGCAAGCGAGCTGATGAGATGAACCAGAAACTTGGAGGAAAGTCACTCTCCAGTCTTGGTGCTTGGTAGAACAGCTCGAACCCCTGGGGCACTCTGGGACTAAAGAGCCCAGATAAACTCATCTACTGTATTTGTTTTGGCATTAGCCCACAACAGTATAGAATATCCTTGACTGCTTACAGCACAAATATTTACTTCAAAATGTTTCTGCAATTTAGACAGTGGTCCAATTTTAGGGATAAGGCAGCGTAATAGCAAAGTGATGCTGAATGACATTTATTTTAACCAACTTTACTAACCATCTCAACCCTGGTTTTCATTTCTTCACAGCTCACTGTTTATTTAGCAAGTGATATCTTTCAAATTAAAAAAAAAAAAAAAGGCAGCCATGAGAAATGGAAAGCTATGATAATGATTATTTCACATCGCTTTCTGAATGAGAAAATAAGTGTCTGCAATTAATTTTAACACCTGTGTTTTTCAGGTGTCAAAACCACAAAAAAAAAGAGAATCAAAAGAAATATAAAAAAACAGCTTCAGCCTCCTGAAAAACTAACTCTTCTGGGTACCTCAGATATTATCAGCAACTCAAAAAAATAAGAAAAAGCTGGAAGAGAAAACATACTCCCATAACACAGAACTAAAATACCTGGTAAGGAACATCCCTAAACATCTTTAACACCCCCACTGATTTCCCAAGCACCAAAATGTCTTAAAGCCTTCAAAAACTCAGCCTGTCGCTATGATCTTGACGAGTCAAGAAATCCCAAGTACACCAATGAAGTACTTTAAGGAAAAGACATCCATTAGTGGCAGTAACACGGTAAAACACCTTCTTTACAACAATGAATATGGAAATATAGTTTATTTGAAAGTAGTAACACGGGACTGAGAGCTTCCCAGACGTCCACCTGCAGTGACATCTTCCCCAGGTCCCGTGCAGCCTGCGGAAGCAGATGGCCCCGGGGGCTGCTGCTCAGAGCCCCCAACCCAGCGCCCTCCTGCCTCCAGCTCCCGGGGAGCGGTGGTGCTCCACACCACCCTCTGCTCCTGCTAGTCCTACATCGGGGCTTTTTTCCCCAGCAGAGCCAAAAAAAGAAGATGCTTTGTTGTGGGTCCAGTTAAGAAATACAATACAGTATGGTGAGACCTGCTAAAACTGATTTGCAATGGGAGGGGGAAAAAAAAAGCAAAAGAAAAAAAAGCATATATTTACTTGCAAAAGAAGATTTTAATTTCATGAGGCACTGTGCTTTTAAAGAGAATAAAAAGGCAGTATTGTTAAGGTTAGCTGTACATTGTTCCTACCTTCAGACAGGGAAATGGGATTGAAAAGATGGCCTTTCAATATTCTTTTTGGTGATATTTTCTAAGAATTGTTTTCTTTTAGGCAAAGCAATTTCCGTGCTGTAAATAATGCCAAACATCACCATAAATACTGCACTTTGTTTAATTCAGCTTTGTTTAATTCCTACTCTGGAAATGCATATCCGTAACAGAAAATTGGAAAATAAAATCTCATCTGACCTTCACTTGTGTAGGTTTAAGATAGTATTTGAAGATGAAAATCACCGTAGTAACTCCAGGTATATCAGATATATATAGTTCACATGAAAAATAACTGAACACAAGAAGCCTTCTTTTTCTCCTTTTATTTTTCAGAAGGCAGGTGATTTTATTAGGTCAAGTACGTGATTTTTTTTTTTTTTAACAGGGCAGAAAATAATTTCAGTTCATCCTATTTTAACAGACTGACTGGAGTTGCTTTAGCAAGATACACATTTTAAGACTGTGGCAATGAAAGGTCTCATTTTGAACTCTGTCCTAAATACACGGAATAATACACAGAATCCGATGCATGTATTAACTATTGAACTTCAATGGTCTTGTATAATTAGATCTGAACCAGCGTGTCGGAGGTGATTCCTGTTCTATCTTGCTATACATATTTTTCATGACTTCTTTATTATTTGTTCTCTATTTACACTGGAAAAAACCAGCATCTAAAACAAGCCACACATGCATAACATTATCAACACATTTAGCTGTGAAGCTTTACCGTTGCAGTCGGTTAACGCTTTAAGAACAAAAAGGTTGTATCTGCGTATTGTTAATAATTATTAGGAAAGTGTGCAAATGTAGCAGTCCTGTCCCAGGGTTTGGTAAGTAAGGTCATGGTACAATAAGGGTTGCAAGCTCTGTAAGCATTAGTTGTATTTGCATATGTCAGAACAGTCTGTGAATACTAACGGCACAAACACTTCACATCTGCTTCTGTTTACTCCCATGCTAACAGTCAAAAGTACAAAAGTACTGTGTTAATTGCTCTGTTACATACTGACTGTTGACACATTCTCCATAGAGCTTTCATAAATACACTGTTGCAAACAAACTACTAATGACTTTGCTTATTTCCAGCCCATCTTTAAAGGAAATCCAGAATATATACACAGATTAATGATTCCTCTATTTAGCAGTGTGTCTTGTTGCTTTCTATTGTGGAGGCTTGTATAAAGGCAGTATCAATTAAGTAGCAATTATCTATGAAGTGGGAAAAAAAAGTGATGATATAAATAAGTAATGTGCACGAAGTGAGAATTTCTGAAAACAACTTGAGGTGAACTCTGAGGCAAGGGCACCGACTAGTGAACAAACCCTCTCCATCTGCTCTTCTATCTAAAACCATTAGAGCCCAATTTGAAGTCTGACTAAACAGCAGTGATACCTGTGGGCCTCCATTGAGATTTTTCACTATATATGACATGCCCTGGAGAAATTTAAAAAAAAATAGGATGGGAGCTGAGGGAAAAAAATAAGACTCCTAAAAACCACCACTAACAAGCTAATTTTATTTAAATTCGTGCTTCAAGTTTCTTTTTGCTGTGACGCTTCAATATAGGAATATAATTATTTTGTTATTAAAAAACAACAAAGGAGCTGCAAACCAAATCCACTGTTACAGTCAGTGTGGTATTCAGTTTCTGACAACGGTCTGCTTCTTTCCGAAGGAGAGAGAAAATCCCACGGTGTGCCTCACCTTCCTCAAGCAGCAAGCACTGGTGGATTTCCAAATGTCCCTTCTCTTCCGATATTGAAATCTGTTGTCCCCTAAAATGGTGTTTTCTCTGCCTCCATCATTCAGGTGTAGACATTCATTGCTGTAAAAGCAGCATAGAGGTATTTTATTTCTTGTTTTCAAATGGTTTCCTTTAATTTAATTTATATGGCAAGACAAGAGAAAAGGACGTTAAGCTTCTCTATCTTATTTTTTATCATATGTCTGTCTCCTGCACTTACACCGTTACTCATTTTTAATCAGGACAATCCAGAATGGATGACAGTCCAGGAGCAAGCCACTTTTTTATTAACTTCATCTTATTCATTCATTCATGTCCTAGACATTTAATCATGTCCAATGAAGAGTAATAAAGCATTATAACTAATAAACCATGTTATGCTTTTTTGCTATTTAATTTCTTGCAAATCTCCCCTCTTTATCGTATGTAATGCAGATAGAGATGTACAAGGTAGGCCTTAGGTCTGTAAAGACACTTTCTCTTGCAGCTCCCCATGAAGTCCCAGGCTTCCTTTATGCCCGGCGGCTGGTGCCTTCAGCCCCAGCTCAAACCACACTCCATCTGTGAGCCGTGGTGGTCTCACCACCCTGTCTCTATATGTGCCAGAGCCTATGAATCCTTCTTACACAATTTTCTCATCCTAGTTTTCCACAAATAGCTTGCTATGAACCTGCAAAGAAGGTGAAAAATGAAGACCACCTCAGGCCAAACGCAAGCAGACTCTGGGTAGGACGGAGGGAAGAGAATGAACGTGTAAGCGCAGCTAAACCACTCCTGTCTCGCACTGCTGACCACCCACCGAGGCACTGTGGAAACCCTGTAATCCCAGCAAATAGTCATCTGTACACAACTGTTGGAGACATCGTCCCCAGGTTTTCCCATACCCCTACATTACTTCTTCCCATGCCATGTTCAACCATCTCTTCCAGATGCTGTTTTTGTGGTATGGACAATCCCAAGCCATCTCTGCATGTGTGCAGAAGGTACAGAAATGGGTCTAATTAAGAAAAGCAATTAGGTGGCACAAACAGGAGGGAGCACTCCAACCATCCTGCCCCAGCCTCAGGCCAGCAGTTCTGATAGGGGCCAGAACTCGTCCCCAGAAGGCCAGTCAAATAGGGCAGTGCCGTGCCCTCCCCATGGTGCAGACCACGCGTGTGGGGTGAGCTTGCTGGTGATCATGGGCTGCAGGTCTGGCTCTCCCTCGCTCCTGCTGAGACTCCAGTGGCAAGGGAAGCATGGTGGGGAGGAGAGGGAGGAGACCAAAAAACTCTGCAGTTGCCTCCCCACGAATGCTGGTCTTGGTAGAAACTGATTTTGATTCCACGTTATAACTCAGAATAACATTAATGTAAGCAGGTATCTCTCCGGGCTCACATTTGTTTATCTCAGCTCGGCTATAATGATCTGTACAAAGCTCCTTAAAATCCTTCAAGGTCCTGCTCTGTGATCTCTGCTATATCTCATTTTTCAAACCTTTATCAGGTCTCGAAGACAGATTTCACCATGAACCAGAGTGACCAGAAGTCAGAAAAAGCATTTTTCACAGAATTCTAGAATTATGAATAAAGGTCTATCAACATTATTCTTCTGGGTATGAAAATCAGACATTTCCAATGAAAATTAAAAGTGGTTTGCTCCTTAGCTTATGACTCACCCTTGGCTTTTGGACTCAGCACTAAACGCAGGAGCTGAGCACGGGCTGGAGCCAGGGCTGCTTGGCAGTTCCGCAGCAGGTGAAGTGGGGAGTCGGCAAACATTGGCTCCAGACTCTGGTTTGCAAAAATTCAAGTTTCCTTGAGAGGGCTTGAGAGTTCAGTCACATTTAGAGACCCCTTAGAGAGAGCTATACCCAGGCTTTCTGTGGACTTGAGCTTCTCAATATTAGAATAAAAATGTGGATCATTCTGATGAATAATTCTAGGGAACTGGAAGATGCCAGATGGTTCTTGGGGTCTTGACTCCTTGCACTAGGGTTTGCCATGAACGTGGGAGCCTAAAGCTTCCCTGGAGGGTTGTTTCTGGCAAAGGTCATGACTGTGCTCAGGTTGGCAAAACCAAGTAATTTCTACCACACTTTCACTAGAACCCTCCTGATCAATTTTCTGTTTACCTGCTAAACTGGTCGCTTATTAAATCAGACTTGGGTTATTTTAGCAATGATAAGAGATGGGCAACAACCAGGTTTCTTTGTTGCAGTGTTGCTTATTTATAATAATGTACCTAATCCTGTTTTTTTTACAGATTTTTTTTTTTAAATGCATGAAAACCAGGCAACCGGAGAACCGTTCTCTGCTTTCAAACCTGACCAAACACTCTGACTCATCAGTCTGCTCTATCTGTAATGCTCTCAAAGGTCTGACTCCTGAGGCATCCTTCTTCTAATACTGTTTTTTGGTTCTTTCATGAGTCTCAGCCATTTCTCATTACAGCACACTACTCAACAGCACCTCTTCATCTCTGTGTAGAGTCAAATATATAGAGAGAGCGCTTGTTTTTCAGATTTGGAACCAATGATTGTTTAGGCTAACTGCTGCTATAAAAGGAGACAATGATTTCCTGCTATTTTCTCAAAGAGAGGTTTTAAAACAAGCAGTCTCAAAAGTCTTCAACCAAAGCTGCAAAGAAAAATATCTCTGTCTTCTGTCTATAAAATGTACATAGATGAGAAAACTTAGGATCTCAAAGGGTTTGGCCATGCCTATTTAAACATATTCTTAGTTGCTTTTAACAGTTCCTATGAGTTGGAGGTGCTTGAGCTAGCAATCCTGGACACAGTAAGATTAGTACAACCTGGTGTATGCCGGGAAGGCAGGACTAGGAGGGAGATTGCCTCATGGCTGTGTGAAGACAGGTGAAGTGCCCTGTGTAAATACTACATCTCTGTGGGTTCTCACTCAGTGAAATGAGGAAATGATACTTATTTTATTTTATGAAGTGCTTTGAAGTCCTTAGATAAAAGCACTATATAAAGGAGAGCCTTGAATGTCCTGAAAGTCCTAAATAGATTGGTTTCTACCTCCATCTAAGTGCTGTTGAGATCTTCAAATAAGGTATTTCCTCACCTATAGTGAGCAATTCAATCCAACCTACTCAGGGCATCCCTAAAGCACACAGACAGGACTGAGCTCTTCAAAAAATCACCCGTAACTTGTGATGTATGTCCACCTTGTTAAAAAAAAAAAAAAGAGGCCTATCCTTTAATGTAGTAATCTAATGAGGAAGACCAATGCTCAGTTCCTTTTTCTACCTCAAGTAAATCAGATACACTTTTTCCTACCTTTTAGGCAAATATCAACTATCAGATTATCAAAGCCTTTTCTAGGGACACTCACTTCATTTTATATTCAAATTTAAAATAAAGTAAGTTGGCTCTGGGTCTGGATGTCTCTGTGGATCTAGCATTAAGTGATTCAACTAAACCAGCCTGGAAAGCATATGTCACAGCAAGGAACATGTCATTCTTCTCTAATATCCCTACCAGCACATATAAAAGCAGGTGCGTAGATGGTTCTGTGGCTCTTGTATGCAAATTAAATGAACCAACGATGTGCCAAATCATGGTCATATCTCTTGTACTGAACTCATAAAAAGAGATTGCAAAGTGGAAAGTATAGTGAAGTCCTTTGGTTTGACATTCTCAGCTGCAAAACAGAATAAGTTTTTTACAAATTTTATATGTAAATATCTTTCTTACCTTAAATTTGTCTTCACAAACTGCTGAAGTGCAGAAAGACTTTTAAAAAGGAGATAATACAAGGATGATAAGTAAATGAGTTATGAAGAAAAAAATAGAAAATTAAGTTTAAAACAGCTACTAGTCACCAGCATGTCAGTGATATATTAGTGCACTTTATCTACTAAATATTAGTCCTTTATTAAAATGTTTTAGCTGAACTACAGCTGAACTACTACGCTTGTCACATTCTTATTTCCAAATTATAATATTAATAAGTTAAAATGAAATATTTGAAACATTTAAAAAGGTGAGGAAAATGTAAAATGCCGTCACATGTAGCAAAACAACTAAAACACATAAATGCTCACTAATGAAAACATCTCTTTCATTAAAATATATGTTCCATAAGTATTTTGGATATTTAATCACTAGGTAATATGTAATTACCTTGACAGAAAATTTCATTAAAGGACAGTCAGGTAGGCTGACTTTCATTTAAGTTAAGCATGATGAAAGGAGAACTGAAGCATTCCTTTCCTGTTTTCTGTATAACACCACTATTTTGAGAAGTGTCTGAGTTTCTCAATTCCTATTCATGTAACTAACTTCACTACATTAAAGAAGAGATTTCTCTGCCATTGGTAACAAAAATCGCTGTAAAATCTGTGACAGTTATTTATCTTCAAACCCCTTCCATTGAACCTAACATAATTGGCAATTTGAAGGACTCTTTTTTTCCACCATAACATTGATAACGTTTAAATACATACATGCAAATAACTGCAGTTTATGGATAATTTTTTCAGACACTCTTAAGGTGGTTGAGCAGCCTTAGATTTTGAATGTTGTTTAGTTGAGGCAGCCAGCGGTTGGCTGCCCAACCTTTGGTTTGGCTGGCTTTAGTTGCAAACAAATATACGATAACCCTCAGCACTCATTTTACTTTTGAATCTCCCCTTCATGTATATAGACATAGCTGGAGCAGTTCCTGCTTTCCACTTACAAACTGAAGTAAATATATCACAGATCTTCTCATCAGTCCTGAAATTGCATGGGTGTGACAACGAAGCAGTACATTCTGTGCCATTCAGTGTTTCTGTTTCCCGGAAATGTGGTTAGTATGATATATTTAATGGCTAACTGGCCATTAAATAAACGGGCCCATAGCCATTGGTTCACAGAAGTTTTACAAGCGTCCTGCCCTTCACCAGGCCTCTGGAAGCTGACAAATAAACGCTTCTTGCCTTCCTGTTAAAACCTGCCCGAATTGCTTGGGATTGCTTGCTCAAGTAAGGAAGGGTTTATGTCTGCACAACGACCTAGGAATTCTTCTTAGCCATCTTAAATGTTGCTCTGTCCAGACATCCCATGTGGCGAATTGGTACAACCAATATGGACTACAAAGAATATTCTGCCAGTGTTTGAACAATCGGCTCTTCCTAGAAAGCGTCTTTACACCATGTATGTCTCAGGTAGCAATGCTACAGAAGTTTACTGTGCATTAAAGGAACTGATTCACACAACACATGCTGTGAATCACGGGGTTTCTTTTTCATAGTTTATGTTCAATATTTAGATTGTTTCATTTTCTGAGCAACATTTAATAGGTGGAGAAGCTTTCATACTGCTTTGACCAGATGATGCACCTAACAACTACAGTTTAACATGCCCATCCTTTGTGAGATTTACCCCCACACCTGTACTTGCTTCTTTCATAGCGGCCAAACAATTATGTCAGAATCAATACCTTTGCATTTGCTTCCTGGCTCTTTTTAATGCTCTGCAGTGATTTCCCATTTCCTCTTGTTTTTCACATTGGCAAAACTCAGGTAGAAAAGTGACCCGTCCTGGCAGTTTTCAGCCAGGGCACCATTTCAGGGCTGAGCCCATCCCTGGTTTTTGGTCTCTGATATTCTGTGGCTCTAATGGAATTCCTGCAAAGGAATTTCCTTTGGGCTTTCTAGTCTAGGTTTATAGTAATTTTTACCAAGAAACACAGAAAACCGATGAGAAAAAAAAGAGGACCTATTCACTGGCATATGTTTAAAAAGGAAAGAAGAATTTGTCTATGCATTCCCCAATTTTCACACCCACAGCTTTCCGTTTCATGGCAATCTTAGTCCATTTCATGCTGGAGATGTGTCAAACTGAGGAAAAAGGAAGGATTGCCTACTGAACAGAGGTTAACAATATTATTATATACCTAAAATAAAATCCTCCTCATTTTTAGAGATCAAAGCCAACCCAGGATATATAATTTTTCATGTTTTTCTCCACATTTACTCAAAGCAGCCTTCTGGATTTGAGGGTCAGTGAAATAACTGAGGGAGAACTGTCCAAACCTAATTAATTCATTTTCTAGTAATGCTGGTAGGAAAAACCTTGGAGATCACTCCTCTGCCGCAGAGGAGGTGGAGCTCAGCTGCTCAGGCTTGTTAACAACTGAAATGAAGCAAATAATTTCCATGAGCAATCTCTTGGGAAAATGCTGCCTGTTGGGTCTGTTTGTGAATTGTCTGAGCAGATCATGCAGTTCTTGGATTTCTCCATTCCTTTCGAATATTTGGGTATTTCCTCATTGACTAAAACTTGGTGTAGGACCATTCACAAGCAGTTTACTGCGCATTCTGGAAATAAGCACTGTACATTGTTTTGGTCTTCTGCATAGGTGACATTGTACTGTTTAATTTTTTTTTAGCTACAATTGAAATAGAAAATTGCAAGAGTTACAACTCACAGTGCAATTTTGAAGCTGACTTTGTTGAATTAGCTGAGCACTTCACCTCCAAAGCCTGAAGTCATGAATATTCATGGTAGTAAAAGCTGTGTACTTGAACATTCCTGGAAAGGAAATAACAGATTGGTGAGAACGAAGTCAAACTAAAATTTAGTTTAGAACTTGAATATGAATATTTATAAATATTTTTCCCAGTATTTTGGGGAAAATGTGCTGACACTGTTTTCTGATGTGTTGCCAAAATACACTTTTCTAACTAGGAAGGTTAAGCAATTGCTTGACCTATGCAATACAGAAGAAAACTGAAATACCCACAGATGCTTCCATAGACATTGGATGTGACTGAAAGAAGAGGTGGCTGCTCTATCCAGAACCACTTTCCCAAATTTTCTGAATGTCCCTTGTTGGAGTTATTCACCACTTTCAGAACAGCTCATATAACACAGTAACATACAGCATTACTTGTCTATGAGATTTTCATCACTTGCCTTGTGGTCCATGCTGAGGCCCCAATCTTATGAGCACTTAGATGCTCACTCACCTTGGTAGTGCAGCATTTCTAATCACTTCACTGAAGTGTCCAAGCTCTGTTACGCTGAACAAGGTTTTAACACTCGAAGGGTACAGGAGCTCCTTTAAAATAAAGAGCACACATAAATTGCAGTGTTATGTACAATACTAGGGCTCTTCTTGCCTATTTCTTTCAACTTTTTTATTACCATTTCCAACTTGTTTCATCAATTTCCAGACCACTGTTGTGTTGTGGTTTTTTTTTAACTCACCTGTTTATTGCCCACATCCCTTGCACTCTCACTTTATTTTAGTTAAGCAAACGTATCTCTTCTTCTTTTGTTAACCATTTACTTTGCTGTGCTTCCTTTCTTCTGCTTCCCGGCTGATCTTTGCACCCTATACTGCTCTCTCTGCCCTCATAATGCCATCTGTGTGTTCTCTCCACGGCCTCTCTACTAATCTTCATTTATAATATAATTCATAAATAAGACTTAGCATTTACATATCCTTTTACAAATATTAATTAATTAGTGCTCATGTACTTGTAGAAAGCAAGTACATTGTCCTCACTTGACAGATGGGGAAACAACAGCTGAGAGGACGCTGTCTGCTCTCTGCTTTCATGGTGCCTAACACAATGGGGTCTCCTGCAATATTTGGTTTATAGACATTACTGTAACAAACATTGACAGCAGCAATGCTAAGTGATTTAATCAGGGCAGAAATCAGAATCCGGTTGCAAGAGAGGTGTCCCTGCACTCACGTTTGATTCTTATTCCAACACAGTACCTAATACAGAGCGTTACTCTCCGAATGCCATTAGGAAGGTACTTCAGTGCTCTCCACTGCTGATGCAGCTGGACATCTCCCAGATGTTTCAAAGGAGAAAACCGCCCCGCAGAGCAGGGAAAGAAAATACTACAGGAGTTTAATTTTCAAGGAAAAAACCCGCCTCCTCCCTCCTCCCCAGAAAAAGAAAAAAAAAAAAACCCCAAACAAAATAACCCAACCCTTTGATAAGCTTTTAGCTTTAAATATTGTTTTTCAGTTTATAGGGCCTAATATAACAGGAAGGGCTGGGAATTTCCTTTTGAAAAGGATTATTATGATTAGCCTTATCACATTTAATGTCCAAAATCAGGGAGCTGCTTTATCAAGTTTCCTGAACCCCAAAGGCCCACTGTATTTGCAAGAGTCCATGTCTAAATATTGGACATTACTGAATCTATTTGACTAAGTTACTACCAGTAGCACAGCAGCTGCTGTACCGTTTTCTAACCTAACATGTATTTGCCAGCCATATTATCAGATTTACACAGAGGTTGTTGTTGCCAAAAGCAGAGGAGAGGTAAATTCCAACACTGTGACCCTTTGCAATCAAGAAATCTGCGTTTTATTCCAGTGCCTCTCCATGGAACATAAGGGAAAGGCTCCCAACGAACCCAGAAACTCATCCACAAAAACAGGTATTGATGCAGTGTTACAGACAACACAGATACCACTGTGAAAAGACAGTGGGTCACTGCACTGAAGAGAAATTTGTGGAAACAATGTTTGGAACGAGATTTTAAAGATTAGAAAAAATAACACTCCAAGTAGCCCAAAATTTGAGAATTCATATGCCTTAATATATTGAAACACATGTATACCCACAAACATAGACACACACACACACCCCCCTCCCCGTATCCTTCACATTAACGCCGCTGGGAATTTCTCTGGAAGTGAGCTCGATGTCAAATCCAAGCCTCCACAGCAAGGGTTGCTGCACTGGAGGTAGGTGCCTAACCAAATTCTTCCTGCATGTTAACTCTTCACACGATGTCCCCAGCCTGTGTCCCTGCCCCACAGGAGCAGCACTCTTAGGGAAGGCACAGCAAAGCAAAGCAAAGCAAAGGCCGGCAGCTGGGGCACCAGAGAGATTATGGCGATTTTGGGGAATATTTTGCAAAAGGGGTGGTCAATATTTTTAACTATGGGTAGGCCCGTGGCAGTGTAAATCTCACGGATGAGGAGCCGGTTTTATTTTTGCTCTGTCAGAGCTTCCCTATCCCTGTATCAGCTTCAACTCGAGGGATTAAAAAAAAACAAAAACACCAAACAAAAAAAAGAGCCTAAAAAGGGACGTGGTTGCCAAATACCAGGTGCCATCTAGTGGTTAACGGATAAACTGTCGCTGCGTACCCTGGGGCACGGAGGAAAACTTGCTTTGCGGAGAAGCTGCGGTAAGAGCGGCGCTTCTCGGGGGCGGCGGCCGGGACAGACCGGGCTGCGGCGCCGCCGGCGCTGCCGGGCCCCGGGGACGCCCCCGGCGCCCCTTCGGCGGGGCTGTCCCTGCCCCCGGCCCCGGCCAGGGGTGTGCTGGGGTCTGGCGATAACCCACCCAAACCGGGCAAGTCTGTCGCTGGCGTGTCGCGGTGTTTGGGAGCTGCTCTGCAGTCCGTTCCCTTGGGCTGCTGTGAGCTTAGAATGGCCTCTTCTGGTGCTCTCTGAAGAAAAAAAATTCGATGTGGGAACTTTCTAAGCTCTAGCCCTGTGAAGGAGAAGCCGGTAGACTGATCGTAGCTGCCAGGCACGTGCTGGGAAACTGCCTTTCCGTAGCTCCAAAAATTCACCCCAATCCTCATGCGCCCCAGCTGTCCCTGCTGCCTGGGGTGGTCTCCGCTGCGCTGTATTGCACAGGCAGGCGGCTGGCAGGGGACGGAGCCCACGGCTCTCACGTGGGTGGCAGCTCCCAGGGCAAGGGAAGTGTTGAGAGTCAGAGCCGCTTTTTGTGAGACGAGAAACATTCCTGCGCTGGCCTCGGGTCCAAATGGTGAGTGCCTTTTTACAGACCAAAGGCCGTAAAAACTGGCTCTGTGTCATGACGTAACTATCCGCCTACAAAAGAAATTTGGGAGATGCATAGCTTGTGCCAATGAGCCATATTTTCCCCTTTGCAAGGAAGGGTTTGTAAGGTCTTATCAAAATACAACACATTTGGGGGCAGGGTGTGAATATCTGCACATTTTTTCTCAAGGTTAAAAAACTGCTCTCACAAACTTCTAGTTAGTCAGAAGCGCGCAGACAAACCTGAGATTTTTGGTAATAAAAAATACCTGTATTCTGGGTCTGATGAAGCTGCCTGCCTAATCTTATAAGAGGCTAACTTGACTAAGGATATCTATTTGGTCCACAAGTACACTAATAATTAAAACCATCTTAAGAGTTTGGTTTGGTAAAATGCAGCTTTTTAGTAACATTTAATAAAATGCAGGGAAATAACTACATCGGTGAGGTCATGGCTTGTTTTCATGGTCTTGATTGTTGCTCTGACCAGCACTTTTTGACCAGTCCCCTCCCATGTCTGAAGCAGAGAACCACGTCTACTGCGGCTGCTCTTCCCTACGAGAGAGATGCCCACATGTAACGCTGAGGCCATGATGCTGGGAAGTGGCCATGTTGTTATGCAAAAGCCAAGTAATACATATCTTCAGGTGGACTAGTGCCTCAGAGGAGCCCATGTAAAAAGATAATATCTAGCTCCAAGCCAGGACTTGTGTTCCACCTCCTCCATATTATTTACCACAGGCTTACTCTTGACTCAGTGATCCAGACATACGCTCCCACCGCATGGATTCTTATATCCTGAAGAATGGTAAACTTTACTGCTAAAGAGAAAACAAGTGAATATCCACATCATCGTTGTCTAGCAGTCAGGTTGGGAGCAGAGATTTTGTGTTTAAAAATGCCCTCTCTGCCCAAGCTGCCCCAGGAGCTCAGGCATAGTGCGTGCTGACATATCTACATGGCTTCCAGGTTGAAGCACGTTGTGCCTAACTGGGTAGAAGAAACTTAGCAACAGTCTGCGCCCGCTAGTATAGATGTGCTTGAAGAATTTTATAGCCATCTTTATCAATCAGATGGATAGTATCATAAAAAAGTAATAAACGAACAGAATTTTCCGATATAAACAAATGGGGATTTTGATACTGTACTTAAGTAATCCCCAGTTGCATCCAGACTCTGTGTATGATCTTACCTGTGCTAACTGTAAGGCTACTTGGATCATCCCGTTCTTAAAGCATCAGTTTGTCATTATCATCTTGAGTCTTCTGGGATTTCATCTGTGCGATGTTGATGTTGATTATCTGTGGCACAGTATTGGGCTGTTTCCCAGCTAGGTTAACAAGTCTACCAGAAGGCTGTTGCCCGGATCTTGATACCTCAGCTAACTTGAGCGTCCTGGTACCCCTGCATTGTGCAGCAAAGACTTAGATTTACACTCCTTTCTAAAGCCATTTCTTTTAACATTCCTGACTGCAGCTTTCTGGCCCTGAAGATATGGAGACATTGTGTTGTTTAACATCCTCCCCAGTGACCGAGGAAATAAAACGCATGGTATATAAAATGAAAGACAATATGAATTCATTAACCTCCTTCTTTCAAAACCGAGGAGAAATATGTATTAATGATTCTTTAGTATTCCATATTCTGTATTGTTCCTCTTTATTCGTCTTAATAGATTGGCCTTATTATTTTTTGCTAGTGCCTTTAGATTCCCTCTTCAGTTAACTTCTTCTCTTCTGATTTGTATTTTGCCCATTTTCCTTTGTACTATAATCTGTTTTATCAATTAGATTGGAAGTTTCATAACAGATTTTTCAGCCTTTTTATGAACCATATAGAGTGCCACTTCCAATTCTTCTGCTAGCAGGAAAAAGGAAATGCAGAGTCTTATAAGAATATACAAAAATACCAAAAGAATCAACAAATTGTTCTAAAACTCACAAGTGTTGGACAGGAATTTGGGCCAAAAGCGAGTTGAAACACCCTTAAATCAAAACATGAACTGAGTATATGGGATATTTGTTGGTAAGGATGGAGTTGGGAGGACCCTCTCAAGAGATTCCTTTCTGACATTTAAATGCTTGGTAAGCTGCATAAACACATAGATAACAGCTAACTGCGGCCTATCAACCCGTGGTGTTTCCCAAATAACTGGTTGATCTCTTCGGTTTATTTCCACCAGCTAGAGTGACACCACAGACAGCTGCACATACACTAAATACTTTCCTAATATTACTTTTCCATGTGAGCCACTGCTGCAATTGCCACAGGGATGTTACTCGCTCGGTAACGGGAAGGGAGCTTGCCCACAAAATGTCAAGTGGGGAGAAAAGCAGCTCCCAAAGCTGCAACTGCTAAGTTGTGCTCTCCCCTATGAAAGCATCTGAAAACTTCTCACCTATGGAGCTTCATATGTGCCGTAATTATCAGAGAATGAAACGGCGGAGGAGGAGACAGGTTTGCCTAAATCATCCATGAACAAAGACAAGCAGAAGGAGCGTTAATCTTTTTCTCTGAAGTTAGATTGAATTACAGCATAAAAAGCTGACTGCAAACACTTGCTAATTGTGAGTAACTTTACTCACATGAAAAGTCCTTCTGTGAGAGGACTCTCAGTTACTTGTTTTCCTCTCGTCCCTCCTGTCTACTTTCAGTGTTTAGACAGTATTTCTGATGGGTTTACCTTCGGCAGCAGTTGTTTGACAGAAAAGATCAGAACCAGACCTAAATCATCCATTTCTGGCTGAGGGGTTGACGGCTGAATCAAGTTCTTATTATTTTTAAACCGCATACTTTGTGACTCATTGGGGTTTTTTTTCCAAAATTTTCAGCTTGGCAAAAAGAAGACGCCAAATGAAGTATCCGAAACAAATTATTTCCTTTCTGAAATTCTTAACTGAAAACAGAAAGTGAGATTTCCAGGGAGATATAGTGCAAACACAAGAAGGAACAGAGGGTTCCTCCCTGGAGAAAATTGCGGTGCGTTGTGAGTAAAAGCAGCAGAATTTGACTACGTACCAACAAGCTGGTAACATGCAATGCACATAGATATCTGTGTTCATGCATAGATCCTGATTCACTGTTCCAACAAGAAAGATTATGTACACTGTATAGATGCCACTGAGAGCTATAGGCAAGGATATAAATAAGTTATTGTATAGGCTCACCTGTATTCTTTTCCCTTCTGGCAACCCCATGGGAGTCGATGTTAAGAAAAACTGTAGCTAAGTGTTTATACCGTTACAAACTTAACATCCTCGTGGCTTTCATGAATACCAAATGAACTTCATACCAGTGAAAGCAGGTCACTGTTAAGTTCTATTTTTTGCTGGTGCACCTGCTGACAGAAGGGATTTGTACCAGCCTACCCATGCGCACAGGTACACTCTATGTCAGCTTCACTGGAGTCATGGTCTACGAAAATTGCTCATAAAAAGGCTTAGAAGGTGAAGCTGGTAAACCTGATATGTGAAATCATTACCTAACGAGAAAGTGCAAAACTGCATCTGTGATGAGGATGCTCAGGTGCTAAGCGTGCAACCTTATCAGGACGGAGGAAACAAAAGTGCTAGGTGCAGGATGAAAGAGAGGATGTTGAAATGAAAACGTCTATCACTGTCGGCCATGAAGCAAAGACTTGGTGTAATGCAAATATGGAAGTAGCATGGTATAAACTAGAGTGGAAACACAGAGATGAGCATGCGCTCCAAGGGAAGGCTTCTGGGGTTGAGACCATTCACCTTGCCACAGGCAGGTTGGACTTTAATTCTTGCTCTGATCATTACTGGTCAAACTGCATTAGGGCCATGATTGCGTGCAGTAGACATGACCAAATGTTTCCCACAGAACCGAGTCTGTGATTGCTCTTTCAAATGAGCCTCATGCTAAAACCTCTTTCCTGTATCGATACAGGCACTGAGGTTCTTGAGACCTTGATGCTTATTTATTGAACTCAAAGACATATCTGATAACAAGAGCAGAAACAGCAAAGGCTATATTGATCAGCAGCCCCAGGGACCACTGATGAACCCACACGACACCCTAGTGTATCTTTTTCCAGAGCTTTAGTCTTGAAATATATTTTCTCAAAAAAGTCTCAGGCACTCCAACGACTCCAATGGCTGTCTTTCCTGTGATTTTAGAGGGTGCTGGATTACACCCAGTGGGAGAAGTTTTCATTTTTTTTTTTCCTAAAATGCAATTGCACTGGCACTTTAAGTGTATTCATTTAATTAAACATTCATATGCTTTATTCCACAAGTGTCACTAGGCATTTCGTAAGTGTAAGATAAAGAACAAATGATCTGAAATAGTCTAAGAGCAGGATGTGTTCCTGGTGACTTAAATATCTGATGCCTTAGTGATAAAAACATACAAACACATAAAGGAATAAATAATTAAGTAAATATAAAAGAAAGCACTTAAAGAGGATGTTGGTGATGGTGAAGGAGGCAAGTGATATAAGGAAAAGCACTTTGAGAAGAGCAGTCTGCTCTCTGGATAATGATTAGTGCAAGTATCACCGAGGAAGATGTACTTTAAGTATTTTCATGTAGCTTTTGTCCTTTGCTCTCGATTTCCATTTTTCAGCTTTTCGCATGACATACTTTTCAGCCAACTTGAGCAATCTAAGCAAACTTAGAAATCTAGCACAAGGTGGCCATCAAACTGTCGTCTTTAGCCACTGCAGCAGGCACCTTCAGAAGCTGGCTCATCCCACTCTGACACGCTTCCTGGACGTACACGAGATGTTTTTGGGCATCCCATTGTTTCATATCTAAACAGAAGAAATGACTTACAAACACTTGAGCTTCTGAGAAAAATTATGTGACTCCTTCCTCTATGTTCCTGTTCCTATTTTTTTTCTAGTATCCATGTATCCTTGCCTCATTGGTACCTACATATGTATTTTTCCCTTCATATCTCAGATCTATTAATTTTTTTCTTTTCTATTTAATTTTAAGCTCTGTGCAGGATTCCAGAGTTCCACTTTTTTTCTTTTAACTTTTTTTTTTGTAGCATGGAAATTAAAAGCGAAGATTTATGAATGATTTTGCAGAAAGAGCATGTAAAAACATCTGTGCTTCGTGGCGAATTATACGTAGGGCTCTTTTTCGTCTTTTTCTTTTTTTTTTTTTTTTTTTGCAAGGAGGGAAATCTTGCTTGGATATGCACCAGGCATGCCAGGGCACTGACGCGGGGAGTGTCGCAGGAGCAGCGGAGCGTGTGGCTGTGAGTGCCTGGCAGCCCGGGGAGGCAGGCAGCCCGGCAGCCCATGGCACGGGCAGCGGGGAGCTAGGGAAGGAGCCAGCCTGCAGAGCCAGGCAGGCTGCCACCCCCCTGACCGGCAGGCTGGAAGGCTGGCCGGAAAACACACAAAATGACTTGATTCCCTGTTGAAGGTTTTTATGGAATTGACAGGTTCCAGTGAGATGTTTTGATTCTATTAAATCAGAATTTAACAATGAAAAACCATTCTGCTGGCAAATACCTGACTGACCAGCAATCTCAGCTTTGTTGTAATGATTTGTCCTGCAGAATATATATAGTTTAGGACCAGAAGTGCTTGACTACATTCTTTAATTCACCAGTTCTGCTGACTCAACAAAAGTTTGTTTAAAAAGCAAGCTACCTGAATCAGAGATTGTTTGGGACACCAACAGTCATCTTCATTTTCCATTTTATAAGTAAACAAGTTAGAGATAGCTGAGTTTTTGCTTATTTTTTAACTGATCATCAATATAAATAATTACATTTAAAAGTTGCGTGTTGTTTCTGGAACTTGCTTTACAGCCGAGAGTTACAAGCTGATTGATGTTAGAGCCAGCTGCCCACCAAGAGGGAACATCCAGCTCTTCTCCTCAGCTGCAGCTCCTCAACCAGCCTTGCGTGGGATCCATAGCTCACGTGGCCACAGCATGACTCAGGTCAGCGAGGCAATGCAAAGCCTTGATGCAAGGGTTTGGTAGTGTAATTTCAGCCAGACCAGCCAGCCGGGCCACTTCACCCCACAGTCCCCAGCTGCTGGACCAGGAAGAAACGGCATCAGCCCATGGGCTTTGTAGGCCAGGTCGTTGCAGAGCAACTAGCCACTAATAGACGTCTGCAGCACAGCTCCATCCCTGCATACGCCTGCAGATACTCCTGAAACTACACTGCCATTGTCCACAAAAATAAAATGCTCTTCCAGAAAAATGACTGCTTGTATAATTTTAAATGTTTGCAGCGTCCTTTGTCTTTAATCTCTCACGGTGCAGTGGCACAGTTTCTTACAGTTTCTCAAACCACTGGCTATGATTGCAGCTGGGATGATTATTTATTATTAATACTGCGTTTACTACCCCACTAAATTCTTTGAGACAATGGACCGTTAAGTAGTATGAGGCTGACTGAAGTGCCTCCACCATTTAGGGGTTAGCAACTAAATGGCATTATATAATTTGAGTCAATTTCTGCCCAAGATTCCAGGGAGTGAACTCATCAGGATTACTCATTGTTAAAGGAGTGCCTCAGGGTTTAGTACTTTGACTTTATTATTTTTTCCTTTAGCTATTCAAAACCTTGGTTCGTTTGTAGGAAATGTTAATTATCCTTTCTGTGCTGATATCCCACTGCTGTTTTATAAGCAGAGCTTTGCTTGTACAACTTCAAAAGAAATCTTCAAACTCAATATTACCAAGTTTGAATATTATCTAATTAACCTCCCAGTCTGTCATGCCTTGTTGGTTATCACGAAATAATCACAGCCCCTCAGGTGTTGAAGCTCTAGATGCAGCTAAGTGCCTCTAATTCCCTAAGGGGGTGATTAGCTCATGATAACAATGCTCCCTTGAGTTGTTTTATTGCTTTTATAAAAAGACTTTATTGTGGGGGAAATGTTTATTTTTATGCAGGAGGAAGACGGAGCTGACAGTTGAGGCTGGTGAGTGACTGTAGCTGTTACTCCTGAGCCCCGGCACAAACCGTGATACATTTGCTCATTTCTGATGCTCCTCGGCCAATCACAACACGCTGCCTGGTAATTAAGCTCCTGCTGAACTCACGGCGTGGAGAGAGAAAATAAATACTCCTGGTCCTGCCAGAGGTGAGCAGTTAAAACAAAACAAGACAAAGCAAACCACAAGGTTCCTTCTGCTGCAGGGATTGTAACCTCCAGAGTCTGGAGTACTTCCATGCTCTGGAAGTCACTAAATCGATTCCCGTGCGTTTCCTGACAAAAAAAATCTTTGCTCAAGTACAGGAAAAGGAAAGTTCAAGTCAGTAAGTTAATAGCTGGACGTTTCTTACAAAATCACTACAGTTAGCAAAATTTCTAAGCATTAAAACCCCAAACGTTTCAATCAATAGGTTAATTGTAAGCCTCTGACCATTGATTTGACGGCTTAAGTTGTCTAGACTTTCCTAACCCTGCTTCCTTCAGATCTTTGCCTCCTCTCTTTTCCCACAAAAGGTAGGCTGCAGAGCAGTGCTTCTACAGCGCCCCCCCCTGTGCAAAGCCTTATAAGAGATGCTGTGTCTTCCTGCCAAGTTGTCCAGCCCCTTTTCATGAAAAAGAAATGACTTTCCATTCCAGTCCGAAGATGTGTGTGTATGAGACGTGCCTAATGACAACTGGGTGGTTGATTTTTTATGGAATTATAATGCTTGGTTGTAGAATTGGTTCATTAATGATGAAAAGAGAAAAAGAGTCTTTAATTGACTAAACAAGGGTTGAAAAAATGTGTTGTTTTTTTTTTTTTCTTGTATGGAATCACCACAGAGAAAAATAAGCCAATTTGCACAACAAATATACTGTGAAGAGCCGCTTGCTACAGCTGATAATATAAAACTTTGTCAAGGATGGCTAATGTGGGCAGAATGTCTCATTTTGGATATCACTGTGATAGCTTTTACACTTGGAGCTATGTTTTCTGACATTTTTCCTATTTTTAATACAAAGAGTTCTTGTGAGGATTTCTAAACCTTACGTTATTGACATACACATTCATCATCGGCATATGCTCACAGCCTCATCTTGTATTTTTGTTTCAGATCATCCTTTTTTCTTTCGTTGTAGCAGATAGACCTCTAATATCTTCCTTCCCTCTCAGAAATTATCTTTTGTTAAAGATCACTCACTTTACTGCAATAGAGTTAAGAAAGGCTCAGCATAGGGAGTGATCAGGTCTGGGTTTATTCAGAATCATTTGATCACAGCCGCTCAACACTCATCTGTTAACAACATCATATCTGTCAAGTAAAATGTATTCAGTAACCCTCAAAATTTACTTTTCAGAGGCCAGTGCAACAAGCTTTGGAGTTAGTGACTATGAGATTCAGCACTTTTTGGCAACTTCCTTTCATAAGTGGTTTTAGATTTTTACATACAGTTTTGCATCTGTATATCCCAAATTACAGATTGACCACCCTTCCTAAATTCCAATAAACCTTTCGTGCTAACTTTAGATGTAAAGAGAACCCTTAATATTTACCTTTACAGAGTAAAAAATTTTGAAAAGTTGGTGTCATCTTTGACACCAACATGTAATGCGCAAGGAAAAACAAGCAGCTCTGGACCATTATCTCCACAGCAAACTGTGATTGAATTATGTGTGTATTCAAAGGCAAGAAGGTTCACATGATAGCTAAAATTTTGAGCTACTTGTCCAAACATTCCAGAATTTCAGAGCTGGAATAAGAAAATCGGTTGTGTGATTCAATATTCTTATTCCATTTATAAAACAGCTCAGATTTCGGTATCAATGTTTGGCAAAAGAATGATGAGTTTAAGATATCGGTTTGGTTACACAGTGGCTACATATTTTAATCCTTTTTGTGTCATCTTTTCACTGCTAAATACTTCCCACAAGTATACAAGCAACACACTCACACTTTCAAGAAGAAAAAAAAAAAGTTAAAAGATGGTTTTCCTTAATAAGAAATCTGTTTTGTCTGAATAAAACCACACTAACCAATCTGGCCATTTGATGACTGTGATTTTGGTGGTATTCAGACAAGGGTATATTACAAGTATTGTATCAAAGCGTTTAAATGTCTTAGAGTATTAGTGGGAAAAGTAACTCTGGAGAAACTCATACATAGTATGTAAGTGCATTTTGTTTCCTAGGTAACAGCTCTTGGTGATAACAGTTACACATAAAGAGCCGCACATGGGAAGACATTTGCTGTGTACAACTATCACTGGTGAACAATACTGCCTGTTTTTGAGCATCATTATTTGGCATATCATCTCTTAACTACAATATAAGCAACCCTATATAACACCTCCTTTGCTGAGCACTCTTGTAACTTATGTGCTGAGGGTGATAACTGTAAAAAAAAATTTCTGTGTCACAATAAAATGGAAAAATTTGGGGGTAAATTGGTGATTAGGCTGTTCTGAGGGCAAATCTCTAGATGCTTCTCACTGTTGTTAGATGAGGCTTGACTGCAGCACCAGCTTCCCCACCTGAAATAAAGCAGGAACTAGCCAGTAGATCTTTCTGTGATTGTTCTCTTTAGTAGTCTATAAATACATCCTGTCTAATCAATACTAGAGTTTTACTTTAGTAATTTAACCCTTGAGCTCTTTTTTCCCATAAAAAGAAGTGAAATATTAATTTGAACAGAAATGAGTATTTTATCATAAAAACAATGAAGGAACACGCAGGTCTAATAAACTGTAATGTACAATTTTATTCTACTTTACCATAAAGTTCTCATAGCAATTTAAGGTTTCCTTAAAAACTAATTTTCTTTTCCAACCATGCAATGTAAGTTATTTTTCATGCCCTATTGTCAATCAGAATTAAATATTTCATTTAATAATAATTGTTGTCTTATCACTTAAGTTCCAAGAGTGCTTTGCAAAAGTTGTGTCTGTGTCTGTGTTTGCATATACATTTATGCTTCTCTATAAATTAAATAACATGATTAACATTAAAAACAATATGTAGGCATTATTGTGATTTTTTACTGTAATGGAAGTATTGTCTCTTAATGAACCTTAATGAAACAGTACTTTACACATGGTGTGAAAAGTTGCCAAGAGGTGTAAAGCAATTATTATGACAAAAAGCATGAGTTTTGAAGAGCCATTTCTCTTGTGAAGAGTGTGTGTGAAAAAGCAGAATGAAGAAGTCCTTGGGGAAAAAATTAATTTTAATAAGCTTCTGTGCACGCTCAAAGACTATATAAAACTAGGCTCCAAGTATAACGTGTAATAAAGTAATTGCCTAGAGAGCTAACTTGAAATAAGAATCCTAAAGAACTGTCTTGCCAGTCGGTGAACAAAGCTGAGTTTCCATTGCCAAATGATGAGAACTTCAAGCTGGAGATGACTCAGGTGAAGGTCCCTCCACGTTCCCCTCCCAGAGGCACTTCCTTCCTTCTGGGCTACCCAGCCACCCACAGCAATGGCTTTGGTTTGCTTTTGTGATTGCTGCCATATTTCCTGGGGTGCTCTACATTGTCTGTGCAGTTTTTGTCACGGTTTACCTTCAGGAAATGAAGGTTCAAATAAATATGGACCCTTGCTAAAATTATCACATGCAATTAGACAGAAAATAAAAAGAAAAGCCGAAGCATTTCTAGAATCACTGATGCTCTTTGTCTGTAGCGGGCTGTAGCTTCTTCTTTTCAGGCCTGTCACTGTGTAACACCAGCAAAATTTTATTAGAAGGGGCGCAATTATTGAGTGTGAAGTTACTAGGAGTTAACTGATACAACTGTCATGGACCCGGCAGGGAAATGTATCCCCATTTGCTCCTGCCTGGAGTGCCCGCGTATGGATTGTTACTCTGAAGAAGCTGCCATGCGTGAAGATCAGTCCTATCAACTGACTAATCCAAACCTTGTGCACAGTTTGGCTCACTCGTAAAAAAGTAATGGGGGATTTCTGACTAGAGAGTTTACTGACGTAGTATGAATATTCTCTCTGTAAGTGTATATTCCTCTACACTCCATTGGGAGGTGGCAGGGAGCTCTTTCTGCTGGGGAACTTCTATCCATCTGAGGTTTTAGGTAAGTTCTTTATACAGTGGAAACAGGTCAAAAGCTTTTCTCTAACAACAACAAAGCAGTCAGCTCCTTCCTTTTCTACAGGTGCACAGGAGCAAGAGGGTGTCTGCAGTGTAACATAGAGAGGGCACGTTGGAAATACCTAGTAAAATTTCCAATTTGGTCATCAATGTGGATTATTCAATAAGAGGAAGATAAAGAGTTAAAGAATACAAAGAGGTCAAAAGCAAACCACAAATTAAATAGTGGCCAAAAAAAGAATCATTACAAAAAAAGGTGGTCTGCCTCGGCATAAATCCAGCCCTCCACTAGGAAGATGTCATTAAATTTTTTGAAAATTAGGTTATCCAGTTCCCATCATCAACATATTGAGTGCTCCTATGTCACAGACTTCTGCAAAGACCCTACTTGCAAAACTTCAGTCAGTCTCTTCCTAGACTGCCAAGAAGAAATATTCCCTGATGTTTACTATCTCCCATATATTCATCCCCTTCATGAATTGTTAAGGAAAGTGGGACTGATATAGTTAGAAGTAAACTATAATGTACTCCAACACAGTGAAGAAAGGCTGTACTATGAAGTCTAATATGGGTAATCGGTAGTAGAAGATTCCTGTCTCAAACACTCACCATTTTTCTTGGAGTTTGACCGCACAGGTATTAAGGAAGAAGGAACGGTATTGGAGAACATATTTTCAATAGTGTTCCTTTATCTTTCTCTCAATTTACACAGCCCTGGAAAAGTTCTCTGCCGGGAGTCCAGAGGTCCTTGAAGCCAGCTGGTCAAGTACATCCAGTTCATCACTATGACTGCCAGCCTCTAGTTGTAGTGCTTGAATGCCACTTGCATAATTTGTGTGTTTTCTGGTCACTGTCTTGCTGCCAAGCTTCATAACGATGATCATTTTTCTCTGTATTTAATTTTCACTTTTACACTTCCCATTAATTCATTTTCTTTAGCTTTTCTCTCACTCATATCCACTCATCTTGTATGTGTGACTAATTTTAATTACTGTGGCATTCCCAGCTGGGAAGCTAACGGGAGGCTTGATATTGCTTTGGATTGGTGCCCAAAAGGGCTGTGCTCTCATTGGCCACTTGTGTATTTTCAAATAAGACAACAGAAAGTCAACAATATTGAGAAGCAAACACATCTGAGGAATGCAATAAACTGGAGGGGAAGAGTGTCCCACGGTTTTCTCACACAGGGTGCGAGCAGGATGTGAAAGCTTCATCTATGCTGTATGTGATGAAAGTAGCCCAGATGAAGTGGGCCAGCTTCAGTGTGGTCCACGACCCGGCTCTGCTCAGCCATACCTTCACATGTCCATGGTGTTACACAGTCCAGTTTTTGGTTACTCAGCTCTTAGCTGCCCTGTACCATGGGATGTTGCATCCTTAAAGGAAGGCACTTCTCTGGCAATCATCTATGTCTCCGACCAGCTGTAGGACTGCTGTTGCAAAAGAGATGAACTAGTTCACACAGCAGTGATGGCTTGTTGGCATGTGATTGACTTGAATGGGCATGTTGTCTAGACTGCCAGCCAGGGAAACAGGAAATAAATTAGTTCACCTCAAAGGAAAAAGACCTCTGAGTAGCATCTGAACCTAAAAATATATTTTTTATTTATCTTAGCATATTTCTCAGGCATTCCAATAGATACTTCACATAAAGAGCAGGAAATGGCTCTGGAGCACAGTGTCCTCAGAGAAAACTGGGAAAGAAATTTGAACCTCATCTACATACAAGAAGCACTCGAATTCATGAGAACTAAAACACACACATTGAGAAAGCCAGAATGTACAAGAGTGATTTCAGTACAAGTAAAATGGAGATGACTTCTGGGCATGTAAGTCTTAAAAGTTTGGAATAGCTGGGAAACTGGCAGATAACTTAGCTCATCATTGGCGTGTCGTTAGTATGTCGTCAGCAGCAATATGCTAGCCTGTCATTGCCACTGCTAGTCTGTTATAAAAAAGAAATAACTCATGGCCTTTGTGAGCCTGAATTAAATGTGATGTATTTCTGAATGAAAATAACTCTTTGAAACACTTCTCTGCCAATTAACCTACTGGCAGCAGCGTTGGCTGATTACTTCTGTGACTGTCTCAGCTTCTCATGCAAGAGTAACGATTTTCCTACAAAAGGTTTGAGTGTGTTTGCTGGTCAAGTTACTCACCCATGTTACTACAATGATTCATCTCTGTAAGGAAAAGCTTTTAATGGCCAGATCAGAAAAAGAATTGTGGGTAGGGTTAAAAACTGAAAACCAAACTGGAGCTCTAGGCCCTCTTTCTCTTTATCGTCTAGTCTCCTCAATAACCTGGGAGGTATCAAAATCATAAGCACCAGCGGTTTCTCCAGGAGAATTTCCTGTATGTTTGCTCTTCTGCTTCTGACCACGGCCAGCTGCAGCTCGGTGCGGTGCAGCATGACATCTCTTTCACGCCTGGCCCATGAATGATTCTCCATTCACCTTCTCTGCAGAGCATGATTTATTAGACACTGTTAGATCAAATCTAATGAATTTGACTGAAAAAAATCCTTCTTGAAGTGGTCCTCCCAAAAGCTCAGTGCTTTCTGTAGTCATTTGCCATGTGAGAAACGTGCACTCAGTTTTGTCTAAGGGGATGTGAACCTTCATTTCCCAAGGCACTCTCATAACCACTGGATTGTCAGATATCTTTAGGTGAAATACTCATCAGAACAGTCTTCTCCATCCCTAATGTCAGCTTCTAATGTCCTTGGGCACTTAGTGTCCTAACCACTAAGTCACACATATGTGAAGTCACACTTTCTCTGGCTCCAAGAATATATAACTAGTCTACGCAGACAGAATCAAAATGTTCTGTTGCCCTCTGTCATAGCTTGATTAATATGTGTTTCCTTAGGACATGACGTGAATTTAAATTATGAATGCCTGGGTTAAAAAAAATAGAAGGCTCGTGTCACTATTGTTTCCTATGGTGTTTTGGAAGAGAGACTTACCTCAATTTCTAAGGGCTTATGTATCTAGGAAAAGGTTCAGAAAAGTGCATTTTGAAGGGAAATGGCATCTTGCATCAATATTGTTTAGTACGTGATGAATACGCAGTCTGAAACACTGTCTCAATCCTTCAGCATTTCCCTAGGGGGATCTTAAACAGAGCTTTTGCAATTGGCCCATGATATCCTCCAAAACAAGGAGAATGCTAAATAGCATGGGCAAAAATTGCCCATGGTAGTTCCTACGGTAATGCATCCACTGCTCGCACAAGAGTTCTAGCTGCATTAAAAATCACTCGTGAGAAGACTGGATGGAGTGCGATAACATCATTGAAATAGAGTGCATTTAGTTCAGGTATCAAAACCTGTGCACTGAAGTATATATAAATTCCCTTTATAAATAGATGACAACTCTTTATTCTTAGCAAAAAAAAAAAAAAGACAAATTTCAGCAGAAAATGAATTATATGGTCCAGAAAGGATAAATCAAAGATATTCATTCGGGAAGCACCTTAAAATGACCGCGATGTGGGGAAGCTTTACGTACAAAGAAACTGGTAAAATTTGACAGTAAAAAACAAAATCGCAGTGTAATTTATTGTCACTGGGTCCTCTTCTGTTATGAAACAAGATGTTCAAGAAATTGAGTCAAGTTGTCATGGAACGAACTTGAGTTTAAGTGTGCCAGACTGTACAACCGCAGAACTCCCTCTTCCCTTAGCCACCTGGTCCTCAGAATAGAACTCTTCTTATTTGTAGAGCAAATTCTCAAGTTTGATCATTTGCGTTGGAAATATTGAAATGGAAATGGTAAATACTGATTTAAAACAATTGACAATTAATTAAAAATGTATCTTCAGGGGAAACTAGGCATGACTTTTTTGGTTGATTCAGAAGGTATAAAGTGTGGTTAGTTCTTGAGAAGAAACAGTGATCTCAGAGTAAATGAGGGTTGTCTTCAACACTTGCATTTAATACTGAAACTGTTAAAGGATAGGGTTCATGCATTACTCTAGAGAACTGATGAGTACAATAAAAACTAATTTTGTCCTGCAGGGAGGGTAAGAAAAAATTTGGGCATTGATATCTGTTCTAATAAATGTTTTTTATAGGTAGCTTAATTTCTTCATGACCGGAAAGGAGAAACGGAGCTTCAAGTGATGCGTAAGTATTGCAAGCAGCCTAACCTACAAATACTTCAAGAACACAGCAAAAACTTGAAGAGGTTTTATCACTTTAATATCAACTGAATAAATACAATTATTATTGATTGCTATCAATCGAGTGTGTTTCTAATAGTTGATTATCACAGAGCACTTGTTACTGAAATACAGATGAGAGAATGAATTTGAAAGTCTGTTTTTTTTCTGTTTTCATGCTGAATACCCAGACATTGAAATCTGTGGGAGCTCATAGTTACAGTGATATTTTTGCTTTATTTCTCATCCTGTTCATTTTAGAGTCAAAATGCTGTATTTCATGCCTATTGGTTAAGCATTTTTAAGAGGACCCTGATCCGTGAGATTTAAATGGATTTTTTTTGTTGCTCGCATTCTTATTTTTTCTTGCTTTTTACATTAGCATCTTCGGCTTTCAGCCCAGGAAGCTGAAGTTGCCCATGTGGGATGATCCCATCTAAAATTTCTCAGTCAGGTGGCTAAGGGCATCTGTTGGTTTTGGTCTGGATGTGCTGTTCCTAATGAAAAAGCAAAAATAATTGCACACATCGACCTTGAGCACTCTTTTGCACCAGAGAATTAAATGGTTCCATTCCAATGTTACTGGATTTTCAGAGTGTATAAGTCCTATCGAAAAGTCTGCTAGAACAGAAGGAAAACAGAAAGTGTTGAAGTAATGCTATAAAATGCAACAGGGTGTCTCAAAAAACCCACAAAAAGATGATACTATTCTACAATAGTTATACATTAATTTCTGAAGTGCTTGTTTTCTTTCAGTCAAGTTAAATTCTGTAAGTCAAATTAAATTCTGTGTATTTTGTATACTCATAACTCCTTATGTTTGTGGGCCTCATTTTTTTCCATTGCAAATACCTCTTTGACGTAGCCTGAACTCTCTTAGATGCAGAAGTGTCACTCCTATTGTGTATTGGTATAACCGAAAGAACATTAGGATTTGTTGTGTAAATGTGAGAACATGCCATCTGTTTGGCAATGGGAAGCTGAAAACTGAGGGAAAACATTAGAGGTGTTAGAATACCTACCAGCTGGAAACTGAGGGAAAACATAAGAAGAAATAAAATATCTGCCAGTTGGAAAACAGAAAGATACAGCTGGTTGCAAAATGCCTGCTTTAAGGGTGCAAATTCAGACGGCAAGCTGCAGAAAGACGTGCTGGGGGAAAGTTTCTAAAGACAGACCTGAACTAGAAAATTAGTAGATGTGAAGAAATTGCTGGGGAAGGTGATCTTGAAAACGTATCTTTTATTGTGGTGTAGATACCACTGTTCTGACACATTAAATGTCTGTGATGTTTATATTCCCAGACAAAAGCCAGTAGAAAATGACACTAAGGGAAGGAACAAAATAACTTCAGTAGGAAAAATTACAGGGGCATTGTCAACTCCACAGTGATCTCTGTGTGGTTCGGTAATTAATAACTTCAGAAGCAGAGATAAACACTCTACTGTTCCTGTTTATTTGATGGTCTTGATTAATTAAAGTACAAGTTTCCTTTAAAAACTTGAGACTGCCTTTAATTATAGTCCTAAGTGTGGCACTTTGTTCTTCAGTAGCATTACACAGTGCATGCAGCCAGTTTTGCTGATTGAAGAGGTTTAAAAAATAAGGCAGGCTGTGTGGACATTTAGTAGCTGACTACAGCAAAATTGGTTAATGACTAGTATCATCTAAATGAGGCAGCAAGCTGAAAGACTCATAATCTCTCCCCATGCACAAATTTTAATTAAATAATTATAATGTCCTTGTTGTAATTATTTATCAGTAACTATGCTCCTGAGTATTGTCTCTTTTCCTTTCATCTGTTCTGTCAGCTCAGCTGTACAATGAAAAAATCAGTTTCAAAGATCTGGTATGATTAATTCTTACTACCGAGGGCCCTATTCTGCTGCCATTATTCAAACTGATTAGTACTTTACTGCACCATTAGTCACATTGAATTCAGCGGTTCTACTTGTGCATTAAGGTGCTGCTCAAAGAGGTGGCAGAATTGGACCTCAACCAACAGGAGATTTGGGACTGATGGTATAAAAGGATGGCAAAGACACCAATTCATATTTTCATCTTCTTGGTGAGAAGGCAATCAAGAGAAGAGCTAGCCCCATCAAGGCTTTGGGTGCCTCTGAGGCTAGTTCGAATGCTTGGTGCCCGTCCTTGCAACTGGGGACATGAAAAGACAGCTCAGCCTCCACAGTCTTCAACTCCCTGCTGAAGTGTTGGTCCTGTTCACTTTCCTTCTAGCAGCAGAGCCAAACTCACTCTTCTGTTTAAAATTATCGGTCTTTGCTTTAAGCAACAGCCTGGTTGATGGAGCACTGGTTGAGGCTGTGGAAGACCCTAATTCAATACTCTCCTCACCCTTAGGGGGAGCATAAAGCATTTTCCCACTTTAGAGAAGACTGTTCTGAATTATGATAATAGTTCTCAAAGTGGACTACTGTGCTATATATCAGCAGTGGAAACTGCAGTCCCACAGGTATGAGCTCGGGTCAAGTCCCTTTGCAAGTCTCTGTGACTTCAGTCTAGCCTCTAGTTTCTTGGCATCTCAATAGCTATCAATAAGGTTGCAGTTTTTAAATAGAGCTTAAACAATTTCATTAAGGTGTTTTCTTTTAACAGGTGAACTGCCTTCACGCGTAAAAGTGCATGACTACTCAAATCCCAAACACAGAGATGTCTCCCAATGTGACACAATAGAGACCAAATAATCTGAATAAGATTAAAATGAAAATAATTGGTCTTGAGTATCTCAAAAATTTATTCTTAAAACTGACAACAACCTTGAAACAGAGTTAAAATGTCTACATAAAAAGTTATGTGTATTGTATAAAGAAAAAAAAACACATGAGCTGCAATGTGGTATCATAATGGTTGGACTCGATGATCTGAAAGGTCCCTTCTAACCTAGAAAATTCTATAATTCTGTGATTCTATAACCAACAGTGTTCCTGACAGCTCTCAATCAGATGGTTTGGCTATCATCAATACAGCCCTGCTAAATGCAGCTAGACGGCACGAGTAACTGCACTGCCTCAGCCGGGATGGATTCCTTATGCTTCCATGGCATTTTGCTGCTAGCCTGCATAGCCAAAAATGAGCAATGAAAGATGCAGAATCAAAGAAAACCTAGGGACTACTTCAACCAGCAATGATTTTTTTTCAGCAAAATACACTGCTTTGTTAATGTATGTATCATACTTGTAGAAATCTGCCCTTCATGTTGAAGGTGAAATCTCTAGGCTGGGAAAGGGGAAGAGCAGGAGAACTGCCTCTTTGCTTCCATACCCAGATGAGTTGGGACACAGTGTTGATACAGAAGTACCTACTCCCAGAAAAAATCCCAATCAGCATGTAGAGTCATACTTCTTATCTGCCAGTAAATATTTAGATGGCTAGTATAAAGCAGTAGAACACCTAAAAGCCAGCCAAAGAGAGCAATAGGTATTAAAAACAACAGGTTACTAAACATTAAGGAATAGAGCTACAGTGTGATTAACATGAGGTCAAGGTCAAAGACAGATTTACAGAGAACAGCACAGTAATATAGAAGACTAACAGCTAGAACAGATCAAAGTCAGAGTGTAATACAGTCTTCTCTGAAGTACATGTTCTGCGTTTTCTTCAAGGCTGAGTTTCCTTCTTAAAAACAAATTTCTAAATATAAACATTCAGTTCAGTTTCTGTATTTTTAATTCTTTTGGATAAATCAGAAATGTGCAAATCTGGATTCCTGTGAAAAGTAAATTTGAATATTAAAAATACACGCAGGAAGAATGTATGAAAAATTTAAAGAAAAAAATTAGAATATAGTTTTATGCAACTATTTTTAAAGAACAAAAGCCCTTGCAGAACATGTAGGGATAAAATATTCTTGAATAGGTACAGTAAATATTAGTATCAACATTTCTCCTTCTATTATGTGTACGTTAGGTGTCTGTGTTTAGAGACATGACAAGCAGTTACTGCTGGAAATATGAGTAAAGGTGAATGTCTCAGCATTCTATTTTCCCAAATGGAAAGTATTGGAATACATGAAACTATATAATTATATCGCTCAGGTAAGAGGTATTACAAACTATTACGAAACCTTATTCAGTGGTATGCAATTGTCACAAAGTAGGAATGGCTTGGGGAAGTGGATCTCCCAGAAATGCTGGGCAAGATACAATTTCACACAGAAAATAAAAAAAGACATCCTTATTCAGGGTACCCTGTGATAGTTAGGTGTAGATAAAAGATGTTTCTTGCTCCCCTTATGCAACCTCTATTAACAATGCAGAATTTCTCTCTAAAAACCGATCAGATGTGAAGACGTGACTGGGTCTGCACAGGTACCACTCAGACCATTTCTTTTCTTAAAGGATTTCAAAGTTAGCAGGGAATATACAATGACCAAACACAGTAAAATTTTTTATTTTCATTCATAATACAAAAATTCGAGACAAAAGTGTTGATTTCTAAGCTGTAAAAAAATATAATCAAGAAAGGGAAGGCAGGAAGGTTAACCAAATGGAGGCGCCTGTTGTGCGCTTAGACAAAGCCAGCTTTTACAGAATGCCCTGCAGGTGGTACCTGGCTCCAGCTGGGATCCAGCACGTGTTTCCTAATGTTGATGCATCTTGCTGGATGGTGTGGACAGAAAGGATCCCTTTCCTCCAAGTGGTGTTTGTGTTTGTGGTTCCCAAAATTCTTGCTAGCGTTGACCTGAACGACAGATGTCATGGTGGGCAATGTCCCTGAGTGTCCACTGGTCTGGCTGCTTAACGCTCCTCTTAAGAAAGTTATGCAAAAGAAAAACCAGATATCAAACTTGTTATAAGCAGCTAGACCTCTCATGAGGAAAAACCATTTTCGTATAGATTGAATTATAATTTTCAATGAAAAGTTTTTTAAAAAGACTAATAGTCAAAACGCATTAAAACCACCAGTAAGAAATTCTTTAACTGTATCAGGAAGAACACACTAAATAAGCGTCTAGGTCAACTGGACCACTAAAATTGTAATTAAAAAGGATGAAGAGATTGTGAAGAAATTACATGAATTCTTTGTAATCAGTCTTCACTAATGAGGATGAGGCAGACATTTCTAACTCAAGGTTAATTTTTACAGATGAGGCATTGTCAGAGAGAGTGGCCTCTGAAGATGAGGCATTAGAGCAACTAGATAAAGTTAATGGTAGAAAATCCCTGGGGCTGGATAGCATTCATTTGAGAGTTTTAAAAGGGAAAAACAAAAAGTAGCTGAACTACTAACTAAAATATGTAATATACCTCTAATAGCAGAAGCCATTCCCGAGGATTGATTTTTATCGAAAGAAAGAAAGAAAGAACAAAAGATGACCTTGGGAATTACAGAAAAGAGAACAGTGCTTTAGTGCCACTGAAATTGTCTAAAACCATTTCCATAAGCAGCCATTAAAGGACCTTTTTAAAACTACCCAGGTATTATTGCTATAAATATATGATACATTTTTAAATTGATCTTCACAGCTTCTCTCGGTGTAATTTTTACTTTTGCAGCACCGCAGAAATCCAGGAAGGAAGCCACACAGGTTTAGCTAGGAATCCAAGTAGGTATAATTCACCTTGACTTCCAAAAAGCTTCTGGCTCAAGAAGTTAGTATTCTGCCAAATACTAATGACAGCAGACTGAAAACAAAACATTCTGTCGTGTATCAAAAACTGATTGGTGGATGGGGTATGGTTTGTGAGTACTCACCAGACAGCCTGTCTGAGTGACTCAGGATTTAACATACTGTAAATTCACATATGGTCGATCGAAGGATGGTCAATTTTTCAGGCAGATTCTTATTTTGCAGAGGCTGAGAGCTGCATCGCTTAAAAAAACCCAAAAAAACCAACAACAAAACACATCAGCAATACCTGCAGCAATGTTTAGGAGAGCCCAGCACTTCCCAGGTGGACCCTTGAGCTGTGGGGCACGTGCGTGTCTGGAGAACATGAGGGGAACGTTCGTTCCTCAGCAGGTCCGTGCTGCACAGAAGGGCAGCACCGCTCCCACAGAGCTGCACGCTCGGCTTTTAAAAATAAACTGCCACCTGAAGGAACAAAAAACCACTGAAGGAGGGCATAGGCTACCTTTTGGTGTGTAGAAATAGGTTTGTCCCAAAAAAGAAGGCAAAATCACCAGGGGACGTCTTCAACCCAAACATCCAGGATTTTCTTATGTTGTGTACCTCACTACTGTGGTTAGCTAAAGGATTTCTGACTCTGGCCTTTCCTTCATGAAATAAATAACTATTTGGGGAGGATATTTACTTTACGAGTGATATTAAATTGTTGGAGAAGGCTGCAGAAAGAAAGGTTGTGAAAATCATGATGAATAATGGAGATAGGCTTATTCAGTGGCACATTAAATCATTAGGGATAATATGCAGAACTATACACAATGAATTACTAGATGGAAAATATTTCACAAATAATTTTACATCCCAAGCTCTCTCATAACCTGTGATGACCTGTGAAAGAAGTAGATTGATGCTGAAAAGTGGTTTGCGGCTAAATCCGGTGCTTTGTGTGAATTTTTTCATTAGCAGAACTATAAGTTTTGGCAGGTGCTAACTTGCTTACTGTAATCACAGTTAAGGTCTGAAATAGTGTTTAGCAAAACAGTAACTCTAGTCCCCACTGATTATCAACAACAGTGAGGGTAGAGCAATATAGCTTTTAACATCATAACAACCACAATGCTGGTTTGAAGTGAACCTTTATAGCATTTGCTAGCCTTTAAAAAGAATTGTGGCTTTGTTACATTTATGGACTATTTTTTTGTTGCTGAGCTGACAAAGTGTAGATAACTGGGCTTTAAAGTTTTCTCATAGTTATACAACTAATGAAACGCTGCTTTCCAAGAGGGGAGACAATAGTAAATTAAATCAGTTCTTAACGTAACCACATCATATACTGCTTTTGGCAGTTTAGCTCTGTTTGTTAAAGGTATGATTTCTTCATAATTGTAACCAAATAGGCCAATGAAACTTTCTAGGGCATTGTAGACCAGGCCAGAGTGACTTTTCATTTACATGTTAATGGAGTCTGCTCCAAGTAAAGTTAATTGAAGAACATGCATAAAGATTTGTTTGCTCTGTGGACAGATGCAATGGAAAAATCTGTTTAAAGCCGTACACTAGGGTATGAATATTGATGTGAATGGGAAAGTAAATTATTACGGGAAAGTCATTTTTATCACATACGCAATATAGTTTGAATTCCATGGAGGGAAAAAACATATATGCAGTTTCATACATTCCTTAATTTCAAATAAGAGACAGCAGTGATTAAGAAAGTAATATACTCTTTGTTTCCCTATTGTTCTTCCTGCAGTGTTTCTGTATTTCTAGTTCTAAATTGCCGATTCTCAACTGTCAAGGTAGACAACGTCAGGAGGGCGTGCAATATATACATGAAGCCTCTAAGAATATGTCAGCTGGCCTATGTCCTTCCTTTTCCCTTGCATTTTCTCCATGTCTTCTTTTGAAGCCACGTGAAAGGAGAAAGTTTCCTTTGAGGCGTCACCAGCAAGCACAGCTGGGAACAGATTGGATGCAGCTTGAGGTACAAGGGTGTTTTCCTGACAGCTCCCCAGCCACAGCCCCAGCTCACCAAGAAATAGGTATGCCTTGAGCAGCATACACCTGCAAAGGGAGATGAGGGA
This sequence comes from Rissa tridactyla, assembly GCF_028500815.1. Classification (NCBI taxonomy): domain Eukaryota; kingdom Metazoa; phylum Chordata; class Aves; order Charadriiformes; family Laridae; genus Rissa; species Rissa tridactyla. The sequence continues at coordinate 190,201,241 of NC_071466.1, read as the reverse complement.
CTGCAGGCTGGGGCTCCAGGAATTTGAAGCAGGTGGGAAAAGTGTGGGTATTCACCCATTTGTGGGCATGGAGCTAGGAGAAAGAGATGCCCAAATTATTTAATTGAGGAAAAAGAGTCCAGAAAAAGAAAAACCAACACACTTGTGAAAAGTGTTTAGGCTGCTATATTTTGGGGTGACTCCTTTCAGATACCCTACTGATGACTCTGGACGACTCAATTCATTTGTCTAAAGATCTAGTGCCATCTCAGAGATCCTTTGATTCCAGCTGTCACTGCAGGAGGGCACAGATGTCTTTCATATATCCTGTGTTATATCTGGCACCCCCATGTAGCTATCTGAGATACTCTAGAACCTCTAAAATGGCACTAGGAACCTATGTTTAAGAAAGAAGCTGAGCTTTCGGGATGGGGTTCAGTTTAAGACACATGGATGTAGACATCTATGTGTAGCTGTTGAGACGTGACCTGAGTACCTGAATCCCAGTAACAGACCATGGGATTCAAAACAGTTGTGAAAAACTCAGTGCAATTTGAGATGACCTTGGGGTTATCTGAGACATCCACATGGGGACTGCAGATGTGACACAGTCCTGAGACCTTTAAGAGTGGAAGCTGGACGCCAGGTGGGACTCCTTATGCATTGGAAAAGCCAACTTCCAACTTTGTTTAGTCAACTGAATAGTGACTGCTATTCAGTATTCAGTGAATTCTGAAATGCTGAAACAATGCAGTTTTCCTAAAACATCATTTCAGCATTTTCACAGAAACTAGTAAATGACATTTTATATTGTTTTGATGTTTGATGTTCTCTCACTTCTTATAAATATAGTGTTGCTACTCACAGTATTGCCGAAGATATATTCAGAAAGAAACTCAGGCACATTTGGCATGGTTAGAGAAATTGAGGCAGAAATTTGCCCCAAGCAGAGGTGCTTGGGGCAAATTTCACGCGCTCTGATCCCATGAACTCCCAGACAACCAGAAAGCGATCAAAACATGGTTGTGTTCTTGTTCTTTAACTATACCGTCTGCGAGGGCAACAAGAAAGAATGCAACCTAGAAGTGCCAAGGCAAACCATGCGTCTCCTGGGAATCACCATGGGCAGAAGAGAGGCAGAGGGAAAAGTTTTGTGTCACTACTGAGCCACTAGAGTAGCAGGCTTTGTCCCCTTCCTCCCTGGTCCCAGCCATGTGCTTCTGCTACTTCCTGGCGCTGTCTCTGGGACTTACCTGATCCCACAGAAACCAGGTTTAGGGAGTTAAATCATCATAAAATTAACATTTGCAAAGAGGTGAATAATGATAACTAAGTAACCAAACATTTTTCTGTCAGTTTAGTGAGCTGAATCAGTTCACTCCAGAGGTGGACAAGTGCCAAAGCCAGTACAAAGGGAGAAGTCTAGGAGGACCGTAAAAAGGAGACTCTTTTTTGTGGCAGCTTACTTTTAGATTGAGTGAAGTGTGCTATATAACCCTGTGCTCAGGCGGATGGATCTGTTGGTTTTAAAACAATTCTGAACCATTGCAATGTTGACAATATGCTTAAAATGGAGTTAGAGTTTTCTTTACCAGTGCAAACATACTTTGAGTAATACAAAAAAAATGAACAGCATGTGTTTTCCTCTTACAGATTTCTAATGCATGGTGCTTTAGGAAAGCTGCCGAAAATCCTGAGTCACAGGAGTGCCAGAGTGATAGAGAGAGGAGATGGGGGGGTCTCAGAGCATGCCAAGCCCAAAGCCCACACTCTGCCGTGCGCCTTTTGCAATGGAGCTCCCTCGTCTAGCAAGAGCTGCCTTAGAGGCACGTGGAGTGTGACCGTCACAAGCTTGCTTTTATTCTGAACAGCTGAAAAGGCAAGAGAAAACTCTGCACACAAGTAAGCAGATAGGTCTTCACATGCGTAACGAAGCTGTGTGCATGTGGGGAGGGTGTCCGATTCATCACGCTGCTTCTTCACAGTAATGTGGAGTTGAGCTTCCCGTGTTTGTTATACTTTGCCTTTGCACTGCTGGCGAGTATCTACCTTATAAATTGCTATGGGTTCTCTTTCGAATGTTTATTTCGTTAGCACACAGATCTAATAAGACTGAGTCAACAGGCTCGGAGCTGCTAATCTAGCCCTGTCAGATATGACGTTCTACAAACAAGGTGTCTAGTTTCTTTGGACAGGAGCTGGATTTGTTGGATATCAACAGTTCAGTTGCTTTATACAATCTCCTAACAGCTGAAAGAAATTGGAAACAGTAAGTAACCTTTTATTTAGGACAGACAAAGATTAAAGTGGTAGAAAGGAAGAAAGAAACAACCGGATCCAAGCTCATATAATATTTAATGTTTTGAACAGTAACACTCTGATGTAAATGTACTTCTGTAATCCAAGTATATTGACTCTGTTTTCCCTGTCCCACAAATACTATGGCTGCACTGGGATCTTTTGGGTATCCCCACTAACTCAGCTAACTTAGGCACATTGAATAGCTGTGAAGAGAGACTGCAGAAAACTCAGGTCCCAAACTTAGGGGCTCTGATATAGTGTTAAGCAGATGGTGTAAAACCCCTCTTTTATATCTAAGTCAGTCAGTGGAGCATTTGAAGACACACATGCTAACAGACCATCAGAAGGTAAAATGGAGAACTAGGGGTCATTGTAAACCCTGCCGTCTCCAGCATTTGCATCTAAACAACAGACGCTCTGATGACATAGAGTTAGAAGAAATATCCTTCTTTCACTGGGCTATATAAAATTGATAGAAAGAAATTAGCAGTAAAGAGTTTCCAGTTCAGGGTTTGGTCTCCTGGGGGTAACAAAGTAGACTCTGAAAGATACACAACAGCATTTCAGCAATTGGGTACCATGCTTTGCTAGGTTACTTAAGACATTACAAGTAATGTATTGTTTAGTTGTACCCATGTACACCATTAAAGCTATTCCAGTGTGGCACAGAGTGAGCAAGCTGAGGTCATAATATGCCAGCTGGAGAATATTAGGGAAAAATGTTCCTTCAATTTCTGCTTAATGTTCTGATGAAAATAAAGAAGCCACTCACTTTTACTGCAGATATGTTTACTTACACTCCATTATAACTACCCTTCTCTGACTTACACCGGCTGCTGTAATATGTCTTGCCATTTCCCATTCTTGAATTTCTCACAGACTTTTCAGGAAAGAGTTCTTTTTTTCCATCATGTTTCTTTTGCATGAAAAAAAAAAAAAGAAGATGTAATTAACTACAGCAAGATGTTACTGTAGTTGTTTTGGGGTTTTATTTTTATAATGAAACTATGTTAGAAGGGAAAATTATATAAACACATAAGCCACATTTGGCAATGGTCTACATAAAAGTTTTATGGAGACTAAACCCTATAGGGTTCTTTTAGAGATAATTATTCCAATATGCAAATTAAAACTGTGCATTATTCATTTTTTTGTCAAATAATTTTCATTTGCTTTTCTGCTCTTATAATAAAAATCTGCCAACAGGGTTTCCTCTTAACTCATCTAAGGAAGCCTGTGAAGAACACTCCATATTTAACTCTCTTTTAGATCACTGTGGCTTGAGAATACTTTTAATCTCTTTTCCATTTATAACTGTACTGCTTGACCTTTTTGCAGCAAGGTGTCTTGTATATAAAATGTCAAAGAGAGGATTATAGACATGGGACAAAGATATAGTTTAATTAAAAAAAGTCCTGTGAGACTGAAAAAGGTTACTGGCCCAGATCACAAATATTTAATGCCAGATTACTATTTATGATGTTAAAATAACAAAAAAGGGTTTATGGGTAACTTGTAATTGACCAACCTTTACAGGTGCATATGATAATATTAAGCTTCAAGTAATAACTTTCATATTAGCTTGGAAATTAGTTTTAAAAATTTAAGACATATCTCCTTAATGTTTTCTGTGTGTTACAGAACTATCTTTACAAGATGAAATAGGTTAATGGTTTAAAGTCTGTTTCTAATTCCAAATGGTGCTGTAGGACAGCATAGAATAATGGTGCAGTTTTTGCAGTTTATTCGTGTGTTCCCTAGTTTCTGCCTCTGACATTTAGGCATGCATAGGAGCATGGTTTTAATATTGAATGAATGGTTGAGAAAGACCAGTCTAGGTTTGTTGCTGATTTTTCCCCCAGAAAAAATGAGTACATTCCAAAGCTGAATGCTCTTACCAGGGTCCTCCACTAACGTTCGTATTGTGGGACAACATGACGGGACAGTCATTTTTTCAGTTCAGAGACCAAGGGAAGGCCATGCACAAGCGTTCCCTGAAAGAACCCAATCTCCCAGTTAACTTGTGAATCAAAATGAGTTTGTGATGGCACTGACTGGATTTTACCTCGAGACTGGATGTTAACAGAACAATGATGCCACAGTGGAGAAACAAGGAGATTTGAAGCCCAATTTTAAGAGAAGCAGAACACCCACAGATCCCTCTGACTTTCACAGACAAACTCATGGAGACATCAGAGAAAAACTGGCACACCATTTATTCAACTGTTTCAGCTAAGGTGTAGTAAATGCATTATGTAGTGCTAGTGTGTACCTGCAATAGTTTAATTTTTATTTGTTAATATAACACCAATTTTGTGACTTTTGGTTAAAGACGTTATGTAAAAATTTGTAAAGAAACTAAGAGAGATAAAGTATAATATGGAATTTTAGCGAGTCTAAATATTTTTAGGGGAAAGTGAGGAAAAGCGCAAGATTAAAAAAACCAAAAACTTCTCCTGCATAGCAATGGGAACCAGACTCTGTTATAAATATCCGCAGCTGAGTTTGAATATGGGTAGAGATATTTAGAGTATTATTAGAGAAAAATACCACCAAATTCCCATGAGAAGCCCCATGTCACTATGGGGCACTCTGGAATTCCCAGGTACTGAATGGAGAAAAAATCCTGCTAATAGAGGCAGTGCTAAATTATGTCCTACTGTGCCAATCAGTACATTTCGGTGCAGATAATAGTGTAAAAAGTGTGGGTAAAGACTGGCAAGGAGGATGAGGATTTGTAGAGTAGATTGCCCAAAACATGATGAAAATATTTACTCAAATAGTGAACGCTCTTTTGATGAAGGGATCCAATAATTTCTGTCTTATAGTTCTGAAGAGATGCTAAATGAAACAGCAGGTATTCTAAATAAACCTACGTGGTGACTGCCCGGTTGGAGAGCAGCCTGTACAGTATCTCAGAAAAAAATAAAAATTGAAGCAAATACCTGAAGAAATTGTAGACTGAACTTGAAGTTACACAAGACTACTAGAATAAATGGAGAGATGTTAATAGTCGAAGACATGTGAGTAAACAGAAAATGTAATATGATGCAATATGGATTTTCCAGGATCATCACTGTAGAAGAGCCTGGTATCTTACTTTGATCGGATAATAGATTTTGTAAACAGAGGAAACGTGATGGATCTCATCTAAGAAGAGGTCATAAATTAAGCACTGTGTCATGTAGAAGTTGTTAGATAAGATATAGAAGGTGGGCATTAGCCCCAAAACAGCAAAGCAAACAGGGAAATGGCTGGGATGTTCTTGGGTCGTCGTTAGCACAGAGTCATGGAAGGTGGGTTTGGAAAATGCTGCATTTGAGTTCCTCTAGGTTACACCAACAAGTTGTGATTAATGTTCAGTATAGAAAACCCAACTAATATAAATAAAAAAACAAAATGACCCAATGTTTTCAAAGTAAATAATAGAAGATATGAAGTCATTTGCTTGAGGGTCAGTGACAGAAGTCCCTCCTTCATCCCACCTGGGGGACAGACTGCAGGCTGCACTTCTGCTTTTCAGGGCTCCCAGGCTGCTGGGTATCCTGGAGTGGAGACCTTCAACATCTACCAGTGTTATAAGTGTCCATGTAAAATAGCTGTTAATTAGCACACAGACCTCATCTGTGTTCCCAGACACTGTATTACCAAGTTACTGTCGTTTCCTATGGGTCAATGAATATTGATTAAAAAAAGCATTTGCTGCCGGGCAGTTTACACAGCTTCTACCCTGATTCTTGGCAGTGGGTTATTGCATCTTTACTGGCTTACCTCTCCCGTTTGCCATATGAAAACGTGGAGCCTAATCGATCACTACAATGCAGGGCACATACAGGCTGGGCATTGCAACACTCGTGCTGTGGCCTCTTTGTCCTTTTGAGGTTCTAACCCCCAACACCTGTACAGCAGATAAAGAAATGGACAAATCAGAGGTTTATTTTATTGCTGCACGTATCCAGATTTTCAGTCAGTGTAGGCTGTTAGTGTTCAGTCAAAGGTTTGTCAGGTTAGTCATGGACCTGAAAACAAATGCCATGTTGACTTACATTCAGAAGTATTTGGTATTTTTGCAGTTTTTAATAAGTATTTTGTTTAAGTAGAACTCACTGGTATAACTATTTACTTTTCTGGATCATAGAGCTATATTAAAACATGTAGAAATCTTCATTTTTAACAAGCATACTACAGTCATATATCTTGGCCCTTCCCTCATCCCTCTGTACTTTTCTTTATCTTCTGGAAGAAAATTAAGTTTTCAAATGTGTTATGAAAAATAAATACATTTAGCATCACCAGCTGCAGTGATCTTGTGGGTTGTGTCAAATCCAGCCTATGCCACCAGATTTACATTTCAGATTTGTCACCTCTGGCATCGTCACGATGTTGCTATTTCCCATCCTGTGAGACATATGGGCTGATCCTGTAAACCTGGCAGGGACAGACCTCACGTCGACTTCACTGTTTTCAGGCTCCAGCCTTTACTTTGTCTACTGATCTGAAAGGGAATAACAGAAAGGACCATCGTGATCTGACATCATTATCCTTAGGCACAGTGTGTGTTCAGATTTTGGCAACTTCGGTTGAACGCCGATAGGAGACACAGCAAGGGTTTTCCATAGTATATCTATCTGCAAAAAAATATACCTAAATACATATATTTTTTTCTAGAATGGGATTTGTTGGACACAGGGCCATGACTCCTGTCTAGGTGTGCAGAGAATGACAATGATCTTCTCCTTCTGTACCCTCCTTTCTAATAGTCCGTTTCAGTTCTTTCTGTGCTGGGTATGACTTTGCAAACATGGCTCTATAAATCACCCGTGAACAGAATTTGGTGCGGTGATGCTTGTTTGAATCAGCAGAGGGCCTGAAGAACTGGTTTTATGAGATGTATGCTGTTCATTCACTTCAAGAGGTACCTTGAGCACTGTTCTCATGTAGCAGTGACTCTTGGTCAGGGTAGATATATCCAGGGTATGGTTTCACATTACAGCTAAACTAAACTAAGGGCTTGCTTCCAGTAAAGGCAGGAGGTGTCAGTCTGTCTCCTGCTTACTCTGTTCCTTCCTCTGCTCCCAGCTGCTTGATCTTTTCCTCCTTTGCGTCATTCTGATACTCATCTAATCATACGGTAAGCTGGGTCACTCTACTAACCTGGCAAAAAATGCTTCTTTCCTTTTTTTTTTTTTTTTTTCCCTGGGTTTGTTTTCTGCAGTTTTAATGAATTAAATTGGCCTGTAATGCCATCCACTGAGATTTTGTTCCAGCCGGTGGGAGCCCACAGCTGGGCTTCGGCCCGCAGTGCATGTGTGGGGAGAGCAGGGGTGCAGCAGAGAACGGCAGGACCGGCACCGAGGCAGCGAGGAGCCAGTACCTCTGTCACCACCACCCCCTAGAACGTAGCCGAAGGCAGAAATTTTGCAGGGCTTGGCGTCGCGCTCAGCTGGGCTTTTGTTCTCCTCTCCCCTTGAGTTCCCCTTGAACTTCCTTGCTGATCCCTCCAGCTCTTCATTTCAAGAGAGGGTTGATTGCGTGACAACTGGGTATGCAGCATGTACATTTGAAAAGATGCACGAGGAAAGGTCATAAACACCCTGCCCTTCGTATTTTTCTGATGTAGTTGTAACTGTATCCCAGACCTTGGAAGCCCTAGCATGCAACACGCTTAGAGACACAGATGCCTCTAACTCCAGAGCAAGCAAGCAGTCTGTGCAGCGCAAATTTTTGATCTGCAAATTTCAAAACTGAAAGTATTTTCAGGCAGGTTCACATTTCCTGAGCAAAACTCATTTAAATTCTCAGGACTGATCTTAAACTGCAAGCAGACTCACTTAATTTGTTATGTGCCCAGTAGCTATTGACAAAGATATTACTCACTGTTCTTGTCTTTCTTTTTTCCAGAGAAATCTTCCTTATCTTCCTGTGTCTTTCACAAGTACTATTTTCCATAATCCATCAGATTTCATATTATCAGATTGTTTGAAGATGTATGTTCAGATTTCTTTGCTTGCTTAGCAGTATGTAAACACTGGAGACCTCAGTTAGATTTATATGACAAAGGAAGTGACAGGATCTCTTTGACGAAGCTAAGCAAGAAGTCTAAAGTATTAGATTTGTGGAGGATGTAGGTTGAAATCAGTGGTTAGGACCTGTCCTCCACCAGCGGCACACAGGGTGATTTACCTCTATAGACAGTGTGTAAACCCAGGGGGGATCCTGCAGGGCCTGAGGTAACTACCCTGTTCAAAATCTAAAATCGAAATCTACCAAGAATTTTGCCCCAGATCTGAGAGCTGCACCAATTGTTCTGCAGGATTATGTCACCTCACAGGTGATGTGACTCAAAATGGTGACTCACTAGGTCTTTCTCCTTAGACCTGAGCAGAATTCTAGCTAATTATAGTTACATACATAATAGATATTAAAAAAATAAATAAATAAATACAGAGGTGATTGTGGAGTTATTTGCAAGTTTAACTGTCCACTTGGAATTTGTAGGTATTTAAATAAATTATTTGAGAGTAGATACAGCTATGGTCTTCTTGCTGAAGATGAGAATACAAGTTGCCATGGGTTATCAGATCTACAGTTCTGGCAGTGGTATATCTTCTCTCACTTAGGTGGTAATTTTATCTCTAGGCACTTTATTATCGACGAAGTGAGAAAAACTGCATTGTCTGCACATCACCAGACTCAGTGCTCTTGGGTACTGTAGGTTTACTGACAGCACTATTGCAGATAAGCAGTAAAATATCCAGAGTGCAGTCATGGCATATTGCTATTGCCTTAAATACGGTTATTGCCATACGGCTGCTACTGCTGCCTCAGATTAAGCCATCCGACTGTTTGCCTGGCATCCTCTGATGCTGCGGCAGAAGTTTTCTAATACTATAAGCAGTTGCTTGCTAAACAGTCTGAAAACATACCTTGAAATGCTTCTGTACTGTTTGCAAGTTATGTTTTGAAACCCATATGATCAGCTGCTCTTCAGGGCTACTGAACATTCTTTTATGATGTAGCAATATGTTTTATAATACAAGGAAATATATTTTTAAATGTGGACTACTTACAGCACCACAAACACAATTTATCATAAGAATACTCTCAGAAGGTTTAATTTTCTTTGAAATGAGCTTGAAAAACACCATTAGCAATCCCAGATCCTAGGTTGTGAAATTCCAGGAGCCATGGAAAATGTAGGAAAGGGTAAAAGAATGACTCTCCTTTTCTGGTATGCTCTGAGCCCACCAGATTGGTCTGCCTGTACAAAGGAGCTCAGAAAGGGTCAGATTTGGCCAGCTGGGAATCCCTGCTATACTGTCCATATGTTTTAACAGGTGGAAGGGTTGCTCAGTTCTTCACTCGTCTGCTTGGAAGTGGGTAATATTTGGAGGAGCCCAGGGGGTTCCCACTGGGCTGGACCAGTTCCAGCACTCTGAAGCTGCAACAGATAGGGTATGACTGAGGCATTCACAAAGTCAATCTTTAACTCCTTTGCAGTGGAAAGAAATAGTTGCCTTCAGGGGGCATGGAGAGCAGTTAAACTAGGCTCCTGCTCTCTGTCTCTTTCCAGTACGTCTGCTGGGAACGCAGGGAGATGGCTTAATTGGTCCTCTCTGCTACACCTGAATAAACAATAATAAAATTCATGCTCATTTGCTGTATAGTTGGAGATGAACTTTCTACCAAAATGCATAAATATTATATTCACCATTGTAGTTCCGTTTTCATGATTCATGCCCAGCTTACTGAATAAAAGAAATATGGAGGGGGAGAGGGAAGGGAGAGAAATGGAAATTGAGTTAATACTGAGGAAATGTGTCAAGTAAAGTCCTTGCAAACTCTCAAGGTCAACGACATGAAAAAGCACTCAGGAAACCTAACAAGCAAGCAAGTAAAAATGACCTCGTGTTTATGAGAAGGCAGATAGGCAGATATGGCTTTGCATTTGCCCTACTACTGTTTACATTTCCTGTGGTTTTAATTTGCTGTACTTGCTAATACGGGATTCTTGGAGCAAACAAGCGACATAAATTTGCACCTCCCTCTATGACAGGCAACAAGTGCCATGCAAAACTGAAGGGAGAGTTCACACCCTAAGCATCTGAGGACAGTAACTGCAGGGGAACCTCTCGGGACCCATCACCACTCCTCAGACTGAGAGGAGATTACAGGCAAATATTCACTGGCAGGTGAAGCGCAACAAAAAGCTTAACAAATGAGAACTTCCTTAGCCCGGGTTATATTTAGGATGTCATGATTATGTAAAGGACCTTTGAAACAAATCATAACACGCTTTCAATATTTATACCTATTGTATAACCAGGTGCTTTAAGCTGTAGAACAATGCTGTTACAGTTTTAACAGGGGTTTGAAGCAAATAAGATCTATTTTTAACTGATTAAAAATGGAATACATTATTAGCACATTTTCCGTCAGCTTCAAAAGTTAAAAAAATCTGACAGAATTCTAAATTCCTGGTGACGTAATTTTGCACATCTGTTTTGAAGGCAATTTCAAAATTTTGGAAGCTTTCATGCTAAACCTGACCTATAGGAACTCTACCCAAAAAAAGTAGAAAATAGTAAACCGTGTGTCTTTTGTGACGTTCATTTCCCCGCCCCTTGAAGAAAATACGGCAGCTGGCTGCCACGACAGTTACAGATCCGTCAGGATATGTGAACTGGGAACAACCAGAGAAAGAAAACAGTGACAAAAGGGATTGCCTACAATTTCTGAGCATTTTAGCTGCTTCTGTGTCTTCCTGGGCTTTTGGGCTCTTGCTGCACATTAAGGACCGAGAAGCTCTGGGCTCCTGTTGCAGACATGGTAAATGAGGCTCCTTGGACATGTAGGGATATAATTTCTGTCTATGCAGCTCTTGCAACCCTTGGTCTCCTTAGGCAAAATGCTCACTAGCTTTCTCTAGTCCTCAACAACCTCCAAAACCAACTTCTAGGAAAGAAGGCAGGTTTTAGATGGAAAATCTGCCTGTATTTCAGAAGTTTACCCAAATATACATGCTCCTATCTAACTGTTTTTGTTTAAAAGCAATTTTATGGGAAGAAGAAAATCCTGAAAGTACTAACCAGCACTCTTCAGACCTATGACACTGCAGTTGGTCTTACTCCACTGAAACAGTGACTGAGCAGTCAGGGATAAAAATAAAACCCCAGTTCATATTTCATTCGTGCTCACAAAGCAAGATTCAGGATATGCTGAGTAAGTGGTGTTTGACCGCTAAAAGTGGCTCTTTTATGTTATTTTTTATGAACTGCTCCACTGATAATTAATATGACTATTACATGAATGTCAGAAGCTGCGGGTGTTTAGGTCTAGGCTGTTATTCCTAAGTTATCAGTGTTTTGTGCCTATCAAATTTTCTGTTCCTTGTAACCTCTAGGGAATAGGAAGAACTGTTCCAGTTCCAATAATGTATGATCTTATCCAATTCCCAGGATCATTTTTAGCAAGCTGTTCTACCATACCTGGTGTAGGGACTAAGTGTGTTTATTTTGTTGATATACTTGACTGCTGGATTGTGATCAGGCGCTCATGCCAGTTTCATTAGCTTTTGTGGCAGGCGTTTATGCAGGTGATCATAAACTGCAGCTAATTCCTTTGCAGGGTCTAGCAGCAGTGGCAGGAATTGATTTTGTACACCAGTTCTTGCGCAGTTCAAGGATATCCTAACAGGTCCTATAGAGTTAGTTTTTGCTATTGTCTCCTTCTCAATGTGTTTGGCCTGCAGGGAACATTCAGGAACATTGTGAATTGGTCATCACTACGTATAACCACTTTATCAGACTAGCATTTTAGTGTCCGTGTTAGCAAAAATGAAGAGGGACGTTTCTCTCCAGGCAAATGACTATTCACACTTCCAACTCTGTTTAAGCCAGTGGTGCAGGAGTTAATGCCCAGGGCTGTGGAAGGTGGGTTTGAGGTGCTCCCACCACAAAGTGTGTTAGAAAACACAGAACTTCTGCATTTCATTATGCTGATTTTCTCTTTTCAGACTGTCTCCTCTAGACTGCCTTCTCAGATAGACCCCTTCTGAGCAGAGGAAGCTCAGGTTTTGCATCCATAACACCCAGCAGCAGCATGGACTGAGGGGCTAGCTGAGTTGAAACTCTGAATTGTGTATGATAATTAAATTCCAGAGTAATTTGCAATTTTTCCTTGGTTAATACCCAGAAGAGATGTAGATAGATGGGATCCACATGCTACTAGCCAAAACACTAATGTGATCACCATCCCAATGTAGACACCCAGAAAGTCAGACTGCCTCCTGGCCTGGTGGTTGGCATTCAGGCAAGAGAAGTTGGAATAGGCTCTTCCTTGACCTTTCTGAGGTCTCCAGGACTTCTACTGGTTTTTAGTTTAGATCACTGTTTAAATCACAATGGTATTTTTCTCTTGAGTCCTTGAGTTACTAACTGCTAACATGCCAACAATTTCATTTCTATCAGTGTTTTTCTTCTCTTTCACATCGTTCACAGATTGGTCTTACGTACTATCTCATGGCTCAAAATTTTTTACAGAACAGGTAGACCGATATCACAAAACTGGATGGTGGTTCACAGAAAACTATAGCACGGAATGTTTCACTTCTAGTACACAGCAGATATTTTCACTCCTATTCAGGCAGTTTACAGGTTGACCTTTTCTTCATGATGAAGAAGAGCATTGCTGATGCTGAAGTTCTTCAAGCTCATCCCATTCCATCCTGGATGCTCATCTAGAGTCTTTAGGCAAGAAAAGCTAAGCAATGGTTGATGTGGCCAATTTTAGGGACATAAGATTGAGGGTCAGATGAGGCACAGCAGGCACTGATGCCATGGTGGAGAGTACTGGAGAGCTTCTGTATGCACTGTCCACATGAGATGACCATACCATGTTCATGTGTTTCATGTTGTGTTCCTAGGGCAGAACTAGTGACTTTGCTTTCATATCACAAAGGTGGGCAATTGCAAGAGTCTGTTCTCCAGATGAATCCTAGAGACCACTTAAAAGATCCAACTTATCTAAAGCAGTTCTTGGCTGGCATGAACGTGCAGTCTCTGTGCCATTCATCTTTGTTTCTGCATAGTATTTGAAATCAAGTATCTTACTGACCGCTTCTGCCAGCTCTTTTCTTTTGGGGAAGAAATAACTGAACATTTCTCATGGAAAGTCCTTGCCATGGGAATTGTCACCTCCTCTGTAGCTCAGATTTGTAGCTTAGATAAAAGTCACGTTTACTTACTCTAGGTTTTCCTTAGCCTGGGCAAACAGCCAAATAAGAAAGAAAGATAGCACTAGGATGGTTTGATTTCTGCCAGTTTTTGATAGTGGTTATTCTAGAGTCTTTATAACTGCAAAAGTCATAAATGGCACAATGGTCAGTGTAATAACAAAAAAACAAAATTGAAGGCCTATTTTTAGAGACCGCTTGGAGTTCACCTCAGGACAAAAAAGAGCTGGAAATCACTCTACAGCAACAAATGTTATGTGATTGCACCAGTTGCATAAAAGCTTTTAGGTGTAAATCTCTTCAAAGTCTTTCCATATGGGGAAAATATCAGTTGGGAGGACCTGGGTAAGTGTCATGGACCCTGTGGAATGTAGTCATGGACTTCGTTTGGTGAGCTGGATGGCTTCCCAGCTATCAGCAATTTCACTGTGGCCTGAGACAAGAATAAAAGACAGAAGTCTCTATATTTGGTATAAGCCAAATGTAATCTGAGCCATTAGTGCAACAAGAGAGTCTTTACAGGGGTGATTTTTGTGGCTCCCAGACGAATAACAGGCTTGAGATTCACCCAGAATTTTTACCTCCGAGGTTTTCACCCTCCAGGTCAGGCAAGCTTTTTAAAATTAATCTAACAGATAGGAGTGAATGCCTGTCCCTTCCAACAGCAGATGGGCAGTCAAAGGCTATTGGGCAACCAGTCCTCTGGCAGCAAAGAAGGATATACAAATTCTGGCTCAGAAATTCTTAGATCAAGTATAGGCTTCAGTAATTAGCACTGAAGAGGCTGGAGGAATTAAAAGCAAGGACCATAATTCAAGCCAATTTTAAAGAGATATCAGATGTCCAAAGAATTAATGACGTGTTTCATTTTTATTCCTTTTCACTGAGGTCATCTGCATATTTTTATCCATTGCACTGTGCCGGCGCACTCCTTTACTAGCATCTTGATATGGTGATCAGGTACAACTCTATCTGATGCTCAAATCTTCTTAAAAATTGTCTCTAAGGACTATGAAGAACGAGGTATTAGGATATAATATACGGGACATTTTTCATATTAAACACAGAAATTCCAAGATGGGAAATAACACAGCTTAGAAAACAATTTTATATGGAGTACACATTAATCTTTGGCTATAATAGATCAGCATTTACCAGTGAAGGCACTGGAGCTACTACAGTTAGCAGTAGTTAAGGAATGTATTGCTCTTAAATTGAATATTTCTTTTTTAAGCATTACATGCATTTTACACCATGGCCCAGCAACCTGTGTTATGTCCTGCCACTCATATGGCCCCTTGTGCCACCTAGTGGAAAAGGTCAACCTTAAAAGATAATGTCAACCCGAGCGGGGAGGGTTTACAGTGGAAAATAAAAAGGAAAAAAAAATACTGAGGAAGAAGAGACTCTTTTTTATCTGAAAAGCAGCACGTTGCCAAGTGAAGATATATGATAAGTCAGTATAATATTTGAAAATTTGAAATTAATGGGAAAATGATTTCCAGTATAAACAATCACCTTTGAATCTTTAATTACATAGAGAGCAATACTGTCTGAGGGAAGGAAGAACTTGTTATTCTAATTCTAGTGATTAGTCTTGATTCCATAAAGGTAATCTGGAGAAGGACAAGAATGCAAAGTTAAAGATAAAAATAGAAAATAAAACTACGGGTGGAACTGAGAATTTTAATGATCTTGAAAGAAGTAATAAAAACAGTTCTCAGAAACAATGGCAATTTTCTTATTATCTGAGATGCAAATGTAAAAGCGGTGAAACACAAATATAGCAAATCATGCTAACAATTATTTCATGACTAAAAAAAAACGGGTTTCTTGGTTTTCTTTTTTTCTTCCATTTTGTTGTCTCTCTCCAACTAGTCCACCCCGGAGATCTATTTTCTTTCTTTTTTTTCTCATTGTTGTAGAATATATCTCCTGCATCTTCCTTCAGAGTCTGTCCTCTCTTATGGAGTGGCTTAGAGGTGTTCTTCCCGATCTGCTCTCACTCGCTCAGACTCATTTTCTTATAGAGTAAGACTGTGACTGCAGAACTAGTTTAACTGTATCACCTACCAAGTAATTCCTGCAGAGTTCATCTTCACAGACACTTTTTGGAATCAACTTTCTCTTGACACTTAAGTTGTAGCAGCAGTTCATACTGTACTAGAAAGTGGTGGGATACTAGTAGGCAAGTCAGGCAAGTCCTCTCCATGGAGCCAGGACACAGCAGCAGTGCCCTTAGCATCACATGCTGGGAGGAGTTTTACCTCCAGCTAAAGCTTTTGTTCTGGGACCAGACAGGCAAAAAATCGTTGCTGCTTAAAGCAGAGTGAACTAAGATCCCCCATAAATTAAATTTCAGGCAAGATACCAGCATGTCAAAGTTCAGCACATTCTCTGTGCCCTTGCTTGCTTGAGTCTTAGATATAAGCTACTGGCACAGAGGAACATATTTGTGGAGGTAGTGAAATTAGCCCCGTAAATTATACATATTTTTCTCCTTCTATTTAACAACCTCAAGCCATTTGAATGACTCAGAGAGAAAGAAAAAAAAAAGAGAAAAAAGGATCAAGAAATATGGGCCCTGACTGTTCCCACTTTTAACACCCATGTGTATTCGCTATATGTGTTGCTGCAACTTCAGTAATAAGGTCTGTTTAATTACTTTTAACATGCCACAGAAGTTGACCTGGAAAATACAGGCTAAGACAGGAAAAAGTAGTTGTTCACAAATTCTATCTCAGCAAACATATAGAGAATTTTGTGAGATAAAGAATGTGTGCTCCCCAACCTAGCAGCATATCGCTGTCAAGTAAGTCGCAACATCACTGAGAGCCTCAGAGGTGTGGGAACTTCTCAAAGAAAATATTCCCCCAAATCTTTCACAGCGAAAAGTGTCAGTCAGATGAAAGACGGGACTTGCTGACTCCCCTTGTCTTGTTTCTTTTTTGATGGATCTCTTCTCTGGCTACATGAAGAGATATCTATATGACTTCGTGCACTAGCATCAAATAGACGTTTGCAGAACAACTTAGTGTTACATTTCTTAGCCTTCTGATTCAAGAAAGGACTTTGCTCAGCAAAGAATATCATAACATGAATGATTTTTTTCTGTCAGAAAAAACAGTACTGGAAAGTGCAGAATTTAAATGATTCTAATTGCATTGCTGGAGCAGTTCTATATATTCTCTGGCCCTGCCACTCACTGCTTTAAAGGCGTAGTTCTTTTATGAGCGTACTTCAAATCTGTGAAATGTGTTTAGATACTGCAAACATAATCCTGAGCTGTGGAGATTCAGTGGGTATCTGCCTGCTGGTATCCACTGGAAGAGTTGAATGACGAGGAAGGGGGACTGTGCAGTTAACTTCCCCAAGTGCATGTAGCACATCAGCTGGTGCTATCAGGGAGTCAGACCTTCCTTCTTGCTCTTAACAAATTGTTCATGAGTATGTTTTCGACCTGTGTATTTATGTATATCACACTTACAGAGCTTTTCCAGGTTATTTCAAAAGTGTGTTCCCAAGAAAACATGCACATAAAATACAGTGTATTCTTTCCCCCTTATAAAAGTACATTATACTAATTTCTAATTCCTAAAATCAGGGAGAATGTAATACTACAACTGCCCATACTCATGAGAACGGTAAAGATGCTAGCCCACCCTGGGACCAAGAAAAAGCATGAAATAAATCAGAAATATAACTAGATTAATTTAGGGTAGAGTAATTAAAAGATAAAGTGCATGAATATTAGGTTATAAAATTATTGGCATGAATTTATTAAAACACACTTCATCAGTCAGAGCAGAATAAAAGCTAATTTGCAACTGGTTGTAATGGGCTCGGAATCAGCTTTAGTATTAGAAGAAAGTTCAAATACAGTAGGAAGGAAATGTAATACAATAAAGCAGTGACTCAGGGGGCTGATTGGGATAATGAAATGCATTTCAATGAATTCTGATGGGCAAAGTATTATTACAGTGGAGCTTATAAACAAGAGAGGAATAGATGAAATTTGCAACAATGGTACTATATTGTCACAGTGACTTTTATTACTATAGAAATTGTTTCAAAGTGTGAAAGGTACTGTACTTAGTGTTCTAATAACTAATCTAAAGTGACTGTCTCTATTTTACTGAGCTTTGTTGTTTATCAGCATCCAAAGTATAGACTCTGTGTCTACTCCTTGACAGAACTGCTGATGGTCCATTCATTCTGTCTCCTCTACACGCTAAGAACACAGCGCAGACATTCTGCACGGCTATTAGTATGAAATCCAGGGAGGCTGTGGAAGTTTGCCGTTTTGCCTGCTCTGTGGGGGCCTCCTGTGGCCTGAATTAGACGGCTCCTTTTCTTACGGCAAGGCAAAAATAACTCTTGACTTACGATTTGTGAAAACACCGTGGCTAATGCCAAGATCAGAGAGCAGTGATTTGATCCTCTGTGTTTTGAAACATTTTATTTTATTGAAATATTGAATGTTGAAATACTTTATTACAAGTCACATTTTATGAGCTTTTTATTTATATATTATTTACTTTATGCAAATATATGCTTCCTTGTTGAAAAGTTCATCATTTAATAAACCCAAAAGTTGACTTGCCTCAAAATAGTAAATAAAAAAACCCCAGATTTTAAACTTGAACAAGTTTTTGGTAGATATCTTCTCCCCTCAACCAACTAATCAAAACTTATTAGGAACTGAGGAACATGGAGCAATTATGTAATTTCTTTATTTTCCCAACTCTGTGTTGATAATGTTACATTCCCTTAAACTTACATACTTTTAGTTTGAAAGGAAAACTGTGAATCTTTTCAGGTTTTGGAATATTGTTTAATAATTTCTGTGAATGGTGCTGAAGAAAAGAGGGTAGGTGAGAAGATGATATGTAATGTATCTTTTAAATACATTTATGTCATGGTTTCGGCTGGGATAGAGTTGACTTTCTTGCTGGCAGCTGCGTGGTGCTGTATTTTAGATTTGGAATGGGAGTGGTGCTGATGGTACACTGACATTTTTGGTTGTTGCTAAGCAGTCAAGGCCTTTTCTGCTCCTCACACCGCCCCACCAGTGAGTAGGCTGGGAGGGTACAAAAAATTCAGAGGAGACACAGCCAGGACAGCTGACCCTAATGGATCGAAGGGGTATTCCATGCCATGTGATGTCATGCTCAGTATGTAAAGCTGGGGGAAGGAGAAGGAAGGGGGAAGATGTTCAGAGTGATGACGTTTGTATTCCCAAGTAACGGCTGCATATGATGGAGCCCTGCTTTCCTGGAGGTGGCTGAACACCTGCCTGACGATGGGAAGCAGTGAATGAATTCCTTGTTTTGCTTTGCTTGCATGCGTGGCTTTTGCTTTCCTTATTAAACTTAAAAACTTTATCTCAACCCATGATTTGTTCCTCACTTTTGCTCTTCTGATTCCCTCCCCCATCCCAACTGGAGAGAGTGAGTGAGTGGCTGCATGGCCTTAGTTGCCAGCTGGGTTTAAACCACAACACCTCCTTATTGGAAAGACTCTATCTCTGTGCTTCCTTAGAAAGAATCAAGCATGAATCTTACAGAAACTACAGAAAGTCCTTTAATTTATAAGGAACAGACCACATGTGTTACGCGTAATCTAAACTTAGGTTTTGTATTGCAGAGTTGGTTTTTGCCCTATTTGTACTAATGGCAGACAATATACTGTTATTATGGTATTGCTGTGGCTCTAAATGACAGTGGTGCCAAGTATACTGCAATTAAAGGTGCCAATAGCACTACCATATCCAAAACACACTGTGGACTGCTCTGGCCCTCTCCACCTAACCTTGTCGTGCTCCGGCATCTTCTACTCCCTGTTCCTCATCTTAGTCTCAGGTGATGGTATCTAGAGGGTATTCCTAATAACAGGAAAAGAGCGGGGGAGGAAGAAAGATTAGGTTCCCCTTCTGGTGAAACTTTTCTTTAGTAAATGCTGGATCAGATGTGGGGTAAAGGGGCATCATGGAGTCCCACAGGGTAAAGAATGAGGCAGGGAGTTGTGAAGAAGCAGATGTCTGATGGGGAGATTGCTAGGGAGAGATCCTGACATCCTACAATGTGAGGGAGTTAGTAAGGGGAGAGATCCCCACATAAGCCCCCTTGAAATCCCTTTGATCCCTGTCCAAAGGCATGCCGTTACTGGGGAGTGTATAGAGATGACTACACAGCAGTATTACGCAACTGGTATTACCCGACGCTAGCTGGGATGAATTCTGGCAGAGGGGACCCTTGGTTGGAGCCCGTAGGCACTAAGGTAACGTCAGTGGAACTTCTTCCTGTGGCTTCTCTATCTGTACATCTGCAGAACTGCTTTATCTGAGTTATTGATAGCCTGCTTTCACAGCTATCGCTCCTCTCCGGTTAGTGTAGAGAAATATATTAACCCAGAGCACAGTACATAATGCAGACCTGTTTATCACAGATGAAAGACTGAATCCAGACAATTCTACTTTTGTGAGCACTAGAGACACTGCCTCCCAATACATGCAAGCTCCTACTTGCTTAGAACGTTTATCAAGTAGATGTACAAGACAAAAGCCTATTTTGGTTGTGAAGCTTTGCCTTAGAGGAGTATTAGATTGCTCAACATCCACCATTTGTTAGGCCAGTTGTGTTTATTGAATTCATTTGAACTGCACTGGTTTGCTCTGGCGCAGTCACTGTGTAGTGCTTGAACAGGCAGGAGAGAAGGCTTTGGGGGTGGGAGGGAGAAACTAAAGACACTGAGGCAGCAAACTGACCTTCCTCTATGCTCGTTTCTTCTGCTTTCCTGCGCTCCGCTGACAGCCAGTCCCGCATGATGCATGGTGATTGCTGAAACCTGCTACCCGCTGTGTGAGTCTGCTACTTTCCAAAGGCTGATTGTAGCTGAGAAATGGATGACCCTTGCTCTCACACATCCACGCACAAAACGAATAATATTTCTTGGGCAGGAACAAGATGGGGCTTTTTTTCCTCTTCTTTGGTCCACGTGGGGAAGGCACTGCCTATTATTGACTAACCTCAGTTATGGACTCTGGGCTAGTTTGATATAGCATGTAGCATTTTGTGGTCTGTCACATCTGTTATTATGCCGCTTGTTTTTCCCTTGATGTGGTTGCCCGACATGGAAATACCTGCAAACAGGATGCATGCAAACAGTTCATGCTCCTCATAGTAGCATGCCAAGTGATAGTTTCATTGGCTTCACAGTTACCTCCTGTAATATGATTTATTTTGTTGGCAGTTGGAATGGTCCCTGCTGTGAAGCTCATGTGCTCTTTCTCCAGTGCTCATGTTCCCTTTTTGTTATATGCCCTCAACAGATGTGAGGAAGAATAAGGAGGCATACGATGCAAATGTCTTACAGGGGGCACAAACTCAGCATGTTTCACAGGCTGCCCAGGTAAAATACGAGCTGTCATTAGGTGTTACTAATCATGTTGTGGGGCAAGATATTTAATAACTTATGAAAGACACACATTTATGAACTGCAAACAGACTAGGACTAATGAATGAGAGTCCGCTCTCAGCAACAGATGTGTTTAAGTTTCCCCCTCGCCTTCGAGGTGCTCATTCCTCATCTCTTGCAAGAGGTTGCTGGTCCTTGCTTGTGCTCCTTCAATGGCATGACTGTACCATCCACCATGTCTGCTGCATGCATCTTTCTTAAAAAATAATGACACTGTTTTTTTGAAAAACATATTATTTCCCAGATCACACAAGCAAGTGTAATTGGCACAAATAAGGTGCGTGTGTGATAACCTCTTGGAGAAGAACCAGAAATAATTTTCAGTGAGTGTGAAATTGGCAAAAACACATATTAAATCAGAAGTGCTGCAACGGGAACTGTAATATGGAAACATATACTATGGTAATGCCTGAAACATATTGTGTGCTAACAAAGCATAACCCTGTAAGAGACATGCATAATCCCATCTAGAACATACGGTCTAAGGAGAAAGGAAGACGGTGGGAAAAGAGATACTGTTTGCAATTAATCAAGCCATTGATGAAATCTTATGCCTTATTAGATGCAAAAAGATTTTAACACTATCTTAAGTTGTCGTGGTTTTATCCCAGACGGGAACTAGGACCACACAGCAACTCTCTCAATTCTTCCCTCTCTTAGTGAGATGGGGAGAAGAATCAGAAAAAATAAAGAAAACTTGTGGGTGGAGATAAAGACAGTTTAATAAGTAAAGCAAAAGCCACTCATGCAAGCAAAGCAAAACAAGGAATTCATTCACTGCTTCCCCATCAGCAGGCAGGTGTTCAGCCATCTCCAGGAAAGCAGGGCTCCATCATGTGCAGTGGTTACTTGGGAATACAAACGTCATCACTCTGAACATCTTCCCCCTTCCTTCTCCTTCCCCCAGCTTTACATACTGAGCATGACATTACAGGGCATGGAATATCCCTTTGGACAGTTGGGGTCAGCTGTCCTGGCTGTGTCTCCTCTGAATTTTTTGTACCCTCCCAGCTTACTCACTGGTGGGGCAGTGTGAGGAGCAGAAAAGGCCTTGACTGCTTAGCAACGATGAAAACCATTGGTGCGCTATTGACAGTATTCTTATCCCAAATCCGAAACGTAACATCGCACCAGCTGACGGCAAGAAGGTCAACTTCATCCCAGCCAAAACCACGACGGGAGGAAATGCATTCTGTCAACAGAGAAAGATGTAAAGTAGGAGAATTTTTTTTAAATAGTTGAATGTCTTAAAAAGCATTTAGCATCACCTATTCTGTGGACGCCTGGGGAAAGATTTCTAAAACTTTTACAGCACCCTATAAGTTCTTTTTTTCAATCTGTGCAAAAAAACATCGAAAACAAACAAAAAACCGAACACAAAAAACCACTTGCCTGACTCCTGCTAAATCCTGGCAGGCTTAAATCGCAGCTCGAAGGGAGTTATATTAGGAGTTCTCAGATTCTCGAGGTACCGCATCCCCCGCCAGCGCCCGGCTTTGGTGGGGAGCTCCCCCCCGCCGCCTCCCGGCGTGTTGCAGATACTGTGGGTGCTCCTCCGCTCCGATTCCTGCAGAGGGCGCCGGAAGACAGCCGCAGAGACGGGAGAGGGGTCGGGGATGGGAACGGGAGCGGCTCGGTGGCGCCGGGGGGAGCCGCCGGGCGGGAGCCGCCGCGGGGCAGCCGGGGAACCGGCTGCCCCGCGGCGGCTCCCGCCCGGCGGCTCCCCCCGCCGCCTCCTCGCTACCGGTCGGGGCTCGGGATGCTCACACCTCCCGCTTACATGGTGCTGTGCGGAACTGACGTGGATGCCAGAATCAGAGAATAGCGGGTTGGAAGGGACCTTCCTTCACAGATCATCCGGTCCAACCTTTCCTGGCAAAAGAAGCAGGGTCTGGGCAAGATGCCCCGGCATCCTGTCCAGCTGAATCTGAAGTGTCCCCTGATGGGGAATCCACCGTTTCCCTGGGAAGAGGAGGCTTCGGGGAGACCTTATCACAGCCATCCAGTACCTAAAGGGGGCCTACAGGAGAGATGGGGAGGGACTCTTTGTCAGGGACTGTAGCAATAGCATGAGGGGTAATGGTTTTTAACCGAAAAAGGGGAGATTTAGATTAGATATTAGGAAGAAATTCTTTACTGTCAAGGATGGTGAGGCCCTGGACCAGGTTGCCCAGAGAAGCTGTGGATGCCCCATCCCTGGAAGTGTTCAAGGCCAGGCTGGATGGGGCTTTGAGCAGCCTGGTCTAGTGGGAGGTGTCCCTGCCCATGGCAGGGGGTTGGAACTAGATGATCTTAAAGTCCCTTCCAACCCGAACCATTTTATGATTCTATGATTATTCCAATGGCTAATTGTTCTCATTGTGAAAATTTTTCCTCTTGTGTCCAATCAGAATCTCCCCAAGAGTAACTTGTACCCATTATCCCTCCTCTTTTCCATGTGACTTCTTGTAAAAAGGGAGTCTCCATCTTCTTTGTAGCCAGCCTTTAAACACTGGAAAGTGGTGATAAGGTCTCCCCTAAGCTTTCTTTTCTCAAGGCAGAACAAACCCAGTTGTCTCAGCCTTTTTTCATATGTCAGGCTTCCCAGTCCTCTGATCATCTTTGTGGCCCTTTTCTGGACCCTCTGCAGCCTGTCTACATCTTTTTTTGCATGGCAGGGACCAAAACTGAACACAGTATTCCAGACATGGCCTGACAAGCGCTGAGTAGAGTGGGATAACGACTTCTTTATCTCTGTTGGTGATGCCCTTGTAGATACAACCCAGCATCCTGTTGGTTTTCTTTGCCACAGCAGCACACTGTTCACTCATGTTGAGCTTGTTGTTTATCAGGACCCCCAGGCTCCTTTCCACAGAGCTGCTCCCCAGCCAGGTAGATCCCAGCCTGTGCTGCACTCCTGGATTGTGTTTTCCTACGTGCAAGGCTTTACAGAATGATGCAGCAACCTATCAGGCTTGAAGGTAGCAGCAGCTGTGAACGCCTGGGGTGAAATTTCACTGAGGACTAAAATGCAGCCTCCCTCGCTGCTTTCTAGCTTCAAAACAGTGTAAGAATGTGTTAAATGGGGTGGTGAAAGTCATCCTGCACACAGCTGAATCTTTCTCCAGCTAAAAAGGCAGACATACAATTGTGGTGTCAATCACTGGGAGTGCTTTTCTTGAAAGTTGAAAGCCACATGTTAAAGGAAACAAAAGAGTGATGCACTTGTAAAATGATGTAATAGAACATCATGTGGTTATTTTTTTTTTTTACTTTAAGCTTCTGAAAACCTTCAATATTAATTACTTTCTGCAAAGGCACAGGCAGAACAGTAACTATATGCACTCAACAAAGACCCTTTCGTATACTTCCATGTCAGAACTATTACCAAAAAAATCCCCAGAACCAGAGAAACTGGCCACCATGGAAAACATGCCCCTCTCAAATCCTATTATTTTTTTTTTTTTGCCATTTTTTGGTTTTTTTTTTAATGACTTGGACTGTTCTTTCCCAGCTGCTGGTCAAAGAAACCAGGCACAAAGGCTTTCAATTTAACATCTCGGCCAAAAGCTGGCACCTAACCAGAAATCTGATTCAGCAAAGTGTTAAAGTTTCAATGCTTCCCAGAAAGAGGAGGAGCTTAAGCAAATGCTTAAAATTCAGTATGTCTGTGTGGGCTTTGCTGCATCTGAGACCATGGATGCACAGAAATGTCAGCCCTGGGCTTACACCTCTGTCTTGACAAGAGGGTTTTGCTCCTGAGAGGGGTCTTAGCAACCAGGTTCGGTACTTTACAGACCAGATCTGATCAGAACACCGCACCTTTGCATAAATGCACATCCTGTAGGTTTCTTTGTCAGGGGTATGACAATAATATCACAAGTAAAAGAAAAGTGTTCTTCCTGTTTATTCAAATTGTTAATGGGACAGTTTTAATATGAGAAAGAAGGACACCAGGAGAACCTGAGATTCCCTACTTCATCTCAGAGAGTCAAAATCTGTCTTTAATATGTTTTGGTGTTGTTCTTGATCATTATATCATTATGTAGGTTGGTTATTATAGAGACAGGTTGACAAACTGGCAGCTTTCTGAAACTCATTTTCTACGAAAAATTGTTGATGCAATTCTGACAGGTTTTCAGCATCATTCCATTTTCCTGAAACAATAAAAAGAATCCTCTCTTTTAAAAGATGTGCATCAGCATCAGGGGAGGAGAACTAGAGAAGGAACCAGACATTCATTTGATGCAGGTCAAGAGATATGAACTACACAGATATAAACATTCAGTGGCGTTGCACAAGCTAAGGAAGGAGCTTGGCATCTTCAGGAAAGATGGACAAGTACTGCTGGGTGTACCACAGTCACCGCCCTAGCCCATCACTCTTCCTCTAAAATTGAAATCACTAACTGCTTTGTGTATGCTAGAGGGATTTGCTGGGGGAGGAAACATTTCTTTCTCTCCAGTAGCAAATGACACCTTTGAAAAACTGGGCAATTAATCAAGCCTGTATAGCTCTGATACTGTATCATAATAAGATTGATCGATCGCAGGGCATACTCTGATGGAGACTGGTAGAAGAAATTAATTACTGACCTGGACATATTAGGAAGTTTTGGCATACTGTGTTTGGCGGTATATTGGGGAAGCCCGTCACACATCACCTAGTGAAAAATGAAAAAAAATAGCCCCATAGGACAAAAAAAATTATATATATACGCAAATAAATTGAATTATAGAGAGGATCAAGGTATAAAATAAGACTTCTTTTTCTTGGCTCTAGAGAGTGATGTAGGATATCGCAATTTGTTTAAATAGGGTGCGACGCTTTTTCAGACCTAGCTGTTAATAACTGAGAAACATAAATCATCAGTATTTCCTAATCTTCCCGTAATTAATGACATTCTAGAAAGCAGATCTTGGAGAAACATTTCCTGGGAAAATGTAGCCTTATTTTTAATTAAAAATTTGGTGGGATGAGAAGAGAGATTTGAAAAACTGCTGTGAAGAATGAAAGTGAATAGCAGAAAGGTGAAGAAAGTTTTTAGCACCATAAATGTCCTAAAATAAAAAGAGGCAAGATGTAAAGAAAAATAGAGACAATACTGCAGACATAAGGATTGCAAGAGATTCACCATGAAGAAAAAGGAGCGTTTCAGGTAACAAGGATCAAAAACACATGCAGGTTTAGCAATCAGCATCAACAGTGTGAAATTGTACTGTGGGAATATATAGTAAAAATAACACTAGCATAAGGTATTCTCCCACTGCCAGATCTGCTAGGCAAATAGGAACTCGATTTTGCACCAGCTGCAGCTTCCAAGTGGTCTACAAATGTGACATATGGTCTATAATACGTAGATTGGTGCTCTAATACTATGGCTGCCCCCCACTGTACCTAAGTATGTAGGACATATGTTAGATTACATTACTTAATTGTGCATTACCTTGCATCTGTAGGCATGAATTTTAAAACTTCTGATACATTATTTAATTTAATGGATGATATTTTCTGATTTTTCTGTGCAATCACATTCAGATTCCAGTTTAACATCACACTGAATCAAATCTTAATTGCAGGCCTTATCTTGTTTTTCATGCATTGAGCACGCAAACCCATATGCAGGTTTCTTTGCTTTAGCTACTGGGTTATACTGGGATCTGCTCTGCGATGGGGTGGAAATGTTTCATTAGAATTAATAGAGGATTTCTGAGGGACTATACATACACAAAATAAACTAAGGCCTAGACAAGAAAGAGAGAAAATAGAACAGTGAAGATGTCATGACAACACACATCATCAATAGGCAATACTAAGATTAGGGTGACTCATACATCAGACTAATCTTTAGTCGGGTACCTTGATAGTTACTTAATAAATACAGATTTAGTGAAAAGTTCTTAAAATCAGCAAAATTAGACTGGAAGAATTGGTTTCTGACTACAGAATTACACAGTTCTGTATATTCTTCATAGTTTTGCTGTTTGGTGAACTCTTCATATTGAGATTTTTTTAGGACAGCAGAATAATACAGTCATACCTGTATTTATTGATTGTATCTTTAAAATGCTAATGGATTATTCATTGTTATGTAATTGTCCCTTCTGCTAAAACATGTACTGGCAAAATGTTTGGTTGTGTTTTCAGTGTACTTTCATCCAAAGACTTAAAATTTCACGGGATATTGGACATTAATTTGTTTCACATAGCAAAAAGTTTCATTATTTAATTTTTGTAAAGGTATCCTTACTGTAGTCCACAGAGTTAAAGTGTTCAAGGCTACATGCTCCTTATTTTTTTGTATTTTGGATCCAGGAAAAGTTAGCCCATGCCCTAGTGAGTTCCATAAGCTCCTGATGGACAATCACATTCAACAGAGGCCTCTTCAAGTCTCAGTGGCGTCATAGTTCCCCCTCTGATCATATAGTTTCCTAGCAGGCAAAGGGCCTGGCTCAATACAGGAAAACCTGCTGAAAAATAGCTTGTCTTTTAAATTCTTCTACTATATCAAAGTATTGGCTATTTTAGCATTCTCTAACATGTCTTTAAATGTGAGATTATTGGCATAATAATGTAAAAGTCCTCAGAATAGCTCTGTCTGGTTTGGCCGTTACTGCTGCAGGAAATCCAGTCTATATTGGATGCATCCTGGAAGGAAGGTCCATCTGTCCTCTCTCTCATCCACATTTTTACAGGGTTCATGTATTTCTCTTAATTTTTGTGCTGAAGCTGATCTGTTATTTGAAGAGAAAAAGGGGAACAGCAAACCTCAAAGCACTGAAACAAGAAAGTATATTTCCATTTACTCGAGTTATGTGGTATCTAGAGTGCTATGATGTATTTGAGCCAGGTTATGATGTATTGAACTAGGTTATCTGTTCTAAAGAAAAATCCAGTCATTGTCCTTAAAATTTTAATTGCCATAAGATTAGGTTTTTACAAAGCTGTATGTCCGTTTTGCATTGTAACGTGCTATCAGGCAACATGGCAACATTGGAATATTCTAGCATATAAGAGGTAAAAATGGACAGCAATGTGTTTGAATTGGCATCGGAGCCTGCTACCACTTCACATATTGACCTTAATTAATGGAGCCTGATAGGGTATTTTTATCTTCACCAGCTTGTTGCCTCTGGAATTAATAGGCAGTAATACCTTAACCCATAGATTTGAAGGAGTCTAGATGTACTCTGAAGGAAATTTCACTGGTTTCTTTTTACAGTCTATGCTAAGCTGAAGCTGTTGTTCGGGGACGTGTGGGAGGGAGGGTGAACTGCTGTCAGAGAGAGCACCAGACGGTGCTTTAATCTGATCCAGTAAACATGTGCTTATAAACCTATGAAATTATACTGGGTCATCTAATAGCATGACATGGACAAAAGTCAAGAAAAGGAGAGTTTACATTTTTGACATGCAAATTATTTTGGCCTACAATAAAGTAATCTGTCAGAGGCTATCTAGACAACCAGGAGCAGAAGGTAGGAGTTTTAGTTTGTTCTTCCATTATTAGACTTCTTTTTAGCCTTGTATAACTTCCCAAGATTCAACAGGACTCTCATTTTCTAGTTGAATGTTGAAGAAAATGGGGGACAGTTTAATAGTAAATTAGCAACATTTTATAACTTGTGCACAATATAATTCATACCTACAAAAGCATGTACTTTCTGGTCTTCGGTATGAGAACTTCAGTTAGGATTACTTGTGGGTCATGAGGTTGGACAGTTGGACAGCAAACTATCAAAAAGCATTCTTATCTTAGCTTTTGTATTTGTGCCTTTATCTGCCTGTTTGTCTCAGACCACAGTTGAGTAAGTTGAAACACAGCTCTTGGACTGGTGTTTCCAGTTGGAATTTTTACAGGAATAATGACAGAAAGCTTAGTTCCTCTTAGGAGGTAGAGTGGCTCAGCAGCACAGGTCATTTGAGGATGTCGATGCAGAAACATGGGATTAAATCAAATTGATATTTCCCCTTAATATCCTATCAGAATAATCTTCTTATCCCATATCATTAAATCACATAAGAACTTAAGATGACAGCTAAACACAATTAGAATTTCCTAGAGGATACAGCAGGGCATCGGAGTATGGCTTTAAATGCATGTACAGGAATCGTGTTCCTGTTCAAAAGAGTTCTTTCCTCCAAGTCTCCTGCAGGGATTAAGCAATTGATACTAGAAAGCCATTTGTCTAACTCTCCACTGTGCAACCGGGAGTCTTACTAGATGGTCTAGGACAATTCAAAGGTAGTACAGCTGAGGCCACGACATTGAAATATTATGGACATAACGTATAAAATTTAAAACTGGGAAAGAGAGGTAATTTTCTAACACAATCAAAACTGACTTACTTCATATAAAATATGTGACTAAGGGAAGGAAGGAGGACTTCTTGGCTTTTCCGGCCTTCTCCTTTAATAAGTGTGCATTATTCTTTACTGTATTTGTATCAGCCATTTTTTGAAAGACAGGGACTGAAACTTTCTCCTATCCATTAAGATAAACAACATTAGTATCTTAAGTAGGGTACAAAGTTCTGTTAAAAAGGAGATCCTCAAGGACATTCATAGTCTTAACAAGGTAATTTACCTGTTTAATTGTAAAGGTTGTTCAATTAGCAGTCAGGAATACGCCTAGGCCACAAGCAGCAGTGTAACAGATATTTTAGCGTTTTGTTTCTCGTTTTTCAAACTGTGACTGTGTGTGTTTATATTAATGGGTTTGTACCATGTATTCATAGAATCATAGAATGGTTCGGGTTGGAAGGGACCTTAAAGATCATCTAGTTCCAACCCCCTGCCATGGGCAGGGACACCTCCCACTAGACCAGGTTGCTCAAAGCCCCATCCAGCCTGGCCTGGAACACTTCCAGGGATGGGGCATCCACAGCTTCCCTGGGCAACCTGGTCCAGGGCCTCACCACCCTTGACAGGAAAGAATTTCTTCCTAATATCTAACTAAATCTCCCCTCTTTCAGTTTAAAACCATTACCCCTCGTCCTATCGCTACAGTAGTGTTGCATTGCTTTCTCAATTTGCCAGATAATGCCAAATATTGTATATTTGTATTTGTATTTGTTATTGTATATAACATCAATTTAGCTAAATGAAAAGTACATATTTGCTGTGTGCATATTGGTGAAGATACATATTTCACGTCTTAAAACTTGGGAGAGTATTGATTCTTGTTATTATAATTTAGTTTTAATTCTGCTGATGGCTACCCCAATAAAAATGACAAAAATATTTTAAACTTTCCAAGCAATCTTCAATTATAGGAAATGATTTCCAGAGAAAAGTTAAGGACAAACAATTGAAGTAAAAAGCAGAATTTACTCTATTGATTTTTTACTAGTTTACGTTTATCACAATCTTAATCCCTTTGGTGTTCTGCTGACTTATTTCTAATCTTTCCTGCCACTTTGGTCTCCTCTCAGGGTCAGATCCAATAAAAACGCTTGATTCTCTAAAGGATTTAGATAGTATGAAGTCTCTCAGACCAAAACTTCAATCTAAAATCCCCCTTTACTCAGCTGCCACCTAATTATGGAGGCATACCATCTCACTCAAGGTCTCGCTGGAAAACTTTCCAGGAAAGCTCTATTTTATGCACTACCGACACTTTTCAGAACGCACCAGCTAATGAAGATTCATTCAGTTGCCTCCTCAATCCCACTTCACCCAGCAGAGTACCACAGCATCTGGCAATACCTTGTTTTGGGTGGTGGCAGAGGAGCAGAGAAGAGATCAAGGAGGAAAGTGACTTATTATTGCAGGGCTCAGCTTTCTGTAGGGATCCTCGCTTCTGTTCAGGGACCACAGTGGCATTTTATGCAATGCTCATTTAAAGGAATTTCTCAGTAGGTCCTCTGGTGATTTGAATTTATGCTGCCTTCATTTTTTTCCCCATCCTGGGGAAGCAAGGCCTTAACATTGGCTAAGCAGAACTTATGGTAGCTTTGGACCTCATGAAAACAGTACTCACGGGCCAAAGTTTTCAGGAGTCTTTTACTAAGAATGAAGGTACTTTTTATTTTTAAAATCTTAATTTCTGTTTTTTTTCACAATAAATCTCAAAAAGAAAAAGGAAAGGGAAGTATTATTTATATTTGATTGCTTCTGAGGCCCAGTCTACAGATCTGCTTGATCTGCAGTAGTGGGTATTTACTACTGTGGGTGATCTTCTGTGTGAACGCAGAAGATTTAGCTAGCTAGTTAGAAGATTTTAGGGAGCCATGTAGGTACCAGAGGGAAGACGTGGGACACATGAAACTGCGTGTTGCTGAGTGAATAGTCTAGTCACAGAAATGTCCTCATCACTGACATTTGGCAGGGACTCAGGGTCCCTATTGACCTCTGCCACCGCTGCTCCCGGATCACCCCAGGGTCCACACCTAGTGTCTCTTATCGTGACAGAGCCTGTGTTTCAAGCTCGTTTTTACAGTAGAAAGCTCTCTCCATAGTACACAGAGACTGGGCCATTAGGAGATTACTCATTCCTTCAAAGGCAGAAACCACTTTTCCCTCCCAGCCCTGAGTCAGGGGAATGAGGATGAGCTTTATTTATAATGAACCTGTCTCCCAGTGCAGCACTGATGCTCATCTGTCAAACACTCTTGACAACTTGTTAGTGCTCTGTCCACCCAGAAGGTAAATTCATCCTCATCAGCAAGCGCTAAATGCCTGCCCCAGCCTAGTAGATGTTACCCAGACACTGTATCAGCTTCTGCTGCCTTTTCCTCTGGTTTATCAAGAGATGGCAGCAAAAAGCCATTTAACCTTTGATCTCAGTCTTCGGGGCCTCTATCTGTCACAGAATCATGGCAGCCTCTACCCACCCACCCAACTCATCCTGCCAGCACCGTGTTAACAGAGCTGCCTGCTAACAGAAGAGCAAACAGCCTGGTGCTTTGCCTGCCACGACGCTTTGGAGGGCGGTGGGAATGATGGCCAGGACCAGGCACCCCCAGGCACGTCCCACGCAGAGCCATAACCAGCGTGGTGCAGCGGTGACATCAATTAGGTATCTATGGGGCTCCCCCCATGGCAGACAATGAGGTGCTGAAGGCTGTAAGGGTCAGGCATTAGAAGAAGGGGACTCTTTCTGGAAATGAGCAGAAGAAAAATTAATGGAGTGCAGCACCCAAAAAATGGCACGTGAAGAGTCAGTTCTTCTGGGGGATGTAGCCCTTGGCTTTGTGTTCACTGTGGTGGGAATTCCTGTTTTAGAAAGGGACACAAAATATTCAGACTGGGCATTGCTATCGTGATGCTATGTCCAAGGTGGGGGACACAAGAAGGAACTTTCTGATTCACTGTGACAAGCTGACAATTCATTTGCTACAGCGACATTTGTGAGAGGGAAGAAATTGGGAAAATAACATGCCAATAAAGGCAGCTAGAAAAAAATATTTTAAAATTAAGCATGATTAGAAATATAGTGCCCAGCTCTATTTCAAATATTCTTTAGTTTTTTCCTAAAGAAAGGAATAATTGTCAAAATAATTGGACTTAAGTGGGATTTTTAAAAAATTTACAGTGGTCATTAGTGAATAGCAAGAGACCTCATTATTAAATGTTGCAGAATGCTTTCAGACACTGGTTTCAGATAAAGAAGCTAGAGTCAGCTGCGCTTAAAGTCAAGGCAAGCTCTGTGGGTTTCAATGTCACTAACTACTCTTAAATGTCACCGAGGAGCTGTCAACAGGTATGAAAAGGCACCCAGTTGCTTAAGCCACCCAGCTGCTCAAACCTCTTTCAGCTGGAGACAGAGTGAAGTATACATGGAGGGAAACCTGGGCTTCTAGAGGATGCAAACAACAATGTACCGTGTGAGATGGATCCACCTTCCTTTAATCTTCCTGTTGTTCTGTTGCACTGTAGTTGCATTTTAACCAAAATGGGCCAAATTCCATTTTCGTGTTCAGGAATGTGAACGGGGATTGTTTCTCCTGGCAAAATAGTCCCTCCATAGCAGTTAGTTTCAGTGTACCTGAGATTAGAATTTGGTCTCTAGAGAAATAGCAAGGAACAGCAAAATGAGACCTTTTGTTACTATGAAGTCTTATGTGGAAGCTTTATGTTGTGATTAATAGTTTTATCAAATGTTCATGTTGGTAATTTTCTGTTGTGCTATAAAGAATTACTCTGGATCAATAAAACTTGATATAATATAATCAAAGAATTGTTTCAAAATTAGTGGAATTGCCATTTGTCAAAAATAATAAATTATGAAATGTGATGCAGTTTCCTTGATTGTTTTTAACTTCTTATATTTGCTCTCACTTTTTAATTTCTTAAATCAGCTCTAATATCAATCAACAAGGTTAGATTGAGAAGACCTAATGAATCACCAAATCAGATTATTCACTGGGGAGGTGAATAAACATTCTAAAGAAAGGATAGACTCCATAAGAGGATTGTTTCCTGAGGTATGCCTGACATTTAGTGAAAATTACATTATCCTTTTTATTTAATAAATGACAGAAATTTCTCTCTTCCTGCCTGGTTGCTAAAAATCTAACAGACGTCTGTAGAAGACGTATGTGTGAGCTCTGCTGCTTTGGGTCAGTCTCTGTGTTTATCTCAGAGCATCCACCAACGACACATTTAACTAGTTGAAGCAGTCTTAAATGCTTTATGTCATGACATCACTAATGAAATCATCTCTGGAGGAAACATAAGCTTGGCATCCTAGGAAATTATCTTCACATCTGAAATGACTGACCTCATAGGGATTTGGCCATCGACAGGTTTCTAAGGCTTACAGTGACAACAAATATAAGCATTAAAATAAATCATTTTGTGAAAAAGACATCACAGGAAAATTAGCTTTCCTTCCCACCCTTTGTCAGTCTGGGTTTATTACAGCACTCACCATGGAATGGCAACCAGCTGAATGATGCTCAATCACTGCATTAAAATTGTAGCCACCATGACACAATCCTACTGTCTATGCGCGGAGACGATATAAAATATCTCTCATCATCCAGATGCCCCTCAATTGAAATGTAGTGGACAACTACATATAGGTCAACAATGTCACCTAGTAAAATTATGCACGTCGTTGAAGGATATTGGTGCATAGCATTTGGCAGCTTATATATCATTTCATAATTTACCAGACAAATTAATTAAATAAATAAATATAGTGCGTGTATAATATTACAGAATGACAGAAAATAAGTGTGTAAGATGATTCCCTGACAGCGTGGAACCTGCCTGTCTTTGTCCTCTGGAGTTCCAGTGAGTTTTCTCCACAGTCAGTTTTCTTTATTCTGCATGGGACTTTCCCCCCACTGAAATGCTATGCAACAACACAAACCTGTGTGTGAAATATGGGTTGACTTAGCCATTGCAAGGTAGCATGTAACTTTTAAGATTACTTTTTTTCGTGTTATATTTTTCAGAATAACAGTTTGAAAGGTCATATGTATAGTTCAGGCTGCCGTGGGTCCAATACTGAGAACCTGCATTGAAGTGAGTCATCTGAGGACATTGCTATGGGTAGAGCACTTCATTCCTCTCTCAAACAGCTATCATCGTTCTCTGCTGTTGTTGAGCTCTAACTGTAAAGTAGATTTAGTGACTGTGCTTATATGTGCAAAGCTGCCATATCGAGCGTCATTTGGAATTCAAACCATTCAGCAACTGCCATTACGCTTGCAAATAGATCTGTCTTAAAAAATGTGAGGTAATGGTGATTCATAGGAAAGTTAGGTGTTAGTTCTTGTGATAAAAATTCAGGTACAGAAAATGTTTGGTTTTAGTAAGATGGGAAGCCCTAAAGTTTAATAAAAATATGGTTAATTTCATTTGTGCATTTTTAGGCTTCTATGTGTTCTATGTGACTTCAGAAATAGTGAAGTATATTACATGGGTGGCAGAACGTGAGAGGAAGCTTCCACGTGTGGGTTTAATTTTATATCATACTGTACTATCAATACCAAATCAAGAGCAAATACTTGAATAGCTAATCATATGGGAACATATAGTATGCTTGCCTGTGTGGTAAATACAGAATATCACCAGTGCAGACATGATTCTGCAGACGCTACTGCGGCTCCCCATTTCAGGTCTGATAAGAGGCTTTAGTTGAGTTTCTGTAGCACAGAGCAATGCAGTGCCAGGCTTGCACCTGTCTCTGAAGTTAGGTTTATTTCTGTGTCCCTATGGATGTGTTGTGCAATTCCCACTGGAGCTTTACCAAATTGGAAATTACAGCAGCAGCAGATTTTATTTTTTTTTATCACATGGCTGGACTTTGAGGAGTCTTTTCCAAGAATAACATCAGCTCCTATCAGATATGTCTTCTGCAGTTTTTTCCCTTTCTGAAGAGATTTGACTCCCAGTGCTCTGGAGTGTGCATCATCTGCCAGCTTTTTGTGTGTTTTGTTGAGGGAGGAGATGATTTCCATTCTTCCAGCTGAGATCTCCGTGTCAGACAGAAAAGGGCTCAGGATTCCCTATGTCGGAAAAGGAAAATAAAACTATCTTGCCTGGTGGCTTAGGACATTTGAAACTCTTATATTACATGTTCCAAGGACTGGACAAAATACTTAGTGCTTGAAGATTGGGACCTTGGTCTGTTTTCAAGCACTGTGAAACAGTGTCAAAAGGTAGAACTGAGAGCACTTTCCTATGCCCTTAGATGCCTCTATAAACAGGTGGGTAAAAGTCATTCCTTGGAGATATGGATCTGAAAGCCCTCAAGCTGAGAAAGAACCTGAAAATAAAATTTTCTGACAGAAGAATCCCAAAGGTGAAAGCAGATGGTAGGAGGCTGCCTGTTCCCTGTGACATAATCTGGCATGTAATTATTTCTTATTTGTTGGTAGTCCTACAGAAGTTGTCTATGGAGGCTTTAGTTGATCTTTATGGTAATATCTAAAGCCCAGTGTTCTCAGTGGCCCACTCTCTACAACGTTGCCTGCAGGATGCACATGGCCACAGGAGCCCACACAAAGGTCATCCAATCCAGCCTGCTTGCATTCCAGCTGCTTTTGCAATAAGGCAAACAGGTCTGTCTCTGTCTTGGAACTGGCTGAAACTGTGTCTGGCATGGGGGAAGCTCCTGATCTCTTCTTACAGAAGCCACCCCCGCAGCTCTTCCCTGCTGCCAAAACTTTGCCATGTAAACCCAATACATGGGCACAAACACACTACAAGTGCGTGACTGGGTCCTTGCTTAGCAACAGCAAAGGATTAAGCTTGCTCTCACAACATGCCACTTTTCTTGCCTGAACCCTCTCCTGAGAGCTCTCCCTTTCACAAAAGTCCAGGGTCTTCTTCATGTGTGTATATAGGTTCTCCTGTGTCTTTCTCCATTTCTCTTTACCATACCATCAGTTTGCTTCTTTCTTCAGAAAGTCCCCAAGCCATAGATTTTTCAATCTGAGGAAATATTCTGGGGAAATAGTCTGGGAAAACATCACCATCACATGGCTGCTCTTTTCTGATGCATTTCTCTAAGCATCTCAGTTGCTGTAGGGGATTTTGGAATAGTCGTACTTTGAAACCACCCAGCTTTTTATTGTTCCTCAGTTAGAAAGGGCCTTTTGCTACAAAGATCTCTAGGTCTTTTTATCTGATCTATTTTTGCCTTTATGACTTCAGCTCACATGATGTAATTTTAAGCTAGCTAGCTTGGATGCCACAAGCCGTATAGATGTAATATCAGCGTATCTCAACAAACTGGGTAAATTTGTGAGTAGCTGACCCAGGGTGAGTTGTTTTCCACTGTGCTTACACTGTTAGCTCGCTTGTTGTCAGTCATCAGCTTGCACATGTCTGCGTGAGCTGCTGTCTGTTGAAACTTAACCAACCTTACTATGTTTTTCAGATCCTACACTTTCTGAATCACCCGTTCTCTTCTTCAACCTCCAGCTCCTTGCAGGATGAAAATAGGCTTTATCTTGGAGGTACGATGCTCACCCTACAGTCAGATCTTTTCAGCTGTTAATACTTTTAATATCAGCCTGTGATAGCACTGCCTTGCCTTCTTAGTGCAGGATGAATGAGGCAGAAAACAGGAAAAGAGAGATATGACTTAAGGGAACAGCACTTCAGCTCAAACTGGCACCCGCAAACCACATAGTGACATATTCTGAATCATCACAACATCTCTTTAAGTTTAAACATAATCAAATTTCTCTATTATTGGAAGGTATATGTTCAGGAACAATATTTCAAGAGAATAACTCAAATGATTCCCACTTTATGTTGAAGAAGCTGTCCTATCAGAAGCCATTGGAAAAATAGGTTGTGCCAAAGTTTGTATTTCTTTAATAATCTATGCAAAATTTATTAGAAAATATGTATTTTAAACCTTGAAGCTGCCACCATTTTTTTTTAATTTTTCTCATCCATATGTATATCATAAAAAAATTACTTTCAGAATTCAAGGAAAACTACACGTGAATTGAAAACAGATTACAAGTGTAAGTGCTGCAGATCCTTCAAAATAAAAGGTTCTATATGAGAATTTGGGAAGAGAAATTTTGTTTCTTTAAACTGATCAGTGTTAAAACTGCACTAGGGCAAAAGGCAATTTTCAATATTGGTTTTTCTTAGTGAATAAA
Source organism: Rissa tridactyla (assembly GCF_028500815.1). NCBI lineage: Eukaryota > Metazoa > Chordata > Aves > Charadriiformes > Laridae > Rissa > Rissa tridactyla. The sequence goes on along the minus strand of NC_071466.1, from coordinate 190,163,696 downwards.
GGGTGAATTAGGTACCAGAGAGACCTTACAAAGTACTTCATGCTGTTCCTTTATGTCATCAAAAACTTGTCAGCCTGGAAAAGAAAGCTGAGATTATATCACAAGTGAAATGCAAACACCCTTACTATGTATGAAAGAAAGTGAATTAATGAGATAAAATTGACTAAAGATATAATAGCTCTTAGTTTCTGTTTCTATTTACATCTATGTATCACTGAAGCCCCATTTTGAGGATTTAAATGATAATTTGAATGATTAATTTTTTTTAAGAAGTTATCGAATAAGTATCCCTAAATGAAATATTTTAAGGAAGATTAACTTTTTGTTGATCTGACAGAGTTGACTTTGTTCTCAGAGGCAGTCGTTTATAAAATTGCTGTTGTACTGAATGGTTGAATGAAAGAGTGATGGAACATGAAAGATGACCTTCTCCTTTCTCTTTACCCCTTTCTTTTATTCTGCACCACTTTTTGTTCAAGATGCTTTCTTGTTTCTCTGAGACAGTGTCTGGGTTACCCTGGCAAGGGCTGGCTGCCCCAGGTCACTCTTGAAAGGGTTTGTGAGCACCCCCTTCAGTTGGGCAAAATCAAAAACCTAACCACTTTGGATAGAAGCATCTCTCCTCATGCTGAAGTAGGACAGAACTGTCCAGGACACTTGACCGAGCGATTTTTCTTCCTGGCCTACTTCAGAATATGCTGAAACCAGTCATTTGCAGGGATTCATTACCTGGGCCCTGGGATGCAAACTCCACACAACGTGTGTACAAAACAAGGAGAAACCTCGCCAGCTGTGACCTTTCAAAGACACTGTTTTCTTCTTCCTCGCCTTCCTCACCCCCAGCAAATTTTGTCTTTGAATCAACAGGGTTTGAATATAGGATGAGGAAAAAAGTCTGCTAGCCCACTAGGAACATAAACTAGTTAAAATGTTGGGGGAAAAGGGTAAGGATAACTTGGAAAAAGTAGGATAATTTGACAGTGGAGGGATTCAGCTGTCTGTGTTGCAAGGCCTAGGCTCTGTAACCTTGTCTTGGTTTTACTGAGAAAATTGTCTTGAAGGCACGAGCTAAAACTGTGCAAGATAAGGAAAGAAACAGATAGAAGTAGGATTTTTGATACTCCAGTAGTTAGCAGGAAGGGATTCAATGGGGAAAACACTGCCTTAAAGTGTATGAAATCCCAGGAATAAAGCAGAAAATTAGACGAAAACTCAGCAACCCTGATGCTCGGCCTGTTTGAAAGAGCAATGGAGACCAGCCCTGATGTGACTGATGACTGCCTGGCCAGCGAAGACGCATTGAATGTCTCATTAAGGTTGGTGAGAATATTAATACCTTATTCAGTAACTCATGAATCATATGTATTAGCCAATAAATAATTGCACTCTGCTCTTAAATCGGCTGTATTCTGCTTGGAAAGTCGCCTTGCACAAACTAAAAAGTGGCTGATAGAAGTGCCCACTGAGGGAGAGTTATGCCGTTTTTCCCCCAGCTGAAGCCCGTCCCTGCTCCTGGCACCCCCAGTTGCAGCCTATTCCCATCTCCACAGAAGACTCCCTTCTACCCACATACCACAGCTGTGCAGAAGGAGGCAGTGGAGCCACAGTGGACTCCACTTTCACCCCTGTGCTACCATACTAGGCTAATTCATTCTTGGGTCCCTGGCTTGACACACTATGCAAAAATTATCTTCAGCATAAGCATCTACAGCTAATTGTATGCGCTTATGTTTATTTGTAAACAAATGGCTCTTCCACAGCTTGTGGGGCTTCCATTCAACATTACCTTCTAGCTTGCTATGTCTCATGTCCTGTTAATCCTCTAAACTACAGCAAGATCAATTACTGGGTAATTCATCTGACACAAGTGGGGTGAGGTTGATCAGTTCCCTAAAGATGGAGGTCGTACGTCACTATGGAGGTATAATAGGGACTGTGAAACTCTCTTTCCTTATGTGTCTGAGAGATGCTCTGCCTCTTTGTTGCTATTGTCCTCTTCTGTCATTGCCTGCAGAGTTTCTTTTCACCTAGCATTTTCCCAAGGACTTGCTCCAGGTGGGGAAATGCTGTTCTCCATTGAAACCTTTGGGGTCTGCAGATAAAAGATTCTTAAAAAATTGTGAGAAAGGGACATGTCTGAAAGTCAAAGTCAGTAGGAAAAGAGCTGGATGTGAATGGAAGAAACGTGATGAGGGTTCTGACCTCTAACAAAAAAGTTACATTCATTTCTAAATATGTTTATTCACTGCAACTAGGCACAACTTGCACACAGTAACCATCTGTGACCGACTAATGGTCCCTCAGCAATAACTATCCGTCAGTACTTACTTTTAAATACTAAGTATTTTCTAAATATACACGTTATATATATGCTTTAAGTTTCACTAATTTCTATTAAATGGAACATTGTAAAAATTACCCTCTTTCCATGCATCCAAGAAATTATAGTATATGGTAGGTATTTGATATATAAAGGCAGTCCTGTTATCGATCTTATAGATAAGTCCAAGGAACAACCCATAATATGGGAGAAAACCAAGCCCAAGAAAAGAAAACAATAAAATAGGCAAAGCTTTAATAGTTAATTCCTGACATTTCAGTTCAGTCTGCAGAAAACTGATGTTAGTGCTTTTCTGCAGATGCTTCAGGAAAAAAAGTGAAGCTTTCTTAGATGTGATGACCCATGTTTTGCTCTTAATTATGCCACCACTAAACTTCAGTACCTCCATCAGTTTCAATTACATGTTGTTTACTCTAGGTCTTGAGAACAAAAGGAGCAATTTATCACAATTCACATTTTCTCAAACTTCTGCTTGCCCCTCACTACTGTGAAAAAACATAGACAAATCGTTGTTGTATGAAGGGGGTTAAACATTTTTAAAAATAGAAAACCATTGAAGTTTTTTGAGAGTGTAAAAATCGGTTTCATAGAGACCAAAGGATTTGTGCTTGGAGTGTACATATTCCCCTTTCATGAAGTAACTTCAAGTCTAAGCGAGGGACCCAAATTTCCCAGAAAACACAAGGATAGAGTTAGGTGCCTAACAAGGAGTTTCATACAGTGATGCTGAGCACAGAGCCTGTTCCAGTAGCTGATAGGGAGAGTCAGATAAAGGATAGAGGAATTAAGTACCTAATAAATTCCTTAAGGGAAACGCAAAACCCAGTAGCCTATGTGGGTGGTCAGCTGGACCAGAAGAAAATTGTTTTGAGGAGCACAGTTGGATTTGGAGCGATGTCTTGAGTGTATGTTTCCTACACGCTTGTTGTTGCAGTAACGTGCACAATAATTGCTCTCACGGGCAGCAGAACCTGAGCCTTTGTCCTTCCGCTGTATTCACATTTTGAATACTTGGAAAACAATTCATGTAGTGAGCCCTGTGGGTAAATCTGGTGGGAAATATGTTGTCTGTGAATCCCACCACAGAGTATTTGTGAGATGGGGCTCTGAACAACTCAACAGCACCAAGATTTGTTGCATTCTGTACAGGAAATATTTATCTGTGCAGCCCTTTAGATGCTGGAAGTTGTGCTCAGGTCTTCTATTAGATCCAACTCATATTAAGCTGTTGTTCTGTAGGAAGAAACACTCAACACTGTTTCTCTCTCAAAGAAAAATTAGCTTGGAGAGTAAACATCTTAATTTTACTTGGAAATAAATTACATGGAATTGTTACCTTAATTACATCTATCATTATTTCCAAAATTAAGAACTAAATAAAATGTTTTCTCTGTAATAGAATTAAATTTCCTTGAGGATTAATCTTTTCCATTTTCAAAGAAAACCCTCTTGATATAAGTACTTCATATAAAGTACAGTATGTAAATACTTTCTCAATGACTTTTTTTTTCCTCTGAAAGAGCTGCCAGAAGGATTGTCAATCCTTTAGCATAGTGAAATCCTCTTTTCTTTTCCCTGATGGAAAATGACTCAGTGCAATTTCTTTTACCTCCTTTTTTCTGGAGCTTTGATGGACCAGGCACATTAAGAATAATGCTCTTACATTAGAGTTTTGCTTATTGTGATTATCTGATCAGATCTTCGCAATATTGGTAAGGAAAAGTTTAGAAAAATCTCACTGGACAATGAAAAAGATACAGATAACTATTCTCACAGCAGAAGACCTTCCCTGGGGAATATGTGACGAACTCTCAATCATGAGCTCACTAGAGCCAGGCATAAGAAGAAGACAATTGGAAAAAAACTCTTTTATTGGAAAGAGAAACTGCTGGAGTTACTAGGTTATCACTAATGCAGGAGAGGATTACAACTCAGCTACAGAAACCTGCATGCCCTTACATCATATACACAAATAAAACTCCTAGTAAGGGCAGTGCAAATGAGTTGCTGTACTGTCAGTCTGAAGTAAGAGCTGTGAAGACAGGCGCAGACAGACCAGAGAGACACTGCTGAGGAGCCTCCTGGAGAGCTCTGTGTCCTGCAACATGAGAGGTCTCAGGCTGAGCTACGTATTCCTACAGCTAAGGAAAGTTCTCTCTCTTCTGCACACAGAACTGACACCAAATCACTTAGTAAAACACTGCATATTTCAGGAATGACCTCAGCATAGCACATCCCTTTTCATTTTTTGTTTGAAACTAGTAACAGGGGAAAGCTTAGATTTATCTTACGGAGGCAGTTTACATAATAGGTCAGTGACTTCCTACGAAGAAGGGATAGATGTATTGTCTTATACATTTGCCATGCACAGAAATAACTTGGTTTTTCTACCAAAATATGAGTAGGCTCCTGACATGTTACAGGGAACTACAAAAAAGGAATATTTAAAGAAATCATGATTTGAAGCCTGAAAAAGAAGATAGTGTATTAGTTCTCCTTATTAGATGTAGAAATTGTTAACAGTCATGTACCAGGATGAAAAGTTTTATATGACATATTCTTAATATTATTTTTTTTTCAAAACTATCTTTTTTCTCCCCAGGTTATTAGCTTTGCCAATGCATTTTCAGGTCAAACAAAAACTGATTGCCATAATAGAATAAATCTTTGACTTCTGATGAAGATTTTGTAACCCTCTCTCTCATAAAATTAAAGGATGTTCTTTATGCAACTACTACACAACAGTTTCATGGTTAAAACAAAATTAAAAAACCCCTATTAAAATTTTGACTTGAGATACTGTTACAAAGTCATTCAAAGTCCGAGAAAGCAACTTTTTGTGTCTTATTCGTGGGGATTCAGTGCTTTGTTTGGAATAAACTGTATATATTCCATGCCTTAAGACTTACCACGCCTGTGATTAAATATACAAATTTGTCTAAATGCATGACTTAAATGTTTAGTGTATAACTCTTTAGTTGTCCTCTGCCCATCAGAAATATAGTAGCAAAGTCAATTATCCTGTTTGGTATTTGTGCATCACTCTTTTATCTCCAAAACCATAAAGATGTAATAATATTTCTCTGCTATTCTAATAGCCAAGCTAGCCCTCTGGACCACAGGGAAAGCCTTCTGTACTACACCTCTACAACACTACAGAGAAGGGGGAGAAAGCCCACAGACATTGTTACTTCATTTCGGTCTGACCAGGATTCGCTTTTTGGCACTTCATTTGGTCTGCAGGTAGGTCATACAGTCTATGCCTTTTTCAGCTCTGGAAAAGTAGACTCAAGCTATAGCTTTTCATTGCTGACATCGTTATGGAGAGATGGGTGACAGTAGTCAGCGTATGGTTTGGGAATCAGGAAAAGAAGGAAGGGATGAGATTGATTTTCAAAGGGCAATCTGCCTGAGACCTGAGAGGCAGGCATACACATTGGTTTCCCCAAAGCCTGACCTCTGTGAAATGTTAAAATAAAAATGTTGGAAAATACAGGAGCATAAATGCTCTTCTGATCTCAGGCTGTATAGCCAAGATCCAGGCCATCTGCTGGGGGCCTTACATCTATCACTTCCATTGTTTCATATAAAAAAGAATAAAAATTCAGAGAGCCCTGAATTTTTCAGGTATCATTGTAAAGACGGATATTAAAAATCCGTTTTATTTTGCGTAGTTGAAAAGCTAGTTGATAGTAAGTAATGGCCAACTGGTGAGGCCTTGTGTACTAATGTGACAGGGAGTGTCCACTGCTTGAGACAATGAGCAACACTTTAATTGTTGATTGCCAAAAATCTGTTCTGGCCAAATTGGTATCCTGTCTCTTCAACGTGTGGCATTGCTTCAGGACATCACTGAGTCACTGTCATTGGTAAATTTTTAGTTTCAAAACCATGAATATTTGAATCTATTTGCTAGCACATGCTTTGACCTGCCTGATATTAATTCAGGAGAACAACAAAGCATTCATGCATGGTAACTTCGCATTTAAATGTTACTATAAATTAGGGTGTCACTGAGAAGAATTTTTATAGCAGTTCTCAAGACGATGCCAGGTTCAAAAGGCCAATGCATAGGGCATATTGACTTACTTGCTTTAATTGTAATAGCTTTATGGTAATATCCAAATAACTATACATTAATGCTTAGCAACCTGTAACTTAATCCAGTAGAGGACTTTGAAGCCCACATATTAAAAGCTTCAATGTCTACTGTTTAAATTCTAATACCTGAAGCAGAAACCTGAGTTAGGTTGCCTCCTGTGGGGACATAGAGGGGAAAGAACCTTGTTACCCAATACAAAAGACCACGTATATCTAGAATCTCTCTAGTAGGAGACAAAGCACTAGCGGAACGACTACAACTGTCATTTTTATGACGTCTGATGACCTCTGTCCAGATATCGGCCTTGAGCATCCCTTTTCTGACATAGGGGTCCCTATTCATAGTTTGGAAAGAATTTCTGGTTCTCATTCTTTTGGAGTAGGAGGCGTTACCACCTTGCTTAGAAGAACCTAGGTCTTCTTAAAGAGGTCTTTTTGAAAGAATGTAAGCAAATGTTTGTTTTAGAAGAAACCTGATCTCATCGGTGTGTAATGAGCATGATCCAATAATGCTGATAAGAATTCTGGTCTTGGGCATTGAAGAGGGGGACTTGGGGCAAGCAGAGTGGAAAGATGTTTAAGAACAGTGATCGGGTTTATAGGTCACAATTTGGGACTTGGGTGCTTTGATTCCATCTGACCTTGTCTGAAAGGCCAAGTTCTTTACGGAATCTTTAGCCTGTAATCTGTAAAATGAACTTTTCAGCATCTTCTACTCAAGTAGTCTTTCTAGTTCAGAAGCAAATTTGTGATTAGCATGAATTCTGATTCCGTTTAATCAAATATTAAATATTTTAAAAATACCTTAGTTAAATTTGAGACTCCTTTGAAGAATTATTTTTAAGATGCTCCCGTGTCTTTTACCCCAGTTTCCTTTGATTTTTGCCTCACAGTTAGGGCTTCAAATTACTTAAAATAAATGCAGGTCAGAAATTTGCTAAGCTGTCATTATATTGCAGCATTGACTGCTGGTGATAATCTCACCGGTTTTAGAGTGACTTCTAATTCATGCAGTGTCTAAGTCTGTTTTGATTAGATGCTTTAGGACAATAAGGGTTGAAGGAGAAAACTAAATACGGAATGACAGCTTAAAAACCGTAGTTCTGTTAAATGCAGGTCCACTAAAACGAGCATCACTTTTTCATGTTGCAATTACTCTTTGCTGTGTATTGGAGTCTCTATTCAGAAAAACCCTGTTGAAGAATTGTGAAAGGTTTGACAGATGAATTGCCAAGGTAATTACTTAGTTCCTTTCCATCTCTCTAGCTTTTTGTCTGATAAATGAAGGCTTAAATTCTGATTTCAACAATTCTAATCTCAGTAGCACAATCAATTACAGTAAAATGCCAATATATATTTTTTCTTGAGTCTGGCCGATTTAAGACTCCTTCCTTCTGGTTGTTTATTCTTTAGGTCAAGGGATAGCACGTGTGTGATAAATTTATACAGTCACAGATGAAAAGGAAATGTAACTTTAAGTGACAGGTGCATTTTTAGCTGATGCTGTTACCATCTAACAAACAATACCTTAATTCTCTTTTTAAGCAACAGCTAAGTATAAAATGAGAGTGAAGAGGGCAAATTATTGCTTTGTATACAAACAACAATAAGGAGAGAGAAGACACTCATCCATGAGAGAAAGCTAATGGACAGTGTTGCTACAAGAACACGTGTTTTTAGAAATTAAAAAAAAAATAATTCCAAGATGCTGAAATGATGAGGTGACCGAATATTTTTTAATGGAGGTAGGGGTTCAAAAGACCTAGAATCAAAACTGATACATTTGTAAAAGGTTCTACATGATGTTAGTGCTTGCACTGGTGGAAGACTTGATTGTGCTTAGCTATTTCAACTTTTGTCTTATATTGTTTCTGTAGAAACATTCCTATAAATAAAGGATCTGGGGCCAAATTTTTTGTGCTATATGCTATAGCTGAGTGTGAATGTTCAGAGAATTCATGCAGGTGATCTGACTTTTACATTAAAAATTGGATCTCAGTTTTACTTCTTACAGATTTATTCTGTTAAGGGTTTTCACTAGCAAGAAAAATTGAAAATATTTGGTCAAGTAAGATGGTATAATCCATGAAATAATACCAAATGTTTCTTGATATTTTATTCTGAACTAATCGCACTACTCTAGATTGCCAGGTATCAATGACGTTCATCAAAATTTGAGTTCTCTGTACATTAAGCCAATAGACAGGATTGTCATTCATACTTCATATATATCTGCTACTAAGTAACTTATAGGTGTCTATACAGGTAAAGCAGAAATATTGACCAAGTATAATACAAGAAAAAGGCAACAGGCTGAAAAATGAAAGTCAGAGGATGTCGTCTTTTCCAAAATGTCTTGCATTCTTACTTTCCTCAGTTTACGGTATTTTGTTAGAGACTTGAAACATTACTTCTGAAAGGGAATTTAGACACTTGTATCCTGTAAACAACTTTGAAAATGGTATCTTTGTTGTTGTTTAGAAATGCTTTCTGGAGAAAACAAGAGGATTCAAGGAGAAACTGTGGGTCAGCGGCACCTGCAAAGGGCTGGACCAAGGAGAAACCTTTCTGTCAAGGCAACAAAATGACCGCTGGATTTCTTTCAAGCAGGCATCTGTCTCAGGATACCTGTTGCAACTTCCAACAGGTTTCTATAGCTTTTTTGTTATTTGTTAATGTTTAAAAGTGAAGCAGAGTCCTCATGGATTTGCACTTGCTCCAAAGCTCTCCGTAGGGATTTTTCTGGCCATCCCAGGATTGCAGAGATGGGCACAGGGGAACCAGGGTTAAGTGCAAAGGAGGGAGCACTGGAGAAAGTTAGAAGGTCCTTTACAAGTAATGAACATTTTTGCTTTCCAGCATGTAACAACTAAATGTTCACGTCTTGTTAATTTTATTTTGATAACGAATGACCTACACTTCTTATATTTGGCCATCCCAGGATTGCAGAGATGGGCACAGGGGAACCAAGGTTAAGTGCAAAGGAGGGAGCACTGGAGAAAGTTAGAAGGTCCTTTACAAGTAATGAACATTTTTGCTTTCCAGCATGTAACAACTAAATGTTCACGTCTTGTTAATTTTATTTTGATAACGAATGACCTACACTTCTTATATTTTGCACAATATTGTTCTCTGAAACCTGAAACCCCGTTGTATCACATGTCTGTGTGTCTCTGTGTGCACACAGACTTAGCCTGCAGAATTTTGTCTTAAGGACCAGCCTGCTAAAAAGCTTTAGAGCTGCCACTGATTTCAAGAGACTAACCTACCATCGGTGCTGGAACTGTTGGACGTATCCCTCACATGGATGAGGGAATAATACACACACTTGAGTGGATACTCTATTTTTCTCATCTCTTAGCCAGCTGATGCCTTGCGTCTACCCACTTTAATGTCCCGCTGCATAGAGAGCTGTTATGTTAACCAGGGAAATACATTCAGCTCTGTTGGTAATATCTGGATAACAAAACTAACTGAAGGAACCCAGTATTGAAGAGATCACTTGGGTTTGCCTAACTGGCTTTATTTCTGGCATTCTTTCAAAAAGCATATCTATGAGACCCAAACATAAACATGCAAAGTTCTCAAACTGCCAATGAGTTTACTACTGACCATCTATAATCCATGAATATTTATTCCTGAGTTTTTTAAAGTTCTTACTGAGCAATTAATTATTTTCTTCTTCTGCAATAAGGAAAATGCACCATATTAACATGTCATCTTTTTGTTGACAATTTAATTATTTCACTACCTTCAGTTCAGCTGTTGGGTTTTTTTACAGACGATTTTCTAGGGTTAAAGTTGTGCAATATTTATATTCCAAATTAACATATATACCTAGTAAGTAATTTTAAATATTAAAATGAACCATTACAACTCACTTAAGGACCCCCACTGAGTATGTATGAGGGTTTTTTTTAATTATAAATTTTTTCTTCTCTTTCAAATTCCTCATTGATTAAAGGAAAGGCTTAAAAGAAAGGTGACATCCAAAATAAGCATAGTTGCTCAGAATTGATATCATAATATAATTTCTTAAATGGTACACATTTGAACTATTAATACTTTGGTTTAAAAAATCCATTTAGCTTAGCCCTTGAGATTACTGAACAATTTTCTCTTGCAGAAGTGGCTTGTACTAGAGTCTGAAATAAACAAAAGAGGAGTGTAGGTGTGTTCCATTACATACTGTGGGCCACAGTGGGTCAAATTCATTGCCTACTTTTAAATGCCTTTTATTGAAGGATGAAGAGAGTTTGATTTATATGCATTCAAATATTATTCTTTTCTTCATTCCGCTAAGCACTGTTAAAAGTGGCTTTTGATTTTCCATACAGGCTGCCAAACACCGGACAGATTTTTCTCAAAAGGGTTAGATTTTTTGTTGTTGTAGAAGGATAAATTGGAAAAGTTCTGTCCTTTTCTGCCTGTTCCTGCACTCCTCTGGCAAAGGGCAGGATTCAGTCTGCTGTCAGACAGGGAACATAGAAGGGCAGCACCAACCTGTGTTCAATGAGGGGCTCAAGCACCAGCGTCAAACTTGCTGGGAATGTGTTTTTCAAGTTGCTTGGGTAGTTTCCTGCCTTTGAGGAAGTGGAGAAGGGATTCTTGAACCAAGCGAATGTACCAAGGTAGTCATTGCATTGCCAGTAGTACTGGCATCCAACACAGCAATGTCATCCAGTAATTCTGAAGCAGCAACTTCAGTTGCTTGTAAGATAAACTGAAACTAAAATTAATTAAGCGAGAGGTAGTCACTTCTAAAGACCACCAGTTGGTGGTCTTCATCTAAATCGGGTGTCTATCCATCCTAAATCTAGGATTCTCAAATGTGTAGAAAAGTTCATTATTAATGGATGGTACTGCAGGTTCCTTGGCAATGCGTGTTAGGGAGGTGGACTGGTAGAAGGCAGTGAAAGTCTGTGCTAAAACAGGTGAGGGGAGAGGCCTGACATGGAAACAATTCTTGCTGTATATATAGCAATAAACATAAAGACGGTTCATGTGATACACTAACTAACCAACCGTACTGTAAATAGTCAGAATACAGAAAACCTTCAGAAAGCTACATATGCATTGATAATGCTTCAGACTATCGTAAATGTTAAGTTTGCCATCTCTAGCTGCTGAAAATAGATTTAAATATAACTAGATTTAGGGAAAACAAATATGTTGATATTGGCCAAATTCTAGCTTTAGTCACCACAGTCAGCCCATTTGAAATTAATTCTGCAATTTTTGTTTGATGAAGGGTATTGCTTTCTTTCACATCTCCACATATGAGTGATGCTAGCCAGAAAATAATTTCAAAGGGTCAGAAAATCAATTGGCTAGATTTACAGATTTAAGACTTGAAACTAGTTCTTTCTCATCAAGAGTCATTGTTTAACTCCCTCAGTCACTCATCAGTCATCCTTTTGGGAACAATGTCTGTCGTGGCTATGGGGGACAGCACCAGATCTGAGCATGCTGAGCTCTGATGGTATCACTGGCAGCTTTTAGCAGCAAATCTGCAAACCTTGTGAATTATTAAAGCTAGACTATAGCCTGACTTAGGCCATCTCTAGCTACTGATCAGTGCAAAAATTCCTCTAGGTTTTATACTAATGAGATTTGATACAGAACCATTTGTCATCGGAAGGCATTGGGTTAGCCTCCAAACTGATGAAATGCATGCACATAGAGTTAGCACAAGTCCTCCTCCCCGTCCCCCTCCCCCAGCATCTGCTCTCACAATGTCATGACAATCTGAATTGTACCCATTGCTGTATGACAGCCCATATGACGCTGCTGGGTGACAGTCCATTGCTCTGCTGTAAGCTACTGTGCTTCACTGCTTCCCGGGATTCCCTGTGGAATTCCATCTTCTGAGCATGTCCTTGTGTGCTGAATATATTGCTGTCATGTAGTCTGTAGTAAGACCAAGACAAGCTTCTAAGGATGTAATTACACTGCATATCGTATGTTAGATGTTTAAGGTACCCAAACTGAAGGCTTAGTCTCCCAGAGTCTTCATCTGTTCAGTGCAGAGGGAAAGGCTTTTACAGATACCAGTTCAGGGCAGAATCCCAGTTTAGAAGGAACCTGTCTCTTGCTCTGGCTGTAACCTCAGCATTGCCCTTAGGGTTAGGGTAGTAATAGCGCTTTTTTCTTTCCTGTGTTGCGTAGAAAACTTAAAACTTTGCCAGCAGTTTGGAGATAATAAATAAAAATTGCTTAGGTCAGTGGTCATTAGTGATACATGTTGTAATAGCACACAAGACTGTATTTCTGTAGAACTGCAAGGGGTCGAAATATGCCTCAACAACAGTAGTATATGTGCCAATCTAATGTTTTCTGATTAATTCATATAATTTTTTTTTTTGCCAGAGTAACTTTCATGATTGCAATAGTTACAGTCTTCTAGTTTCTAACATCTCAATTTTTGACACTAATATATTATGGTCTTCTTTTCCTGGCTAACTAACACAGTGCAGTCAGTATTCATTCTGTATGAACTAACGCTACATTACAGTCTCATACAGTATGAATTTTACTGTCAGATACTGATGAATGCTGATTGTCAAACATTTCATTAAATTCAATACGTCTCATGTAACTTGAATATAAATGCCATATCTAAAGAGAAACTTTTCAGAGCTGTTTTATAACTCTTAGCAGTTCTTTTAATATCAGGTATCAGAATACTTGATATATAAAGGAATTAACAAATGTATACTTTTCCTGTACATTTTGTGTCAGTGAAAGGCTTTCTTTTCTTCAGTAGGTTGCTTTAGAAGTTAAAGCTCCAGGAAGGCCCAGTCTAGTACATTAGCTAGCTCCCTGCAGTTTGATTATGAATCAGTTTCTGTCTTTACAGGGAGGACATTCTTTATGTCAGGCATAGTACACATTTCAGTGTCAAGCTTGATGTCCTTCTTTTAGCCCTTTGACATGTTAAATAACACAGAAGTCGGACTGCAATGTGTAGAGTGTCTTTTAAATTTCCATAGCAGAACTGGCTTATATCTTATAGTCAAAACGATCCCGTCAAATCCACATGGCCTTCTGAAGCTCAGCTGTGATTGTCACAAACGAAAATTCAAAAATAATACAGAATCATAAAGCAATACCCGGTGAGATCACTCTTAAAGTTCACCTTTCATTTCATTTGTAACCTTAAATGTGAAACAAAAAGTCAGCACGCGTATGTCAAACAAGACACATTTATCATACAAACAGCTAGAAATATGTATTTCTGGAGGGATTTGGTCCTTGATCCACTTCATTTATTAAAAGAAAGAAAAGATTCCTATCCCACTATAATTAAAGTAATGGGCATGCCACGTGTATTTTGGGTCATACATGGAGCCGTCTGTGTTAGGATTTGAGAGCAGAGAAGGCAAAGGGAAATGTAAGAGATCTCGCACTCACTCTCACAGCTTTAATATAAGCTGAGTATTCAAAATTTTAGACATTGCTATTTTCCTAAGGGTTTTTATGCCCTTCTATTACCTAATTGTCTCTGTGTAATTTATTTGAGGTTAACACAATAACGTAGGAAAAAAAATAACCCTTCTAAACTCTTCCAGCTTCTCAGAATCACAATTTTGAGGAATGTTGCTCATCACTGTGTCTATCCTTTAGCAAGTAGATGTTGTTTACTACAGGAGGCATTTCTGTGCTCTTGTAGAAATATCTGTAGACAAAGAATGAAAATGAAAAAAATAACAATATGCTAGTGTTTCCAATGAAACTCAGGGATACCTACAGGGAAGTTGCTGTCATTACACTAAAATTTTACCATCAGTTAAGACAACCATGTTCTCTGTTGTTTCCTTAAATAGGTGGTTATTTTTCACTATTTACCATTGTATTTCTCAGCTTTCACTACTGTCACTGTGTCACCCAAGAAATTGTGCCTCTCCTTACAGTTTCAGCAACAGTACATATTAAATGTTGGCATACACAGTTAACTGTATGGATATATGAGGTCTTAGTTCACATTAGGCCTTATGTTACACTAGGCTATTATATAGCATGTTTTTTCTTATACCTGGGAACAAAAGGAGTTCTATAGAGTGAAGTGAAGTCTGCTGTTGTTAATGGAAAAGAACTACACTGTCATGAAATTCGCCTAAAAAGTGTCTCCTGACCTTACAACGTCTCCAGCACCAATCTTTCTGTATGCTCAGATAAATATTATGTTAAGTTGAAGGTGGTTTGAGAGTATGTATTTGAAAGTACAAAGCATTCCACCTTTCAGTGAATGAGACACTGCAAACTGGGGAAGCCTTGAGAATGCTCATGTACGTACATATGTTAATGTAAGAAATGCATTAACATCAAAGCATGAAAGACACTCTTAGTTCTGTCTACCACTGGGATATAATAACTAAATTTTAAACTTTTGAATTCTCAGAACAGATAGATCAAATGATTCGGTAAAGAAGCATATTTCTTTTTATAAAATCGTTTGAATTCAATAGCATCAAATATTTTGGAATATCTAGTTTTATGATGGACATACACATGTACAATTTTAAGGTTAAGTATGTAAGAGTCCTGATACGAAAATACAGCTATATTTCATAGAACAGAATCATAGAATCTTCATGGTTGGAAAGGACCTTTGAGATCATCGAGTCCAACCAAACAACCTACAATCTCTGCCCCTAGAGCATGCCCTGAAGTGCCACATCTAGACGTTTCTTAAACACCTCTAGGGATGGTGACTCAACCACCTCCCTGGGCAGGCTGTTCCAGTGCCTGACCACTCTTTCAGTAAAGTAACTCTTCCTAATATCTAATCTAAACCTCCCCTGCTGCAGCTTCAGACCATTTCCTCTGGTCCTGTCATTATTCACCTGGGAGAAGAGGCCAACACCCACCTCCCTCCAACCTCCTTTCAGGTAGTTGTAGAGGGCAATGAGGTCTCCCCTCAGCCTCCTCTTCTCCAAGCTAAACATGCCCAGCTCCCTCAGCCTCTCCCCATATTACTTGGTCTCCAGACCCCTCACCAGCCTGGCAGCTCTCCTCTGGACACACTCCAGCGCTTCCATGTCCCTCTTGCACAGAGGGGCCCAGAGCTGAACACAGTAGTCGAGGTGAGGCCTCACCAGGGCCAAGTACAGAGGCACCATCACTTCCCTGCTCCTGCTGGCCACGCTATTCCTGATACAAGCCAGAATGCTGTTGGCCACCTTGGCCACCTGGGCACACTGCTGGCTCCTGTTAAGCTGGCCGTCCACCAACACCCCCAGGTCCTTTTCTGCTGGGCAGCTTTCCAGCCACTCCTCCCCAAGCCTGTAGCGTTGCTTGGGGTTGTTGTGACCAAAATGCAGGACTCAGCACTTGGCCTTATTAAACCTCCTACAGTTGGCCTTGGCCCATCGATCCAGCCTGTCCAGGTCCCTCTGCATAGGCTTCCTACCCTCAAGCAGATCAACACTCCCACCTAGTTTGGTGTCGTCTGCAAACTTACTGAGGGTGCACTCAATCCCCTCATCCAGATCATTGATAAAGATATTAAACAAAATTGGCCCCAAAACTGAGCCCTGAGGGACACCACTGATGCCCGGCCACAAAGAGGATTTCACCCCATTAATCACAACTCTCTGGGCACGGCCAGCCAGCCAGTTTTTAACCCAGCGAAGAGTACACTTGTCTATGCCATGATTCACCAGCTTCTCCAGGAGAATGCTGTGGGGGACGGTGTCAAAGGCCTTACCAAAGTCCAGATAGACAACGTCCACAGCCTTCCCCGCATCCATAAGGCGGGTCACATGGTCCTAGAAAGAGATCAGGTTGGTTAAGCAGGACCTCCCTTTCCCAAACCCATGCTGGCTGGCCCTGATCCCTTGGCTGCCCTGCACTTGCCGTGAGAGCTCACTCAAGATGATCCTCTCCGTGATCTTTCCTGGTACCGAGGTCAGGCTGACAGGCCTGTAGTTCCCCAGATCCTCTTTCCGACCCTTCTTGTAGATGGGTGTCACATTAGTCACCCTCCAGTCATCTGGTATCTCCCCTGTTGACCAGGATTGTTGATAAATGATGGAGAGGGGCTTGGTGAGCTCTCCCGCCAGCTCCCTGAGTACTCTTGGGTGAATCCCATCCAGCCCCATAGACTTATGTGTGTCTAGGTGCAGAAGCAGATCATTGACTACTTCCTCCTGGATTATGGGTGGGTTGTTCTCCTCTCCATCCTTATCTTCCAGCTCAGGAGGCTGAGCACCCTGGGGATAGCTGGTCTGACTATTGAAGGTGGAGGTAAAGAAGGCATTCAGTATCTCAGCCTTCTCCTCGCCATTGGTTGCAACTTTCCCCCCCGCATCCAGTAAGGGATGGAGATTCTCCCTGGCTTTCTTTTTGTTGATGTATTTATAAAAGCTTTTTTTGTTGTCCTTAATGTTAGTGGCCAAATTGAGCTCCAGCTGAGCTTTTGCCTTCCTAATTTTCTCTCTGTATAACCTAATGAGATCTCTGTACTCCTCCTGAGTTGCCTGTCCCTTCTTCCAAAGGTGGTAAACCCTCCTTTTATTCCTAAGTCCCATCAGAAGTTCCTTGTTCATCCAGACTGGCCATTTTCCCCGCCCTTTAGACTTGGGACACTTGGGGACAGCCTGCTCCTGGGCCTTTAAGATTTCCTTCCTGAAGAGTGTCCAGCCTTCCTGGACCCCTTTGCCCTTCAGGACTGTCTCCCAAGGGGAGTTAGTTATATTTGGGAGAACATAAATGATATTAACATGTAGGCAGATCCCAGGATATACAAGAAGATAATAATAGAGAATATGGAAAAAAAGGTGAGAGTCATCCATCTTCACATCCCAAAAAAGATGAACTCACTGTTAACAGATGTTGCTAAATTCCACGGCAAGTCCTCTGTTTTTCAGGGTTTGCTGTATCTGACTTCTTTCTTTTGGTCATCTTCATTATTGTACTTGGTCAAAGAAAGGATGAGAGACAAGGAGTGATCGTGGGGCTAGAAACTGTTGAATTTTAACAGCATAGTTTTTCAGGTTTGCAATTTTCTAGGTTTATTTGGAGGAAACTAAAAAAAAAATCCCTATACCAGTGTCATAGTCATGCTGTAGTAATTTTCCATCGTCCAACTTCGATATCTGCAAAGGGAAGATACCATTCTGAAGACTCTCCTTGGCCTGTATTACCCCCATTGTCTCAGTAGCGATCTCTGTGTTTGGCAGAGAACTACGACTTTTGGCAAATGGGAATTTGTGGACTCGCGAAAGGAAGAACAGGTTGTGTTGCGGTTACAGCTGCCCACAGGAAAAGGGGAAGCAAGACACCTGCTGAGAACAATCCCTTCCTAAATCTTGGGAGAAGAGCAAACTCTTTTGTTGATCTGTGAACAACTGTACAAGAAACCATTTACCTGGTTGATCTGATTTTGCTGCTTGACCAGTTTTTCCTCATTTTTTTCTTGAGAAAAGGTGACTAGCAGTATGGAAACCTCTTACAGCCCAAATCCAGCCTGTAGACTGCACAGCATCGCTTTGTCATGGCATATACAAATCTCCCTATGCAACACAGCAGACAGACATTGAAGCTCATGCTTCTCTTCTACAGATATTCTTGAATTAGGACCATATCAGTAAAGTAACAATAATAGGAAAATATAAAAGAAAGAAGATACACCTTTTTAATGGAGTTTTAGTTAGGGTAACAAAAAATGTCTGTGGGCTTGTTAATGTTTCTTTACTTAGTAGTATAGGATGTCTGGCTTTTATTTTAAGTGGAATATTCACTTTGTTATCTGAAACCTATTTTTGTTAGTGATGAGTCTATTTATATTTTTTTAATCATATTTACTTGAGAAACGTGGAAAGAATTAGACTCAAAAAAATCCCATTTTTAATCTCTTTATTTTATAAATTATTGAAGTACCTGAGCTTTGTATTTGTCAGATTTTAAGTCCAGAAGGAAAAAGACAAAGATTTAATCCATAAAATTGTGAGATGGTTTAATGTGGTGGAGGTAGCCATGAAATGCCTAAAGGAATCTAAATATGGGAGATCTTCAGTTTTCAATTACAGCTATGGAGCTTGCCAATTCTTTGCTGTCATTTTATGTTGACGTGTGGAGAGTGTGAATGATGTCCCAAAGGTTTCTCCTTAAATGGGACCAGTAAAAATGCCACCCCAGATGTTTTCACTCTCTGTACAAGCAGAAAGTGCTTTCCTTTTATTGCCGCCTACATTTCAGATCAGGACTGAGTACCAGAAGAGACAGAGAACTAAATGAGAGTAAGAAAAGGTGTCTTGCAGATGTGGAATAATTCTGGAAATGTTTTAGACTGCTGCATTTCAGAGTTTTAGCTTTGAAATCGTTACACCCATATGTATCTATATTCACACTTTGTACCACTGACTTTTGTCAGGTTTCATGGGACTTTTTTACCTCTCTACTAGAGATATAGGATTCAGTTATAAGACTCTGACACTTGCAAACTTGACTTCTGTGTAACTGTTTTCACGAAAAACACTAAGCCTGCTCAGAAGCTTTTGCAGTCTGTAAGACTTAATGACAGATTTCTGATCCTTGACTATGCTTGACATTTTGTCTGAGAACAAATTGCAGACCAAGACCTGTATTTTCAGTGCTCAGAACTCTTTTTACTTGGCGAAACCTGATTTTGAAAACTATAAGAAGAAATATTGCTGGTCCATTTCAGGCTGGTAAAAAATCAAAACTTAGGGCTCTGAAGGTTATTTCAGTGTTTTTAAATTCAAGAAGAAAAAAAAAGAAAAGGAGAAAGAGGGAGAAAAAGAGAGAGAAAAAGAAAAAGATAGAGAAAGAAGAAAAAAGAAAAAAGGAAAAAGAAAAAGAAAAGAAAAACAAAAAGAAAAACAAAAAGGAAAAGAAAAAGAAAAAGAAAAAGAAAAAGAAAAAGAAAAAGAAAAAGAAAAAGAAAAAGAAAAAGAAAAAGAAAATGAAGAAAAAGATAAAAAGAGTAAGACAAAGAAAGAAAAAGACAAATAAAAATAAAAATGAAAATAAAAATAAAAATGAAAATAAAAATAAAAAGAAAAAGAAAAAGAAAAAGAAAAAGAAAAAGAAAAAGAAAAAGAAAAAAGAGAAAAAGAAAAAGAATCATTCATGTACTTCTAACACAATTGTATGGCTTTATGAGCAGAAAAAAAACCTCCCTTTTTTATGTTCTTGAGCTTTGGGGTAATCAGACAAAGAAAGACAGGTTCTCTATTCACAACAGAAATATTTTCAATGAGCACTCAAGCTGAGGGCCCTTCTTCCAGATTTCCCTGTGAGTCATATGTTAGTGCGTGGTCAGACTGTACCGAGGTTTCCTGGTCTTTTATCGCAGATCATCATGGCATAACTCTGTGCTCAATAACTAAATACAGGTAACTAAAGGGAGAGCGAGATACTCAAAGCAGGTTGGCATGGGTACTTTTCTGGAGCTGAAGAGCAGCAGTACCTCCATGCGGTGTTGAGTTGTGCTCTGTGGACGTAGCCCTTCATTTCTGTCCACCCTTTTCCAGCCCCTCTGACTGTATGTCCGTTCTCAAACCGTTTCCACATGGAGCTATTTTTCCAAAAGCACTGAAGAGCTTTGTATTGTGTGAAAATATGCCAACCTACCAGTTTCAGAGTGGTTTGATCCAGCCTCAAACATTAGCTTCTAAATTGTACATTTTAACCAAAGCATCAAAAATATAGGGAAAAATTAATGTTGCATTACACCAACTTTAAAATTTTACCAACATGAGACTTACTGAGATTTGTAAAATAGTTTGAGCAGCAAGTACTTTAGTTGGAGCACTATAAAAATTTGCTGATGCTGAATGTGAAATATTCAAATGGCTGATAGCAACACTTAGCCACCTGAAGTGAGTTTCTCATTACCCCCAAAATCTTATATTTGGGTCACAGGTGGCCATATTAGTAACATTTGAATCCTCATGGATTTTTACTTTTTTGAAAGTGAGATATGAGAACGCGCTCAAGCCTAAAAAGAGATTCAGCAAAAATGTAAAACAAAAAGTCCAGATATAACAGGTTGGCATTGCTTTATATTTAACTTTGAGAATCCCTCTAACTGCTAAGCAACAGAAATGTTGATTAAGGAAGAGATTTCAGAAAATTACTGAAAGTCTGTGAGATCTGATTCCCCTGCAGTGCCCGTGAGCATTTCCAGTATAATAAATCCTTAAACACAGTGAAAGTGATGTATTAGAGAGTGTCAAAATTATCATTTGTCCCAGACAAGCTGGTAGTGAGTATGCATATGTTATTAGTATGTGGTCTGATATAATCTGAAAAATGACTTTGTGAGCAGAGAGTGACTCCAGTAAAACATCTTAAAATGCTTTTTTTCTGTGCTCTGGATGACAAGGGCAAATTCTGTATCATTAAAAAAATCAGGAAAGAAAACAGTTGAGGAAAAGGGAGTAATATGGTGTTCATACTATAAATAGTTCTAAGAAACAGTCCTAAGAGATGATTCTCTTTTATTCTTAAGAAAGTTTTGCTATGCCCAACAGTGTTATATGAAAACATTGAGCATCTAGCCAAACTGATCTCAAATTTAATGCTAGTTGTAATAACAAATAAATATAATAATTACAATATACAGAGCTAGATGAGAGAGCAGAGGCTTTTTTGACAGTAGCTTAAATCTCTTGCTTTTTTAAATTTTGCAGAAATATAAAATTAGCACAACCCCTTTGATATATTTTTTTTCCCTTTCTTATACAGACATAGAGACAAGACATTTATTATGCAAACTTTAAGCACTGTCCCAGTTTAGTGGGGCATTCATTTGGAACACAATAGTTTGTTTCCAAGACCATCTATTTTACAGGTCCACCAAGAGAAAAGGAAGGAGCAAAAATGGTTAATGATAGACTTGGACAACATTGTTATCATAAATGTTTTTTTTTTCTGAAAACTGTGCTATAGAGAGTACCAGCTTTGATAGAGCTAGAAAAGAAAGATCAAAAACTTTCGAAATTACAAAAATAGAACCATTTAAATAAATTTTGTTTTGAATTTAGCCAAATATGTTTGAAAGGATTGCACAGCAAAAAGAAATGAAAACTTTGCGTTAGACTGAATTAAGTACTTTGAAACCATTTTTTCCCCTTTTTTTTCATTCCAGTGAGATAAAGCTAACATTTTCTGTTTCGGATTGACCAGAAATTAGTTTTCTCAAATTATTTTATCTTTTTATATATATATATATACGCACATTTTTTTCCATTCTTTTCTTGAAGGAAATCACTTTGCCTGAGATGATACCACCAAGCATTCTAGCTCTACCGTGTCCACTCTTGAAGCCTCAGGTTTAGGGGTGTTGATCCGTGAAGGAGGGTTACAGTGGAGACAAGTCACCGTGAAAAACAGGATCGACCCCAGTCTCATAAGCTCTGCTGGGCTTTTTGGCACAGTTCTCTCTGTTAACATCGTCGTGTGTTAACATTAAATATCAGAGAAGAAGGAGGGAGGAAGAGCCAGCTGGGGGGAGACCAGAGCACCAGCAGATATTCGGAGCATGGCAAAGCAAGGCTGCAGCAGGGTTGCAGCTTCGGGAGAAGCAAGGAGGCTGCAGGGATGAAGGGAGCAGCATCCAGCGCTGGGGAAAGCCGGCGAGGAAGGAGCGCTCGGTCAGAGGGGCAAGGCAAGGCTGGTAGCAGGGAGGCTGGCTCCAAAAAGATTGGGAGCTGCTGATCCGCAAGAAGCAGCTGGAGGTGAGATAACAGCTGCTCCGTGGCAGAGGGCAGATATCCATCAAAACTAACAAGTTACAGAACTAATTAAATTCCCAGCTGCTTTTAGGCAAACGAGTAACAACATTAATTAGGACGGCTTTTTCCCATCTTCACTGGTCAGAGGGCACTGGCCTTTTGTTTTGCATTCAGACTGCACTATTCAAAGCCATCTCTGCTACCTCAGGAGAAAACCACTGAAAATAAACACTTTCAGAAAAGGAATCTGGAAGTGTCTGATGTTATGAGTATGACATATCATTACTTATGTTGGGAGAGGGTTCAGAATTTCCTCTGCTCAAAGGATCCTGGTCTCAGCAATCCCACACAAATCTCTCTGTGCTTTGGCATTTTTTTTTCTTTTTCAAAAAAAACCCAAAACAAACCCACAACAAAACCCCTCAACAAGTTGAACTGGACATAATGGGATGGTTACTTTCTACCTAATTTTGAGCTACTGTGTACCTCATAGGCAAAAAATGACAGGAACAAGGTCACGATCTCACACAGCAAAGCATCATAACTCTTAGCTTATAGAGTCCTACGGCTATTTGCTTGCTTGTATTTGACATTGCATTTCTAGCTGCATAGCAGCAGAGCTTCCAGAGGAGAGTGCTCACCATGTGCGTTAGCCAACAGCCCAGTTGTTCAAGCAGTAATCTGTGAACGGGTTCGGAAAGTGCTTCCCTCTAACTTCATCTGCAGGCTGAGATGGAAACAAAACCCAGCTCTTCAGTTTACAGCTCTGGCAAGATTTATCACAGGAAGAGCCCAGAACTTGATCCTCCACTAGGCTTTTGGTGAAAGAGGCCATGACTCCTGTGCATTGCCCTGGTTCACTGCTCCGGGTGTGAGTTAGCCGTGAGCGCGCCTGGACAAGGCTGTCCTGGGCAGGCAAGACATCACGGCAACCTGTGGCTGGTGCCCACCTGTCCAGAACGGGTGGTTTGTACGCTGGTTCTTGGCAGAAACTTTCATGTTGTGCAAGGAGGTACCTGATGAGTTTTGACAGGTGCGTTACTGGTTGGCAGTGCTGGCAAAAAAGGTTTGTTGATTGCTCTGATGGATGTAGAGACTTAAATTCCTTCCAGTTTTGGTTGGGTTTACACAATTTTTGTCTTCATCTAAATGCTCCCTCTAACCAATGGGGCAGGGGTTGATCAAGATTTATAAACACTTGTCTAAAATAATGTACGTTTTAGTTTTGTTCCTTTATGAGCTGTGGGCTCCCAAGAATTCATTTCCAAACTTTGGTATTAGTTTTCTAGTGTATTTTGCTTTTGGACTAAGCTAGGGACTATTGCCTATGAACTACTCTTTGTATCCCTGTATACCAGGTTACATTTAAATATTTAAAGCTGCACAATAGCATAACTGTGTTAATGTCTTTCCCTCAGGGGTTTATTCCATCAAAATTAACAAGTCCAATTAATTTATGCAGGATACTTCATTTTCCTATGCCAGAAATATCCAACATTTTTTGCATGAACCATTTTTAAATTTCAGACTAGCGATCTTTAGTTGTTTTCTGTTCAAGATTCACAGTGCATGACAAAAAATTACTTAATTTTCATAGCTAGTACTAGCAGTACATAAACATGAGTTTATACAGAATATAATGTGTTTAATAGGCATAAACCATGCTGAAGGTTATCTGATACTCACTTTGGAGGTGGCAAGTCAGTATTAACCATGAATTCACTTTGTGTCTTAATTATTCTTAATTTCTTGAGTTCCATCACACTTCCACTTTACAAGTCACACATGGACTATCAGCTCTTGAATGGCTCTTCTGCCACGTGCTCAGCCACAACCTGCTGATACAGCTGAACCAGAGGTTTAGAATGGAGGCAGCACGCTTCAGGGATTGCCTCACTCCTGAATTTATTTATTTTTCTTTCTGGATATAAAATAATTTTAGTTCAGTGCTTGAAGGGCATGCTACAAAGACCATCTTTTGTGATGGGGCTAAAATATAGGACTTAGAGAACTGTGTAACATATTTCTCATTCATTATATTCTTCTTTGCTTAGCTATTTTATTAAAGAAGAGTTAAGCAATCTTTGTATATATTGCAGTTTGAAAAGATGGTAGGATATCTAAGTAGTACAATGTAATTCACAGATATTAGAAGCATGAAGAAACTAAAGATATGGAACCAATTCATCTTAGAGCAGCTTTAATTCTATAATACTAATAAGGTGGATTCAAATTATGTGAAAGTGTAATGCTAAATTCAGTTTCTGTTAAAAATAAAATGCAATTTAATTAATTATTCTGCTCTATCAGTTTATCTTCATGATGCACAGACATTAAGCGTCATGAAATTAT
The DNA here is from genome assembly GCF_028500815.1 of Rissa tridactyla. Taxonomy (NCBI): domain Eukaryota; kingdom Metazoa; phylum Chordata; class Aves; order Charadriiformes; family Laridae; genus Rissa; species Rissa tridactyla. Next base: position 190,139,198 of record NC_071466.1, on the reverse strand, counting down.
AGCATATTAATGTCAGTGTGGAGCTATTTACATCTACCCTGGGCTTCGGTTGCAGTATAGGATACACAAATATAGCACGCTCAAGATTTGATGAGTAACACCTTTATTATGTCCATTGACTAGCACTAAATTAGAACATAACACCCTTGGCAGTACACATGACAGCTGCATGAACATAAAATGAATTCCTTTCATCAGTATATTACAATTAATGGCATGTGAATTCATAATGTTGAAACACTTCCCATGCTCAAGATATTTATCAAATGTTCAGAGTACAAAAGAATACAAGAGGTACCAGCTCATCTGGGTAATCATAATTTTGGACTGGCTGGTAAGTGGCATTTAGAAGAAGAGGTGAGAAAATCACTATCTTATGTATCTGTCATCTTATTTCACACCTCTATAACAGCAAAGGTTTTATAATTACTTTTAAAGTTGGTTTTTGAGATATCGAGGGGTCCCAAGCATCTCTGGTGCCTTTTGTTTACTGCTGAACCTTGTCTCTTGTGACCTATTCAGTGAGGTCAAAAGACCAAGACCAACCTTTCTCTAGGCTTTATAAATAGGGCTTGGAGGCCAGACTGTATTTTTGTTTCATATTGACATGCTTCAAGATGGATAGTTCTAAGCATTTGCGTAGCATCTGTTCTGGTGGCAACTGGGCACATCACAGACATTTACAGTTATCCAAAAGGCACTTCTCTGAAGCAGGGAACTTTTTCCCTTTCAACTGAGAAATGTCTTTTAGGTCCTGATTTATGAGAGAAGATCCACATTGCTAAACACTTAAGAAGTGTCATGTTATCCTCGTCTGAAAGGCCATATACAACACACAGCATCTAGGACTACCTCTGAGGAGCTAAGTCCAAGAGTACTCTCTATTTGCACCCACAAGCCAAGCCAGACCCCTTTGTCATCTTAGTTTTGATGCAAAAAAAGCCTCCAGACACATGTCCAAACAGTACTCTAACAAGTAAGTAGAAGTGAAGTAGAATGAGTTGTGGAAATAACAGAAACAGGAAGATAACCCAGGGCTGGTAGGGCTACTGAGCCATACTCCCCAACTGATTGCACAATCTAGGAATAACTCTCATTCCCCACTGGCATTTTTGGCATTTATTTTCTAAAACAGACTTATTTTATCAACCAGAATTATGAAGTACTCACAAATGGGAGCATACACTCTTTTGGACACGTAAACTTTGTTTCATCTGGATTGCCAGATGGTTTATCAAGTCCTATGAATTGCACAGTCCACATGCACATTGACTAAGGCAAATCACTGGCATCCAATGTGTAAACACAGTAAGAAATAGCTTTGCTTCCAAAGAATGTGCAGACCAACCCTCTATTTAAACTGAAATTGTGCATCCTGTGCAGAGAACTTAGAGGCTTGGAACGAACCTTTTCATGTCCTAGAGAGTGTGCTGGAGATCTCCTTCTGTGAGCAGAGCGTTCAAAGCCATGAGACTGAAGAGCTGTCTGAAAAACAGGTTAACTTCTATGTAGCAAATTGTTCTTGCTTTCGTCTTCTGCTGAAAGAGGGATGTCAAACAGAGGATTTAGCAAGAAGGATGATGAAACTTAACGATAACCCAATCACAAGGCAATAACGGCTGAAGGCTGTTCTGCAGTGCCTTTCCATTTACTTGATGGCTGCCTCCAGTCTGATATTCAATAAAAAGTCATCATTTTGTATTCAACACTATATTTGAAACCTATTTTAGTGTAATCCATGTTTCCCCGTTGTAATATTGTATCACTTTAATTCAGCAATAATAATAAGAAAGAGAAATTTGAACCCACGCACAAGTAAACTTTTAAAAAACCAAAGAACGATGAATGCTCCTGATGTTTGCTCATCTTGCATAAAATTGTTGCTCCTGAATAATATGGAATGATCCCAATCTAATCAACTGAATCTTGTTTAAAAATTCAGCATCTATTTTTATTTGTAGTTGAGTAGCTATGACTTACCAAAGTGATTTGACTTGCTTCTAACTAGTTCCATTTCATCCTTCAATGGATTTACATACCGTGCTTGTGTTATGTAAGGTCTTGCCAAGAATTTGTTCATATTAAATACTCTGAATTCTTGTTTATGCACCCTCAGAGATGTCATGCTTTCAAAGCCTCAAAGACGTATTCAGAGATCTGCTTCAAGATTACCTTTTTCACGAACAGCCAAAAGAATGAAATCTTTCAGGCTATCACTCGGTATGCCACTGAGGAGAATATCATGGCTCTAAAGACCATAAATAAGCTTTTATTTCTTCTTAAGGAAAAGTAATTGCCTTGTTTAGAATTGAAAGAAGTGGCAGAAAATCAGCCGGTAATGTCTCACTAAGGAGCACTCATTTTAATGTCATCAGGCACAGAAAACAAAGAGTTTGGTTTTGGTTGTGAAATACATACACTTGCAGCAGCAAGGCATGTGACTATACAAGCAATTCCATTTAAGAGGTGTAAGAATGGTAAAATAAATCATGCTTTAGGTCCCCTTAAAATATTGCAGTTGCAGCTGTAATTGGTTTGATGGCTCTAAAATAGATTGATTTCTTTCTGAATCTCTGATCTTCGTAATCCAATGAAGCACACTGCTTAACAAGACCATATCATTTATTGCTATGTACAGCTAAATTTCTTGACAAGTTTAAGATTAATAAAGTTTGCACCTCTGCATCCTCATTGCTACACTCCGGAGCGCATTCTCTAAGCTTTCATTCATGTATTGGTCTTCAACCTTCTATGTAGCGCTGGAGTCCGCATAAGCCTGTAAAAGCTGTAGAAACTGAATTTCAATCAAGCATGCAGAATCAGCAAATAATAAGCTGACTTCTGGAAAGGCTGGAGAACAGAATGGACTGGAAGTTGACAGGTTTATATTCTCCTGCCTCAGCTCAGCAGCACATGATGGAGTACTTCACACTTTAAATGCTGTTTCTCTGGGAACTGAAAACCATAGGAGACAGGTAGATGTTAATCTTGCTTGTGGTTAAGAAGACCGCTGTTATTGGTAGGGTTTCCTTCAAAAACAAATGAGGTGGATCTTTTTTTTTTTTATGAAATAACTAAAGGAAAACTGAAAAAGAAATACCTAGAGCAGGTGAGTTTTGTGAAGGGAGGATGGTGATTTCAAATTTGAACTCAAGATTCTCCAAAAGTAACAGAGGACAGAGACCTATGTCACCTCAGACTCTGTTATGTTATATTATGTTATGTTATGTTAGTTATGTTATGTTATGTTAGTTATGTTATATATTAAAATAGATGATATGATATAATATACTATTATATAATGGGAGATGATACTACATATAAATATATAATATATTATAAAATAATATAGTATATATATGATAAACTGCAGACTAAAAATTAATAATTAGGATCTCAACAGATTATTAAGGGTTCATCTATAGGCACTTCATTATATTTCAATGTGGAAGAAGACAAAGTGCTGACATTCAGCACTATTACTTTCTCACTGAAAGTGCTGTAAGCTACCAGTGTTGAGCCTCTCCAACAAACAAGTGAAAACTGTTGATTAGATACTTATAAATATTAGGTTCCCCAACCTTCCTCCCAGGTGTGAGGATGTTAACATGGAAACCTCTGTATGGGGTAAGGAATTTGTGACTATTTTGCTGCAACTGTTCCCTCAATGCACAGGATCTACTGTATTTCACGAGCTCGATACAGTGCTTCAAAAGACCCTTTAAGAGAACTCTGTACAGTCAGAAGCTGTAACTCGTGTTCCCTGACCACTGATAAAAAATAGCCTCAGTGCTGCAGCACTGGGATCTGGAAGAATGACCTGTCGAGCTGTGCTTCCAGGAGAGGAACAGAAATCAATACTACGAGAGAAAGAGAGGGCAAGAGCATGTGAAGACCATATCAGGGAAATGTTTTGCGGTGGATATCATCTGGATGATAAACCTCTGTCAAAGGTGAGATGGAAGGTGCAAAGACAGAATACAATCATCTCTCTGTTTTCAATTTCCATTAATACGTTGCGCTTCGTATAATGCCGCAGAAACAGTACAAATATATTAGGTGCCACACAGTAAAAGAAGTCTTCAAGACATCTTTATTCAGCCATAAATTGTACTGGTTGAACGACTGTCTATGAACAGAGCTGAGCCAATAGGACACATAAGATTATACATCACCTGTATATGGCGAACGGGAGGCTAATCGGTCAAATCGGGGTGAGGGCACAGCTACTTCCAGCTCTTAGGAAGTATTTTTTTTCCTTCCCGTCAGTAATTTTGCAGTATTGTGTAATTCTTTGCTCCAACTTCAGTCTCATCACTGCAATATTGTCACTTTGCTCACATCTGGTAGTAGCTTTGGCTCTGTGCACGTGCCAAAAAAAATCCTTTTGATGTTTGTGGCTAAAAGAAGCATTTTCCCCCAAAAGAATCAGATTCAAAAATCCTCTTTACTGTGGAATACAAAAATAGACCTTCCCAGCATCTCTGCCACAAGAAAGAGGGTGTCTTTGTAGATATATCTAAATTGCTGCTTCATCTCCTCAAGTCTTTTTAATAGATAAACTTTCATGTTTATTGAGGTAAGTAATATTGATACAAGAGACTTAAGTGCTTGAAATATATGCACATTGCACAAGAAATAGACTGTGAAATTAAGAAATCAAATTCTAATATTGGGAAATACTCCTTTTTTTTCACTTTGTCTGGATAACCACTGGGAGACTCAGTTAAAAAACAGTTCTTTCTATTTTTTATTTCCAACGTGATTCTTTCAAATTAAAAAAATAAAAATAAAAAGGAGAGAGAGACATTTCTAGGTAAAATAATCTTAATTTCACAATTTGTTTATTCTTTTCTGGAGTAAATTGCCACTGTTTCATTGATTTTAACTGTCTAGATGAAAAATTGGCCCCATTCAATGGCTAAGGTCTAAGTTTGCCTTTTTCTCACACAGTGAGAAATGACCTTCAACAGTGTAGGCAGGGAATGGCGTACCCACCCACACATCCCGTCACACATGCACTCGCTCAGCTATTAAAGCATGACCTAGCTTCAGCCTAGTTCCAGCATCGCACCAGGGAACCCAGGTTTTCTTCTGGCAGAGGACTGACTGCTCTGTGGAAAGCCTGTATTAAAAAAAAAAAAAAAAAAAAAAAAAAAAGAAAGGAAATATTTTTGCTATGTGGGATTTTCAAGCGTAATGTCAGAATGCAAGCATGTATCGCGCCGTGTAACAGAACAGAAAACCAAGCAAAGGAAACAGAGAGTCCAGGTTGATGCTGGAAAAAAATACAAATACCGGAATGAATTATCATTCTGAAGTTGACAGATTTATGGTTAGTGCAATCACAAAGGTTAGGTTTTTAACTTGCTGACTGTTTGAATTACTGATGCAATTGGGCTGCTAGAAATTAATTAAAACATTATTATTTATACCTCAATTAATTGCAATTATAAATGGCGATGGGTTCAAAATTATCACTACAAAAGAAATGTATTTTTAATGAGTATCATGAAACACCTACCTCATGTGTCAGTGAACCCCATTTGATTAAACGTTATTAATTATCGGTGTGCACATGCTTGGCGTAAGAACTGCAGGTATCAATCACACACAGACATGTGAAAGGTAAGCATAGATTGCTATGCTACTGCTATTCCAAATTGTTGTACCGTCATTATACTACAGTCTCTTCCTTTATGACTCAGATGAGAAAGAGAAAGTCCATAAATAAAGATCATGTCTTGATCAGCCCACGTATTCTTCTTATGGGAACATTTTCTTTCTATATCAGGGCTATGCCAAGCTAAACTGGATTTTGTTGGTGTGAAATACCACCTTTAGTTAGATTTCTATAAAGAGTTATCAGCTAGCAGCACCTGCAGAACCTCTTCAGATTTTGTGAGGTGTAAAAATGTGTAGATAGGAGGGAATTTCTCTCAGACAACAAAATGGTTTGAAGAGTGCAGCACTGAAATTATTCAGCCATTCTGTTTTGCTTGTTATTTGTGTTATTCTCCATGTGGGGATACAAGAAATGCGTACAGGCCATAGGGGCAAGCTGTCGCTGTCCCCTAAAAACCCCAAAACTGCTCTGAAGGCAAAAATTTGAAGAATATGAAAAGGGCTGAGTCCCAGAGGAAGTCCCAGGGAACGTTCTGGCTAGTTGAATTCTGCAATTGTGTTAATAATCATAAGTATAAGCCATAATACAGTGTGTTATACATGATATGAAGGCTGACAAGTCCCAGAGGCCTCTTCCCTTTGTTCACCCATCTCAAACCAACTACAGTCTGTCCTTTGCTTTGATTCAAATCCATCTCTGAACTATACCATACATTAAAAGCGTGACTGAAAAGCACATTCTGCTTTAGAGGTTGTGGTTGAAAAAAATACCGGATTCTTAGTTTTATCAGTTTTAATGAAAAAGGTTCCAATTTGGAAGAGTAAAATGCTTACTCTCTTCGCTTGGCAGACAGCTCAGAAAAAGCCTCCGCTTACCTGGCCACTAATGATGCTCACAGAGACTTCATTGTCCAACCCAGCAGGCTAATCAAAGATGCTTTTTTCAGCCAGTTCAGATAACAGAAAGGAATTTATTCATCATCATTCTGAGACTTACATAAATGTTCATTATTCCAGAAAAGAGAAGACTAAAAAGCCAGAAGATCCTGTAATCAATGAAAGTTTCTATCATTGGACAAAATGTAAAATATTATACAAAGCAGTATGAGGCCTGCTCTAACTTTAGCCCAGTGTCTGACCCCTTGTGCTCTTCTGAATATTTCCTGATCCGTCATCTTTTCTTCTGACTGCTCTCTTCTCCATCAGCCTCAAGGATGGGGATATTACAGGAGAGGCTCCATTGACGCTGTGCAAGCTGAGGATTCCTTTACATACCCATATATTCATGTAGTTAGGTATTCTGCTGCATATTGTGGTGTGCTTGATGGTGAGTGATTTAGGTTAAAAAAATGAGTGTCTTAGCATGAGTTTTTGAAGTGTTTAGAGAATCTGCTTAAGTTATCTATGGGTCTTTAGGAAAGAGAAAAGGAAATCCTTATTTATAATTGAGAAGGACACTGGGTGCTTTTCTGCAAGTCCATATTGATATTCAATAATGCAGATTATGTTAGAACAAAAAGTATTGATTTGAATAGCTGAGGTTTTTTTCAATTTCTTATTGACTACCAACCACTTTTCTGGTTTTCATTTTTTTATTTTCCTAGGTCTGTACTTCCAGATGTTTGGACAGATGCTGTTGTCAAGAAACATGCAGTCACATACCTGGAACTCTATACTGTTAATTTATACTAATACAGAGAAGATTAATGCAATGCCCTGGGTAGATGTAGATTGTTTAACATACCAATTTGGGTGTGAAAAGTTGTTCACTACTGTTTGCTCATTAATGTTAGCTGGGTTGTCAATTAAATCTTAGATCTTCATAGAATGTGTTCCTTTGGTCCTAGCAGGTATTGTGATTAAAATTTAACTAATACAACATATGTCTATGTCATGTGCTGTGAGGATTCAAGAGGAGCACCCCAGGATGTCCTCCAGCTCTGTGCTGTTGATTCAGTGAGACCTTGGTCACTCTGACTGGGGTGACACTTTGGGGACAAGGAGCCGAGATGTGGCCAGCATCTCTTTTGGCTTTTGACTATTCGGTCTTTGCCTTCTGTACCTTTACAGCTTTCTGGTACTCTCTGTACAATATCTTGCAATCTGGACTTCTAGGCACCACTGTCTTGCCATTAACAAGACATAGTGCCCAGACATCATGGTTTTGAGGGATTAAATTATCAGGAAAAAAGAGTGTGTGGGTTGAGAAAGGCCCTACCTACATTCAGGCAGAAGGGAAAAATAAAGTTCAGGGACCTACATCTTCTTGTTGGCTGCTCTTTCTGAGCACACATATGCTTCAAAACAGTCCTGGAACATGGAGTCTTATGACCCATTTTTTCTAGCACAGTATTGCCTGTTATCACTACCAATTTTAATGTCTAATCCTACTTTGATTCCTTTTAAACATGTGGATTCCAATAATGCCTCCTGGCACCGAGATATTTCGGCTATTGCTGCATATTTTTTGCTAAAATGCATATCGTTCTGTATCCGGCTGAAACAAAGTCGAAAAAAAAATGTAGTAAATATCAGTACCAGTTTATTAAACCTGTCAGACTTGTAACTTGCTACTGTCAGCCAAAAATAGGATTCGGTACTGATCTGGGGCCATCGTTTGCCCTTTTGCTCTCTCTCATGATGATGATTATTAATCATTTATCTTATGACACCAGCAGTATGCTAGCTGCTTCATAGTTAAAAACTAAAGACCTCTACTTACAAAGCCTATCATCAAAACAGAGTGGGAGGAGGTACAGCATAATGATGACTGAGCAAGGAGGTTTTGCTCAGCTTTTTCTGTCCCATGACTTTTCTTGATGTGGATTATGTTACTGGGATAAATCTGAGGGTTTTTGGTGCATTTTTTACCTCCCGATATAAGAGCCACATGACAAAATTAAGATTGATCCCTATTTTCAAGTAAATGACCTCAGGTTATCTGATACTGGATGATGTTGGATACTCACAACCACAGTGATGTCCTGGCATTCCCAAGAAGTGCTTCTAACTACAGCAATGCATGTGGGGCCATTTATGCATTAATCTTTCTAATGCCAGAATTGCACGGTCTTGCTTTGAATATCTGAGAACCCCTGGTGGCTAAGGCAGTCTTTCAGAAGAAAGGAGGTGGAAATCAGACTCAGCTTTCCTAGGTCCAATCACAACGTTATCATAAATGGGGGATGCCGCCCCCTTCAACAAAAGAGTCAGCCTGCTTAAGTTTTTTTGAAAGAATAATGCTATGAATGTGCTATTGAAAAATTACACATTTTAGTCTTCTAAATCCCAAATCCAGCTTCTTTCAGCTTTGCTTCTCTCCAGAGAACTTAGACATTGGAAAGAAAAGGGTTTTCAAGCACACTGCGACAAATCCCATGCAATGCTTTAGGGGCTCCCTGCTGTTTACATCCTTTTCTGAGGTGCTTGATTCCCTTCCTGTAAAGAAAGCCAAGTACCTCAGCACACAAGTGAGTAGTTCATTCTGAGGGTCTAAAAATTATACTGCCAGATTTACCTATTAGAGACATAACTTGTTGTTCTCTGAGGACGCATATACCTACATGCCAAGCAAGCACCATTAGAAGGAAATACAATAGTAACCAAATGAAAATCTATCCATCTCCCACGCTGGAACTGTTCCAGCATTGCCCTTTATGCTGCCTAGATCATCTAGCAGCCATTTGCTAAGTAATGATAACTAATACTCAGTCAGCATCTGGTAGATCTTTAGCTGTGCCCCTTGCATATCCCTAGTAATGCAGCCCTGTCTGATGGGAGTGCTCTGAAACAGCCGGTGGCATGAGCGTTTGGGGACATCAGCTTGGCCACTATAGAATCATAGAATCATAGAATGGTTAGAGCTGGAAGGGACCTTGAAGATCATCTTGTTCCAAACCCCCTGCCATGGCAGAGACACCTCCTGCTAGACCAGGTTGCCCAAAGCCCCATCCAGCCCAGCCTTGAACACTTCCAGGGATGGGGCATCCACAGACTCCCTGCACAGCCTGTTCCAGTGCCTCACCACCCTCACAGTAAAGAATTTCTTCCTAATGTCTAATCTAAATTTCCCCTCTTTCACTATAATCTCACTGTATTTCACAGATAACAAAAGAAAGTTACTTTAATGCAGGAGTGTGTTAATGGAAGTGTAAGTTGAGGCATTCCTGTTCATATGCGTATGTGTGACACTGTGTGACACTGAGTTGTTGTGTGACAGTGGGTCCTGAGACACACTTCCTGAGAAATGCTGAGACACAGCTTCCCAGACCCAGTTTGCCACCTTTTCCCAGTCAGGCTCTTTTGTTTTCTTTTCCTTTATTTGAGCTGTAGAGTATTTCATTTTAAAGCATCCTCATTCAACAGCCAGGATTTACACTGCCAAGGACAGTTTGGGAACTGTTTAGCCCTCCGATGTGCGAGTCCTGTCGCTACAGCAATGTAACTAGACTTTTAACTTCAATTCTGTATTAATATTCCTGATGCAGGAACTGCCGAGCCCTTTTTCTATTTCTGAAAGGTATGAAAAAATCACATAACACAGCCATCTGCAGAAATTAGCCTTGCCTGAAATGGCAGGCTGCAAAACCAGCAAGGAATGGAAGCCTTGCATCAAAAACGTGTCTCAACAGCATTATTTTTTTCATTTCTTCAAGTTCCTAAAAGACTGGGGAGAAGTAATTCCTGCAAGCAAGCAAGCAAGCAAGCAAACAACAAGGAAAAGAGTCATATGGGAAGAACAGGGAATGACATCTTTATTTTTACCAATAGAGGCATCTACTTTTTCTGAAATGGTCAAGAATTAACTGGCATGAAGAAACAAGCATTTACACCAGGAAATTTACCCAATTTGTTATTCCCTGTCCCTACCCAAAATACATAGCATTTGAAAACATGGTGTTTGTGATTAATGTGGTCAGAAAGCCATTCCTGAAACTTTTATTCTCTAGAAAATGCACAGGGAAAAAGAGGGAGATTGTCGTTACAGATTTATGCTTCCTGATTTAAGCAATGTGGGATGAAACTTAAGCAAATCCAAATATACTGAGACATGCTAATTATACCTAAAATAATGGTGGAAAATATATTAAAGATTACCAAGAATGGTTGCTCAATAAGAAGCACACACAATAAGTACACACACTTTGCTTTACTTTTGGGTAGTTTTCTTTCTATGAGGTGTGGACAGGGGTTTGACCAATTAGTTTTACCTTACCTTAGTCTTCTGAAGAGGATAAAAACCACCTCATTCTCCTGAGATAAGAGAGAAGACCACAGAATGCCATCAGAAGCATTGTTTTTAACAGGTAAGGAACTCCCAGGAAGCTTTATTTGAGTCTTATCCAATCCATCTGGCCATCTAAAGAGAGCAAAAAAACTTTAAGGTGCTTTGGGGATGACTAATTACGTGATTGGGGTGATATCCTTGCTCTCTAGTCTAACCACACTGTGTATGGACAAACATCAGATATTTTTATAGCAATTACTATGAATTAAATACTTAGGAATGTGGAGTCAGAACAGCCACTGAAAAGTTAGTTTCCTCTAACAAAATTAATGTGGTATAAATCCTGAAATCAACACATCCAGAATCTAGACCACTCTTGTAAATATTGACTTTTTTTTATATTCACTTTAATTAAAGTTACAATTCTGCAGAGATTGAAGGAACAGAAGCAGACCACAGAAAGTATGCAGCAAGCCTAGGTTTGTTCATCAGAGTGATAAAAAGTAATTTAAAATAGGGAATAAACATTGGTGAGAGTCAGAAAACAGTAAAGGAAATACACGATAGAGAAACTGCAAAGAGCACCACAGTATTAGAATGTTTTGCAGGCACTGGGGGAAAAAACAGAATTTATATAATCTTGCTTTTTTATCAGAAGGGAGACATCCTTATGAATACAAATACAAAACTCCACCAAGCAGAAGATAATTCTTAAGAGAAATATTTATGTGACATACTGAATGATGCTGACAACTTCATTTCTCAATATCTGTGCATATATAATATATGTTTCTTTGACCTGCCTATAGTGTGAGGCTGTGTTATAATGAAGAGAATATCTATGGAAGTGGCAATGAAATATTCACTAAAGCAGTCAATACTGCTGAGACACAATCCAAGGTTAAGAAACATGTAACCTTGAGACTGAAAAAAGCAAAGTTAACACAGAAAAGTATTTTTTGTCACCTAGCGAAATAAATTGAAAAATCCATGAATCTAAGGCTGTTGCTTGCAATTGTTGTTGAATAAATTATTGTATTATTCTGTGGCTTTTGAATAGAAAAAGTGTTACAGTACCCTAGTCTTCTATATTTTAACTGGGGATAAGGGAAAAAAACCCCAAACTTCATTTACAACCACCACTGGGTCATGTCAAAATATATATAAAACACCATACTAGCATTTTGAAAATGATTGTAGAAGCTATTGGGAAAAGAGATGGTTATGACCTCTCGAAATGCAGCAGACACATCTTCAATGAAATAAAAAAGCCACTTTATTGATCATAATACTTTCTTCTAGTACTGTATATAAAAACACAGTGCAGCATTTCTTTATGCTTATTTGACTTCGTTATTTCATGCCAAAGGCTCATGAAGTTGAGATTCTTCTGCCCTCACTTAGGCATCTGAAAGTTGGGCGTCTAGCTCAAAAGAGATTACCATAAATTCACTTTATAATCAACGGAGAGAAATAGGTCTCTTTATCAGGCAATTAATCTCATTGCCAGCAAAAAGTAAGAATCATTTTCCTCAAAATAGGCATCTCGGGCCTCTTCAGATCCAAATATCTGCATGTGCTTGGCAGATGGGATGCAGATAAGGTAGGACACCTCTGCCCTTGTGATATGCAGCCTGGTAACCTGAAGTACCAAAAGTGATGGTAGACAAATGAATCTTTCCCTGAGCACCCAATGTAGGAGCTATTCTGGAGGTCTATGTTCCATTCTCCTAGCTACAAAGGGAACCTAGGATCGTGAATTAAATGCATATTTATAGCTTGTAGAGTTTAAATTGGGTCCCACCTTTTATGTTAACATTCTTCCTATAATAATCCATGTAATTCTTCACACACAAAGAAATAGATTCACTCTGCTTTATATTTGCCATCATATTGTTGGCTTTGAGATAATTCATTGCCTGTGGTTTTGCTGCTTTGCTCTCCAAAGTTGTCATACTGCCTAATCCTGCCCAGCTAAGGGCAGTATTACTTTACATGCTTAATTTAGGTTTACACAGCAAGAGGGCAGAGAGTGATTTAGAGCAGGTGCCTCTGTAAGGTGCTCTGAATTGCATTATAGACTAGCCAAGTCCATGCTTTGACCGTAGACAGCCAAGAGGAACAAGTCTGTCCTCTAGGCCACATCAGTTCCATTTCAGGCTGAACACAGACAGAAGGTTTTACCTGCTCCTTTCTTTTGCCTTTTTTGTCTGCTTCTCTGTATGTTTATGTAGAGAGGCAGAAACACATGCTCACATCCTCATTTGCCTGCTTTGGAGTACAGATTAGAATTTGCCTCTTCACAAAATCTCCTGAACAACAGAGTACATATAAAGTAAATGTACCTTTATTGTTCCTATAGAAGTGGTTTCCTTTTGTGTAGCTAATTATCACTGGAGTAGGGACTCAGATCTAAGATGCCCACATCTGACATGGGTACTCCATTATGTCAAGTTTTCTCTTTGTCGCCCTGGCCCAGTGAACGCTTCTTTATTTGAGGTACGAATGGGAGAAAGTAATAGACGTGTTTCTCAGCCTCATTCCTTTGAAAGTCCAAAACTGGAATTCAAGTGGGTTTTCTTATATCTTAGCCAGAGAAGAAAAATGAACTGGGGTCTCCACAAGCTGTTTTCTTTTATGCCTTATCTAACTACACTTTTTGTGACTTGCTGGCAGGAAACAGGCTGATACAATGATACGATTAGTGCATATGCAGCTCCAGAGTCAGAAATTTACTCGTCAGAGAAGTTAGCTGGTGGAAAATTGGGTATTTTAGATAAGGCAGCAAATATTTAACAAGGCCCACAGGGTGGGCCCAAAATGTGGAAGCCAATTTAATGGCGGGTAGACACCTGCATATCACAATAGATCCAAAAATATATGACAGTATTTTGTGATAGATGGCAGATGGCTTTTTTGTTGTAAAGCATGCATGCGAGAGATGAGTACAAGGTACTTATTTATAAAGTCAGCAATGGATATAAGTACTGGTTTTGTTATACGGTTTCATCATGTAGTTTACATAAAATTAGATAAGATTATAATATTTCATTACAGGAATGGTTATGCTAAGCTGGTTCTTTGAAAGCATTTACATTCTTTTAAGTGTCTGCATGATGACAGAAAGAGTAATGAAAATAGTGGGCTTGGGGTTTTTTTTGTAAATAGGCTAGAACCAGCTGTCATTTTTGGTAGTATAGATGAACAGTGCTTTATAGAGCCAGGGGTAGATAATTTCTAGGCAGATTGTTTCTTAGTTATTCTTAGAAGAAGCATATGTGCTGCATATCAATGCCAGGAAATCACTTGCAGCAAGCGTGTTGGTATCAAAAAGATACTGCTATTAATTGGTGCTTATAAATTTGAACTACTCATACATTTTAGCCAGTGATATTACAGATACAGATTAATTTAAGTAAGAATGGGAACCTAGTCCAAAAAAATGTAGGTTTAAGTGTTAAAACAGCATTTCTGCCATATGTCTTTATCAGGAAATTTTGTGGCACCAGCAAAAACTATACATGGTTTATACATAGTTTTGGGGATATTGGTGAAGTCTTTCAAGAGATGCATTTGGGCGTTTTGGAATTCAGAAGAGCTAAATTGTTTAAATTTCATCAAATGGTACAGTTTAACTGATCCAACTCCAAATTTTCAAACTGGATCACTATTTTTCTCAGGGAATCATGGGTGGAAAAAAAAGTATGAATTCAAAATAAATAAGCATACACTAGGTAAGTGTTGCAAGCTAGCCAGTACAAAACCTAATCACAAGGTGCCATTTCCCCACCTCGTTATTTCTACAAACTAAGCAGAAACTCAGCAAACAAGGCTGAGTGAACACTAACTCTGCTTTCCTCAAACTCTGAATGATGAACTACAATTATCCCCAACTGTAAAATGTAATTCAGCTTCCTCTCACATTCTTAGTAGTAGTAGTACTCATAAGGAGTATTTCCTTATTTTTCTCTAGACATTTGGAGGACTTTCTTCATTAAAACAAACAAAGCAAACTTGCAGGTTGCACACCAGGCTATTAATATGCTGAATCAAAGAAAATGAAGGTTATATTTTTTTTTTATAAACTGTCTTATTTTAACCCCAGCTGGTAACTGGGACCATGCAGCCACTCGATCACTCCCCTCAGTTGGGATGGGTGAGGGAATCAGAAAAGTAAAAGTGAGAAAACTCGTGGGTTGAGATAAAGACAGTTTTATAAGTAAAGCAAAAGCAGCACATGCAAGAAAGCAAAACAAGGAATTCATTCACTGCTTCTCATCGGCAGGTAGGTGTTCAGCCATCTCCAGGAAAGCAGGGCTCCATCATGTGCGGCGGATACTTGGGAAGACAAATGCCATCAACTCTGAATGTCTCCCCTCTTCCTTCTTCTTCCCCCAGCTTTATATTTACTGAGCGTGACATCACATGGCATGGAATATCCCTTTGGTCCATTAGGGTCAGCTGTCCTGGCTGTGTCTCCTCCCAACTTCTTGTGCCCTCCCAGCCTACTCACTCGCGAGGCGGTATGAGGAGCAGAAAATGTCCTGATTGCTTAGCAACAACTAAAACCACCAATGTGCTACCACACTATTCCCATCCTAAATCCAAAACATAGCACTATACCAGCTGCTAGTAAGAAAGTTAACTATCCCAACTGAAACCATGACATAAATAAACTATGTAGCTATGCATGTATACAAAGAAAAATAATTAGAATGGCAAGATATGTTCTCTGAAAAATTTTCTTTGGTGCAATAAAAAAGCTTAACAGAAACTAGATAGAATTCTTCATTCTTGGAGAAACTCAGATACTGCAGGGTTCTGTTGTATGTTATTTCAATACGTGGGGAAGCCGTGGTCCTGGCCAAAATTTATCTCTTTGAACAGTGCAAAATCAGTGGAGGAGAAGGAAGATTGCAGTGTATAAATTGTGCTTCTGTTTTAAATCCAGACTTCTTTGGATGGAAAGTTCACAGACTTCTACAGTGGCATGGAGAACTCCTAGTGGATTAGACAATTTTGTGTAGGTTGTGCAGAAGGACATGAAAAATAGAAAGCTAATTTCAACCTGGCTAGCACAGCACGATAATATTACGCATATGGCCTATAATTGAAATGTTCTTTGTTCTCTGAAACATTTGCAGTATCCTGCTGTGGAGATGGGCTTATTTGCTGCTGCTGCTGGTTGATATTATTTTATTATGTTTTAATTTGCTAATCTTCAGTCTTGTGATTAAATGTATGCAGCTCACAGTTTGTATGGATCATGTTCAGTGCTACTTAAGCTATACAACAGAACAGAGAGAGAAGAACCAATTTGGTTTCAAAGACTTCAATTTTTGAGAGTTTTTAGCATCTAAAGGACTTTTTTAATAACTTTGTACCTAATATACTTTGTAGTTTGGTCATCTTTGGTCTGCAAATAGTCAATTTGTTTTGAATGCTATTGATAAGTAATTTGGATAAAATAGATAACTGGTATAATGATAAAAGAACAGTAAGCTGTGTAGAAATCACGTTTTGCTTTCTTCTTTTTATTGTCACACTAGATATTTCTACATTTATTCTATTTTGGTCAGAACATCTGATTTCTATTGTAATGTGACAAACAATAATAATACACAGATTTTCAAAAGCTAGCTAGCAGGAAATGCTTCCATCTGCTTGGAAAGCTTTGGATCAAACCTTTAGAAAAGAAACCCAAGCTACCTTCACTTACTGTAAGAAATACTAAAGATAATCAACTATGAAGTAGCTATATTTTCTAAAAAACTAAATGAACATTCTAAATAATAGTGTGAGAATTCTTTTATTTTAAAGAAAATCTATGATCCACTTGCTTCAGGTGTCTCCATTTGTCCTTTAGACCAAACATAGTAACTAAGAAAAGCACATTTGAATCCTTGAATGAGCACTGGAAGATGCTCATTTGGAACTGTTCAATTTCTTTTGCCATAATCATAGAATCTTCAGTTAAGCAGAGGAATGTTCCTTTTATGCATCTTATTTATTCTATTTCTTAAATTTCCATGGAGAAATGATATGAAAATAATGTCTATATTATTCTCTTTTGAAAATACTGGAATTTATTTTCTGTTATTAGTGGAAGGTTCTTGAAGAGACTCTAAAGCACGATCAACTTAACTAGGTGGTTCTTGAGATATATTGTTAAAGGTCTTTCACACTGGAAACTTCCTAGCTTTACCAGGCTGTTAGTTCCCATTCTTCTCATTTGACCATTAGAAAGTTTTTCTAAACCTCCTATGCTTCAGATTAGGCTCACAGTTTGTCCCAGTCACCATGGACTTGGAAGACTGGTTTTTTGTATTCTCCTTGTAGCAGGCAGAGCGATACAGGTGCCAAGAATGATGACACACATCCCCTCCACCTTCTCTTCTCCAACTAACCAACTGCACTTCTTCTGACTCTTCTTCGGAGGAATATTTATTAGTCCCCTGAAAATTCTCATTCCTTTTCTCCATACTAAGCAGCTGGTCCGTATTCTTCTTGATGGTGATGTTCCAAATTGAATATGATACTTCAGCTGAGATCTTGTCAATATCCAATGCACAGCTAAGCAGGGAGATGATTTCCCATATTTTAGAGGCCATACACCCTTTTCTACATCTATTCATGTTGTTCCCTGTTTCACAATAGCATGACATAACTCTTTTATTCAGTTTTGTGGTCTCACGCCATTTCTTCTTTATGTGTTATTTATGCATTTTAATACTCCCACACAACTCTAGTACTTCCTGTGGGTCTGCTCTGAATTTCATCCTTTTTTTCCATTCCATCTCTGACATACTGACTATTTCTATGCTCCAACATACTGACTGTCCCTCCCAGTATGGTATCATCAGCAAACTTAATGAGTAAACTCACTGCTCTATCATCCAATTCTTTAATGAAAATGTTGAATAGAACAATAGAATGGACTCCTGCAAAATTCCCTCTATGCATTCTTCTGTCTTGACAGTGAACTATTAACAATTACAGTCTGTGTACAGTTTTCTATTCTATAGTAGTATCATTTAGACTGACATTTCTTTACTGGCTCATGAGAATTTCATGAGAGAGAATGTCTTTCTAAAGGAAAGATATGTGACATCTATTGTTTCTCCTCTGTCCACAAACCTGCCATCCTACTGTGAAAGGAAATTAGATTAGCTAGATGTGATTTGTTGTTGGCATATCCGTGTTGGCTGATGTTCATTTCCTTGTTGCCTTGCAGGGGCTTATGAAGAGCCGGTATGATGATTTGTTCAACTGTATAGAAAGAACTGAAGTTAACTCAGATAGCTTGTAGCACTTGGCTCCTCCGTTTTACCTTCTTTTAATGGAAGATTTTCCTTTCTCTGGTCTTTTGATGTGACATTTCTTTCCCATGATATCTTTAATATGAGTCTTAATGGCTCTAAAATATAATCAGTTGGTCTTTAAGTACCCCATGATTCTGTTTGACAAGATCATCTGGCCTGAAAATACATAACTTACCCAGTTAGCTATTGAGCCTAGCCCCTGGACACACATAGACATATGTATATAGAGGTGTCTTGGTGTATGATTCAACTGAAACATAGGTATCCGAGAGCATTATAGACACTGTGGGCACCCTTTCTGGCCTCCAGCTTCCACTCCAGAAGGATATGTCTCTCCTGAAGGACCTACATCATATCTTTTGGCCTCAAATATATAGCTAATTTACAATAGTGCAAAATGGTATTAACACCTATATTTAAGCAACAGAATTGTGCCTGTACAGCCAAAGAAGTCCAGAAAATTATTCAGACACTAGATGTCCATTGCAGGGTGATCAGAATTGCTCTCCAGGCTGCCCTGACTATGTTGACTAGATCACCAATGCCTACTGTGGAAACACCTACTTTCAGATAAAGACACAAGTTGTAGACACTCAAAGCTTGATTCAGTTTCCTAGATATAGGCATTTGTGCCAACTTAGGTGGCAGATGGTATCTTGCCTGGCTTCCAGCTGATAGTCCAGGAAGGTACATGTATCTTGTAGTTCCTGTGTCATACTGCCAGTTCAAATGGCACCAGATGCCTGTGTTTAGGAAATTAATTGAGGCCCTAAATTTCAGTCTTAATGTGGAACTTAATTCTGTTCTTGGAGTTGAACTGCTGTCTTTATTCTCATCTTCTATGTCACCTAGGGTAAGTTTGCTCCTGCTGAAGTGACTAGACCTTTTGTTACTGTAAAATACAGATGCCGTTTAGAGCCTTGTTTCAGTCCTTCAGCTGCGACTCATTTTCCTTATTCATAAAATAGAGAAAAATAGTCAGGGGTTATAGCAGTTATAAATGAACTACTCTTAATAAGTGATATGAATAACCCCAGACAGAAGCTATTAGCTAAGTCCCAGTTTGTATTATTGTTAACCAAAGAAACTTCATGAGTTGACATGAAATCTAAAATGAAGGTATGTATTGTTAACAATGGAGAAAATGTCTGTAGTTTCCCTTGCTGAAATTCAGGCCACTTCTAAATGAGATATTTCTGAAAAGATTGATTGAAAGGTAGTAATGGAAAATCTGTAATGGTCATTAATCCAATTGCAGATGTTCCATTATGACAGACCAATCATCAGAACAAAGCTACAGTGAAATGCATGTATCAGTATTACCTGAAACACTTGGTCAGCAGGAGGTCATCAACTTCTCAAGCCTCTTGTGGCAATGCCTGCTTCATTATGTTTATTGCTTTTGTTTTCAAGTCTGTTTGGGACAGATTCCATAATCTTGCTAAATGTTACAACTAGTACATATAATGACCAAAGCAGCCATTGGATCCACTGATTTCATTCTTTGGCTTCAAAATAGCTACTTCTGTTTATTATTCTGTAGCCTAAAGTCATCCTTAAAAATATGTCTCGCATTTCTGGAGAGTGAGTCATAAGTGATGGAAGACAATATTACCTCCTCTTCTGTCCATTTTTCCACTTTTTTCTACCAAAGGTTCTTTGTTTCTACCCAAAGTAACGATAGTTGCCTGTGTGTTGAAGTGATTTCAAGCTCTGCAGAGGTATGTGTTTCAGAGCTGCATAGACAATATGCATGTCTCGGAGACAAAGGCAGAGCTTTAGACACATACCTCTTCAGCCTGGCTTAGGAACTCTCTGTGCTCAACCTCTTGACACATCCAGGTGTCTGAGTCAATGTCAGTAGTTAGTGTATTAAGTACCGCATATTTTCTGCTGGATGGCATGTCAAATATGTGCATGTGTTTGGAAATGTTGCATCATTCGGTAGAGGCTGCTCAAAACAAAAAAATGAGACATAAGGACAGTGTAAGCATTCCTTGATCATGAACTTAGGGAACTGAAGTGGTAGAGCCCTTTCAGTGTGGCTGCTCTCTCATTTTCTGTGCTGGATGGAGTGCTTGTTACTGAAAGAATATAATTCTAAAGAAAGTGTATCCATAATTTTTCAACCTGCACAAGGGTTTACAGATTTCATCTGCTGGTGCTCTAAGTCGGGACAAAAGCTATGGTAATTCGTGACTTGCCAGGCCAGCTTAATGCAGTCCACAAGATCAGGAAATTATAAGTAGCTCTCAGACGTCTTCCATTCCAGCTCTCCCAAATTCTGAGTTCGGTTTCAAATTCAACTGAAAGAGAATTTTTTGAAAGTGCCAGTTCTGAAGCATCTTTGTTCTGTGTTTCTTACCTTTCCCTGGAGCCTGGGCGGTTGAAATAGTTTTCAATTTGCTGCATCAGGGGAATACTGTGGCTAAGTAAATCTTCTCTAATCCAAGTGAAAGTACTGAAAAGAAGGCCTTGATTTTTAAAGCAGCAGTAACTCCGCTCTAATTGCTTTAAAATTCAGATGACTTAAAGACAAACTACCAAATCTCCTAGATTCTTTTCCCTTCTTCTTCCTCCCCTTCACCTCTTTCCCATTAATCATCACTCCTGAACTAGATAAAAGTTTAAACAGTCTGTCAAAATGTTTCTGTCTATTTTTCTGAGTTAGTTTCAAAATCATGTCATTTTTCCCCAGAATGAGTACTTTGATTCATGCCATCCAAACTTCAGAATCTTTTGCCTCAATTAAAACAAAAAATTGCCAACATGTATTCAAAACCTGGTCTTATTCTGTTGTTTTCAATCAGAACTTTAACTATGCCTGAGAGTTTAAAGCTAAATTGTGGGCTTTAAAAAAACCCAAACACCTTTACTGAACTTGTACTAAGTTCAATATTTTGGAAAAAAGCAGAACTGGAGTTACACTGGAGAAAAGCTGATCTGCAGCATTAATTATTTGAGGAATGAGAATAGCTGCAAATTTTGAGTGACATTGTATGATGCTTCAAAAAAAGAAAATGCCTTTTACTGAATGAAACCTACATTGACATCATTGTCTGCTTTCGTGTCTAGAATTTTTAAACAGGACTCTCTTGTGTATTTTCAATTTTTTAATTTTTTTTTTTTTTAAGAAAAGCATTGTGGAAATGTTTTGTATAAGCCTTTTCAGCCTGAAGGTCCATCATACAATCAATGACCCTCAAGCTTGCATTTCAGGGCCTATCCTGCTTACAGGTTTTGATTTTGGTAAAAGTCCAGGACAACCAATAAAGAAACCACAATCATAACTCTTTGAAAATTATTTACAAATAAATAATAATAATAGGGATAAACGACACGGAAAATTTGAAGGTTTTCTTACTGGATTTACTAATGGTTCTCAGTGCATAGATATCTAAGCCTAGTATCTTCTAATGCAATCTTGGCACTTTCTATCCCCCCATGTTGGTTCCTTAGGAGGGATCACACATAAGAGAGCAAAACACCTGTTAACTTCAGTGCAATGTGGATTATGCCTTCTTAGTAGCACCTTGGAGAGGTTTTGTTCCTTATTACGAGTAATATGTCCGGTGGAGACATGGCATACAAACTTTGTGCTCACAGTTCCCTTTCTAAGGCAGATCCACCAGTTTGTATCCAAAGACACTACAGCTTCCTCCTAATGGAAGTAGGAGTACACGTACCTTGGCTGTGATCAAATGCCTCATAACTGCAGAGACAAGAGCAGGATTTGTGATGTTGAGTGCAACTAAATTTGGCAGGATCTGTTATCAGATTTGTACCAAATTCTATCTACAAAGGGCTGCAATGGAACTCTGCACCTTCTGTTCTTTCTTCTTTCTGTATGTTTATGCTTTTTCATTAGGTGTTTTTTTTATGATTGGCTTTTCTTTCCTGGCTGCTTTACTTTGCAGCTAAAAACTTATAAAAGAATGCAGTGAAAGGGGTTGAAAGGAGGAGCCAAACATAGTCCATAGGCCACCCTAAAAGCATTTCTTCCTATTGGTTAGCTAATGAAAGCATTTATGTTGAGGTAACCCCATCCATGTGTTTACCAGGCTGGGAAACACATTTACCAGTTTTCTGAGATAATCAGCTGCTATTTTGCAAAGCTTGCACAATTTCATTTCGGTGTAGATCTATCTGCTGCTGCAATCAGATATGGCTTGCATTTCCAGACTGAAGAGGTAATAAGGATCCTCTCGCTACATGAAGAAATGCAGTTCCAAGGTAGGAATAAAGAGTTGCCATCAATAACGTGATAACTTGCAGCAAATGCAGTCCTGCACCGAGGGTGCAGTTACCCCATGCAGCAGTACAGACTGGGGGTTGACTAGCTTGAAAGCAGCTTTGCCAAAAGAAGAAAAAACAAAAAACAAACAAACAAACAAAAAAATCAACCAGAGGGCACTCAGTCAACAGCAAATTGAACATGAGCCAGTGGTGCGTCTCCACAGCAACTGTGCCGTGGCTAACAGGAGCGTAGCCATCAGGTCAGGCAAAGTGATTTTTCCACTTTCTCTGTCTGGCATTTGTGAGACCACGTCTGGAGTCCATGCCATTTGTTCCCACATGACAACAATGGCATGGACACATCGGAGCATGGCCAGGAGAGGCTTCCGAGATGGTAAGGGACTGAAGCACATGGTGTATGAGGAGAGGCTGAGAGAGAACCATGTTTGTTCAGATTGGAAAAGAGATTTGAGGGGATCTTATCTTAACTTGAAACCTGTTTAATGTCACAATGCAGAGAAGGAGGAGCTAAAATTTCTTCAAGAGGCATGCAGTGAAAGGATGAGGCAACAGTCACAAGCTGCAGTGTGGTAGATTCTTATTTGAATTTGTTATAAGGAACACATTTTTCACCATTAAAGTGTTCAAACACTGGAATACGTCACCCAGAGAGCTGTGGGATTTCCATCCGTGGAGCCCTGTGCTTCTCCGGTACTTTTCAGCATTACAGATGTCACTAGATTATTTAGGCAACCGAACTGTCTCTCATGTGTCTACCTTCATAATCTAGCAACTGTGGGGCCTAGAGCAGTCACACGCGCACTCACTGACCATGAGCCCACTGTGTCAGGCTCTTTACAACAGCAATTCCAAACAGGCTAAGGAGGAATGAGCATATTCCTGTTGAGCAAACGTCTAGTTTACTGTGGTTGTATTGGCAAACAAGGTCTGGGAGAGGATCTGAGGGAATTAATAGAGCTGCTTTGACATATTTATTGGGAGTGCCTCAGGGGGCAGCATGAGCAACAATATTTCTTATTTAAAAGGATTAAGATGGATTTTATCATAATTACCAGTTTGAGAGTGAATTTGCAGGAAGAGTTAGCAAGGGAGATAAGTTGAGAGGAATCTTAAAAGTAAAGACAGGATGTTGGTGTTCGGTTCAATAAAGATGGGGGAGGTGATGTGTAACTGTTCCTTCTTTCCAAGGTCTCAAAGGCCTCGTACTATTTGTAGTGCTTTTCAAAATCTACATGAATCCGTTGAAAGAGAAAGTGACATATGCTTCACTCAGCTGGCACAGATATGCTCCTGACGGTCAGATATTTTTCCCGTTTGCAACAACTGCAGCCACTATCCTTCCTGAATGTAAGAAAGCCTTCAGGATAAAGCTGAGGAAAGAATCTGTACAAGACCATAAAGGTGCCGATGAGGAAAAGGAAACACTGAAAAAGTAAGCCAAGAAACTGGATAATTGGCTGGAAGTTTTGGCCAACTTAATGGGTAACTAGAAGTTAGGATGTTTCTGACTGAATGGAATAGTTGTTTCCATGAAAGGCATAGGGCTCCTCTTCATTAAGCAGGTGCCAAGGAGAACCAAATTGGTTCCTTGTTATGTTTGGATGACCAGAGAGCGTCAGTTGTCTAAGTGTTTTCAATTTCAGCTTGCTTAGAAGTTTCATTCTTTCTTCCTTGACAAGACTCTTAATTACAGTGATAAGCACATGGATACGTTAAAACATGATAAGTGCATAAGATTTCTGTATTAGAAGACCGTGTCTCCTCTATATGACTAACATTAATCAAAGAGGAAGGAAAGGTCTGTACTGCATTCTGTAGTGTAAATGTAAAGATAGGAACAACCTGGAAATGACTGTTTGGCAATTCTGTTAGGTACTAATATAGAAATCTTTGCTAACTTAAACAAGAAGAAGCTACATGTGAGATATTTTGGCCTTGCACGAAGCAGGGTAGATAACTGGAACTCTTTGAGAAGCATCTTAAAGTACTGTGGGAAAATGTATTGAAGCTATGGTTGAAGCAAAATTTTTCATACACACGGGCTATTTGAAAACATTTTCCCAGCTTTTCCATACACCACTTATTTTTTAAAGCACGTTCTATTAAAATGGCTGTATTAGCAAAAATGCTATACGGCACCATCCCCCAGACAGCACAGAAGCAAAAACCAGTCATTTTTTCTAACAAAAAGTGAAAGAGAGAGAAGTTATTATGAACTAACTTCTAAGGCCTATATGGTCTCTATCAATGATGTTACAATAATAATTTCAGGAAGCCAAGGATCCACTACCATCTGAATAACATATTCTACTTTGCTGGAAATCCTTTAAGCAACCTGGAATTATTCATATATAGAGTCTATTATTATCAAAGTAAATAAAAAAATCATATAATTCAATCCAAACAAAGCAATAAAACACAGCTTCTCGAAGGAAGCACTTCAGTGCATACGTACTGGTACTCAGTCCTTCCAAAATTCAAGACGAGGGTTGGATTGACCCTGTCTTTTCCTTCTGTTGCACAGCAAAATAAGTGGAAACAGCTTTGAGGAAGGAATCTTCACAAGACTCCAGTCTTGGCAATTCTTCATTTGATCTCTCAGGGTAGGAAGCAAACCGCAAGTAGAAAACGTGCCGGTAGAAGCTGTGAAACAGGAATATGAAAATGATGGTTCAATAACAGGCAGTGCGTTGAGATTTGTGTTCTGTTCAGCACCTATTCCTGTCTCAGGAACTGTGCTTTGTGCTTCAGTCTCTGTAAACCAAGTAGCAGGTTCAGGAGAGCTGTGATTAAAAATACATAAATTACTTCAAGCTCAGACAGTGTATAGTAACAATAATCTAAACATGTAAGTATAAATGAAAATCCAGATCCTTACATCTGTGCAGGACTAGAAATGATCCCAGTGTGAAAGGGTGAGAGGAGGTTGAATCCCTTCCCACACTGGCACACCTTCTCTCTGATCCTTCTTAGAAGGACAGTCTGTGGGGACAGCAGCTACCAGGACTCCCATCGTGCCCACAGGGCAGAATACTTCTGAATATGGATTTCAGTGACAGACACCTCTTTGGCTAAAGCTGCTTTTCCATCAAAATGCTGATTTGTGGAGAACAAAATGTTTTGTGAGGAGAGTTCTAATTCAGCAAGCCCCAGCCAAAACACAGGCAGACATTTGAAGGAACTTGGACCATCAGGCAGGTTTCTATCCAAAACTTGTGTGAATTCCTGCCAGCGTGCTGGGAATAGTTCGAACAGTTCGAAGATATCCACCTGTGGGCATGGCTCACCCGGGATGGACACTTGTTAGACACATCTGGGAGCCCCACCTCTTGCCAAATCTAGCTCCCCATCCCACAGCTAACAACTGCTGCCTGTGCAGCGGGGCTGTCCCACATGCCTGGGAGCCTCGCTCAGTAGCCTGCCAGCCAAACTCGCAGGAGGCTGAGAAGATAAGGAGTGGGACTGGGATCTGGTGAGCTTTTTTTTGACACATATTTTCAGAGTTTTCCTTTCAGTAGAGAAGTCACCAAAGACATTTCAACCGGTAATCCAGAGAAGGAGGAATCTGCCCGGCCATTTATAGCTTGATTTGAGCTTTTAGAAAAGGTGTTTTTCTTGTGTCCCTTTACTGGAAGGAGCTGGCACCTTGGCATTCAGCAGAGTAGAAGATGCTGTTGCAACATGAGAGGAAAAAGAAGGATGCAGGGACTTTTGAGGGGAATTCTCATGCAGGAGGGAAAAAATAATGGTGAGGAAGGGATGAAGGTTGATAACCTCCTTCATTCACATGAAGACAGCATCTCCCTCTCATTAGGAGATGGAGCTGTATTTATTTATATGGCCTCCACTATTATAGTGTCTGAGCAGCTCATAATCACTAATGGCTTTCTCCTCAGAGCCTCCCAGAGAGGTGTTATCTTCATTTAAGAGATGACTACTGAAACGTGAATGAGGGTAGCAGAAGTTTCATGACATCAATCTTGCTGTTTCCCTTCCACAGTAACAGAGCAACGACCCTCCCTCTCCCAGTGCCACCAGTCCTTGGAGAAGCCTTTCTGTACGAGGCCCACGGTGCTCCCTGCCTCCTCCAGCATGGGCTCCAAGGGCAGCGCCTTCTGTTGTGCCCAACAAATCCACACTCAGCTGGTACAAAGTCTATAAGCCCCATGACATGCACAAGCACTGCAACACGCTGCTGTTCATCAGGCTTCTCTTGCTCTCCTCAGCTTCTTCATCTTCCAACACCAGCTGTGGCAGAGCCTCATCCTCACGGGACTCAGACCTTGGTACAAGCGATTGAGGCTCTTACATTGTGTCGTGAATTTTGGGGGAGTCAAAAGAGCAGAGCTGCATGTGATGAACATGAGTGGTATTGCTCTGCTCTCAGCTTCATTCATGGAAAAAAAAGTGCTGCCGTTCTTTTTTCTTAATTTAGAAATGAATCTTCAGGTACAGGTAATGACTGTGTTTTGGAAAATATCACAGTGACTAAGCAACTCTGCTGGGGGCCTGAAAGAGGTTCTGTGGAATTTCAACATTACTTTATGAAAAAAATTAAAATAAACTCTGCATTTCTCCCTCCTTTCCTTCCTGACACAACAAATGCCACAGGACTTACCGCAGCTGATGATGGAAATGAGCTAAACCTGGAAGCAACACTGAGCTCTGCTGTTTCTTCTCCTCAGCTCACTCTTTCTCTTTCTGCTCCTCCTTATGTAAATTTTAAAAGTACTTAGGAATACTCATTAGCACATATTAGGATTTGTTTCAACATCTTCCAAAGAACAGATGGAGAGAAAGGAAGATGAGAAAAACTGAAGAAAGGATACAAGAAAAATGAAAAAAGAGGACAAAAGAAGAAAACTAAGCAGAGGGAAGTCTAGAAAAAGAAAAGGACACAGAGATAGTATATATTCGTGGTGCCCTTTTCATGACAAATACCAACATACTTCTCAAGTTAAAAATTCACAGACTATTGCAGTGACTATAAAATATAGTTCAGATCAACTTGCACAGTAATGACCTTACTGAAGTGCCATGAGATGTTTAGCTGACTTCAGGTATTTATTCCCAGCACTGCCTTTCCTGACTGTTCACACAGTGCTAACAACACTTACGCTTTAAGGACTTGTTTACTCATTCACAGCAAACTTCATGGTATTCCACGTTTTTCTAGATCATCTGTGGCAGGATCCTTGACACCAAACTGCTTCACTATCCCTTTTGCCTTGTTCATGAGGCAGCTCCGGGTTATGCTGAGAGCTGCCCAGTTGGCGTGGCAGGGAAACATACTCCAAAGGACATTCATCTTTATAACCACCCCCGGTGTGGCTCGCTCTCTGCCAACACGGACCGGACAGCTTGCATGAGGGATCCCTCTGACAGCACCCCAGTCCCTGTGAGCACGTACGGAAAGGTTCCCTCCAAAACTCTTTTCAGGACCCTGATACTACTGCACGCAACTTTCTGTAACAACCCCATGGCATCACCAAGGTGCCCACTAGCACTGGAGAGTACCCTGTGTGATTCTTAGTACGGGTAGCTAAAAAGTAGGTGCTGGTCATGAAAACAAGAGGTGGGACTTTTCATAAGAGCAGCAGGTCAAGGGGTTTCAGCTGCCACTCTTCAGTCCTACAGCCAACCAAACTAATCAACCAACCAACCAATGAACCAGCCGTTGGTAAATGTGAGACAGCAGTGGCCAGCTACAATGCACTCACTAGTGAGCATCGTATTTCTCGTCTATACTGGGTCAGCTAAACTTATTTTTAAAAAAGCGGCAAATTAAAACTGAAGGACTTACCTTCCACTTCCTGTGCCCATATGAAGGCAAATTAAAAGCAGCCAGGCAACAAAGCTCAAAAATTTAATTACAAAGCTTAATAGTAACAGATCTGAGCGCAGGACTGGAGCCTATCTACTCTTTAGTCAGTGCATTTTCCAACAGACTTTGCCATTTCTGCAAAGCTACTGCAGAGGACTTGGTACTATCAAACTACTAAGACTTGGGTTTTTATTGTTTCCTGCAGAAACAGAGACTTAGTGGGAAAGAGGTTACAAAAAAAATAGTTTAGAAGTGGGGAGGAGGGGGGAGAAAAGGGAAACTGTGAAAGAAAAAAAAAAAGAGCAAAGGAAGATGACAAACAGTGACACGTGAAGGTCAAAGAAACAGAAAGAGAAGCTTAGTAAATGAGTGAATGTGAAGGAAAAAAAAGGAAAGAATGTAAAAAATATATAACAGGTATAGGAAAAGTGAGGGGAGAAGAAGAAAATGAGAGAAGTAGAGAGGAAAGTTGAAGGTTTTTCAGGTATAAAATTCTACCCCTACACAACAAAATATTTCCAGTTTCCAGAGAGAATAATTATTTTCCAGCAGAGAGTTTTTGTTCTTAGAATTGCTTTTTCTGAAGTGACTTGAACTGGAGAAGAATCCATAATCTGGAGAGTCTGATGGACATCGACAATGGAAAGTTTTAATATCAGCTAATGCTTGATCTTTTGAATCTGTCCAGATGTTGCTTTTCTAACACTATTTTTCAGTTACTGCTTTCCTACGTATTCCAATATTTCTGCTAACTCATTTGACCGATCTTAATGTGCAAATGAACTCACATCCAGTAGTTTTGCAGAGCTGAAAGGAGTGTGGGCCACTATATGTTACAAATCATTTCAAATTTCATGACACAGACAACACAATTTGGATTCTATCGAATGTAAAACCATTCAGAAGACTTGGGAAATTTGTTGATAAATACATATTCTGTTGACAGAATTTGCTGCATATCATCTAAAACTTAACTGTGATATACTTCACTTTTGCAGCCTTACGTGTTATTTAAAACTGTGACTGTGTGTGGCAAAATAATTTGTTATTGCATTTTAAAATTGCAAATACGGGTATTGGCATTGAGGTTTGTATATCTGGCTTCACCTTGGCTACTATCACGACAGGATTTTTGTGCAGACACTGGACACAGAAAAATTATTCTTTATAATTTCAATATTTTACATAATATGCTACTCAAAGATTAAACTTTTTCTGTGACCCCACTTCTTCATTCGACAAATCACCATCTTAAAGTAAGGTTTGCTTTACCTCTTCCTTTTTTTTCCCCACAAGCACATCAGAGGATATCAGTAACATATTCCTGATTGGTACTGATTGGTACTCTCCTCCTAAGTACTGACTGCAGGAGAGGCTGAGGGAGCTGGGCGTGTTTAGCTTGGAGAAGAGGAGGCTGAGGGGAGACCTCATTGCCCTCTACAACTACCTGAAAGGAGGTTGGAGAGAGGTGGGTGTTGGCCTCTTCTCCCAGGACCAGAGGAAATGGTCTGAAGTTGCGGCAGGGGAGGTTTAGATTAGGTATTAGGAAGAATTATTTTACTGAAAAAGTGGTCAGGCACTGGAACAGCCTGCCCAGGGAGGTGGTTGAGTCACCATCCCTTGAGGTGTTTAAGAAACGTCTAGGTTGGCACTTCAGGGCATGTTCTAGTGGCAGAGATTGTAGGTTGTTGGGGTGGTTTTTGGTTTTTTGTTTTTGTTTTTTGTGTGTGCATGTGTATGGTTGGACTCGATGATCTCAAAGGTCCTTTCCAACCATGAAGATTCTATGATTCTATGATTCTATGATTTTGGAAAGCCTTTCTACATAATAGATGTCACCATTCCAGCACCATTTTCCCACAGTGTATCTGATTTTCACATGATTTTAAAGCCACATCACAATGCTTTTCACTTTATTGGGGAGCTAGTTGGTGGAATTGGGTCCTAAATTTTTATAAGACTCCTCTGAATGAGACAGTCTCTCACACCAGTGACAGCAATTTTTTTTTGGTAGTATAATTCTGAGATTTTTCATATATAAAGCTAATTTTATTTTGGAATGCTACTTTTATAGATCTGCCACTTTTTCTCCAGTTTAGAAGCAGGAATAACTTTATATATAAAGTTGATGCTATTTCTGAATAGTCTTCATGGGAGGAATTATAAAGAAGACATTCGTCCTTCAATTTCAAAAAGAAACATGGTTAATTGCAGGTTTACACATATAAAAATACCATAGTCCTTGTATACTCTATTGTATCATACTGATTTATTCTGATGCTTCGATCTTACTGTTGTTTTTTTACCTATTTCTGACACCAATAATTTTAGCAAGAGTTACCATCTCTCAGCTATATGTAAGACTAGAACAAAGATGGAAGATGCTGGATGCCAATGTCAAGCAGATATTTTTTTCTGCACCAAATAGTCTAATGATTGACTATTACATTAGAAGAAATGGATATGGATTTCTTTAGATATTTGGATTTAGCCTATTAAGAATAACTTTCAGTGAAGGTGGCAGTCACCAATGGATATTTTTAGCCAGATCAAGGTCATCTTTCCTAGTTTGCAAGAAAAACATGCTTTATGTTTTGAAATATGTGTTTGGTTTGCATATCTCTCTCCAGGTAAATGATCTAACCTTTTAGCTATCTGGTAGTTATAAGTAGGGCTATTCAAATTTCTATGCATAACTGAACTACAGATGCAAATTTTGCACACGGGGTATATCCACAAATGCGAGTCTCACTCTTCTAGAAATTTACCTCTTCATTTGTACTTTTTCCACTACAGAACATCCTGAGTTGAGCTTGTGCTGTCAAGTGCTTGAGAATTATCCATTGGCCACCAACTAGATCATAGAATCATAGAATCATAGGGTTGTAAGGGACCTCTGGAGATCACCTAGTCCAACCCCCCTGCCAGAGCAGGGTCACCCAGAGCAGGTTGCACAGGAACGCGTCCAGGTGGGTTTTGAATGTCTCCGGAGTTGGAGACTCCACCACCTCTCTGGGCAGCCTGTTCCAGTGCTCTGCCACCCTCCAAGTAAAGAAGTTCCTCCTCATGTTGAGATGGAACTTCCTATGCTCAAGTTTGTGCCCATTACCTCTTGTCCTGTCCCCGGGCACCACTGAAAAGAGCCTGGCCCCATCCTCCTGACACCCACCCTTTAAGTATTTATAAATGTTGATAAGATCCCCCCTCAGTTGTCTCATTAAAAACAGACAGCAACAAATAATCATCACGGCCCTAAGTTTGAGGGATCTTTTACTGAAGAAATAGCTTTTCCTCTTATATTTGACTACTCACTTTTGCATGTCCTTCAGTCCCACTCATGCGCTGCTCCTATACCCAATGCGAGAGTTCCATTAAATTTTGCCTGCCACCTTCTGTGGCATGTGGAAACTCCACGTGAATCACTACTGTTGTTAGCAAAGCTTTTGTTATGTCCATACAGTGCCTGCTCAGTCATCTTTCTCATCATCTGGAGTGTTATCTCTACCTTACCCAACATTATTGCTGCCAAAATTCCCTTCCTGTTCATTCCATGAATACCTATTGCACTGACCCCCTTGTGTGCCTGTGTCTTGCCCTGAAGGCTAAGTGCTTGCCAGGTGAGTGACACGGTCATTTTACAGGAGAGAAGAGGAATCGGTGACATGCATCCTTTAGCTGCAGGGTGACTATGGAAAAGGTCATGTATACGGCAGTGG
The DNA here is from genome assembly GCF_028500815.1 of Rissa tridactyla. Lineage (NCBI taxonomy): Eukaryota > Metazoa > Chordata > Aves > Charadriiformes > Laridae > Rissa > Rissa tridactyla. The sequence continues at coordinate 190,107,227 of NC_071466.1, read as the reverse complement.
AAAGAAGCCCTATTGTCTTCATTATTTCAATGTGGCTGTGTTGAATTGTAATCGCTGTGTGATAATTCTGGAATTTATTCCAATTGATTTTGTATAACCAGAATAATGTCTCATTATGTTGTGTAATACTCCACAAAGAAAGACTGTGAAATAAAACAGGGCTTTAGTCAGCGGTGTTCTACAAGATAAGAGTTCTTCTATGAGAGGAATTGTCCCATCGTTTTCTTCAGTGTCTGCTTTTTTTGTCTTTCATCTATTACCATTTTGTTATGACAGTAACAGAGATGTTGCTTTTCAAATTCTTTATCATTGTTGTTTCTCAACATTTCCCAAATGAAACCATGGTGAGATAGAGCACCATGCTTCTATTTCCCTGATAATCGCTTTCTCCAAGGAAACTGATAGGTTTCAAATTTTTGTTGATAATGAAGGTACTATTTGTCTATGGCTATCCTGGTAAGTCTTTTTCTCTCTCTCTCTTTTTTTTCTCTTTCTCTTTTTTCTTCTTTTTTTTCCTCTTTTTTCAGCACAACAGCCTTTGTGCTTTCCAGGTCACTGAAAATGGGAGAGAATGCTCTGAGCTATGTGCCCTACTGAGTGGAACTGTTTTGTTCACATGCACTGATGCTCCCTTTGTAAAGAAATAAAAAATGCAATCAGAAAAATGCAGAAGTGAATGTTTTTATTCTATGCTCTAAGTTTAACAAAACAAACACATTACAGGCCTCCTCTGTATTTGAAACATTTCACAGATGTGGTCAGGTGCTGATAATTCCATTTTGCTATGGTATTTAATCATTTTTATTGCACTACGAGAGTAATGTTTATGTGAAGCTGTTCTATGTATGCAATGACACATTAATGTAGTAGATTTGTCCAAAGAAAACATTTATTTATGGATGTTTTCTCTGCATAAACAGTATTTTTTTCTTGTATTATTTTAATATTTCTAATTTCTAAGGAATAACATATGCTTTGCACAGAAATGCAGTGAATGCTGGCTGGCCTGGGATGCAACACAGAAGAAAAGCTGAGGTGACCGAAATCTTTGCTGCAAAGATGTGTTTTTTATAAATATGTAAAAAGTTTCTTGCTGTAAAAAGAATGGAGATAGGGACCTCACCCTGTCTTGGGTGTAACTTACTGGTTTTTCCTATGTGCTGTTTTGTGGGATGAGTACCCTAAGACTGATGGATTCTAGTGCAGAAGACATAAAAGGCAAAGATCCAAATATTTCAATGCAATGCAGTTTTAGTAGTCATTTTGGGAAGGTAAGAAGCTTTGAAACTATGACTGAGTAATCATGATCATAGAAATTATATTCTAAACAAGTTTTGAGTGTTATACCATAAAGCAAACTGGATAGAAGCCTCCTTCTGATTCATGTCTATAGAACAGCAAACCATTAAAGACATTTAGCCTTCATCTTTAACAGGCCGAAAAATTCAGCAAACAGATTTCCTTTTCCTGGGACACCATACTTTTTACACCTATGGTAAAAATTTTGGAACATACAGATTTTTTTCTCTTAATACAAGCATTTGTTCATAATTTCAGTAGAGGAATTGGTATTGAATATCCACTCAGAATCATCTATATAGTACCTGAAAAAAGTTCTTTCATGAACATGACAACAGCATATATATACATATACATCTATGTACACACAACTATACACACAGAGACTAATTTCAGGTCATTCTATACTAAGGGAGTTATATTGTTCAAAGTGGCTGTTGGTTTTGAATGCCTTTATTTATCAGTACACATCTTGAACCATCTGATAGGGGACAATCTTCATGAGGCCAATGTAGGTAATTTTCTGAAAATATTAAATTTTTAATCTGAGTACTCAAACCCTAGCCATTGCATAAACTTGATTTTTTTTTTTGCAAATATAGGTCAATGGTTCATAACATCCTGGATGATTTACCTGTTTTCTTCCTTTTTCTGCCCACCAGTGTACTGTTGAAAACAGATAAACAGATAAACTGACTCTACTGTGGGAAAACTGTTATGCAGACTATTACTAGAATTGATGAAAACAACCCAGCTGTGTGACCTGTATCACAGAAAGAGCCCCAAAGCCTTTGACTCTTGACATTGACTCAGTCCAGTCCAGCACGTTTGGATGGGTCCATTTTTGGGAAGTGACTGGTCACTTGTTTAAGTGCTTTATTAGAGCAGTACCAGACTGTTCAGCACTTTGCAGTATTGAGATTTATGTATTGTTCACCTCCTGTCCGGTTGCCTCGACTTTGGAGAATTTTTTCACTTACGATTCAGAGGCAGACTGCCACCTTCTGTAACACTAACATCATTGCCTCAGGAATCTGGGCTTTTTGGAGGCTTCCAAGCAACTATAAATCAGGTTACGTGTAGGAAATAAGACCAGATCTCAGGCTCAGGTAGTGCCTCTGATGGGTTCCAGAAGCACATATTCTCAAGTAAATGTACGCATGTGAGTAGCGCGTCAAGGGAATTTTATCAAGCCGAAACACTCAAATGTAGCAAACCAAGAAAGTAATCAAATGATATTATTATCCTGGACTATCTTCTACAGAGGGTATTCTTTACCATCTGCTGGGAATCTTTGATGTTTAACCCGACTTTTAGGACAAACCGCCTAACCTCAAATTTTAATTCTAGGCACGCTTCAGTTTCTAAAGTTCTCCCCAGGCACTTCAATGCAGAATCTCTTTGATTCTCTGCAAAATGAAATTTGACATATCTTATTACGAAGAAATACTTCATTTGAAAATGTACAGAGTAGCTCTAGGAAAACAACAGCAAACTCAGAAAACCTTGTCAACAGTGCAGCCCTTCTACAAATGCAACTGACAAAACTGAAATAATATTTCCCATTAACGATGAAGTTTGCAAATAGCTGTGAGTGGAATCTGTGAAGGTACTCTTGCTATAAGACCGTTAGCTGGAAAGTGTTGAGAATTTATAAATTTGCTGTGCTGTCCTGAGAGCACTTACAGAGAATTCAGTGGTCTGACTCATTGTTAATAACACTCTCACCTCTCTTTGTTGCTGTGAGAGAAGCACGGGTAGAGTATTTATGCAGCAGGTCTTATGGCACCCGTTCCTCTTAGTCAATATCAAAGACATTTCACAAGTAAAATGACTGAATTCCAGGTTGCATGAAACCAGTCTGTCAAAACCTTATATCCATTTTGTCTTTCTCAGCAGAATATTATAATTTATGTTAAATCACCGGACTACTGCCCATTTACAAAAGGCTTGTATTTAGTTCTGCAGCTCTTTTTCCCCTTGCTTCTTTTCTTTTCCATTTATTGTTTTCCTCTTTCACTCACATCTACAATGGCATCTTACACAACCAGACGTGGCTGATATTGCACAGACTATAAATCAGACTGTTGATTCACCTAACTGTTTCACATTTTCTGAGAATTTCGTTGGATGTCGTAGCCTTTTCTTTTCCTTTCCTCTCCTCCCACAGAAAACTGCAAAACATGCTCCCTCTTTAGCTCATCAAGTTGAGACTATTTCACTGGTTAGGCTGGGGACAGAGCTGGGGATTGAAGAAATGGACACTGTATCCATATATGCTTTTATTTGTTAAATTTATCAAACAAATCTGTCATCCCTTTCAAGTGGAAAAGTCACTAATGGTGAGTGCAGGGGTGCATGGGATACTGGAAACGAGTTGGAATCTTCATGGCTTTCTCATCGTCCTCAACACCACTGTGTCCTCCTGGCCCTGTTGAGGCTTACTCATGCTTGGGAGCCATCTCAGTGACAACCAGCTGGAGGGAAAGAAAGTGGCAGCCTCACCACCTCAGCCTGCTCCTGTCAAATTTCCAGGAATGCTTAGGAGAGAAACACACAGATATTACCGACAGTCCCAAGAGGTCATTTCCATCTTCATCTCTTTTCCTTGTTTTTTTTTGTTGTTTTTTTTTTTTTTTTTTAAATCTCACTCTCCATTTTATGTCTCAAAAAAGCCTGTAGTTTGCAAATCTTGCTGTTTTGTTGTGAGCTGTGACTGACACTGTGAGATAAATCAATGTCTTCAACAGCCAGACACTGGGAAGGACGTACTAGCTGTATGAGCAGCCCGTCTGGCCAGGTGCTGTGTTCCTGTAACTATGGGGGAGTCTGCACCAGAAACAGAAACATTCTCAAGAAACATTTTCCCTTGTCATCCTTTTGTTTTCCTTGGGTGCATTTTTTGTTGTCTACATAAGAAAGATAATACAGCTACAAGAATAGTCCCAAATTTTCTCTTCCTCCCACAAAGGACTCTTTAAATCATTCTTGATACCACCCAAAATGTTGTCCTATGAGGGGAGGGGTTTATACGTTTCTGAATGATCATGATTTTAAATGCAAATTTTACTTGACTGAGTGCCCAGAAAGAAGGCAGTGGGTTCATTCCTTTTAATGGTTCACAGTGTGGGGGATGAGATGCATTTCACTGCGCAGGCCATGGTGTCTCATGGTGTGGTTCGGGTGAATACGAGGGAAGGCAACCAGCACTGCTCCTCTCAGCGGCGGTGAGAGCGCACAGCTTAGCAAACGTGACCGCAGCGCTATGGCACCGAGTGGCCTGACCACAACCCATTGATTCTCCAGTGCTCCACTTAGACGGTAGTCCATCAATCAACTGACCTGCCAATTGGACAGAAACATACTGCGTGTTCTTCCAGCTCCAGCACAAACACCAAAAGTCTAGGGTTTTTTTAATATTATACGCAGCTGCCTTAACAGTCACATGGAGATATAGGATTTTTTTTCTTTTTCTCACTCACTTTCATGCATGTAAATGAGGATGTGAGGGTGCGCAGATACAGAGAGCTGTCAGTTACCTCATATTCTAACTTCTTGGCAGTAAAGTAATTCAGAAGTACAACTTCATGCAGGTAACAGTAGCTTTGAAAGAAATATAAAAAAGCCTCTTTTACATGATGGCATCTCCTTCAGAGGTGTGCCGAAGAAGGAGACCTAAATATTTTACTGGATGCATGCAAACAAAGTGTAAAATGTTACACCCTAACAAGGGGACCAAGACGTGATAGCAGGAAAAGGAAGGGTAAGAAGATAAAGAAACTATGGGGTTTTTGTTACAAGGAAATCAGTAGAAATCTTTGGGGAAAATGTGCTGAATAACTGTCCTTTTTTAAATCACTGTAGCTAGTAGCTATACAATAACCTTTAAAAAAAAAAAAGGATATTTTTGACCAGGTACTCAATTAATAGGATTTAATATAATGCATGTTGCCACCTGCTCCACCTACCATCGTATTTATAACAAAGTGCACAGAGATGTTCTGACCTTGTCTGTTAACAGCACATTGGAGAATTCAGGAGGAGTTCTCTGCTGCTTGTAAATGCTCTTTCTTTCTTTGGAGACACGCACGGGTGAATAATATCTGTAGGAACTGATAGAAGCAGTTCACCAAGATAAAGCGTTCTTACATTTCTGACATGTCAAAAACATCTGCTTTCTTCTTAAATAAACCATTGAATGAATATTCTCATACAGCACTACTGAAGCATGCAATACAGCTTCACTAAAAGCTTTCCACTGCCCTACAGATACACTTAAGAAAATAACTCTAAATGGAAGGATGATACACACAATAGCTAAAGGGAATGCAATCACATTCAGAGCAGATGAAGAAATCATAAGCAGCCACCTGCATTTCTGGAAAGTCCTTGGGCTCTTGCTATTGGCAATTCTAGCAAAACACTTCACAGCGTACACCCATGTCTGCTCCCAAAGCTTTCAGGTTGAACCACAGGCTCTGGCTTGCGCTGCTATTGTGAGGATAGCCTACCTCTATGAAAGTGGTTTCTTAGGAATAGGAAAAACTATTAGAAATAAGTAGTAGCCAGGCAATTCTTCCCCAGGAGCGGAAGTGAAACTTTCTTAAGCATTAAAAAAAACAAAGCTGAGGAACTTCAGGAGAGCTAAGGGATGGATCACAAGACTCTCTTCCAAGCATGTCAGGGTACCCCAATAGGCCAGCCCCAGCTGCTTGCATAGGGAACCCAGGTTCAGATTTTGCTTGTCCTATGGGACAGAGGGAAAATTTCTGTCCTGAGACCACTGTTTGAAATAGTATTGGGAAGAGCTGGTCATGACTAGGGTTGTTTGATAACATCTTTCAGAAAAAACAGAAAGCACTTTGGCAGTCACAGGCAAAAGAACATGATTAGCCTTGTACTAGGTCATGAGTGGGAATATATATGGGAATATGTATCAACTTTCATCTAATTGTACTCTGGTTCTACTACTCCTTGATTTCAGATCCCCTTCCTTCTAGAAAGTTTAAATAAAAATCATTTACCTGGTTCTTATATTCCAGTTGTGTTAGTTTCCACCTTTGAGATGAACACTTAAAAATTATGCTTTTGTCTTTACTTTTCACCTATAAGTATTAGCACGGGCAGGTTCCCACACTGGGCAAATGGACTGTCCCCTGACTTGGCGGCAGCTGAGTACTGTAAGTATCCCAGGGAACTCTCTCCTAATCCTCCCAGCCGAAGTGCTGCTGAGCACAACTCTCCCAACTGTTTTCGCTCCATAACATCTTGACTATTTGACCCTTGTGCTCTGCAACAAAGCCTGAACTGAAACATCAAACAACATATTCTTGAAACACCAACATGTCAAATTCTTCATAAAGGACGTATAGGTCAGCGGTAAATTTTTCAAACCCTTTCCTTTTTCTATGAATAAGACCTGGATTTCTCAGTTGTGTAAAATCCTGGAGTAAAGGCTCTTCCTAGGGTCTTTACCTCCTGTAGAGTTACTACCTCCTCAATAAGAAAAAAGGTGCTCTTGTTTAAGGCTATGGGGGGCATACTGAGCTTCCCATCCCCTCTCTTAAATGTTCTGCCTTTCTTTCCCTGAAAAATCCTGTTGAAAGGAGTATATTTCTTAGAGTGAAATTCAGAGAGAAGGACTAGAATAGCTTCCTGCAGGCAGTTGCCAGGTTGATATATCAAAGCGATATTGCTTTCTGAATTGAGTGGCACCAATCAGCAGGAACTGTCAGTCTGGGGATATAATAACTGTGGTGCCAGTCGTCAGGAATCTAAATGAAAGTTTTAGCTGTACTTGTATATTTAAAATGCCTGTTGGCTCAGGGAGGGGAATAGGAAGGGGGAAGAGCTTTGCTGGCAGTGTCAAGGAAAGGATGGCATCAGAAGACAAATTTGGTGAAGCACAGAGCACCTGGATTCTCCTCCCGGAGCAGTGTGAGAGTCAGACAGCCGAAGTCACGGTGTGAAATGGATCTCGCATCTGCGCCCTCCGTAATTCCAAGCCCCGTTAACTATCTTTCTGAAGAGAAGGTGAAGATTTGTATAAGCCTGTCACATTTGTCACGCTGACATCCTACCGAACTGCCTCTCCGGACTCCAGTCCAAATATAGATCCCTGAAAACTCTGCTCGGCTGCTGTCTGACTCCGTCAATGCTTGAAAACTGTAGACACCTAATTTTTTAATGAATAAAATCCCCCAATTCTTACCACGGTGGTGACACAAACTCCCTCAGAGCCCACAGACCCAGCACCCTTCCCTTCAGCCTGCCCAGACGGCGCTCCAGGCACATGGGGGAGCCAGTGACCCCCGGGGTGCTGGTCCAGGCGGGGAGGGCACAGCAGTGGGCTCAGCCAGGGCTCTCATCCATGGAGCTTGGAGCCAGGGGAGCCCGTTTCCACCTTCCCAGGAAAGTCTCCGGGTTGTCACCGTAGGCACGGCTATTTTGTCCCTCCCGCTGAAGCTGTTTCCCTCATATTACTGAGGTGTGACTCACATGAGGATCAGGACTCTCAGGTGAAGTCAGAGAGAGAGAGGATCAGGCTCTGGTTTCTGCTTCCAAGTCTCTTTCAGAATGCTATCACGTTAAGCCTGCTCGACACAAAGAAATAGCGTTCGACCAAGGACAAAAACCTGGTTACCCACTCCTGAAGGAGTTCCCACAACACCAGAAGCTACATGTTGGAAATCCCGACTTACTGCAGCTCTCAGTGCTCTGACATCGGAGACCTTTTGCACATCTAGGGCTGAATAAAATAACTGATGTAATGAACTGGATCACCCTTCTGCAAGGGAACCACAGGTCCTGGGATCAGTGCTATTTTAATCAAATTTTGGGATGTGAATCATAATTTAATTGGGTTTTGGGTTGTTTTTTTTTCTTAAACTCTGCACTGTAAATGTGAGATAAACCATTATATCCATGCAGTACCTGTGACTAGTGAGTAAGGTCACAGTGTTGATTCAGTTTTATGCGTACATGACTATGACTCACCAGGCAGCGGAAAACTCACAGGTCGTAGCAGTACAGGTGTCATAAACAGGTAAAGCTTGTGTTTTCCGGACTGCACAAGTGAGCTCTCATTCCCAAAAACCTTAGGCTGATGTAGGATTTAGTGAGAGGGGTGCAGACTCTTGGCTTCATTCCTGTCCTTGTACACCTGTGCTGCAGATCTGTGACTCCCACCTAACTCGCATAATTGTCTGGAAAGCCATTCTCCTGCTGAATTGAGCAAAAATCCCACCGTCTATTAAAAAGGGCAAAGTGATGTGGTATGTGCCATTATAATTCCTGATCTGTGGTTTATAGGCGAGTGAGACACAGCAAAACACAGACCAGAGGAGGGCCAGGAGCCTGGCCGAAAGGGATTCTTCCTTAAATTCCGTGAGTTGGAACTATCTGTGATTCATCCAGCTATTGTAGACACACAATTAAATACTCTGCCTTTAACAACACTTGGCTTTTACCCTCTTAAATCATGCAAAATTGAAACAAAAATCTCTAATGCAGAAAACACCTTTTAAAAGAAAAATAATTTAGAATAATATTTAAAATATGTATTCTAAAAATGTAGCCTTCCTCTTTCTCATTTACTTCTTCCAGTAATAAAAACGATAAATTAGAATGTCTGTAGAGTGTGATTAAATGGACATTTTACACAGTTTCATTGCCTAGGAAAGAATCAGATAATGGTAGTACAGGTCTGATTTCTCAATTATCTGAACATGGTCTCTAAAAGATGATAGCCGCTCTAAAGGTGATAACCAGTTTAAAAGGATATGTAATATTGATTTTAGAAATGGATTCAGGTTAACCAGATATGACTGCAGAATTTCCTACCATCTGTCCCTTTGGGGAGTGCTCTGCAGTAGTACTGAAGATTCGTGGCAGATCTCATGCTTAGGCTCTTCAGGCTGTTTTGTCCTCCTGGATGTTGTCAGTTGCATTTGTGTTTCTTTTTATTCTCAGTATTTTGCACCCTGGTGTCCACTGAGGAACAGATACTTGTGTACACATCCTGTGGCATCGCTACAGGCAGATGGTTTCTATCCCAGTGCATCATTGGCTGTCCTAGAATCCCGGATATTCTTTTCAAAGGATTTTTGCCTAATGTCTGCAGTGCCTTCAGTGGGAGGATCTTTTCTGTTATTCAACTTTAGAAGAGCCGTGAGAGTAAGAAAGAATTATTGAAGGTATCCAAAATTGTTTCCCATTAAATCCTTCATCAAAATGTTTGTGAAATCTTTAACCTTGAAAAAAAGCAAATCCAATATCAAATGGCTAGAAATTTAAACTAAAAGCATTCGGAATGGAAGCTATATGACAATATTTAATAGTGGCAGTAATTAACCACCGGAAGACCTGATTATGGGGAGAGCATAATAGCCTTCATTCTCTGAATCAACTTCATATCTCTCAGTATTGACAGTCCTACTCCAAAACAGCTTCTTCATAGGGACTTCTGGTTCAGATTATCTGATTTGCACCGTGTAAAAAATTAGAACATATCACAATGACCATTTCTAGCCTAAAGTTTTCACCCCCAGTTTTATATGGAAGTTATTTTCTTTGGCTTTATGAATGGAATGAACCACGAAGAGCTAAGTATAGTTAAACTATTCAGTGAAAATCAAAAGCAATTTGTTATAACTAATAAAAGGAAATTTTAAGTTCTTGATTCTTGTTTATTTTTAGTGTATCATATTTACATTCCCACTGGTTATCATTGCATCTGAGAGTTTATCAGGATATTAAGAAGGACAAGCACTTACAGAAGGAGAACATCTATAAATCATCTACTAACTGTGAGGAGATTTGGGAAAAAAACCTTCCCTGATGAATCCGCAATTGTTGATTACAGTGATTTGAGCTCATTCGTCTGAAGAAGCACACCTGGGCTGAGAAGTGGCTCTGACACTAGATCAGTCACTGTCTTGATGGTCCAAACCTGTTACATTTTTGTCTTGCAGCTTCGTACTTCAAAATATTCCAAGCTTTCTTAATAGTGCAAGAATCACAGTTTAAATGTCTCAAAATCATAACAGTTATTAGATTATAAACTGTCAGACCCAGCTAGATAATTTTCTTTATATATTTGCTCCTCCATGATTTCCTACCCAAGTTTCTTCTTTTTTGAAAGGCACAGGCCATTCCCTAAAAGATACAAGGACAAGTTCAAAGAGTGTAATGCTCGTGGGCAAGCTCCACATTTTTTCAACTGCACATGATGCTCCCATTTAGCTGAACATTCGTCAGTCTCTTAGCTCACTTGACTAATTCCTTTTGCCAATTTGATTTCCCTTTTGATTGATTTTAAATCAATTAAAGAAAAGATCTCAGTGCACAAATCCTGCATTGTTGCAGCATCTGTTCATGAAACAGAACAGCCGTCTTGCAGTGTGAATTCTTTGAAGATTAGATATTTCATGAGGCTGTCATATAAATACACTGGTATTTATTTAGACAGGTCCAGGTAGGCAGTTGGCTCCCTGAATTTTGATAGAGAATCATAGAATCATAGAATTGTTAGGGTTGGAAGGGACCTTAAAGATCATCTAGTTCCACCCCCCCTGCCATGGGCAGGGACACCTCCCACTAGACCAGGCTGCTCAAAGCCCCGTCCAGCCTGGCCTTGAACACTTCCAGGGATGGGGCATCCACAGCTTCTCTGGGCAACCTGGTCCAGGGCCTCACCACCCTCATGGTGAAGAACTTCTTCCTAACGACCAGTCTGAATCATCCCATCTCTAGTTTTAATCCATTCCCTCTAGTCCTATCATTACCCGATATCCTAAAAAGTCCTGCACCAGCTTTCTTGTAGGCCCCCTGAAGATACTGGTAGGCCACTATAAGGTCTCCTCGGAGCCTTCTCTTCTCCAGGCTGAACAACCCCAACTCCCTCAGTCTGTCCTCATAGGAGAGGTGCTCCAGCCCTCTGATCATCCTCGTGGCCCTTCTCTGGACACGTTCCAGCATGTCCATATCTCTCTTGTAGTAGGGGCTCCAGAATTGGATGCAGTACTCCAGGTGGCGTCTCACAAGAGTGGAGTAGAGGGGGAGAATCACCTCCCTCGACCTGCTGGCCACGTTTCTCCTGATGCAGCCCGGGATACGATAGGCTTTCTGGGCTGCTAATGCACACTGACGGCTCATGTTGAGCCTCTCGTCCACCAGGACCCCCAAGTCCTTTTCTTCAGGGCTGCTCTCAAGTCGGTCTCTGCCCAGCCTATATCGGTGCTTGGGATTGCCCCGACCCAGACGGAGGACCCTGCACTTGGTCTTGTTGAACTTCATGGGGTTGGCGTGGGCCCACCTCTCCAGCCTGTCAAGGTCCCTCTGGATGGCATCCCTTCCCTCCAGCATGTCAGCCGCCCCACACAGCTTGGTGTCGTCGGCAAACTTGCTGGGAGTGCACTCTATGCCACTGTCCATGGCACTGACAAAGATGTTAAACAAGATCAGGTTTTTAACAGCCTTAATTTTATTTTCTGTGTTGGCGGAGAATCGTGGATTGTTTGGTGGGGAAAAGGTATTTTATATCTTATTTGAGCACTTTTTCAGGAGCTTGTCCATTGTTTCTGTCTTTACCAGATGACTAGCTTTATATGAGCTGCATGTCAGAGACAGAGATAAGCAGAAGGAACTCTGTAATTTAGCCAGCTCTTGGGTAGATAAAAATAGCAAATGGTTTCATTGTGTAAGGACAGGTAATGCAAGTGGCACACATCAGCTGTCTTCTGCTCTCTGTTGACTGCTACAGACAGCACCGTCACTGGCAGAGTGAGTAGTGACGCCGAGTTAACCTCATCTGCCACTTCGCATTATAAACCCCCGTTTGCGGTTGCTCATAACTTTGCTGGACTTTGTCCAGAGGACAGAGGAGGGCTGTCCCCGTCACTGCCGGCCCCAGCTGTGCAGCACTGGGCGTAGGAGCCACAGCCAGGGAGGCCACCTCTCCTGCCCAGCCAGGAACGGCACGGACACAAGGCAAGATGAAGGATTAAAATGAGCATGGCTGAGGATAAGGAGGAGGAAAATCGAGTAGTATGAGCAATAGGGTTTTAGGAAAAGGCACTGCGAATAAGAGGCCTTGGATGTTGGCACCTGCATGGCTGCTAGCAGAGGGTGGCTGAGATTAAACAAGGCTCTGGGATGGAGACAGGAAGGGGACTGACAGGAGGGTACTCGTATATCACGTAAGGAGACAGAACTGAGGTGGAAAGACTGGCGTAAGGAACCCAGCTCTGAAAATGAAAGAACCCCTGCACATGGCAAGGGAGCAGAGACACCGCGTCCCTAGGGGATAGCAGGTTTGGGCAGTGAGCACCTGCATTGAAAAGCCCATGGGAGGAGCCCAAGGCTTTAGGTATGTGATGAGGAACACAGTGTTTGGAGGGGGTAAAGGCACAGAAAGAAACAGATTCAATAAAACTGTTGACTTGATATAAACTTTAATTATCTTTATCTTAAGGGGAACACATATTGACAAGATCTACAGCAGCTCTCTGCTTTGAGGTTAAAAGTTGCTAGGAGAAATGTAACCCTGCAACCAGTTAAAGCCATAACAGTTAGTTTCCCGTCTCCTTGTCTGGTGAAGGGCTAATATGACAGCTGCCATGAGGCATCTACAGTTATTCTAAGAAATGCCAAGAGGATGTAGGAAGATGTAGGAGTATGGGTGAGTGACAATAACTGTTCATTAGTTTTTCTCCTGATCATGTCAAGGCTTTATGCTGGACACCTGGTGCCATCTGCTTCCCTCCAGCTGTTCCCATCAGGGAGACTGGGGTAGATCTGTTTCAACTGTGACTTGTGCACTGCTTTGCTTATGCTACGGCAGCCCACAGGGCTCTGCCTTCAGTGCACGATACCACAAATTAGCTACATTTAAGGTGAACTTCCAAAACTGTTTAAAGGTTGGACTTGTCAGTGTTGAGTTTTGTTTAATGTTTGTATTTTACTTCTAACACTGGACCACATGAAAGATGTCGACATAACATCATCCCCCAGTTTCTCCCTTAGCCCAAACAGTGGAATCAAACACAGAATAAAAGTTGTATGAGGTGGACCATTTTCTGGGGCGACTCAGGTTTCCGATGTAAGGTCCCTCAATGCATCTGCAACAGAGGCTGTAAGGCTTGTGTTGAGAAAGACAGGATTTCTATAAGAGTGGTCTTATGATTAAGACAGTCTAACAATAATCCTATCCCTATTCATGCCAGAAAATTCCTACTTAAAGCTAGAGTAGTCATTGCACTAAATACTCTACAAAATATATAGGTTTTGGTGCCTCAAACTATCTGCCCAAATTAAAGGCTAATTTTAATCTTAATCTGTCTGTCTTCACATATAAAATGTAGATAATATCACCCCTCATGCCACAAAAATACTGCACGAATAAAATTTAAAATGAGTAACACCATAGAAAATTCCCTGAGGACATCTGTGATTCTGTCAGATGGAAGGGTTTGAGTAGCATAAAGTAAATGTGTCCATGGGCCATGTGCTGAAATACGAGGATAAAACAAAAATATTGAAGAGCCACTCAATCACTGAGTGCTGTCCACCCAGGGCACTGAATGAGACAGTCCTGCAGAAAAAACAGTATGTGATCCTCAGTCAAACTGCCACAATTCATACACAACAAGGGGACAGCCCAGGGCCGTACAGACAGAAATTCAGATAGATACACGGAAAGCTTAATTCTTTTCAGTAACTTTTCAGTGCTTACATTACAACCTTACTGTAACTTTATTGAGCATCTTGTTTAGAGCATAGGTTGACCAGCTGTGAAGGGTATCCTAATAGTTTTATTGAAGTTCCACTATCACCTGCATATTCTTTGCATACTTTCAGAACAAGCCACTATCATTTTAATGTGCTGCAATTGTCCTGAGCCCCTATTGACATTATCTTCACATTCAGTAGTCAAATTGCTGTAGCAGCAGAGTCCTACTTGATAGCCATGAGAGGAAACCTTTCATATTTTGGTTCTTACCATATTTATTATCATTATAACTTGGTCCTCTTGCGTTCATTTTGAGAGTTCAGTTTACTCAGAATATATGAATCACAGAATCATAGAATCTTCACGGTTGGAAAGGACCTTTGAGGTCATTGAGTCCAACCATACACACACACACACACACAAACAAAAAACCACCAAAAAACCAAACAACAAAACAAAACCCCCCTACAATCTCTGCCCTTCAGAGCATGCCCTGAAGTGCCAAATCTAGACGTTTCTTAAATACCTCTAGGGATGGTGACTCAACCACCTCCCTGGGCAGGCTGTTCCAGTGCCTGGCCACTCTTTCAGTAAAGTAATTCTTCCTAATATCTAATCTAAACCTCCCCTGCTGCAGCTTCAGACCATTTCCTCTGGTCCTGTCATTATTCACCTGGGAGAAGAGGCCAACACCCACCTCCCTCCAGCCTCCTTTCAGGTAGTTGTAGAGGGCAATGAGGTCTCCCCTCAGCCTCCTCTTCTCCAAGCTAAACATGCCCAGCTCCCTCAGCCTCTCCCCATATGACCTGGTCTCCAGACCCCTCACCAGCCTGGTAGCTCTCCTCTGGACATGCTCCAGCACTTCCATGTCCCTCTTGTACAGAGGGGCCCAGAACTGAACACAGTACTCGAGGTGAGGCCTCACCAGTGCCGAGTACAGAGGCACCATCACTTCCCTGCTCCTGCTGGCCACGCTATTCCTGATACAAGCCAGAATGCTGTCGGCCTTCTTGGCCACCTGGGCACACTGCTGGCTGATATGATGGCATCCTTTCACATTACCAGAGATCCATGCAACATGTGTTCTCTTACCTGGGATGCCACATCATTTTCGCTAAATTTTTCCAACTCCCTGATTTTAATTTCTTCTATTCTGACTAACACGGGCCTCAGAAACGGTAGAGGAGCAAGCACTTTTGTGCTCATCCAGGTACATCTTGTATCTAGAGCGAGTGAAATGACTGCAGTAGCCAACATCGATGCAGGTAAGAAACATGCATCTTAGCCCAGCCAGCTACAAGTTAGTGCCTGCAGCAACACTTGCTTCATGGTAGGTGCAGGCAGGACTGCTCCCTGGTTCTGGCCCCAGGGAATTAGTTTGCTGTATATATAGATGGGAGCACATGTTATGCTCATTTAAGAGTGACAGGAGCTGCCACGACAGCATGTACTATCATGCAGGTGAAGGGAGAGTTCAGTCTATGCAGACCAGGGCTCCTCCTGGGACTCCCATTCTTTCATTGTCCCTGTGTGATCTGGAAACTCCAAACCACGATCAGAGCTAATATTTCTTAACATGTTCAATTTGATCAAATATGAGGTCTTTTTCCTAAATGTGTTGCAGTTTTCTGGACTTTGTCAGCTGAAACAAGAAGGGAAAGTATATATCTCAGTGAGTGTTGCAGATGTCCCCTACCAGCTTGGTGCAATATTCAAAGGATGAGTTCTGACAGTTCAAGCCTCTTTTGCTCTAATGTGCTGAATCTGAATGCCCTAAAGTGAAGAAAGCTGGAATTTCAATTCAAAATTCAACTCCCACATCCCTAAATTCAAGAGCATTTGGGGTTAGTTTTCAATGTTAGTTCCTTGCAGCGATAAAAACAATTTGGTCTGAAGCCAGAAAAAAATCTGGGCTCCTCTCTGCCCTTTGCTACTGTTTTCTGGCGCACCAATCTCATGCCTAATTGAAGGCTGCACTTGCAGAATATTAAAGGTGGGGATTGTGCAATACGTTTTGAGTGACGCTCACCTCACTGTGCGGGATGCTTTCTGACAGTGCTAACGCGGTGAAAGGATAACACCCCTCCTCTCCTGACACCGGAGCATGGCAGCAGTCAGGCGGTTGGCAGCCTGTGTCAGCCACCGATTGTGCTGCCCAGTCTGGTCTGACTGTCTCCTCGCGCCTATATGACGTGGAAGGGGGCTGCCGAGCAACCTCCTCTGCAGCTCTCCCTTCCCTGCCCCTCAGCTTAACTCGCTGCCGGCGTGTGAGCCAGAGCTCTCTATCTGCTCAAAAAGCATTACATGGCATGGGGCTGCAGGGAAATTTCACTAAAATGCTGATAAGCAAATGCTAATGGTTGCCAGCCAGCATTCAGAGGAAGGGCTCCTAGGGAAGGAAACATCAAATACACAGAGAAAATATTAGAAATAACGTAAAATATTAAATATTATCTGGAAAGCTTTGCACAACTAAAAATAAGATGGAATGAGCTAATAGAGATACTGCGGTTCTTCCTACACAGATATGGCTCTTTTCTTCTCCTACCTCTATTAATAGGATTTCAGCTGCAATATTCATTTACGTAGCATTTATATTGCATTAACACTAAAATAATGTAGTGCCCATGCAAACACATTCCTCCACAAGTTTCTTTAAGAGGTGGTTTCTTGGTCTCTCCAGGATACCCTGAGATATCCCTGATCCCCTCTGTATGTCACCTGGGCTCCAGAGTTGAGAAAGGCAGGCAGCATCTCAGTCCTTTCAATGTCCTCCTGACTTGTGGCAACAAACTTTCTTAATTCTCCACATTCTGGCTCACAGGTTAGTCACTGATAACACTTCAGCTAACAGTTAACGCAGAAATAGGACAGCTATTGGATTCATCAAATACAAGATCTCTTCCTCGTATCTACAGGATTTTACTCGAGAACCTATTTCAGTTGCCTGTGCATGGGTTTGTAGGGCTACGAGGTATTATCGTCTTCCTGTAAACCCAGGCAGATAAAATACTGATATCCACACAGGCATACCATCACCTCAGGTGCACCTGCCTGCATTCTCTTCTCAAGAGCAGCAAAATCCCAGATTAAATGTAGTGAACATCAAAATGCAATGTGTAATCTGTGGAGATGACAACCTGTTCGCTATGCACTCTGTCTGGTCCATATAACTCCCTGTGGTAGATCAAAGCTCCCTTGGGGCAGAGAAATGAAGCCATTAGATGTATTGAAAGTGGTAAAGGTAGAAAACAGAATTTACAGCAAATTCATTTAGGTTCTGCATTGTTCAAGTCTTTTTTTTTTTTTCTTACAATCTTCTGCAGTCTGACTAGAAAAGCTCTTGGAGTGTAAGCATGTATGGCTTGAGGGAATAATCAACCGTAATCTTCCTCAGATAGTGTCAGAAAAAGCTCCTAAGCATGACTTGTGAATACCATGCTTCTTTTCCTGATTTTTCTGTCTGGGTCTCGTAGCTGCATGCCCCCGCCCTCTACATGCGCATAGGGAACCAGAATACTCCAGCTAAGATCCACCTTTCTTTTTAACTGGTTTTCTTCTGTTCTGTGGCACAAATTCAAATGCTGAAATACCAAAGCATGTAGGTTACACCTTTTGATCTTTCCCCCTTTATCTACTCATCACCTCTGCTCTGACATGAAAAGAAATGCCTATTTTTGGAGCTGAGCCATCTGTTTGAATCTGAGCACTTAACACAGCAGGGTCGTGGTCAGTAGCAGGGACTCCCCACAGACTCATTAACACTTCCAAAATTGTGTATAAATGCGGTATGTATGTATATATATCTATACTGCTCTGCCTCAGAAAGCTTAGGGGAAAATCCCAGTTTAACTGTAGTTGAAGCCTGGAAAAATAGTGGGCACCTTTGCAATCACAACCAAAGCAGGAGGATCTCTTCCTGTTCATTACGAATTTTGGCAGCTGAAACAAGCTGAGTTGCAAAAATTTGTTCTAACTACAGTTCATAACAAATCTCCCTCTGTCCCTTGTTCACCAGGTGAAGCTTCAATATGGCTGAGGAGGACCTCAGCGTAGCTGTCTTCAAGCGAACAGGACTCATTGGTGCTGGAGTAGCGTAAGGACTTTGTCTGAGCTCTTACTGAAAGCGTTTGCCAGGATGACCCATGCAGAACAAGCTACAGGGTGAATAAAAATTAACTAAAGAAGGCGATTTCTTTTAATTTTTGTTCGTCTGTTTCCTTTTTTCCGCACTGCCAAATAAAATAAAAAAACCCCAACCTGCCCAGTGTTACTTCAGCTTGTTTGTACAAAATTAAAAAGACAGCCTCTGGGATTTTCATAGCTTCTTTTATTTATTTTTTTTAACCTTTCAGTAGTTAACATTACTAAGCTGTCAAAAAGCACTAAGGGAATTTAACCTGCAACTCCCACCCACATCAGTAATGCCACCTAACTTTAACTGCAGAGCAACTCAACCGTGTGCACCCATCACACAGCTTTGAACAAGCGTTAAATATTAATGTAGCCAACCACTTAATTAAACACCAAGGTATAGACTACTGTGGTGGTTAGCTGAAGAACAGTTAAGGGAATCATATTGCTCTAAAACTCCTGGGTTTTGGGTAGGTTATTTGGGGTTTTTTTTGTGAATCACATGACTATCCTCCCTTTTAGTCTGAGGGAAAGGAAGGAAAAGGGAAAGGGCAAGGCGAGGGGAAGGGGAAGGAGAAAAAGGGGAAAGGGGAAAAGGGAAAAGGAAGAAAGGGAAGAGTGAAGGGCAAGGGGAAGAAGGGGAAGGTAGTAAGAAAAGCAGAGCAGTAGCAACCATTTTGCTTATAAGGAGGCCTTTTGACTAGTGTAGACTCCACCATGGAAGTTAAAGGACTTTTAGCTGAAGATACAGCAGCGTTTCTGTTTGTAAATTGTATTCTGCAGCATGTCCTGGTGATATTTTTTTTGATGTTAAGCAGGAGCTAGTTATATCCAATGGCAAACTGAGGATGACCAAGCAGTGGAACGACAGTGAATTGTGGAGAATTGGAGGTAGTGCTGCATGAAAGCAGATATTTAGCCAGAAGGTGTTCGATTCTTCAGTCCAAATGACACATCCAAGCATACCACAAGAAAAAACTCAAGCAAAGTCGAAAATCTCATTCTAGGGAGAGTGCCTTGCAAGGTTCAAGAATCAGGAGAAGGAAGTTAGTATTTACATTTATGATAGAAAGTGCAATCTTAGATGTGTCAGCCAATCATGTTTTGACAGGGATAATGCTCCGAATTTGCATGTATCACCAAAATGATTTAACTATTTTGGACATTTAAGGAATTTAGGGGGACAAGATGAAGAGATAGTTTCATTGTGCTCTTTCCAACCAACTTAAAATGCAGGAGATTTGAGTCACTGTACTAAGGAAAGGAGAGGGAAGGCACATGTAAGATCCATGGCAGTAATCCAGGTTCTGGATTAAATTCCCTCATCCAGGCATGCTTTCTGAAGCAAGCATTACTTCCTTTCCATTAGCTGGAGCAGCAATGTTCCACTGCCGCAGATGGGCCCCGTGTACATTAACACAAAGAAGAGTATGAAGTTGATAGATATGATGTCATAAAAGTCTGAATTTGTGCACACTACCCTAAATCAGATGGGGTGGAGACTGAAACAGCCCCGCTAATATAAAATGTCGATAGTTGGATTCTCAGCTGCCCTTTATGACCAGTGTTGTCTGCTCTCTTCATTACCATTACTTTGACACTTGGCTGTAGACTCCCCAGATAAAGAATGGCATGGCTGACTGCAAGGAGAGGAGAATTTCTGTACTGCTTGTTGTAAAGTCTCTCAGGAATCTCTGGTAATTTGTTGACATAGAGTGTCTATATCTGTATAGATAGAGCCTCTATAATTGTGAAAAGATGGTTACAAAAAGACTAAAACACCTCCTGCTTCATGCATGCAGCACAGGGCTCAATTCAAATGCTCAAACATAAGCATTTACTGACATCTGAGGTACCTGGAGGTACCCAAGAAGCACACCGGAGTGGTGAATAAGATAGAAGACTTAAGAGAAACTCATGACCTTTTGGAACAGCTTCTAGAGCCAGGTGTGAAAGCACAGCCTGCCTGAAGTGGCACTAGACAGCCATGTGTGAACAAATGAAGCAATCTCAAATAATGGGATTCAGTTTGTGATTAAGACACACAAATATAGATGTCTCTATATGGGTATCTCTATATGTGGTAGATGGCCAAATATGTAAGTTCCCACTATAGGCAAAGGAGATCAAAAGCCTGACCACAGGTGTCTAATGCTATATGAGGTGCATATCCATATGAGATGGACAAAAGAGACCCAAGGACCTATAGCAGACCTGTGCTTTTCTGCAGTATCAGTCAGGGGAAGGTAGGATATCCTAGGACATCTTAAATGAAACTAGTCTCCTATGTTGACCCAATGGCATGCATGGGGGGTGGGAGGACAGGGGATCTTTCCTTGGAGCCTAAAAAGTTTCTCCAGAGTTGACACCATGGATTCCATTCAGTTGTCCACACCAATGTGGTTTGTGCTATTAGAATTGGTCTTCCTGGTCTCTGCCCACCACTCTGCAAGCAAACAGACCTTCCATTGGCTCTGTGCTATATTTGCAAGCCTCATAGGGATATCACAGATATCAAAATATCACAAATTACACTTAGACCTTCATTCACTTCAACTAGAGTCTGAAAAACTAGTACATGGAGACAACTAAACTTTGTCAGAAAGGAAGACAATGAGCTGTTTTTCATTTTAACTGAACTAAACCCATGTTCATATGTTGTTTTTTCTTGGAAAGAAAGCGAGCTATTGCAAAAAGCCTTCAGGAGAAAAAAAGTTACAGTGAAATGAAAAAGTTCTTTTGACTTTTGGTTGCTATGAAGATGTTTATGGCTCAGAAGCAATTAAGTGTTTGCATGCTGGTTCTGTGGAAATCTAGAATTAAGGGAGAACTGTTTAAAATCGTGTTTGTTTATCTGAATATTTTCACTCAGGACTGCCTCATTATGTCTTATTATTTTCATGTTTCTGCCCTAAACTATCAGCATAAGGATCAATTATAAGACTACATTTTCCTGTTAAAAAAGAAGTTCATGGATCAGTGACAGAGTGCTGAAACAGCAAAAATATTTTTTCCATAAAAATAACCTTTTCTGCAGCAGTCTTGCTGATAACATCGTTAAATTATGGAAGATCTCACAGTCCCCATAAATGTGCATATAGGTCTCCTGTGTCTGTGCTTTCTCGGAATATTTGCACTTACCAGAACCAAGATATGAAAAAAGGCACTCTTTCTCCCTCATTAATCTAGACTTATTTTCAGAGAAAGACAAGTGTACTCAGGTGGCTTAGTTTTTAAGTGACTACCTTGAAACACTGAAATCTATTCAAAAGCGCTAAGCAACTCTTTGAGAGTTGTGTCCTATTCAACATTTAATTTTGTGCGGCCTGAACTGGCTAAGTTACATCTCACATTAAAGCTAAATGTAGCTTTATGTTAATGACATTTGTTGCAGCTGGAGGTAGAAAATGTCTGCTCTAGACAACTAGAAATGCAGATATTTTTCCTTTGTTTCCATTAGTCTGGTGCATATGTAGTTTTTTCTCCCAAATATGAAGACTAACAAGTTCACATCAAACTTCAGACTCCTGCTGCTGACTTCAGACTTGCAGCTGACTCCTCCATGTTTCTCCCTCAGCGAGGAAGATATCTTTGGATGCTTTTGTGGTATGACCCTACGGCTTTCTTCTGCTTTCTGACTCTCTGCACTGCATACAGCTGGTCAGTGGGTTGCAGTGACCACACCACACCTGACGCCAAGCAGGAGCAAGTTTGGGGTACAGCTCTGCAGCCAGGGATTGTTCCCTGGTGGGGTCCTCAGAGGAGCTCCACAGCCTGGCATGCTTCCCACCTGCAGATCGCTGATGCCCCATAAGCTGGTCTACGGGAGGAGAGACAGGCCACGCTGCTGGCCTGTGGAAAAGGGTAGGAAAAGAAGATGGTTGAGATAAGTGAACAAGAGGGCTAAAACGTGCTCTCCCTGCACAGGATAAAAGCCTGGATAGATGAGTCTATCAGTAGGTTTTAAACATCAGCTCTATCAAGAGATGGCAATACAACATTTTTTTCTTCTGGTAGATTTTGCAATTCAGATTTAAGCTTGTGACACTCTAGTGTATGAGAAAGCTGTCACAGGCATTTTAAGCATAGTTATTTTTCTCTTTCCTAGGCTGCGTTAAGGTAACCTGGGTTCGTAACTTGAAGAATTCAAGTAGAGCATTTTGTAGAATTCTGAAGTATTTCTTAAAATACTTTCTGTAAGACACAGCTTATGCTGCATACGTGGTGGTGGGGTAATGTTTATTAGTATTCACTTGATATAACCTAATTTATTCACTGCTTCATCACCCCTGAGAAATATGCACCCCTCCAAGTGAGATGACTAAATCGTATACCTTACCATCACGCATTCTCTCTTCATAAGACTCCACAAACAGTAAATGCATGGGAAATATGCTTCTCCCTCCAAGATTAATCTGTGCAGTCAGGGACTCTAGGAGATATGACATGGCTGATGTATTGTACGGCAATTCATTTCAGTGAAATATTTCTACATAACTGTTGATAGAGAACAAAGTTGGAATTTGCTGAAATGCTTGTATATGGTATGCACTAGCATCTCAACAGCAGGAACCTTTTAGCAATACAGCAGCTCATTCCTAAAGGGTTCTTTTCTTAAGCCAAGATGCAGCAAAGTTGGCAGCTCAGCCCCATCCAAAGTGGTGCTAGACAAGATGCAGAACCACAGGGTTTGGACAGATGTACCACTGACAGATGGTGCTGAGATTAGTCATTATCAATCAGCTTCAACTTGCATTTATTCCTCTGGTTCAATGCCAGTCAACGATGAGCCCTGACCGGTAATGCCTTATTACTGGCTAATATTTATTAAGAGTTGCTGACTCCCTAGAGGACAAAGTGGAGTCATAGACCGTGCCCACAGGAAAACACAGACAGAACATATCGAGTTTGTTCATTATCACTAAGGCTGATGCTTACAACTCCAGCATTAGCTCTGCCGGCACCACTCTCTGCAGAGGGATCAAGGGTTGAATACGAGCAGAAAGACCAGCTGCCACCTCTCTCAGAGACAGTGCCACCCAGTTAAGGCTGAAGCGTGCTTTTTGGGATAGCATGAGAGGAGCATAAGTTGGGCACTAATATGTAGAAACCCCAGACTGGCACCTTATATGAGTAATACAACCACTTTAAAAATGTTAAAGAAATGGCATTCTATTTTAAATCTGTATTGGGTTTAAGTGGCAAGGTGACCCTGCCAAGGTCAACCCACCACAAAATCCTGAGCAGGGAAACGAGGACTTAACCGTGGCTCAAATTTGAAAAAAAAAAAAAAAAAAAAGCCTGTGTTTTCTCGTCTCAGGGGTAAAAAAGAGTGCATGTACAAGTACATATATACATACACATATGTATGTATGTATGTTGTATAGAGACATAAATTTATAAGAGTGTAGATGGGACTGTACCTTTCTCCCTGTGTTATACTCCATTCATACCGTCTCATGATGCGGCAGTGACAGAGCAGGACTGGCTGCACTACACCCCCTATGAACACCCATAAGCTTGCAATATAATACTAAACTCAACCCCACACCCCCAAACTACAATATAATACAATGCAATATAATACTAAACATTATTACAATAGATTCAGCCTTGATTTACTCAGGCACAATTCCACTGAATCCCACACCAAGACTGAACTCCCTCCCTTGACATTATGGAGATTGAAAAATTGATACTAAAAATAAAGATAGGTGTCCTCACAGTCTGGCTAGTATCTACAAATTATATTAAATTCCTCTAGAGAAAAAAAAAAAAAAAAGGGAAATTAAGTTATAAACAGAAGACAACATATTGCATGTTCTTTGTTGAGGTGTCATGGAAAAGTTTTCTAAAATCATCATTGCTGATACTGACTGGAAGAAAAATAAAGCTATAACAGATAGCTGGTTTAACTAAACTGTCCTAGCATGTCTTTTATTTGATAAGGATTAAAAGAAAATTACTACATAATGCAATATACCCAAGTCAGCACAGCAGTAAGAGGAGTCATTTTATCTACAGGATTAAGTCTCACAATAGAATAATCCATGATGGAAGTTACAGGAATGGAGCAAATGAGAGAGCTAAAAAGGTTGTGTTTTGTTTGTGTTTTTTTTTTCCCCAAGAGTTATAATAAGACAATCTAATGCTAAGTTTCCATAAGCAGAGTTCTTTCCCAAAGCATTTCCCAGGATCATTTCTTTTTATATGTAATGAATCTCAGGAAGTGAGGAAGGTTGATGTTTTATGCTTAATGTGGTCCCTGAAGAGCAAAATACAGCTATGAAGATATTCTATGTATCTTATTTTATACCTGCCAGAAAGACTTTTTTTTTTCTTGAACAAAGACTCCCCAGCAATTTACGAATGCAGTTAAACGTTCAGACATTTCAGTGCAGCAGAGGTTTTATGCGCGCGACTGAGGAAATAGGGAACTTATAAACCTCGGGTTTTCAACAGAAACCTGCCTCCAAAGCAGTGTTTGAGAACTAATTTCTCCCCCGCAGAGAGCTAAGATTTCAGCACAAACACATCCCCAAACTGGTTTAATCCTGACTCCCCAGTGTAGGCTGGGCGCGGTGTGCAGCTGCCTCTCCCGGGATGGAGGAGCCTCTCGGTGAGGGGGTGCATGGTGGGGTGGCCACGGTGGGCGCTGGGTGGTGACGCCCAGCAGGAAAGACCACCGCTCAGCTGCACCTCCCATGGGGCAACCTTCAAGAATCAAGCAGTTTCTGACTCGGGACATTTCTCTGCAAGTTAGGAAGCACAGGCGAATTCACAATCCCTGTAGATAATTCATGACACTTCCATAGGTACTTTTCAGGGCTAATGTCGTCTAAAGTAAAAAAAGAAAAAAAATATTTAGAAATATGGACCTACTCAGAATTGATTCTTCAATGGAATATAGCACATTTGAGCAATTAGTTGGTCAGAAAACCACATCTAATTTCTCAGTGGGAAATGCAGAGAAGGAAGGTAACATCCTTTAACATATTTTTTTTTAAATCATAGACACGCTTTCAAGTAAATGACCAGCTAGTAGAAAACAAAAAGATTTGAAACATCCTAATTCACTGAGGTTCATGAGAAAAAAATCTGAACTACCTTATGTGTTATCAACTATTTTATGTGCAAAATATTAGATTGGGTAATGTTGTACTTAATAGCTGAAACACGAGCTCAGCTGACAACTGGCACTGTTGTGTTGGGGAAAAGACATATTTACCAAAACAGTTTTCCTGATCTTCTTAAAAATCCCACAAAAGCAAGCGCAATTTGAAAAAATGAAAATAAAAAATTGAATCGATTCCAGACAAACGTACCTGAAGAGGATTCATACCTTAAATAATAGAGGTCTGAACTTGCAGCACTGACATAGATAAATAGGTTGCCTAATAGGTTGTTTACTGTGCTATTGGACCTGGAGCATGATAAAATAAGCTGAAAAGGGACTGCATAAGCTTTATCTCCATAACAACCAAGAAAAGAACGATTACAAAAGAGCATGGAAAAGCCACCTTCACAAAACAGGCTTTAACCTTAGAGCGATGGGAGCAGCACAGCACAGTACTGCTGATGTCTAAATAAGAAAAGACAGAGTCTTGGCTCAAAATTCTTGCATCTCGCACCAAGTTGGATGCTCCAGTTGGAATAATAGAAGTGTAAAACTGTCTAATACAGCAGTCATATGGAACAATAAATTCTTTTAAAGGAACTGAATTATGATCAGTGTGTTACAGAGGAAGAAAAGGCAGCATTGCATTAAAGTAACTTTCAGAATATTCTTGTATATCAAGAAATCGTTCACGTATTACTTTCATTTAGCACGTATCAGGGTATTAAGCCATTTCAAAATTAGCTAGTTTTTCTTTTCTTTTCCCCCAAGTTTGGTAATTCAAAAAGCTCTTCACTGTAGTTTGACCTAGCTGGGTGAGTTCTTTAAGGTTTTTTTACAAGGAAGACAGCATTCAAAAGCAGTCTTCACAGAAACCTCCTAGCTGAATAAAAAGGGGGACAGATGTTTGAAACGAAGGAGTCGTCGGGAAAGTAGACTCACTCGCAACCTGAACCTGTTCCTACTCAGAACGTTGGCAAAACTCCTGCTGGCTTTAATGAGCATGGGATCAGGACCTTGGCTTTTCTCTTTAGATTATGAATTAAGCTCCTTGATGTTAAACTACTTTTAGGAGGAAACTGCAACTTTAATGTACAGGCCTTCAGTAACGCAACGTCTAGAAGAACCTTACTTTGGCCAGAACTCCTGGGGGCATCTTTCTTCCCCCCAGGCACAATAATTTGTCAATGGAAATAGTGCAGACCTGCTACAGGCATAGGTAGCCAGGCAGAATGGGCCCAGCTATGCTGGCTGCCATTAGCAATGGTAGTTAGCTCTTCCCTTCTCTCACAGCCCACAAACCCTGTGCATGATCTCTCTCACCCAGTGTCATCCCTGTGGATCAAAGGCAAAATGAGAATTACATTTCCTTGAAGAATTTAAAAATTCTTTTAACTGGGACTACTTTTATATGGGAAAAAAAATAATCTGAAAACGGCTATTTGACTTGGATATTTTTCCTACGCTGTTTAATACTTGTGAAGAAGGGAAAGACAAGGGGACTTTTTTTTTCCTAGCAAATAAGGGTTCTAGTAAACAAGAAGTCATGGCATAGTTTTTCACACAAACATAAATCAGTTTGGAGAGAAAAAAGCCATTTTCAGGAGTAAGTTCTTTATTAAAAATAATTTCAGTAGAATTGCTAGAGAGCAACCCTGACCCATGCAGCACATCCCTTGTCCCTGCCCTTCCTACTTTGGATCCTCCAGCCTGCAGTAGAGAGCCATCCTTATGCCTGTGGCAGCCACAGCAGAGCACAGAAAGACGGGATGCTTGCCTCAATTTCCTTGCTCATGTGCCATGCCCTTCCGCAGAACAGAAAAATCTTGGCTGGACTGAGCACATTTGACCCAATATTGAGACGCTAACCTACCTACATGAAGAACTTTCACAAAGACTTCCAATCGAAATATCAATTAAAATTTCTCTGGGCAGACGTGCTACGGCTACGTGTAAAAAGCAAATAAACTGAGAATGGATACAGCTGCAACTGCTACAATTAGCAAAGATGTATGTAAGATTTACTCAAGCAGTAGTCATTCAAGACATTATTTATTCTTCTTTTCCTTGCTGCCATATGTCTCAATCAAGTCATAATTCCATTACTACCTATGCCAAAATATCTGAATTGCAAAATTCTTTCTCCAAAACAAGAAATGCAGTTGTAAAAATTCTGCCAAGGTTGATGTTTCATATTTACTATTTCAGTATTATTTTTACGCTGGAACGTGTAACTTCAAATGTAAGACAGAAGTAAAGTATTTTTAGTCATTTTCTTTTTTTTTTTTTTTTGTAATTTTAATGCTCTGCTCTACTGAGTACATGAAGGCAGTGATACTAGAGGCCAATGAGGAACGGATGTTTAGCAGATGCAGGTGTAAAGCTGCTTAGATATGACTGCAGCAAGACTAGCATATTCAGGTATTAAAACTGAAATACTACCTACCAAATTTAACTCTGCATCAGGAATACTGGAAGTGGCTGGTTTAGCTTCAGTAAAAACCCAAAGTAATCAGTAGATTAAATCTGTTGACAAAAGCCCCTTTTAAATCTCACACAACTGGATGTCTGTCTTCTCACTCTGGGTACAAGTAGTTTCAGACACATTGCTATCATGACTGAAATGTGGAAGAAGGGCTCTATGTAAAATCTTTCATCGCCAATTCTAGCAGATTTCGAACGATACATTCACAAATCAGTTCTGCATAAACCTGCTCTGAGGTACTCTTACTGAATAGCTCAGTGGGAAAATATTGTACTAGGACCAATAGAGTTTGTTATTCAGATCATCTTGATGTCTTTCCATTTGGTAGTATTTGAGAAATACTGAAGTTTTATACCAAACCTTACAAACATGTATAATATCTAATTATAAAGTGTTAGACCATACTCAGTAGTGTGGTTCTTTTGGAAGACTGGAACCCCTTCCCAGACTGATACATACACATTCCTCCTGCGTACTGTTCATAAGCAATTTTCCTGAAAGCAATTTTTTCTTTGCAGACCAGTGTGCAAATCCTACTTATTAAGCTTACAAAAGGTTAATGATGAAGAAATAATTTAAGATATAACCAGTATCTGGTAGATGACCTCATTTGCTTTCACAAGAGAGTTCTTATCTTTTCTTAGAAAAGATAAATGTCACAAATGAGCATCACATACCTAGACAGATACACATACAAAGTATGCTAATATTTTATTCAGCTGTGACATAATGAAAGGTTACATTTGCTGATAGATTTTTAGCAACATATGAGTTATGACAAACCTCTTGTGACTATTCTGATGACACCAAGGGAAAGCCTCCTATTAGTACCTCTCTGAAATCCGCCAAAGTCAAACCACAAGGGGGAAAAGCATAAAGCAAAGGACTATCTTAATGAATTCAGGGAAGTTCTAAGACTTTTGATTAAGTTTGGAGTTTGGGGTTCTTTTGCTAAATGATTATATTTGAAGTGCCAGATATGATGCTAAGGCAGTGTTGCAGCTGTTATTGTTAGGTAACTAGGTACAGTCATGGTGGGACTATTCTGAGACAGCCACCAACATCAAACACTAATTTATTTATGTGCTACTAATGGGCAATCTATCTGTTAACAACTGAGTCATGCATTAATCAAACATATTAGTCAAGCCTGATGCCATGATTTAGGCTCTGGTGACTGCAAATTTTATCTTTCTTGGTCTCTGAGGTCAAGATGTTTGATAAAGGCAGCCAGAACAGAAGTGGGTCTTCTTTCTTCCTTAAGCTCTATTGCAAATTTCTATATACTTTTGCTTTTCTATGTACTTTTCCTGTGGTTCAAGACCAGTTAGGTTCAAAGAGTTGCTTCCTCGTTCCATACGTCAGAACTAGTCTGTTCTAGCTTATTCAGGTGGGCATGACCTGCCAGCTGCCAGTCCATTCACGTCTCTTCAGATGTGTGTTGCCTGCTTGCAGGGAGGATGCCAGACATTTGATTCCTTCAAGCAGTTGCAGGACAGTACTGTTAACCTTAGTTTTACGGTTTTATGTAACTATGCTAATCAAGCAGATATTAAAAAATATTTCACTACCTTCTTTACCTAAGGCAGGCTTACGAAAAGTCTGGGTGCAAGGCACACAGAACATGTTACACAAATTAGCCTTCATGTTGCAGGAGTAACAGTTTATAGACCAAATATAAATATATTGTGCGTCTGCATATATCATATATATTTATGCACAAACTTACTAATGAGACCAACAAGTCAAAAAAGTAAACATTATAAACTTGCCAAGACATTACAGAAACTTTCTTTTTTTGGATGCAATTTCTAAATGTCAGCAAAATATGAGACATTATATCAAAATCTTATTTAAAGATAAATTTCAAAGGAAACAAGACCAAAAAAGAAGGTGATCCAGATAGAGCACATCTGCATAACAGCAAACCAACCCATTCTTTACAGTGAGGGAAGCACTTGATCCTTAATAATTAAGAGCTAAACTGCGATTTTCTTCCCAATCTGTATAGCTGTCTACAACATGATGTACATATTGCACTGTTGACTGTACTCCTCCATGACTGAATAAGATCCTGCTATGTTCAGTATTGAATTCATATGCCCAAATTCATAACAAAACTGCTTCCTCCTTCATGAATCTGCAATCTAAATAATACTCCCCGCTTTTGACAAGATTTAGGTGACCAACACCAGCAGGATAGCATTGTCTCAGAAGCGCTTCCGAAACCCTGTTTGAACCTGGCTCAGCTATGAGCAAAATTAGTTTGGCCAATTTACGTATATGATTAAGAACTCAGAGCAGGAAGGTTTCACAAAGCTAAAGCAGCTCAGTTAACATCCTGAAGAGCCTGCGAAGGCAAGAACCCTTCCTCAGGCAATGAGGTTTTTAACAACTTGGTGACTATCCTGCACACGACAGGAATTCCACAATGTCTGCAGATAGCTCGTTATTGCCTGCAAACTTACTGCCTTATCCATATCTCTTTATATAAAAAGATTTAAGATCCTTTTGAAGGTAAGCGAGCACAAACAGGCTCAAAAGATTAAATACTGGAGGAAGTTTTTTCCAAGGCACAAAGAAAAGTTAGGTGCTTGTCTCTCTACATGTTTGTCTTCAATGAATCTTGCCGTGAACCAGTGCAATGACATTTACAGCAGCGTAATTGTGACATGATGCTAGCTCATGGCAGCCTGATCTTCAGTGATGGAACGCAAGTAACACGATAGGGGCAGACAGATGGAGAAATGGCACCTCCTTTCTCAGCATCTCAGCTCTGGGAAGTCATTCCTGTCTGTACATACTTCTGGGGTGGCTGCATGAAAATAACACCATCGGGCTACTACTGGCATGCTGTAATCGTGCCACAGTGTAATATTGGATCTGCCAGAAATATCACAGACTGATCTTGTCTCCTGACAGTCAGGAGAGTGAATTCCACAGCGTTTCTGGTGCTGTGCTGCATATTCAGTCAATTTGCAGTTCGATACAAGCACAAGGCAACGTCACGCAGCGATGAGCAGCAACAAATAACACCCTGTTCCCCTTCAGTCTAGGCGGTGAGGCACTTTGCTTTTCCCAGGCAGCCAACACTGCCCTCTCTGCTGCCTTAGCCCACCCAATTTCACCTCTTTTTTCTCTTCTCTCTCTTTGCTAAAAGAACCACATTAGGTCTTCCTCTCCCTCTGAGAATACAAACATTCAGGTTACCTCCTCATTCTGGGTTTAAAGCCTATATAAATGCCAACAACTGGAGCCCTTTGTCTCATTCTCATGACCCGTGCATGATTTCCGTGAAGACTGGGGACAGCTGTAATTTCAGGCTCTTAAAATACCCACATACCTCTTCAGGATTCAATCAGATTGCAATATTTATGCTCTCTGACTGTCCTTTCCGGAGACCTCGCGCTCTGCTCTCTTCCCCAGGAGCAGTTGCATGTGGACACAGGGCCATTGCACTGCCTGCTTCTCCTGCCGCGAAAGTGCAAGGCACAGGCTGCGCTGCCTCAGCATAGACTGTGGCAGAACAGTACTTTTAAAATACTGTTTTGTAATTTA
Organism: Rissa tridactyla; assembly: GCF_028500815.1. NCBI lineage: Eukaryota > Metazoa > Chordata > Aves > Charadriiformes > Laridae > Rissa > Rissa tridactyla. Next base: position 190,075,904 of record NC_071466.1, on the reverse strand, counting down.
AACAGCGGCTTTCTCTTTCAATAGTATTTGTTTTCTGACCTTCTTATTACATCTTCCCAGAAATGCTGTTCACCTGCACTACCACTGCACCATCCTGGCCATACCCAATAAACCTGTCAGTGTAATATCTACATACGGGCAAGGTAAGTCTATCTGTGAAGAAATAAGAGGTTGTTGGCATTGAAATTGCTGTCTGCAAGAAAATTCTGTGAAGTGAAGTCTGGTTTGGCCACAACAGGATACGGGGTATCTCAGTCTTTGCTTTACTAAATCTGGAGAGACAGGAGAGGGGTGGAATTGGTACGTACCATAGCGAGCAACACGCCTGCTAAGGAAGGATTAACTTGATCCAAGGGGAGAGAGGTCAGAGGAGACTGAGATGCCTCCAGAGGGCTTGATCGTGAGGAAGCACTTAGCAATCTCCTAACTCCTCACCAATAAATGACAGGTTATTTTTTTGACCCTTACGTCACTAGACAACACTAATTCATGCCCAATTCTAATAATAAAAAAATATATATAACTATTCATATAGTTTTACATTTAGTATGATGTTTAAAGACCAGAATTTAGAGAAATTAAATATGTGCCATTAAATATGTGGCTTTATTTATTAGCAGCATTACTTCCATTCTGCTTGTTGTGTCATTTTGTACATTACAGTAATAGCAAGAAAAGATTAGAGAAAATAGTCACCACAACACTGGATACATCTAGATTAATATTTTGGTTTGAAACAGTAGTTCAGTTTTGAAGCTTATGCAGGCCTCATCATACCATTTCCCACACTCTGGGCTGTACTGCAGAGCAACACCTTTGAGCAAAGTCAATGGACAGTTGTGTTGCCTCCTTAGAGTATCCCACAGAATCACAGAATGATAGGGGTTGGATGGACCTCTGGAGATCATCTAGTCCAACCCCCTGCCAGAGCAGGGTCACCTAGAGCACGTTGCACAGGAACGCGTCCAGGCGGGTTTTGAGTGTCTCCAGAGTTGGAGTCTCCACCACCTCTCTGGGCAGCCTGTGCCAGGGCTCTGCCACCCTCAAAGGAAAGAAGTTCCTCCTCATGTTTAGGTGGAGCTCCCTATGCTCAAGTTTGTGCCCATTACCTCTTGTCCTGTCACTGGGCACCACTGAAAAGAGCCTGGCCCCATCCTCCTGACACCCACCCTTTAAGTATTTATAAGCGTTGATAAAATCCCCCCTCAGTTGTCTTTTTTCCAGATGAAAAAGACCCAAATCCCTCAGCCTTTCTTCATAAGAGAGGTGTCCCCTAATCTCCAGTACACAGACACTGAAAAGCCACAAAAAGACAGACAGACAGACAGACAGATAGATGGCAGTGTTCAGCTCTACAAGGTTTTTTGTAGATCTGGAGATGTTCAGCTCTTTCCCGAAACTTCAGTTCCCAGAGTTATGTTATTACCTGAGAGTCTCTGGTTTCATTAGAAAAATGTAAACTTTTAGTTCTCAGGAGTTCACAGAAAAACATAATATTTTTAACTATTGTGACTTTAAAACTAATCTCATTATTTGGCAACTTTCCCTTTGATTTTTTAATGCTTCTTTCCCTTTGATTTTTTTTGTATCTTCTAATTATTTTTTCTAGTGACAGTGACCCAGAATAATCTGTGCCAAGCTTGATTTTGACAGAAAATTGAACTGACACTAATGATAACCACCTATTTATATGTCTATGCCTATATTTATATATGTGTTTTATATATATGTATCTATATGTAGTTTGTAAAATGTGGCACCATGCACAAAATAGCTTACCACTGATGAGCTAGTTACTCTAGCCTTGTTTCAACACTATTACTATTCAGTAAAAAATTAGCAACATTTTAAATGTTTGCAGAAATTGTGTTCTAGATTCAAACTAAAACGTCCAACTTTACCCCCAAATTAAACCAAATTGTGCAGAACATTCTAGCACTGCTTATTTGACCTTTGTTTTCTGAAATATGACTTTTTGATGGTTCATTTATTAACAATCTTGTGCATATGATGAGAAGTTCAAAGGTTCTCAGCTTTCATCTGAAAAACTGAAGCCATTAGAACCAGAAATAATATGTGAATGGGAAAAGAGCTTGCTTGCTCCCTCTCTCTTTCATACATGCATGCGTCATATGAATCCCATACATTGCCTATTAACCCATCTAGAAAATTCTGAATTGGAAACTGAAAAGCTTTCTGGAGTACAGGCTACTGATGATTAGTTATATTAATTGATACTTTGCTTGAAAATAGAAGCAATCTTGTATGCTCCATTTGTATTATCTTTTTGACATGGACTAACTGATCTGAATTTCAGAACATTAACATAAGCTTATTATAACAAAAACATGGTATTTTAAATGCAATGGAAAACAGAATTAACCTAAGGGTGATGGTGGTGGGGAAATTCTTTCTTAATTGAGTAGCTCACATAAGAGTCAGAATGTTGCTAATGAAATACATCTAATAGAAACTCAGTTTGGCCTTGAATACAAAAGGGAATCTATGGTGAACATTCTCCATGAGTCATACATGTTTTTAATGAAATAAAGGGCTTGCATAGTTTGAATGACTATGTGTTTTTCCTTTTACAAGCCTGTTTGTATAAAAATAATATATCATACTTTCCCCAAATCCAAGGCGAGCCAAACTGGAGTCACGTGAGCCTCAGGCAACAGGAGGCCTCCATACAACTGCTGTCTTTTCTTGCCAGGAGACCAGCAATAGCTGATATGGCATTGCGTAAGGGTCCAGTGTTCAAATGGTCCAGCACTTAGTCCTGAGCTACTCTCCGCAATTAGGGAGAGGCACAGATCCATAGTACCTCCTCTGAATTCATCCAGCCCAGGAGCTGCGGATGCTGAATTCATGCAGCCCAACAACAGGCAGGGAGATGTCAAAGCACGCAACCCGACCCTCCGTCTGCAGAAAATTGGTTTGAGGTGACCACATAGACCTTCAGATTTCATCTAAGAAAGATTTTGTGTTACCTAGGCTGTCATCTGTGATGAAGATACCATCAAAGGAGACTGGATCCTGTATTGACAAGTGTGACTAATCAGTGAGCACCCTGAGACTGTGGCATCCCCTGCTCCCGCCAGCACTGTCATGCTCACTTTGCAACACAGATAAAGAAAGAGCAAAGAAAGATCTCATCTTAGGAAATTTTTCATGCTGGGTGATGCCTGCGTCCAATTAGTTTTTCTGGGAAATGATGCAGTCATTTCTAAAAGTGAGAGCAGATGCAATATACAGCTTTACCTACGTGAAGCCTGGCAGTCTTACTGTAAACCTCTCCTGACCTCACGCTTCCAAGGCGGCAGCTGACATCGGTCAGAAGAGTTAATTCATACCCCTCACATGAAATTTTATCAAACCTGTGAAAACTTACTCAGATTCAGCCAAGTGATAAATCTCTGGAAAACCTCCAGTCCAAGGACTTTTTTGCTCAATTTCCTGTCTCTGACAGTGACCAGTAGCTTGAGGAGAAGTATCAGAAAAGACTAAGTATGTGGTACTCCTTCCTTGGCATGCGTCCAAGCCTTGGCCAGGACATTGAGGTTATCCTTAGAAAGTAATCTCAATCCACTCTTGATTGCTTAAAAGCAATCGCAAAAGCTTCGGATGTTCACCTAAGCTCTCACAAGGAACAACTGAACAAAAAATAATAAGAAAGGAATACTAATACTTTTTTTTCTTCTTATTTTTAACAAAATTTGAAGGGGTTGAAGGAGTTAAAGTACAATCCAGACATGTAACAAAATGCAGGGGGAGGGGAAGAAGAATACAGGTAGAAAAAGATAAAATATAATTTTCCCACAGGATCACTTATCACATAATTAATGACCATATCATAATATGCTTTCACAGGTAACAAACGAAATTTCTACACACAAATTATTAGCAGCCATTTTCCAATTATCAGGTGTTTTGCAATGTAACCAAAATAGTGTTCCTTAATAAGGAAACTTGGTTACTGACCAGAAGTTAATATAAAAAACATGAAATGGTACCCAGAATAAAGACATGCACAGGTTTAAGACAATATGTTTTGTTTTGCTAATTTATAATGATTGTATAATTAAAAACCATTTTAGAATAATAGTTTAAACCAATTTAATTTACAATACTCATTTCAGTTTATTAATACACCAGCAGTTTTGAAATGGAAAAAAAAAATTCTCTTGAATCAAATAAGTACTGGAAAATCAGACTTTCTTTCTATAAATCTTTATTAAGGTCCTGCCATGATATAAGAAGACATAAGACATCTCTGCTGTTTTTCTCCAAACCCCAGATAAGGATTTGATCCATGTTCGGTACAAGAGCATACAATGACAACGTATGTATAAAAGCTGTATGGAAAAAATTGTGGTAAAAAGGTAGAGATAATTCTATGGTTCCACCCTGGTGATCTGTTTTCTCCTTTAGTGAATATAAGGACAGTGAATGTTGTCTTTTAATGATTTAATAACACATATGGATCACCTTTTTAATATAGAGAAAAGAAATGCCTCCTTCATGTACAAAGGTCAATTATGCCTTGAAGGCTTGTAGAAATCAATGTAACAGTGATAATGAAAGGTTACAATTTAGATGAAGCCTAGCTATATAATAAGTTAAAATCCAATAATGAAAACTTGAGAAGTTCTCAAGATAAACCCAACAGTTATAACTCTAACTAATAAAAAAGTCCTTCCAAGTAGCTTCTCCAACATTAAAAAAATTAATATAAATTTTGTGTTTGAGATAAATTCTTAAGTCTGCTCAGAGAGATAACCAAATTACAAACTTATTAAAAGGCCATCTGAGCCTCATACCCATGCATGACCGCATATTTTAACTGGAATTAAAAATGGTCACCTGATCTCATTTTCAGTAAATAAGTTGAAAGTCATTTTCCTGGTTAAAGTGGTGCCCACTAATGTTACTACAGATAAGGGTCTGTCGGCGTTTTCATTATGCAGTCCTATTTTTAGAGATTTAATGCAAGTTGGCTGTCAAATCCAGTTCATCATTGAAATAAGAAATACAGTGACTCAGACCAGTGAATGTGCCTTAATACAAGGAAAGAAATCTTGTGTTTAACAGTATTTAGGTTGAGAGATGCAAACTAAATGTTTTTAAAGCAAAGGTTAACTACAGACCAAACATTTAAACTCAAATAGGTTTACAGGACCCAGGGATCAAGTTATGCCCTATTTTAATAACAACTACATTTTATGGCGGTTCTCATTTAGTAAAGATCCTAGTCATGTAGGTAACTTAAATGTATGAATTTTCCTTGCATGCTTAAGGCAAATAATAGATATAAACAACTTACTCGATTGGAGAAAAAACCTCAAAGGCACTTTGGAGTGCAGGTACAAAGAATGAGAAGAAGATCCTCAAAGCCCTATGAATAAGGAGCTATGTATGCTTAGGGAGTGAGACGCTTGGCTGCAGTGTCTGGCTGATTCTCTCCAAATCTTTCTCCATCTGGAGTCCTGTGCAGCTGACTCTCATCTTGCAAATGTGTCCACAAAAGACAGCAAGTGAGAGTCCTTTGAGCCGTGAACCAGCTTGTACATTTTCTTAGGAGTGGATTTCAAATCTTCTCCCTTAATCAAAGTAGAGATACAAGCTCAAGTCTTTCCCCTCTTGCCCCTCTACTCTGCTCTCATGAGACCCCACAAGCAGTACTGCGTCCAGCTCTGAGGCTCACAACACAAGAAGGACATGGACCTGTTGAAGCAAGTCCAGAGGAGGGCCATAAAGATGATCAGAGGGCTGGAGCACCTCTCCCATGAGGACAGGTTGAGACAGTTGGGGTTGTTCAGCCTGGAGAAGAGAAGGCTCCGGGGAGGCCTTATTGTGGCCTTTCAGTACTTAAAGGGGATTTGTAAGAAAGATGGAGACAAGCTTTTTAGCAGGGCCTGTTGTGATAGGACAAGGGGTAATGGTTTTAAACTGAAAGAGGGGAGATTTAGACTAGATATAAGGAAGAAATTTTATACAATGAGGATGTTGAAACACTGGAACAGGTTGCCCAGAGAAGTTGTGGATGTCCCTTCCCTGGAAGTGTTCCAGGCCAGGCTGGATGGGGCTTTGAGCAACCTGGTCTAGTGGGAGGTGTCCCTGCCCATGGCAGGGGGGTGGGAACTAGACGATCTTCAAGGTCCCTTCCAACTCCAAGCATTCTATAATTCTATGATTCTTTCTATTTAGCACTGCTCCACTTCATACAATGGCAATATGATCATGGGCTATTGTCAGAGGTAAATATAGAAGGGATGCGAGAGAGGCTCATTGACTTTCCTGGGTAAGAATCAGGGCACTATAACCAAACCTCCTGACATTGCTTCATTCAAGTGCCTTTTTCCATGTACAAAGCAAGTATGTTCAAGTATAAAACAGTTATTTATTGATCAATGCATACAAAAAGTATCTAAGATTAATGAGTTCACACACCCCCAATAGCATGTCTTTGCTGGCCAGGTAGGTGTCAGTCAGATGGGAATAGCTGACTTCCACTGGTCCTAAGAGCAGCTCCTCCATGCTACTGACTTCCTATCTTCAAAATCCAGGCTTTTTTTTTCTTCAGAATTATTTTTCTTTCCAAGTTGGGGTTTCTTCTCCTGAACCCTCAAGCTGCTAATGAGCCCAGCCTCAACAGTCTCACTTCTCTCTGCAGTTTTTCCTTTTAGCCTTGCACAGCATGACTCTGTGGCCTTTCTTACACTTCTTTCTCATTTTTCAATTCCCTCTGAAGTCTGAGCCAAGGTTATGCATATGGACCATATCAGAGCTGCACCTTGGACTCTTGGTCTCAGATAGCTGAATCCCAGGGTAACACTAAAGTTATGGTCCGCCCAGGGCTGTGGGATAACCGAATTCAGGTTCCTCTCTGATTAATATTATTAAAGTGGAAGAGCTACAGTAAAAGAGGATGAGAAATTACCATCCTGGAATAATTAATAGCTGATGCATCCTCTTGGAATAGAAAAGCTAACAATCTTAGAGCAAAATTAAGATGAGTAAGGGTGTGAAACGCCGCGCTGTGACTCTCAGATATCCTTTGCTTTTTCTTCTCAACTAGGCACTTTTACTGTCAGTCTGAGGGATTGCAGCACAGTCAGAACCAGTTAACATGGAGGAGAGTCTCTGTTAGTGTCTGTGTGCCTGCCCGCCAACAAGATGCACCGACAGAGTGAGGCAGCACAGTAGTTCTGCAGGCACCAGAAACACAGTTCTTTGAATAAAATGCATTGAAGGTCCTGGGACCTGGAAGGACTGAAGCCTGAAAGTTTCTCATTTAGCACCCTGAATTAATTACATAAAAGTTATCCAGCACCATAACTCTTCTTCTTTTGTACCTACTTGGACCTACACATGTGTTACTCCATTAATTATACTGAGAATGGCTGACAGAGTTCATTTGGGAGTCTGGTGGAATACCTCGTTTTCCATTGCTTTGCCAGGCAATGAAAGGTTTTATTTCAAAAAGACAAGGGCAGCTTTTGGCATGTTCAGAAACTAAACTATAGTTCCTGGGACACAATAAAATGAAAATTATAGTACCTGCGGAGGCAGAGAGGTGACTGTAGTGGAGCAAGGATTACAGCCAGAAACACAAACATATAAAGCCATCTTAAACTCCTCCTTAGATACCTATCACCTGCTCCTTTAGTATATTCGGTCCTTTATCTAGAGTACTCAAGAGATAAAATCAGGGCAGTGGATATAAATGAGCCCTTCATTTTCGGTATTCATGTTGCATTTTGTGGTAATTATTTAGATCCAAATTCTATTTAGAGCTAGGGAAAATATCTTTTATAAAGAAGTCATTGTAAATTTTGGCAATTGTTGCATCACTTATTCACAGTCCTTTATTAAGCCAGCTCTATAAACGGCTAAACAATATCATATAAATAACACCCATTGCAGATTTTCGCTTTTTTTTCAATGAATAATTATCTATCTTGACATGTTCTAGTTGCTCAAACTGCCCTTATTCTCAGACCTATAGATACACCACTAGTAATGCTACATCTGGAATATGCTGCAAGTCCAAGTCATAAGTACCTAAAACTACATTTGCAAGCAATACATAGACATTGTAGTGTGCAACGCCTATTTAGTTTCATAAGAACTGAGCTGCTAAATCCACATTCCTGTATGATCTCTCAGAATATAGAATATAGAGGCATCCTTTGTATTGAATCCAGTGTTAATCTTCATTCTCACTCTTTTTCATGGTGGATCTCAGTAATTCCTCTCAGCTCCCTAGCTCTCAGACTATCTTGAATAGCTTGTGTTTAATGCCATCACCACATAAAGTCCCCATAAATCCTCCTACTGGACTAGATAGCTCTGAAATGTGCTGTGGGATGTATTACATTCCCCGTTTTGAAAATTTAGGGGCAAATGCTTAGAGAATGCTGTGATTAAGTTGGGTGTTTTGACTACCAATAAGCTGGAGCACACAGGTGCCGTGATTTATAGGACTTTGAGGAGTACTGAGACGGAACTGGATATTTCTAAAGTGAAAAGAGATATGTTACAACATCAGTGGGCTCTTCATTGGCCAGGAGAAAAATGCAGCTCCCGGCTTACGGGTACTTGGAATAATAACTACAACTACTGCATATCTAAAAATAGGTGGTAGAACTGAGTTTCCTTAACCACAACGCTGTTAAATGTTAAGGAGTGGTGTTATTTTTCACAAATACTTAGTGTAACAGTCTTTGCAGAATTTCCTGTGCCTTCTTTGTCTGGGGGAGAGCACTGGGAAGTCCCTGGTTGCTGTTGCTGATGGAGCAGTTGGTGTGCGGGGTGCAGCGGTGGTGGCCCATGAGCTGCCTTTCCCTAAAGCAAGCTGATCAGCAGCTCTGGTTTCCTGGTCTCTTTCCTCCAGCGCTTGCCTCATCATGTCCTGCCTTCCCCTTCCAGTAAGGAGAAGAACCCAAGTCTGAACTAAACTTGGCTCATCATCTTTTAGACTGCAAAATTCGGTTCTGTTCGTCCTGGTAAATCTTCAAAAGGTTCCACTTAGAGGACCCTTAAAATAGAAAGGAATGAGACCTGACACATTTTTAGCTGTATAACTAAACAGTGTTGTATTCAGCAGAGAGAGGTTATTTTTACTGGATCCATAGATTGATTTCCATGGGAATTCTGTACCTAGGAGGTGAAATTCTTGTCTTAGCAGAGATAGGGGATAAACGCTGTGAGCTGTTTATGCGCATCCTGCTGTTGGTGTTTCTTATCCGTTTAGATATGTTTGCAAGCACCTGCAGACAGGTGAATTTCAATCAAAGCCAGCTTAGGATCGTGTTCTAAAAATAATAAATGCAGTCACTCATTGCAGATCTTCAGTAGACGCTGCAGCTTGGTATTTTAATGACCATGATCCACGTAAACATAAATTAACTGTAAGCCCTACTGTGCTTAATTTGAATCAGAAAAGTGACATGAACTCACAAAACGGATGGGAGCAGAGACTTATGAAGTAAACTTGAATACAACATTTTCATCTTTTTTATTTATCTTTAAAATTTTCCTGCATGAAAGAATTATAATTTAATCCATACAAGAACTTCAAATAGTATATAATTTATGAGGGATAAGAAAATTTCCTTTTCAACTATTCCAGACTATTGGATCCAACCACGTTTGAGAAACATTTAATTTCTTGCATTAAGAGGCAGATCTTCTGAAACCATTTGAAGGAGTACCTATTCAACCAACTTTTTAATAAGAGCTAATATTTGTTGGGATCTGCACCTACACATCGACCACAGCTTCCTGCAGGGTCTGGAGGTCAAACTGGAGCTGTGGGGAGCCATGGGGACAAGGCTTCATGCAGCCCTGGGGCCAGGCTCCCGGCAGCAGCCAGGGTTGAGCACCAGGGCAGGGCAGGTCTGGAGACAGGGTTCTGGGTCAGCCTCTGTCCAGGGGGCTGGTAACTCCAGGTAAACTCCTGGAAGGGGAGGGCATTCGGGTCCCTTGCAATATTAATCTGACTCATGGACTTGAATTAAGAAGTTCTTTTGGTCTGTTGGTTAAACTTGGTTAAAGCCGGTTGGGTAAAAGTCATATTAAAGAAAAAACTGCAGCAATGACTTTTTAGAACTTTAATACCGCATAAGATGAAACAGTTTATTCAAAGTATTCTTATACCTGACATATATATTTGCATTAAAAGTACTATTTTCAAAATATTTTTAGGAAAAAAGTATTCTTCACTCTTTTAGAATCACTATGAGTGGTGATTTGTATCCTCGCAGAGGAAACTGCCCCTTTCCTGACACTTCCTATTCTTTGGGTTGTCCTCCAGATGTAAAACCAAATCCTCCTATTTGGGACAAAGAGCAGCCAACAGCTGTGTTTCGCAGAGCCCTGACTGATCAGATATTGCTGGTCTTCATTTTCTTGTCAAAAACACCATCTTTGTATCAATTTCATAGTAAAATTGAAATGCCCATCAACCTCAGAAACAGGAGTACAATATTGCCAAGTATTTCTTAAAATGCGAGGAAGGACATTTTTGGAACAGCTGCCACCAATGTAGGAGCAAAGGGCCCCCCTGGCCGGCGAGAGCCTGACTCCGCACAGGAGCTCGGGAGTATGCAAAACACATCGAAATAAGCTTGTGACTGGAATGCTAAAGCATCCTAGGGGACCTGCTCTCTCCCTCCCTGGGATCCATGGCTCAGCACTCCTCATGCCTGTGACATCAGCCTACTGGTAAGAGTCACCGCTTTTTTTCTAAAAAACCTCTAATTACCAATTTTGAATGCTAGCCTAGTCCTCAGTCCTCCCAAAAAAATTATCCCCCACTGACTTACAGTGGAAACTTGAAATCCTGTGTGATTTTGTGTATTTGATGCAAATAGCGCTTTGATTGTCCTAGTTTTGTGATTCTCAAGGTGTGGAATAAGTAATTTTCAAAAGGAAAAATGAGAAAAATGTGGCAAGGAGGAAGCCTCGGTCATTTCTTACACGTTCAGACCACCCCTGCTCCAAAATCTTACATGCAGTGGTAAGAAGTTAAATCATCACAAATGGACATTCAAGGAAGTGTCGTCCAGGACTCAAATGCTTGAAATTTGGAGTGCCAGAATGAGTTAATTCAATTTGTATTAATAAAGATCTTAGCAAAGTAAGCAGTTTTTAATATTATATCATGATAAGGCTTTTGCATGTCACTATGGAGCTGGAAAAGGACCTTTAGAAACCATTTACTCTGTCCACAACGCAAGACCAGCTGCAGTGATGGGATTTAGTTCACCGACAGATTGGGAGCCGAGGTTACGCCGATGCTATTGCACTAAGCGGTGCCAGTGCCCACACCACGGAGCTGGCACAGCAGTTTCGGGAACGGCTGCACTTGTGCCAGCCCACGCTCTCCCAGACAGTCCCTGGCATGCTTTGGGAGTCCCAGCATGCCAGGGACTGACCACAGCGGACATACTGCAGGTGAGAATATTGAGATTTTAAATTCTACTGATAAGTCAATGACAATGCTGCAATCTTAGAAAACTGTGAAAAAAAACCCTAGCAAGTTCTTTCCTATTCTATCATGATGATTAACACAATTTAAATCTATAAATTAATTCATGGGCTTCTGAACAGAAATAAATCACAGAATGGTAGAATCATAGAATGGTTTGGGTTGGAAGGGACCTTTAAAAGTCATCTAGCCCAACCCCCCTGCACTGAGCAGGGACATCTTCAACTAGATCAGGTTGCTCGGAGCCCCGTCCAACCTGACCTTGAATGTTTCCAGGGATGGGGCATCTACCACCTCTCTGGGCAACCTGCGCCAGTTTTCACCACCCTCACTGTAAAAAATTTCTTCCTTATATCTCATCTAAATCTTCCCTCTTTTAGTTTAAAGCCATTACCCCTTGTCCTTTTGCAACATGCCCTACTAAAAAGTCTGTCCCCATGCATCTTCTCATGGTTAAAAAAACACCCTTCTTTTAATTATCAAAATAAGACACCTTGAAAAGTTCACAACTGTTGGAAAGTAAATAACTCAGTAACTAATAGAACTAAAATATCCTCTATTTTTTTTCTTGTTAATTATTCCATGGTTTACGAGTCAATCCAATTTAAACAGCGTCAAATTTTGTCTAGGCCCAACTGATTTATAGCGTATTTTGTCACCTCACTTTATTGGTAAAGCCACTTTGCAAAGAAGGGCAATTTGGGTTTAAAAAGCACTAGAATTATCTAATAAAGCTCAGTAACCAAAAAATATCATTTAATGGAACTCTTTTGTCAGGCACAGCCCATCTTTTCCTTTAGGAAAACTTATTTCATGTATTAGTTCTGTGGATTTATATAACACAAAGATATAGGAGTAAAACTTGTACTTTGATAGCAAAAACATCATACGTACCACCTGCCCAGAATCTAATTTATAGAGACAGCAATTTTTAAAAGGAGGTATAGAATCATATTGCATGATTTTCAGTAGTGCCAACAACTGCCAGTCACGCAGCATTTTTTAATAATCAGGTTGTTTGCAGACATGATTTGGCAGATTAACATTCGTCACTTAAAAATATACTGGTCGTAAACTGTGTGCGGTTGACCTTATTTTGGTAATATTCCCATCAGTGTAAGTATTAAGTTTTAGACTACGAGGATTTAGACAGAAATAATGTGACAAAAAATTTAGGGAAAAAAAGTAAAATATGCAACTTAATATTTTTTTGCTCGGTTTCTGAAGTTGACTGCTCTTGATTTATTCATAAAGAAACCCATCAGCTGTGCTCCTGAAAATTCATTTCTAAAGCAGGTAAGCTAAATTGCTCATCCTTTTGCTCCAAACTGTTATTACTACCTGTAGTTGGTCAAAGATGTTTATGAAAACGGATTTGGTGGAAACTGTGCTATAAAACTATTTCATTAGAAAACAAATGGGAGAGAAATAACTTGAACTTGAAGGGAATATAGGAAGTTTTAAATCTCTACTAATCAGCATCTTCCATAATATTATATAACTCTATGAAAATGTAATAAAAACATGTAAAAATAGACATTACTTTTCAGATATTCTCATTAAAGTAACTAAAATTTGCAAGTTAAGTTTTTTGAATAGAACAACACAGAAGTGCATTGCACTGGGTCTTTATTTGTCATAATCAAGTACTAGAAAAGCACAAAAGGGAAGGAATGCTTTCCAGAGAACTGTCTCCTCCCCGAGACACTCTCACAACCTAAATATCCATCTCATAACTTTTCCACACATCAAACACTTTGCTAACAAGAATTACAGACACAGAGTTGGCAGTCATTAAGAAAATATTTCCAAGTTATGTCTCCAAAACCATTTAGATTTCTTGCCTTCAATATGCTTATTTGAAAACTTCTGACCACCCACTCTTCTCATGATCAGAAACTATTTGATAATTTCCATGCAAAATATAGCCAATTAAATACTTTTCAATCTTGAGGCTACTTTGTTCTTTAACTCAAAGAACTTTTCATCACCTACTTTCTTTGCATATTTACAATCACAATCCTGTCTCTTTTCATCTTTTCCTTGGCCAGATTGGGCAAAGTAATTTATTTTAGGGTAGAACTTACTTGAACAAGAACCCACGCATTTCTATATCTCAGCAGCCACCTCATGGAAGTTGCCATAATATTTCTCCTTGGTAAGTTCACGAGAGCTTATCCTTCAACGAGAATGAAGAAAAACTACCTTGAATTTACCATGAGACAAGTGCAGGCAGGCAAACACTTAGTAGAGACTATTTCATGGTAACTAGTAAACCTGCATCCTTCCCAAATTTGCAGTAACTCATTCACATATCCATATCCTGAGACTCCTCTTTCATTGCAGCATCTATTCAGTTTTAATTTTTTAGGGAGATTTTCACATACATACTTGAATATACTCTAAAAAATGGGTTTTTATCATTTCAGTAATGGTTTTGTCCATTTTTAGCATCACTGGAAATAGTTTGCATGTACTTCTTTGACAGTCATATCTTTTAAGTGGCTCTCAGACATTCTGTGGTTGACTTGCACATGCAAACTTGCTGTCCTTTCTCATTCGTACCTGTTGCGTTCCCAGTTTATGGCAGTCATTCTTCTTCTTAGTCCCTGAATGCATGACCTTGCACTTGGTACTACATGTTATCCTCCTATTCTCTTACTCCAGTCCTCAAGGTCATCCAGCTCTTCCTGTATGATATTCTGATGCTCCTCTGCACTGATTGCTGCTCCCAGCTTTGTGTCATCAGCAGGTTTCATCAGCACACAGTTACTCTTTGTGCCAAGGTCACCAATAAAAACATTACATACAATTGGCCTCAAGACCTATCCTTGAGGAATTACACTAGCTACCTTCCTCCAGCAACACTGTTCCCTTTTTAGCAGGCTCCCTGTTAGCAAGATTTTTTTCTGCTTTGCAGCTCTTGTTATGTGCTCTATCATCCCTAGCAAATTCTATTTAGGGCTTTAAGATTTTGCTCTTTTTTCTTTGCCTGTAATGCTTGCGTATGTCACCAAAGACAGAGATCAGGTTGGTCTAGCATGATCTGTCATACATTATCCCCGCATTACCTTTTTTACCTACTTTCCATCTCTTTGTCTTTTCCTCCAAATGTGCTAAAGCTTCACAGACTATTCTAATCAGAATACCTGGTATATAGTAGAAGAGGCATATATGACTATGAATTCGCTTGTAAATAATTAGCAAATGCGAATTCAGATTACTTCCATGGGGCCTAGTGGTAAAGCCAACTCAAGACCACCTCCTGCTGTTATTAAAACAAAGCCCCAAGGTCAGGGTTTAAGTCTCCTACACCTTCATAAGGACCCTAGCTACATGTCTAGTGGTTAAAAGGACATTAGGACTTGCTCTTCCAATCATCTCTTGGAATAAAAAAAATGCACTTTGAATGCTGAAAATAAGCTCAATTCCTTATCATGAAAGAGCTGCCCATCTCTGGCTCAGAGAATTTAACTGCCTGTCAAAGGCAGGATGCAAACTCTTCTATTCTCCTTTGTATTTCTGCTTTCATAAAACCTTTTTTAGGCTTAAGGCTTTCTCCTCACATTACGTAAGAGAGCATGGGTGCCTCACCCTGGATTGTGAATTGTATTGAGTGCCAAGGAACCTGAAATTACTCACATTATTATTATTATTTCCATTTAAGAACCCTTCCTAATGTGATCTAGAAACCATATTCTTTAAAACAACATAGAGTTCAACAAAAGGCGTTTATTTTATCATCATATATTTTTTCCTGCTTGTAAGCAAGGAGAAATGGACAGGAAAATATCTTCTAAAGGTTACAAACCTTCCAGGGCAAGTGTCAAATTTGGCATTTGGCATCATCTCAGTTCCAATATACTTTACAAAGCTGATTTTCTTTTGCTTTTGTGCAGAATACCAAGAGGCTCACCTCACCTTTATAGTATTTTACCCTACATATATTTTTAAGGGATTTCAAAGGCACCCACTACAGTACAGTAGGCTTCAACATTCACGGATGTTATTCTCTGCTTTCCTGTTCTCACATCATGTACTTGGAGATAGGCTGATTCCTGCTGCCAAAATTAGCTATAATGAAGTGTATGATACTAAGATGGCATTACTTTATGCATGATGGGCTTCCTCTAGCTTGTTCCTAACATTTGCTGGATTATTTTGGTTGCTTGGCCCTTCAGAAAAGCTCTCATGCATTGATCAGATGCAGCTTTATGATCTTTTTGCATGTTCTCAAAAAGAAAATAATTTTAAAACTTCTAACCTTCTTACTTCTAGACAGAGCAAAAAATAAAACTCATTAATCATGTCCTGCAGAATGTCACTATTATAGATGCTGTGGAGAGTTGCCACAGTGGCAGTAAAATATTCATATTTTCAGAAAACCAATTACAAGGTACAGTAAATCACTTAAACGTGTTATTGGTGATATTCAGAAAGCAGTGAGAATTTCTTCCTGTACATATAATTACCTGAGGCAACCACTTCTTTTCATGGTCAGTGAGGGGAAAATGATAGTTGATGGTGAAAAGAGGAACTTATGTTTGCAGAGACACTTTCCAGCATAAAAAAGTCACCATTTTTCACCCTTGACTTCAACAGGACCCGAACACACTCTTCACCTCAGCGGTTAGCACAAAACGAGCTCCAAAGTTCCCTTTTAAAACCTTGCCAATAGCCCATTGAAAGTACAATTTTATTCCCCTGACCACTCCTGTAGTGCCCCTGTCTGTTTGGTCTGCGCTTCCCGTGAAAACAAGACCAAGGAGATTTTTCCTAGCCTTGCAAAAGGACATAGTTACTTTGCTTTGTGACAGTGCTTGTTATTCTCACTAGTATTCCTCAACTTCCACATGAATGTAAGTTTATGAGAAATAAATTCTATGTCACCATTCGTCATGGTCTCAAGTTTTTATTTTCTAAACCCCTCTCACAGCTTTTCCTACCACAATGCTGACAGGCTCATGGCTTGGGGGACGCTGGGTGTCATCTGTGGCCTATTTATATGTACGTGAGGAAACCCATGGTTATTGTCACCTTAGCCCCTCCCTTGGTCCTCACCCCTTGTGCATCTGCATGCCTTTTGCATCTTCGTGTAAATCTGGACTGCTGGTTCTCTGAACTGGAGAACAGTCTTTTCCCATGGTTTTGTACATTTTATAGCCAGGAACTCCAGGTGCTACCATGACAGAATGAAATAACAGTAGAAAAAAGCCTCATGGGTGTGTATTTTTAAACTGCTGCATACAACTCAACAATACTGGGTATGTGGCAGTGTAATTGTTGAACAATGTCTGCACATATTTTCTTTGCCTGGATTCTGCTAATTGTTACTATGGAAATGTAAAGTAAATAATTGGTGATGTGTTGGACTATAAATACACCTGTAGATGTCAGCTGCAGTGCCCACTTTTTAAAGCAAAAAGTTTTGCACTAGACGTAAATGCAAGAAATTTTTGCCTGAAACACAACACAAGAGACCTCCTGTCATCTTTGCTGAGCTGCTCCCTGGACAGCACTCCCAGACCTGAGTGAGAAGATATGCTGATGTTGGCAGAAAAGACAAAATCTCTCTCTCCTTCCTTCACCTCTCCTTCTTTTATTCCTTTCCTTCCTTTTTTCTTTCTTCTTTTCTCCTTTTGTTGCCTTTTTTGTTTATTTTTCTGTGAGATCGTTTCCTTTGTTCTCTTTGACCTCTTCTCAAATAACATTCCTTTACTCATGTCACAGAAACTTTGTGGAGTTAACCTTCAAAGTTGGTAAAATGGAGAATTATTTCTAAGCACACTTGCCTGAGCTTAATTACTTTTCCTTGGCAGTCCCTCTAAATCTCCTTCCTGTGCTAAACCTCCTTCCTTTGTTGTCAGTGACTTGATCTTCATAACCTTCTTCTCTTGCCCTGCAAGTTCTCCCAGAAAAAAAAAAAAAAAAAGATGCTTCAAAGTACCACTGACCTTCTTTGACTAGGGATTGATTATGCTGTGCTTTCCAGAAAAACGTGTCACCCAAGAGCCAGCAGATGGTAACCTTTGGTTGCAACCAGGTTGATTCTCTTGTGTTTACACTGACATAAACTGTAAATAATCCCAATGAATTCAGTGAGTGCATTGGTATATATCTGAAATGAGAATCAGACCTCATACGTTTTTATCTCCATATATTGTTAAAAGCTTCCAACAGGCCCACTACAGTATAAATTCTACACACGGCAGCTTTAATACCCATGGGCACAGTCCTTACTTATAAAAGTTAACTGGAATTAAGTGTCTAAATAAGGGCAAGTTCTTGGAAGATCAGATACAGTTTTCCATTGCTTCACTTTTGTTATCATTATTGCGAAGCAACACTGTGGTCGCTATCAGTTGTAAAAAGGTACACGACTTTGCTTTTATAGATGAAATGCTCAGAACAGGAGTGACACTTGGCAGCATGCTGACCATTTTAGTTTCTTATTGCAGCGCTCTGTGATATATTTATAACATGTTAGCCCTCCACATACACATAAATATAACACATTTGTCCAGAGAAGGGCCACGACGATGATCAGAGGGCTGGAGCATCTCTCCCATGAGGACAGGCTGAGAGAGTTGGGGTTGTTCAGCCTGGAGAAGAGAAGGCTCCGGGGAGACCTTATAGCGGCCTTCCAGTACCTAAAGGGGGCCTACAGGGAAGATGGGGAGGGTCTCTTTATCAGGGAGTGGAGCCATAGGATGAGGGGTAATGGTCTTAAACTGAAAGAGGGGAGATTTAAATTAGATATTAGGAAGAAATTCTTTCCTGTGAGGGTGATGAGACACTGGAACAGGTTGCCCAGGGAGGCTGGGGATGCCCCATCCCTGGAAGTGTTCAAGGCTGGGCTGGATGGGGCTTTGAGCAACCTGGTCTAGTGGGAGGTGTCCCTGCCCATGGCAGGGGGTTGGAACTAGATCATCTTTAAGGTCCCTTCCAACCCGAACTGTTCTATGATTCTATAAATGCACTATTCATACACACATAATCTACCTTACATATAAGCTGCACACGTGTTCTGTGTTGGCCTAGAAAACTTGAAATGCAGCCACACACTCAGTCACTTAATACTGACTACATGGGCAGAAATCATCCTACCTCCTATTTGTTAAAATGGGGAAAGTTACTTGATCAGAACTTTTCCTACTGGTGCACAAGTGTATACACACATACACAAGTGTGTGCACAAAGACACACAAACACATGCATCCTTTACGAGGATTTTGTTATTGACTTCAGTGAGAGTAATATTTCATCTGTGTGCAGGTAAACTGATGGCAGACAAGAAATAAATTACAGTTTCTTGCCCTTTGACTACCTTACCTATGCCTATGTCAAGTACCTCTCTTAGGAATGCCTGCAACATAGAAAAGCTACGGGCCATCTGAAAGATGGTTGAAAGCGTTTTAAATCAGCCTCCAAGGCAAACATTTCCACTTTCTTCAATATGTCAGGACTTCAACATCCACATAACATTGCATTTCTGCCCAACAGGTATAATAACTTCTTTTCCTTGTACCTCCAACTCTAACATGAACTTCATTGCGCTTGCTGCTAGGTAACTTTGTTTGAATCTTTGTCTTTATAGCAGACAGCATAATGCATGAGACACTATACTACGAAGACATCAGTAGCTACTTGATCGTTAAATGGTTTGAGATTTGCAGGATTTAAATGTCACTATTTCACACTTTAAGAAGTAGATTTCATGTCCAAATTTAATAAATTAATTCTTCAGAGGACAACTGAACTGCTATACTATTTTTGAATTTGATACTCAGTGTCTGCTGCAGCAGAAACAATTAAAATGGAGCAATTAAATGTCAAGAAATGAACAACTGTAATCCCTAAAACTTTTAAACATCAAACATGCATTTATTGTTACAACATCTCACAGCATATTTATCAATATTTAAACATAAACTATTCCCAATTCTTTTCATAACATCTCCTTTTTGAAATGCAGTTGGAATCTCTCATAATCATAAACAAATAGACATCCTTAAATCTTCTTAATTTTAAGGTACTGTGGATTTTCTCTATGGTTTGAAAGTGAAAGTAGGTGTGTCAGGCAACATTTTTAAGCTTCCACCTAATCTGAATTAGGGCTATAAAAACCTGGGTGTGCCAATTCTGATTGCTCCTTCATGAGGAAAGGAGATTCCTATGGAAGTGAGAGGTATGTGGCTACATTTGGGTATGTTTGGATGTAACTTTTCACTGGGCAGGAAGACACGGGAGCAGTAGTTGGCCTAGGTATTACGTGTGATCCATAATGCCATCTGTATCGAATGGTGATAGTGAACATGGTTAGGAAATACCTTGAATTACGATGTTAACTGTTAAGTAATCAGTCATTAGTGTTGCCGATGGTAAGAAACAACGTTCCAAGAGCTTGCATGTGTTTTACGAGCCATTTAAAATCAATATTAAACTAACTATACATTTTCAGTGATGAGACTATAGTGCTTGGCAGACTGAATACTGGTAAGTTTATTTGTCATGATTTGAGTTTTTTGAAAGAGTGAAAACGCAATTATTGCAACGAGGGACTCTCCCTTCTCTCTGAAATTCTGTTAATTGTGATAAATCCATGGAATTTAAGTTAAAATTGTGATAAAAGGAAAAAACTCAGTTTCCGGTTGTGGTGTAGCTGGGTGTGAGAGCCGTGCCTGTGTCCACACCTGGCACACTTAGGCATCATTTGCCCAGGTGGCCCAGCAACTCCTCAGCTGGTCCCTGCACAGGGGAGACAAATGGTTCAATGGTCATATTTAATACAAATACTGACTTGAGAGAAGCTGATTGACTGAACTCCACAACAAAGCACTTGACTGACCCTTACAGGAACTCCCCAGGCGGGAATTTTGGACAGCCACTTTCCCCAGGCAGCTCCTGCTGGGCTTAGTCCAATTACCAGGCACTATTTTTGTGCTTAAGATGTGCTGATTAACTCCCTGGGTGGGGAAACCGGCAGTCTCAGGGACTCCTCCAGGCAGCTTCTGCCACAGAATTGACCAAGCTTTATATAGATTATTTTAAATAGTCAGTAGCAACTGTTCCTGAAGATGCAGAAATGGTCACATAAGACACTGTTTTGTGTTTAGCTAAGATGGGACATTTTTTACACACAGAATTCAAGATAATCAATAGCAATTGTTCATGCATATGCTGGAGTAGTCACAGAGGACCACGGCCCAACTGAATTGCAAGAATTCACTGGAACAGTTCAAAGAATCTCATTTCATGTAGCTGAAGTTGTTGCTGCAAGGCACATTTGTAACAAATACTCCCATCACCTTCTGGATAATGACTGACCATCGCATTCAGGAAATCTGATTACACGTATAAACATGTCCTTATGCAAAACACCTTAATAAATCAGGAATTTCAAAAATGCTCTCTCCACAAGTATCTGTCCAAAACGATAGGTGGGTTGTTCAGTACACTGCTTTCCATAAACCCTGTGGATAGTGCATATATTCAGAATATTATTTCCCATTAGGGAGTGAACGAGTCTACAGTCTGAGGTGGTACTTGCAGTGCTTAAAAGCACATTTTCTTACCTTTCATCTGGTGTTTTCTGTTCTGTGTTTTCAGAAGCCACACAGAGTCAGACCTCAGTGTATCTGCTTACAAATTTTGTAATAACTTTCCGTTGCTAAGAATATACATACCTAAATATCTCCTGGCCAACAGAAGAATGAGCAGCAGTCTTCAAAGGAGTTTTCAATTTCAGTAACATTAGAGCTTTGCAGATAAACCTAAAATATCAGAAAGTGTTGTTTAAAATTAGCAAGAGGAAGCCCTTTAGGAAAGAGAAGTCTGTACTGGGCTGCAATGCCAGGAAAGCAAATGGCACGAAATCCTGAGATTTGCTGCAAACACTAGTAAGGAAAAAGACTTTCTTTATTCTTCTCTGTGACAAATATATCAGGGTGGTAGATGCTGAGTGTGGAAGAGCGGACTTAGGAAGGGGAATGGACAGAAGCTACACGGGTTACTCTCTCTAAACAAAGCAGAAGGGAATTCTGACCCAAAGAAGAAATGGGACAGTTCCCCACAAACTCTCGTGAGAAAGTCTGAAACTGAGGGTTTCAAAAGTATCATCATCGTAGCCAAAGAGTTCATGTATCTGTTAATACTGGGGAAATAAAGGTAGAAGTAATGAAGCTTTGCAAATATTTCAGTTCCTAGATGCTGTCAATCTCTGTATGACAACAGGTTTTCTGTTGGTTTTACTGCAGCCATTTTTTTTATTTATTGAGACGTGATATATGAGTTTGTGTTGCCATTTTACACACCAAGATTTCACAGAAAAGTACAAATGATTAATTACAGAAATGTCTACCACTTCTGTCTCCTTATTCAATTTAAAACCAAACAATGATCCTCAAGAATATTTAAATAAGGTATTGCCAACAGCAGAAAGAAGAATAAGAGGAAAGGAAAGAAAAGAATAACATTTCATTAGAAAATAAGAAGTAATTATTTCAGTGCATTCTGTTATCTTCTTTCATTAACACTCATTGCACCCCTTCAGCTGGTTCACTTAACTTGCTGTTTTAATCACTCATTTTATCAAATTTAATTCATCTAGACATAATCATGTAAATTATAAGCAGTAAATCAGGTAACAAGTAATAATGACAGATAATGCAGTTACTTCATCTTATTCTCCATGCAATACAATGATATGGCTTTGTCAGAGAAGGAAAAAAGAAACATTACCTGATTTGTCAGTGGTCTGTTTATACATATACAAAGCAGGAGCCTGGGGTTTGAGTCACAAATTTGGTTCTTCCTCCACAAACCAACAGAGTCTGGAAGAACTGGCTTCAGAATCCTGAGACTGGAAAAAAAGATTAGCGTTGATCAACATGTGTACACAAGAACTGGGGCTTATTTTGTTACCCAAGAGTCATTTGTTCTAGGGAGCTACAATAACCGTAACTCTGAGTTTCTTTGCTCTCGACTTTGCTCAGCTGAGCACCTGCAAAAAGTCAGAAGAGTGAGTGCAGGATTGCATTTCTGTGAGTGTGCACACGCCGGGGTACACATAAGCATAACCAGAACAAAGGCAAGAAAAAGGTCTGTGAGTCTTAAGGTGCTACGCTAAGCTTGGTGACTTCTTTAAGAAAATATTTTTGTCCATCAAATGCCTAAAGGAACTTCATCCAGCTGTTTTAGCAGTCCCGGTGACTGGACTTAAGAACTAGTCCTGAGGAGCCTGTTCTCCCGCTATCTTGAAGATCTACCTCTCCATTTGTGAATACTCAGGCATGTGATAGACCAATCCTGGACCATTCCATGCACAGAAATTCAAGTACTTGAAAGTCTATTGAAAATAAATACAAAAGGAAGACTGGCAGACCCAAAGCAAATGTGTCTTTTAAGATCTGAGACACAACTCTGCAGCTAATATTTTTTTTTTAAATGTGCAGAATTTGCACATCTGTATTACCTATATTTTGCAGTGAACAGCAGAATTGTTCAGGATGATCAATTCATGCCTATCTGCCTCTGTTTTCCAACCACATGATGACGTACAATAGTTGTATGAGGCTTAAAAATGTCACTTCTGAATAAATGTTTTTAGAAAACAAGCAGTGAAAAACAGGCAAAGAAAATTATTGTGACAGTGCAAAACAAAACCCATAGCAGCATCTAGAAAACGATGTTGATAATTATCCACTTTAAGAGAACATTATGTTTAACTGAAATAGCAGTCGCTTAGTCTTATCATTATATTCAGTTCACATATGCACAATACATAGGAATATCTGAAGAATAAAAAAGGCCAGGTACAAGTTTTCAGAACAAAGCACCTTCAATTTTCTTCACAGAAGCTGGTCAAGTATATTTGAACTTTTTCAGTAAAATTTTGCACCAAACTTTATTAAAAAAACTTCAACTATGACTAATTTTCTGCTTTGTTCAGTGAATTAACTGTTTTTTGAATACACACAGAACTTTACGATTTAAAATTTACTTTGGCGTTTAGAATGCAAGCTAAGAAAGAGTAAAATAGTTCTAAGCTTCTAAAAACAAGCACAAGTTTAGAGAGTCAAGTTTCATTTTTCTACGCCATCAGACATTACATTTTCCTCTTTACTTTCCCAGTCTAGCCTCACATATATACCATATCTCTACACAATTCCTACTCATAAATTTTCATTTCAATACCGCTAGTGGCAGGAATGCCCACACAAAGCCCCCAGATGCTGGCTTGAGAATATTTTGCCCAAATAGCCTAAAACGTTTCTCTGCCTTGTAACTCCTGACACACCCTGATAATCATGAGAAAATCAATTTGCTGGTGAAATTCCAGGAGACTTCACTGCACACAGCAGAGTGATGTTTAATGCCGTTTAGGGCTGTCAGAAATATTCACCAGAGCATATTTCAGCCCAGTTCTTAAAATCATTTAATGTCTGTGGTTCTGAGCTTCACTTGCTGGGAAAAATCTGTGGCTGCTTTGATAAAGCTTTAGTAACATCACTCTTCTGATGATGAAAGAGTGGAACAGGATTCCTGGGCCTAAGTGTCTTTTTATGCAGCTGTTTCTATGAACAAAAGATCTGAATTTCAAGGTCAGCTACAGCAAGTCCCTACATAGCCCTCAGATGATACAACTTCTGCTCCTACCGTCTGTTACTATCTCGGGTGTCCAAACACCAACATGACTGTGAACATGTTTTCTTCTGGTCACTTCATTGAAGACTTTTTCAATTAATCCATCTTGTGCTAAGATTCAAATGCATGATAAAAATCAGGAAAGGCTGTTCAAATCTGTCACAGTAATATAGTGTACGCCTCTAAATGACTCCACTAGAAAGTGGCACATCTGTTGAAAATAGTCTATGTTTTCTGCATACCATTCCGCGAGGACAATGCAGAAATCTGTCTTTACATCAGCAGTGTTTGGACTAGGCCCCAGACCTAGACAAGCTGTACAAGCATCGGATATACATTCACCATTGATCTCTCTTCACTATGTTCCTCATAAATCATTTCCTCTAGTGCCACCTTTTCATCTCATTCAGGGCTATAAACAGAGTACCATCCTTGACTCATACCTTTATTTGGCCCCAAGGCTACATCTAAATACTTCTTTCTACATAAAAACGTTCAATACAGGTCTCACGCAGCCACCTAGTTGAAAGTCTTGCCCCAACTCTCATCATTCTACATTTCTGTTATTGTAGTACCTGTTTCTTTGATCTCAATGAATGCAGTTTTTTTGCTGCTCATGTCCATTGAGATTAGCACTGCAAAAATCAAATATCAACCTAAGCCTTCTGCCCTTACACCCCTCTGTTTCTCCACTAGTATGTTCTTCTCTTCAAACTCAGACACAATTTAGTCATCTCCATTTTCAAGGTCATTCTCCACCCCACTTTCTTGACACTGTCAAAACGCGTTTGCTGGTTTCCTTGTGACCCCCTAGCCACTCATTCACAACTGCCTCTTAACTTTTACACCCAGGGTCTGTCTTTCTTCCTTATTGACCTTTATGCTTGAGAAGACCTTCCAATAACTGTCTTCAAATCTACTTCATTGCCATCCTTCAAACTCCCCCTTAAATCCTCCTGTGACATTTAGAAACACCTGACATGAGTTAGGCCTGTTTAACACCTTCAGTTACTGCTGTCTAAACATTTCCCTGTGTTCTCCTTTTGTCTGTATCATATGTTGTCTTTTGTTTTAACTTCAGATTGCAAATACTCTCACACAGACACATTTTTCTTCTGTGTCTTCCCACCTCTTCAGACTTTGCCGTTCTATCAATGACTGTGAGCTAAAGTAATAGAAGTAAAAATTATTGGTAACAGATCATGTCAGTTGCTGCAGACAACACATACTAAATCTGAAACTTCCCCATCAAGGAAAGCTTTATTTTCATATTCCCTTTATGTGTCTCTCCTCTCTCTAATTTCTCTCCATAGATTTTCTCTTTCACATTTTTGTCTACTTTCATTTAGGAAATTCTCTTCTTGTATCTCTTCCACCATTATTGCCTTGTGCTTGTTTCCTCATCTGTCTCAAACCAGTCTTAATTTATGTCTCCATTACATTTACATTCCTCCTTCTTTCTCTCTCTTCTATGCCTCTCTTTCTCCCTCTCCGTCTTTTCTTCCTTTTTCCAATTCTTTTGGAAGATTCAACAGCTGCATCTCCAGAAATGGAAACTAACTTAAGTTATTCTTGACCTTAATACAAAAGCAGACATTCAGGAATAAATAAGCTATTTTTGCAATGCCTGTTTCAGTAAATGGTCTGCAGTACACGCACTGGGATCCAGTTTCTGTGCCAGTCTCACCGGGTCAAAATGTAGGCTGTCTCATCTTCCAGCTTTTGGTCTCCGAAGAGTCAAGTATGGAAAAGCAGAAACAATTGCATGCTGGTAAGTACGCTATAAAACAAGCTTCCGAGAAGGCGGAACCAATCGCTTCAAGTCTATTTCTTTTTGCGGGTGTGGAGTTACCATGGTATTACAAAAGGTGCGGCACTGTATTTTTCTGAGAGTTAGTGTGTTTAGACAGATGTAGGATACTTCATGAGACCCCATCCTTCCCCATTTATTTTCCTAGTTTTGTTTCAGCCTAAATTTATTTATTTCAGTAGAAGCAAACTGGGTAGAGTTAGTTAGAAATACTTTTTTTTCCTCTGGAAAAAAAAAAAGTATTTTTTCTGTCAAAGGTTAAAAACAATACATTTTTTCTACAGTATTATTTACAATAAACTAGAAGCCTCTGCTATTTTGCCAAGATAAACTTTAAGGTGATCATAGCAGGCTTCCTTCTTCCAGATTGCTCAGAATTCAGTAGCTAGCTGATGCTTTCAACTCCATTTAGTTAAAAACACTATTGAAAAAGCCACTTCAACAGATTTTTTTTAAATCTAATAAAGGCATCAAGCTATCAGATCAGATGAAGAATCAGGCTATACAATGTTCTTCCTGCTCACTAAATGTTTTTCAGTTTTTACCTGGAAGAATTTGCAATCACAGTTATAATACGTGACCAGAAGGTCCCTTGTGGGGGGATACTGAGGGCTGAGAGACAAGCATTGGAGCACGTGAAGAAGGTAAGAAAGTGCTAGTGGAGGAGTGTTTAATGGAAACATCACAAGAAATCTGTAGAAAATCAGGCTTTTTTAACATTACTGCCCACAGAAGATTTTTTTCTTTCTGTGACACCATCTGCTGTGGTCTGTAGGGGGCTTGAGCTCTAACAGATGACTGCTGGTAACTCACTGTGGTGGTTTAAAACATTATCACCCTCAGCTGTTTGTTTCCCTGCCTCTATTGAAAGCTACCACTCCCACAGCAAAGGCATTAAAAAGCAGTGTGTTCCCACATCAGCCACTCTAATGCACAGGGCTTCTAACAGCCTGAACTGCGTCTGTAAAGGATGCTGAGACGCTGGTTTGCAAACTGGACCAGCTAAGGCAAGTGGGCTGCGTCCCGGCAGCCAGCGCAACTGCTGTGACGACCTCTAGCACTGCCCAGGACCATCGTGTCCTGAACCACTACAACTCCTTGCTCAGCAAACGTGATTCAGAGCCCGTAGACCGCATCCACCACAACAGAAGTTGCTCTGTGGTCAAGGTGCTTGTTACACTGGTCGCTGTATATTTTGTCACAGTATACTCCCATATAAACCAGTACAAAATAAGAAAAAGGAAGGTGACATAAAATGTACTGGTCAGTATTCACAGTGCATGCTGCTGTGTAAAATCAGGACTATGATTACGGAGTGTTATGAGAACATAAAACCAGTGTAGATCACCATAATAATGATGCTGCCTGTTCTTTAATTGCTCTGCTTTACACTGATTCAGAAAGTGGTTGAATTGGACCCTCATGCTGCATTGTGAACTTCTGCAAAGTCCATTAGACTTTGTTTTACATCAATTAGCATAGCTGAAACACTTGCTCTGTGGAGAGTCACAGTGTGTCTGAGAGCCTCCAGTGCCACCTGTGGCCCCTGGAGGACATTTCTGCTTCCTTTGGCCTGTGTGGTACCACCTCTCCATGGTGCCTGCACAGCTCCCTCCACTCCTTTCTGGCTACCAAGGAGGACGTGCAGGGGAGCTGGGCGCTCGCTAGGATGTTCCAGAGTCCTGCTTAGCAGATTTGCCATGCTCCTGGGTAAGCAATGCTGTTTTATTAGGTAGCTAACCTTAGAAACACCTGTCTCCAAGCAGGTTAAGGCAACCGCAACCCAACACAATTTCCAAGGCAAATTACCTGAAGAAAGGAAACGACACCTACTGCATTATTTGATCTGAATAGCACAAATGTAAAAGCTCTTGAATGCTAAAAAGGCTTTCACAACATTTTAAAGGATTGCTGATCTGAAAAGCAAGTTTGGAAAACTTTTTCTTACAAAATAAAGGTTCTCCATCACCAGCATGCTGACAGTTTAAGTGAGCTTCCTCTCGTGGCAGTTTATTGCTAGTGGCACTAATGGCTGCTGATCCACCAGTCAATAGGCACAACACGTTTCTCTTCCGAAGTGGCAGCCACATAAAAGTTTGGCTCATGTATGAATTTTTACAGTAAACAGAAAAAAAAAATAATTCCCAAACTGCTTTATACCCATCTTATGCCTCACTTCAGAAAAGTCAATATACAAAAAACCTCTAAGCAATATCCAGTACTGGCTGTTAATTAATAACCAGAATTAATTTAAAGAGAGTTATTTTCTTCTGTTTTATTTTAAATGAAGTCACTATGAAGAAAATAGCTTGCTAATCAAATAACACTTTCTGTCATCCAGAGGAGAAATAAAAACTGTCTTAATCTCTACTCCGTTTATTGAAAGGTTGAAAATATTTGCCCTTAACTCTCCAGGTATTTTTGTAGCCCAGCGGTAAACATCTGCATCACAAAATACCTAATTCTTCATGCTTTTTCTCAAGCCCTGACAGGGCCTTCCTTTAGCTCTAGAGGTCCTATATCTTGCCACAAGTCCTCTGCCCTACCCCGAGTCCAAGGCTGCGGGACTCCTGCCCTGCTGACACCGTGATAAGGTTGCAGCCACGGATGTCCATCATTCCTGCCACGGCCTGACAGCAAACACAGCAGCCCAACTTGATGCTGCCAATCTCAAGAGTCTGACAAAAATCATTTTCTGGTTCGTAGCAAACACACACCACCACCAAGCAAGGGTAAGGGGAACTGGAGCTATTAGTTGTAGATGCTCATCTTTTTCTTCTTTGATCGTTAGAATAAGTAATACTTTGATATTTGTTATGCTCTCTTGAACCACAAGACATTAAATCATGCATATGATTAGCTGATAAAGAAATGATGAACAAAATATGTGTTTAGAGGGGAACAGAACCTGCTTTTCCTAATTGAAAATCTGCATCATATGCTTCAGTGCTGGAAAATATGTCGTACTATCCCTGCTTTCAGTTACTGTGGCAAAAAGCAGAAGCTTTCAAGATAATCTACCACTCTTTAGGGAAAAAAGATAAATAAATCACTCACGCCAGATGACTCGGGGAGTGAAATTTTGCAAAGCTGGCTATAATCTTGAGGCAATCACTTTTCCCCTTTTGACTACTCCATGCTGTCCTAGTTTATGTCGCCCCAGGCCTCTAGTCCATCTGGCCTATAGGTGAATCTATCACCACCATCTGTCATTTGTGACAATTTTTTAAAAGTTGTGGTATATATAGGGAGCGCGAGAAAAACAGACATAAGCAAATTCTGGTTGATCTTTCCTTACTGGAGAATCGAGAATAACTTTATTACTGACTCTTCCTGCTTTCTACAAAGAATAAAAAGAAACGAATGAGAACCATTGATTCTCCTGTTCTGCAAAGACACATTCTTGAGCATAGTAAATTCATTGTTAAAACACCAGGTTGGAATGGGAAACAAAAATGGCACTTGCAGTATTTAATTAACTATTTTCTTGGATTGACCTTGTCACCACCAGGAACTCTTGTTTGGTGCATTCCACAATTTTGCTTTTTCTCTTGTGTATTTTTCTGCTAGGAGTCTTTCCCAGACATCAATGAGGAGTGACTTAAAATGCATAAATCTGAAATAAAAAAGAAGAAAAGCTGCCACTTCAGTCCCCAGGCTCCTCACTTGATATTCTCTAGCCCCCTCTAAGCTGGCCATCAATGCCACTAGCAGTGAAAGTGAGAAGCACAATGTTGCTGATGCTAGCACCTCTGTGTCAATCGTTGTAATACCCAGTGCCCTTGGGATGAGAAAGTTTCTCCAAGCTGCAAGCCATTAATGCCACTGTTAAGTGTCCTCCTACAAAACCCATTGACAGAAAAAAGGGCATGCTCTTCCTATACTCAGTGAAAATAAAATAGAGTATATGGGAAACTCGGGTAATCACAAGAACACAGAGGCACTTCAAAAATATGATTTAACCCCTTGGGCATCCAGCACAAGTACAGCACCTGTGAAGAAAAACAAGAACTGGGATTCATCTGAATTTAGGTAATTTCAAGGTACTTGTCAAAAATATGCTGTTGAAATGAGCACATTTGAGGTTCTGTTTATGTAAACTCTCCAATACATACAGTCAAAGCCTGTTTGAAAATGATACAAGAATGGATTTTCTAAGATTTCCATATTTCATGGTCTTCATTAAGGTGGTCATAGCTTCTCTCCTATCTGGTACTTCAACTCTGTATCTTGCTCAGAATCAAAAAAAATTATACTGGGGAAAAAAAAAGGAAGAATGAAGAAACATCCCAAAATACTGGTGCTGTTATCTATGCCTTCCTGTGATAATCTGCTTCATTTTAATTTTCCAAATCACCACAAGCAGGGCAGAATAGACATGCTAATATCTTTAGAGTACCTGTAGTCACATCAAGCGTAGCATAGTCTGAGGTCATCTCCTTTCACAGGAAAAGCTTCAGGATGGAGTGGTGGAAGGAATATAGCAAGAGAATTCTTCACACTGCAGGTGAGAGGTACGTGGAGTTGGCATTACCTATCCTCACTGAGATCTAAGTATACCTGTTGCATGCTAACGCACAGCAACTCATTACGCCACAGTACGTTGGCCATGAGAAAAGTCTGATTTTGGAAAAACAACAAAATTGCTTCCATGTTCCTCTGGCAATATAAGGTTTACCACTATGATAAATTGCTTATCTATCTGAGCCTTTGCTTAAATCAATCAGTGGCCATTGCAGTTATTTTAAACATTGATATAACTCAAAATGCAACTGCTTTTATCTACAGCCATTGCTACAGACACAATGTTGATAAGCACAGTATACAATCTAGGTTGAATAACACTGATTCTGTCCTCCCATTCTCACCTTCCCTCAGAAAAGAATCAAATATTGGTTTCTTCACTAAAAATAGCAAATACAATAAGGTGTATTAAGAAAGCCTTTGTCAGAATATCATTATGATTTATTAAATAAGGGATGCTTTTATCTGGAATACTGAATAATAATAATGCATTTAGAAACAGGGATTTGTTATTAATGAAATGTATATATTAGAAATTAATGAACAATATGATTATATAATACAAGATGAAGTTACAAAAAGACATTACTTGAGGGATAAATATAAAACTAAATTGAGGGATAAATGCATGGTGAAGTTAAAATTAAACTTAAAGCCTCTAAACAAAGGAAATTAATATCCATCATGAACGGAACTTTTAAAAATAAATTTAATAAGAAGATTTATTCTGGGCATTGAATGAAAATTCTTCTCAATGTTAATAATGTAAATTTGATACACTTTTTAAAGAGCTTTTAGAGAAAAAAATCCTAAAATTAATGTTACAACTTATGAATCCAAATTCTACTTTACAAATAAAATCACTGAAAGTACCTTTTTTCTCTGTAAGCCATCCTTAAGCTAGTAATTTTTGTGAAGAAACTTTCCTTTGCATGGATTGTGCTGTGATTTTCTTCTTCAAGGTTTCTTGCTCATTCCTTTGAAGCATTTAGTAAAGACCATTATTGGAGGCAAGAAACAAGTCTTGATACTTGTTCCTTTGTTGTCAGGTCTTTTCATTGGTGCTGTATCAGAGCATAACAGTGCATGGCATACCGCTAGGAAGTATGGAATGAACAAGGGACGTATTTCTTACTGACACTCCATCTATATCCATACAGATCCTATGCCCCACCAGAATGGCTCTCTCCGCAGCTGCCTGTAACACAAACCTATATCACATCTCCTCCTCGCTTCTGCATTGGTCGAAATGATGATTATGTGTGGTTAGTGGGATGTAGCTGAACTAAAACCTTATGGAAAAATCTCTCACAGTGGATGGGAGAAAGGAGACAAAACTCAGATATGAGTCTCAAATCTGTGGTTTGGCCCCACCTCTAGTTAATTTAAATACTCAAGGATTCATGGATGAAGGGGGAGGAATGAATGTGTAAAAACATTATGATCAATAACAAATCAGGGTAAAAGACTCCTAAATGGGAATAATTACAGTACTGGAATCTATATGGAAGAACAATCAATGATTAGACATATTTATGATATGAATAAACCGCCCCAGTGCTAGTCAGGAAAACAATTTAGTTTTCCAAAATGTTACTGGCTGGAATTCTTCTCTTTAAAAATTAACTTAAACTTTCAAAATCAATTATTACCCACCGACTATTTTGCAAGCCAGCTGTCTTGGGGAAAAGGAAACATCCATGCTGCTCTGATAAATCAGGCAATAAGTGCAGGACTGACAGGTCTGATGGAAGCCGTCATGATTAGCCTCATCTATATTTCCTTGTTTATTACAGCCATTTTCTATTTCAAGAAAATACTCCCATCTGCCTGCAGCATAGCTTAGAGCTAGAGTAAAAAATCTGCTTTTTCTCACCATACGCAAGCAGACTAACTCAACAATCATTGTACAGAACAGACATGGAGACGAAAAACTCAAAATGTCACATCAACAATGTCACATTCTCTGTTCCTGTAAATCATTTTAAATTGGACTTCTGCACACATCAAAAGTAGCCAGTTAGGGGACTTGTGTCACCCTTTTAAACTGCATCCCAGTAGCTCCTACTTATTTCTATCCTATCAATAACTGATAGCTGAGTTACTGCCGTGCCTGTGTATAACAAGCATTTACAATGGTATTGTGTTATTTCATCTAGGTACCTCAGTCCAGAATACTAACAAAACTCACTGGAGAGGAGAAAAGGGAAAATCTCTTCAAGATCCTCCTCATACCTTAGGGGAAATCTCTTGAAGATCCTCCCGACATCACCATCAGGAGGGGGGTGAGGTAGGCTATGCTCATTATCCGTTCCAGTCCTGTGACCCCTGTGGATTTGAGAACATCATAGGGGAGCAGCAGAAGACCACAGGAATCTTTGTAAGGAACCAACCACTTTTGCAGACCCAGGGCCTCCTAACTTTCTTGCAGTCCACATTCCCCTCCTCCACAGCTTGCAACAGCATGGCTTTAGCATGCCTGTGCTACCAAGGCACTTTACCTCCCTCAAAGGTGCCGCTTTCTCTAGCCATCTCTGTGAATCCAGTATGTCTGCAGTCCTCTGTTACTCTCATTTTCCAGCTCCTTCAGCACTTTCAACCCTCCAACAAAGCAACTAAGTCTCTCCTGTGTTTGTATTCTGAGACACGTACAAACTCTTGATCTTCTGCTTTGATATACAAAAGGTACCTGCACGCACACTTACTTTTTCTCTTCCAATTATTTACATATAATTAGCTTTCCAATCCCAACAATTAAGACTCTGGTTATTTGTCTCTTTCTCCAGCCATATCTCTCTTAAAGGGCTTTAGTCTACTTTTTTGCCAGATGTAGTTGATCATACTACTCAACATTACCCAAAATTGCATTGGCTAAAGTGATGTCCGTTTCTTTCTGTTCTAAATTTTTCAGCTATAATTTAATTCAATTTGCTTAGAAGCAAATTCTTAGATTAATACTTTAAACCTGTATTTATTCAAACCTGTACGTTCCTTTGATCAATTTCCAGCCTTACTGAGTCTAGGAAAATAGTGAAAAGGGATGGTAAAGGTTAGATGCCCTTCCTTGACCAAAAAAGACCTAACTCTAACCCCATGTATTGATCCTGTTCAGGAGACTGTTACACATTTGGGAGCTAGTGACCCACGTAGCAGTTAACCTGCACAGGAGCCGGCCAGCCTTGTGCTGCACAAATCCTCGGCCGCACGATGAGCTCAGCGCACTGTAACAAGGCCACCTGTGTGCCCTTGCCTTTGCCTAACAGTGCAGCGAGAAGTTTTCATGAGAACATCTTTTACAAATAGAGTTGTTTTCTTGTAAGGAAATTATGTCATAGCTTGAATGGCTGAAAGGGAGAGCTCCTCTCCATGGACAGGATCCATGCACTGTGGGAAAATCCATCCGGCCTCTGCCTGACACTGCACAAAGGTGGGGTGCCCAGTGTCTGAAGGGACGTAGATTTACTCACTATCTATCTCTTCTCATTCTGTTTTATTGAAGCAGTTATCTTATTAAGCCATTTGTTGTCAAGCCTTTCTCATCAAGATGCAGAAAGGATCCTGCAGTGTCTCTCGCTCTTTCTTCACCTCACCCTGCCAGAGTTGGTGCAGAACACCTTGTGACCCCAAGCCTCCAAAAAATCCTAGGATGCTGGTTCAATGCCTTCTTTCCATGAAATATCTCTTACCGGTTCCAAACTTTAGCTTTGTTTTCCAGTTGTCATAGTCTAAACATTATGTGATACTCCACTGTATTATGTAATTCAATAGCCGGAAGTAATTATTATTTTTATATGACCGAATTTTGTGTCTATTAATCATATTTCAGGAGGACCTTTTGTATAGCTTTTTATTTTAGGAAGACTGAAAACTCCCAATTTTTCAGAGAAAAATACATGAAGCATTTCCTTGAATATGAAAGATGACTCATTTTTAAATACTGTTTTATTCTGTAACGCGATTTGGGAAGTAATCAGCCACAAATGGATACTGACTGTCACAGTCTCGTTTCTGCTGGATTGACTTTCACTGATTTGAATAACCCTGGTTCCTACTGAAGCCAAATGGAGCTTCAAATGTTGAAATCCTTGAAAAATCAAGCCACATCTAAGTGCAGAGTATTCTGTTTTCCTTCCTATACTTGCTTGCTTCTTTAATTCATACTGGTTATAGCAACATCTTTAAACATACTCTGTAGATTTTCTGGTGATTAGTTTCCTGATCACAGTATTTCCTCAGGTCATATG
This sequence comes from Rissa tridactyla, assembly GCF_028500815.1. Classification (NCBI taxonomy): domain Eukaryota; kingdom Metazoa; phylum Chordata; class Aves; order Charadriiformes; family Laridae; genus Rissa; species Rissa tridactyla. The sequence goes on along the minus strand of NC_071466.1, from coordinate 190,041,187 downwards.
TCAACCGCTGACTAGATCTGAAGTGGCAGTACAGGGGTGACAAGTAATAGAAATATGTGGCAATGTTTGGCATCCATAAAAAACAGTTTAACATGAGTGGTTCAAAAGTATAGGAAGATTTGTAAAATAATTTAAAGATTTCTCAGGTATTGACTACAGGACGTTCTTTCACTAAAGAAGTTTAACCCCAGAAGTGAAGACTCTCTGATTATTTATAATGGCAAAGCTGGAAAGTGTTAGGACAACACCAGCACTTCTGGAATTGTCTCATAACTCAGCTTAATACTAATTTTTATATCTTCCTGGAAAATTGTTATTGTGACTTCATATCTTGATACATCATACGGCTGCCAGGATAGCATGTGGAAAAAAAAGTCCCTGTCAAATATACCTTCCAATCTTTTCATCAAATTTAGAGCACAATACTACAATGTCTAAGGAAACCGGTATAAAACACAGGCTTCAACTTCTGTTTACTTTTTTAATGAACTAAACTTCCATATGTTATTTACTTGAAGATAGAGATATGATTGATGCCAGTCATTCTCAGATTGGGTGTAGCACCTCAAATACCTCCTGCTGCAATGCTTTGGCTTCTATTCACAGTGATGTTTACCTGATAAATATGAATTCTGGACACCATTGCAACATACAATATGCCCTATGGAAATCCAAAGAAACTCATTACTGCAATAGTTGCATCTTAGCCGTCATATAGCATAAAAAAGGAATTAAGAGAACTCTGCATCGATAGTGTGAGTACAGAAGACCTGAACATCAGCAGCCATTAGTTAATAAAAAATTCTGAGTTTTGTTTTGAGTCCATTGGAAGCTGGATGACAGAAGAAGTTATGACAGCAGGAAGAGAAGCTGTCAAAGGAGCACCAATGTGTAATGAGAGAAGACATTTCAGAAAATAGAATATGGCTTCATTTCTGCTTGTCAGGATTCATTGAGGCTGAATAGCTCTGACTTCACTGCTCAGAATGGACAGTGTACGCTGATGACTAGTAGCAACCAGCCATTCTTCTAACCACAAATCCGTCTCAGAAGGGAATGCATGCCCAAGCACTTCCAGAGCACAGTGTCTGGTTGCATAAGACCACTCAATCATGGTGATTCATGTGATTGTCAAGCATTTACCTGTATGGGCACTTTGGCCCATTTACAGTGGCAAATGTTGTTTATTATTGAAACCTGATTCCTTACATTTTTATAGCATGTGCTGAGAAAGGAGTTAGTCCTTCCTTTCTTTGGCTTGCAAAATTGATGGGTCCCTTGGAGTAAATTCATTACTGGGAAAATAGAAGAACGTGAAAAGAAATACATGGAACACTTCTTAAATCTAGGCAGCTATAGATTACAATACATGTCAGGAAAGTGCCATTTCAGTTAAATATAAAGTAAATACAATTTAGTTTTGCATTGTGTCTTTCAAGCAGAAATGAAGAAAATATATATTCTTTTATCTCTACGATCCTTTGAAAGACCTGTCTCTAGTGGAATCAGAACTAGAGATTCTTGGAAGCTGAATGTCTACAAGCAAATATATAAGACACTTCCTTCTGGAAGGAAACCACCAAGTCTAATTGGTCCAACATGCCATTTATTTGGTCCAATACGACACTTTACAGACACAACACAAGATGCATGTCCTAAATACACTGACACAAGACAGTTTCTTTCCCAAATCTCACATAAAGACCTGAAAAAAATTGTTTTACCTAAAATTTACTATCTGAGTCCTGAAATAAAACATACTGAGAGATAAAGAGGAAAACTCATACTGATTTTTATGTTGATCAAGATCTAGGATAACTTTGTCTTGTCTCCACCATGAGTGAGCAGAGAGGAAGCCTCCAAGGAGTCTCTCCCTCTTTGCATTAGGTCAGAACCACATCTAGAAGGATGTGCAACATACCAAAGTCAGCTCCAACCCTGTTAGTTCAGTGCTCCCACAAAGCTTTAGAAAGGCCTCCACAGAACTACATGGGAATTTGGATTTGTTAGGTGGATAAGTACCTCAGCTTGATTAAAAGACATCCTGCAATCTCATCGAATCCCAACATAGTCATCTTCCACTCCACAGAGGGAAATAAGAAGCAGTCCAAGTACTTTGAGGAGTCCAAAATTTTCTCCTTTCCAGCAAGAGGTAAAGGAAATGTTAGACTTGTAAACTGCAAAGACTGGGGGAAGATTTGGGTACCTATACGCTCTCTTTCATCAGTGATAAATTAACATAAGCCAAGCAACCGTTTTGTTTGAGGGAGGAATACTTGTGATTACTTTGGATTTGGAATCATTTTAAAGAATAAGCAAAAGGGCCCAAGGAAGAGAGTTAGCAGTGAATAATAAACCACAAATAATTGCAAGTTCAGAAAAGAACCTGTTGAAATCTAGTACCTATCTTCTAACAAGCCTACACCTGCCCCGGAAAACCTCCAAAGCCCTTCATGAGCTGTTCCTAGAAATGGCCAGATGCTCCAACATGAGAAGTGATGTGGTGAAGCGTGAATCCCACCCCTCTGAGGGATTTGGCACTCTGCAATACAAGGCCCAGCTTGACACAGCTCAGCCTTGTAACTTTGGCTCAGGCTATTGAGGAACCTGTGAAGCTGTGAGAAGGAGCACTGAGAAGATATGTAGTGCAGAAGCAGGTAAGATAAGGAAGGCAAAATTGGAGACACAGGGATGTCAAAACAGGTTGTTGGCAGCTCAAGGAGGAAAGTTCAAAAGGAAAAACATGAACCTTGGAAGGTAAAAAATCTTAAAGAGGAAAACATGGATTTGGGAAAGAAAAAACTCACCACCATTGAGGATGCACTCCACTGAGCAGTGAAGTCCAGCCCTACCACACATGACTGATGACTGCTGACCAGTGACGGCTCTGTGGTGAGCCCACTAACGCTTACCTGAATAGCATGGTAATCATTGCTATCTTGTATTTGTGTTAGCCACTAAATAACCACTCTATAGTTGTAAGTTGTGTGTATCCTATTTGCAGAGTCTCTTTGCATATGGTAAAATGTGCCGGAACAAAGTGACCTGGAAAATTACAACTGACACAAAGGAAATGAGCAATAAAAGAAAACTTAGGATAAGGAATAGGCACAAGTGAAAACAAAGTAAATAAAATATGACTGTGAATAAGAGATGGATGTGTGCCCACAGCCTTTTTAGCAAAAGCTACCAGGAGAGAGATTGTTGTGACTCCCTGCTGTGCGAGTTCTCTGCAATACATGATATTTATTTAAAAATAAGTATGCCCCATCAGGAGGTGGATTTCCAAAGAGCACCAATAATATCAAATAAAATCAGCATTGCATTTCAGCTTTCCACATACATGAATTGTTAATCTGACATTAGCTATGCCTGCACTGCAGTTGCAGACTGACATCATTGTAGCTTATACTTTACTAACTAGCCTGAATATTGGTGGCAGTCTAACCACAGCTTTTTTTCCCAGCAAAAGCAGACAAACTCTGCCTGCTTCCATATGCTGAGCACCATGGTATTGCAGCCAGGCTTTTGCAAACGTTAGAATAAAGCCTGCATTGCTGTGTCTACACTACAAATAAACTGTTTTGCTCAAAGACGGGGACAACGATCACCAAAGTGAGTCACTTAAATTAAACTACTGAACACAGGCGAGAATGCTGGTGATGAACAGAAGAAGGCCTGCAGGAAAGGCTTTTGAGACGGACTGCTGGAGCACTGCACAAAACGACCCCAAGGAGTGAGTGCCACAGTGATAGTGAGAGACCCAGGCGCCACTTCCTGGCCCAAACCTGCAGCAGAGGAAGGAGTCAGGCTCTTTCAGAAACTTTTCTGAAAAGAGGGCAGTATTAAACCAGGGTAAATCTTGGATTGCAGCCTTAAGCGAAAGGCTTTGTAGGATCATGATGCCAAGAAGAAAATAATAATGATCAACAAATTTTAGTACCAAAAGAAACTATGCAAATAAGATGAAGAACAAATGGAAGTCAGAGAAGAGCTAGAATGACTACTGACGCCAGGTTAGCTGAAACTGGTCCAGGCAGCATGATTTCCTTAAAAAAAACCAAACCAAACCCCAATATATCCTAATTAATTTTTAATAACTGCCCTATTTTCCCTTCATCATTAAGCTATTTGGATTGATTCTGCACCATGATTAGCCAGTTCTTTCACTTCCATCTTTGGACCTGGATCTGGCTTAAAGAGTGTTCTCCAAATGCTTTCCAGCATGGAATCCAGTGCTCCTTCCTTGTTCTCTTTGACTAGTCAGCCCTCTCCGGCACTGCTTTGTCAAATGACCACGTTTTCATTCAGTCCTTCCTCATACCTTGTAGGTTACAACCTGCTGACCTCTTTAGCTAGTTGGATAGAATGATGAAATACTCTGGAAACAATAAATGTATTGTTTTAATGATAATCTCTGTCTGGCACATTCTACTAAGAAGGAAATGAATTAATAATAGCACTGTTTTCTCTGTAAAACAAACCTGTTTTCTGAGACAAGAGTTTAATTTTCTTTGGCAAGCAGGCAGGCAGAAATATACTCATTTAAATTTGGGTTCTTGCAAAATAAGTTTTTGAGAAGAACCATATTTTATGTTTTTCTCTCTTCTGCTGTTCTCTGTTTTTCCTCACTCACTGTTTCAATTCTTGTTAAGCTGTCACTTAGCATTTTTTCCCTCTGGAATGACAGCAGGGCATGCTGCTTACACTGGCTAGACAGATGCCTACCCCAGAGAGTGAGCATATCAGCTTCTGGACTGCACAGCCTGTACCAACATGGTGTGTGTCCTTGACATCAGATCTTTGGCATTAATGTATGTAGGTGACAAGCTCGTTAGCAAGTCAGATGGTGCAGAAGTTATGCAATTCAAGTAACAGCTAAAGAGCTAATTTTACCCCCTGAAAATAATAATAAAAAAAAATAATTCTGGTTACTGTGTATATAACTGTCTGATAATTAAAATCATGTCAAGTTCCTCCTGCAATATTTAAATTGTTAAAAAGTGCCTATAAACCCAGAAATACTGAAAAATACTCACCGTTTAGTTTGATTTTGAACAATATTAAACAGGACCTCACTTATTGCCATTGAAATGACCAGAGCACCAGCATAAATGCAACTTTTGCTATGGGAGGCGATACGATGTCTTTGTAAGGCTTCATTGTTCTGGGGCAGCCTTGGAGGAACATTTTGCAGGGCTGAAACTGAAAAGATGCAATTAACCTTCCTACAGCAGCATACAAGTCACCAAGAAGAATGATGCCTCTTCCCTGTCAGCATTCAAGCTGCAAGGGTAGCTGCATTAATTCCATCCTAACTCGTCTGTTCATGAGTCCAGATGATTATATTATGCCATTGTGGGTCCTCATTCTCCACTTTCACTCCTGCTAAGTCCATCCAATGCCAGCTTGGCAATATCTTAACTAAGTCTTAATATTTCTCAAAAGAAAGGAAGACGATGAAATCATCCCAAGCTCTTTTATATAAGATATAGAAGAATTTAGAGCAAAGGGTTCAAAACCACACTCAGAGTAACTTTAGATGAAGAGGGATTCCAGTATATACAGTGACTTTGTTGTAGATTAATACAGTTCGAACACAGAGATTTCAGGTGAGCCGTCACCAGTTTGGTTGAAGATACCACACATAGACATGGGGTTAGATCCATCTGATTCACCCCGTAAATGTTTACAATGTAGATATCTACAATTATGTTAGACTTGTAAATTTTACTGTTTATAACGGGGAAATAGGTTCTTCTGCAGTGGGACTTTTCCCATCCTAAAGTATGCACATAAAATAGATCAGACAACTTAAGACTTGCAAGTGCATCTATTTCTACCTACTGACTGTCACGGGAGTCAAGGCTGACTACATCAGATACATTTGTCTACATTACTGATCTCTGAAACCAGGTGTTATGCCCATGGAACATTTCTGGGACATCTACTGCATCCATTCAAAAACTCTCTGTCAATGGAGAATTAGAGAAGTGGTTTTGTAGAATGGTTTTGGTTTGTATTTCCACTTGAAGAGCAAGGAATCCTTCAGGTTTTTTCTTGCCTATGTCATGGCCAGCCAGCACTATCTAGGTGCCATGGAAAAACACACAGTCCCAGCTTACTGCCAGTTGCAGAATGTGTGAATGGAACGTTTTCAGATTTCAGAGAAAGTAAGTATAGTGTGAATTTCAAACAGCGAAAACTTGGCACAGTTCTCATTTTATCCCAGTTGATTCTCTTCTCCTGAGGCTCAGGTAGGTTGTCATCCTTCAAGTGGGATGAGATCCATTTAAAGACTGTGACATTGCAGGTGCCAGAAAAATCACAGATTCTACTTGAAACCAACATTTTTAATTACATTTGGCATTCCCATGCATATTGCTGTCACTTCTCTACCATTGATGGCAATAGGCTAGGGAATGTCCAGCATAATTAAAACCTTTCATTTCTAATATATTCCATGACTTTTATGTACCTTTGAACCTTAGGACTGCAGTACTGAGCAATGCAGAATGGAAACTACAGGAGTCTGACACCTCAAACACCCCTTACAAAGTAAGATCCTTCCCAGGTACTGCCAAAAAGTGACTGCGAAAACAAAGCATGAGGACGTAGCTGACTTTATTCTCCCACCCCTCTATGGAGCCTGAGTTACCTTCTAGTAGTGGTTACTTAATTTATCACATCTACTTTTGAAACCAGGACTGGAGGAGAGGTAATGGCATTGGTGCAGTTCTCTGCCTTCTCCAGAATAGCACTGTGGTTAGGTCACTCATCTAGAAAGTACAAAATGCATTTTAGGCTCTCTTCCAGATGACATGTTTCAAACCCCCAGAAGACAAACACAACAATAGGAGGTGTTTCACCCCTCCTGCCAAAGCAGCGTCAGTATAAAACCAGGCAGCAAGAGTCACGGGATCAAAAGTTGAGCAAATGAGGAAGATGCCAGCACTGTGACCTTGTGATCAGGGCACTCATTTAGGACGGGGTAGGAATGAGTGGTCCTTATCCTTACTCCCAGAAGAAGTTGTGCAGCTGACAATCCGGTGAAAAAACTGGCATGATCCAGAGTGCAGAGCCTTGAAGTTTTCATCCTTCCTTTTGAATTTTCTCACTCAGAAGAGAGGAAATCAGCAGATAAGTTTTTCAAGGCTTTCCTACATTAGCTTCAGTAAAACCTCTTCCAAACATATGCTGAAGTGTTCAATTCTTCCACCATCTTAAAAACAGCATACTGACAATCTTCTACAATACAATATTTCTCTCTCAGCAAAGCTTCAAATCCTGAGGATGTATATTGCTATTTGGTGTCAGACGCTAACTCTTCTCCACAGGACACCTAAAGGAGAATTCACTTATGGCTGCTGAAAGTGACTGGTAACATAAGCACTATGTCTGATCCCTTCCTGAAGTAATTTATCAGAGGTCTGATCCACAAGGTGAAATGGCACCCTGGTATCACTCACAAGTTTTTCTTACAATGAATTAGGGAAAAGGACAAATTGGAATGACAGTGCAACACATGTCTACTGTCCCATAACGTTACCTTCATGCAGCCTTCAAGAGCAGCCTTAACTTCAACATCCAGTCCAGACCAACAGTACTACTGCACATTTTGCCATTTAAGACAGTGAGTCAAAGAACATCTGATATCACACATCCACCTTGTGACAGAAACTGGTTACTTAGTATCAAGAACTGTACTAAAGATCAATCAAGGCATTTGAGAACATTTAGCCAGTGGACTGTGAGGCATTTCTGTAGTTTCTCTTAAATCAGTGTGTCAAACAAATCTAAATTGTACTGCTGTATGCATACTTGTAATGAATGTAAAAGTTCCCTCCATGCCATTCATCTGTTAGCCTGGGGACATCATATTTTCTATTTCCTCTTCGCTCACATTTTTTAATGAATTGCAATGGTTCTGCCACCACTGGACAAGAAGTCCCTAATCAGAGGATTAATTTGTACCAACTATGGGTGCCAAAACAAATAGTACTAGACTTGCTATTGACTGAGCTCTACTCTTTCAACAGAGTTTCCACAACAGCAACCCAGGACTAGCCTGAAATTTTACAAATCAGTGATCTAGAGAGTTAAGCAATTGAAGCATAATTATGAATCAACTTTGCATCCTGTGATAAAAGACTGAAGACAAAAAAACAATGCTTTGCTTTCAGTGGTATATTTGTAACAGCAAGACATGGATGGGTAAGGTTTCAAGGCAGTCTACAAAAGTTATGTGTCACTAAGAAAAAGACAACGAGTTTTCTGGCAGGACATTTAACAAAGTTACAGAAGGACTAATGCAGCATAGTTTATCAGACAGTGGTTTCTGTGTTATAGTAAGCTTTTTAAAATCTTATACACCATCAATATAAAACTGGATCCAAACTAAACAATTATGGACATTTTAAAGTGTATGGAGTACAACTCTCTCCAGCACCTATAAGACCAAGCAGTTTGGTGTAACAAATGCTGTCAGGTGTCTGCTGTCCTAATAATATAATGGTTCAAATGCTATAACTTGGAAGTGAAATGAACAAACAAATTTTTTCCACAATGCTTTAAAAAGATTTATTTCACATGTGTAAGTGATTCTCAGTCACCCGTGGTCTATATCCACAAAACTAGACTAATACTCCTAGTCTTTTTTTTCATCTGCTTTGGGGGTAGAGCTGTCATTGAGCACTAGGAGAAGATGTTTCTTCACTGGTGCTTTACTGTGCTGCTTTAACCTCTCAAGTAAAACCTCTCTCCATTTCTAATGGAGAACAGCAAGTGGTGGAGTTTGTCATCCAAATGTCATATTCGGTTGGCTTTTATTTTAGCAGACAAACCCTTTTGCAAAGCAAAGTCGCGGTGGTGAGGGTTGTACTGCCTTTTACAACAGCAGATGCTGCAGCCCCCACTGAGGAAGTTGAAGACATTGAGTGGTCACCAACTCCTGAACCAGCTGGTGCAATCCAGAAGCCTCTGCCCAGGATGGAAATATGGCTATGCACAGTTCCAAATGTAGTCGGCAACAGTATGTACCAAAGATTCACCTGAAGAAAGTCAAACATGGGTATTGAATTCCTCACGTAGATGTACCCTAGGCTCATAAAGCAGCAAGCTTCTAAAGCATCGTAAGTAAATTGGGGTAGTGCAGAAAATGCTGATCCAATATCTATCATTAATTCAATAGCCTGAGGCTGGTTTCCTGATGTAGAAGAACCATTAGCAATACACAGTATTGCATCTGCAAGGTATTTCAGACAGCTTCTATCCACATTCAGAGCATTAGCATCTGGCAGAGCAATTTCATTTTTTTGTTGGTTAGACTGAGAACTGCGCAACACCTTCACAAAATGTGCGGCCTTTCTACATGCTTGGATCCTATGTTTTCTACAGAATTTCTGGGGAAATGTGTAGTTTACTGGGTAGGTCCACAGCAGTGAAATCAGATAGCTTTGTGTTTTGAAAATTCGTAATTTTTCTTAGGCTTTTCTTTCAGCCACATTTGTTGTCTATGTGATGTGAACAGTGTTTGAAATCCCTTGACTTAATGCTTTTGTGTCTGCCATCGTCAGTTCTGTTTGGCTAGTAAAGGATTGAGCTTTCTGCAGTGCTAGATTTGATGCAAAGTAGTAAATGTTCTCTGCTAAGAAATGCAATTATTTCCAATAATAAAATACCTCTCATAAACAACAACTGGGTGCCTTAAAGAAAGTTCTGTAGAGTCTCCGTTTTCTTTTCTCCCTTGAATGAAATTCATAGTGTTAAGTTATAATAATCAGTTTAAGAACTGAAAACTTCTTCAGTGATGTGAGACCTGTAACATATTCATCTTTGAAAAGGACTGTAAAATATATGCTCATCTTGTCTACCAAAATGGTGCATAAACAACACACCTCACACACTGCAGAGCTTTTGACATTCATATTGAATTTTTGTTTTCAAAGATTTTCATCCAAAGATGAAAAATAATTGAAGGCTTACCCAGGCTTTGCAAAGGAAGCATAGGCAGACTCAGGGATGAGTGAGACTTCCTTGCTGGTAATTCACTGTGCAACAAGAACAAAAAAGCAAACCAAGTTTATTAGTCAGGTTATTAAACAAAGCAAAGTGAACGCCTGAGCAGTGGCAGGGCCAAAGGCGGGACAGCCCCTCCAGCTCCATGGTGGCCCTGGCTCCTTCCTCCCTGCCTCCCTCCCTCCCTCTGCACAGCTAGTTCCTCTTCCATTAATTGAGACACGGACATTTTCACCATGTGCAGCAACACTTGCCCTCCTTTCTTCATTGTAATCTTTCTCATCTCTTAAATCCACCCCTAAACATAACCCACAAAGTCCGTGCCCAGCCACTTTTTGGTCTAGCAGCTGTGGATATAATGAATTTTTGCCTGACAGCCGCCTGCAAAAGTGTTTACTTCACTTCTGTGCGGTATTGCTGTTCTTTGGACTGTTCAAAAATCTTACACCGCTAAACCCTGATCTTTAAGTGTATTTAAGTGCTCAAACCCCTTATTGCACAGTGTGTCTGTGGCGAGGGGCTGGCAGCCGGTGGGGGGCGCTGCAGGGGCGGCCTCTGTGAGGAGCGGCCGGGGTTGCCCCGGGCCGGACACAGCCGGTTCCAGCCGGTTCCGACCGACCCACCCCAGGGCACGGCTGAGCCCCGCAGACAAGGTGGTGGCGGCACCTCGGGGAAAAGAGGTTTAGGAAAGGGCAAAAGGGGGAGGGGACAAAAAGGAGTGAGAAACAGCCCTGCAGACATCCAGGTTGGAGAGTTCCATGTTGGAGAAGTTCATGGAGGATTGTGGCCCGTGGGAAGGACCCCATGCTGGAGCAGGGGAACCGCGTGAGGAGGAAGCAGTGGCAAAGATGAGATATTACGAACTCCCTGCAACCGCCTTTCCCCATTCCCTGCACCACTCGGTGTGGGAGGAGTCGGGAATGAAGGAGTGAAGTTGAGCCTGGGAAGAGGGGGGAAGGGGGAGAAGTTGTTTTAGTTTTTGTCTTTTTTCTCACCACCCTACTGTGTTATTCACTGGCAAAAAAATTAAATTGATCTTCCCCAAGTGGAGTCTGTTTTGTCTGTGACAGTAAATGGAGTGATCTCCCTGTCCTTATGCCAACCCATGGGCTTTTCATCTTACTTTCTCCCCCTGTCCTGCTGAGGAGGAGTGAGAGGGCGTCTGGGTGGGCATCCAGCAGCCAGCCCAGGTCAGCCCAGCACACAAGTTTATAATGAACGGCTGTTACACCGACTGCATTTAGGAATTTGATCTCAGCATAGATTTGGTCAAAGCATGCTCAATAGGGCAGCTGCAAGTCCCCAAATTCTAGTGCCTACTCGTAGTCATTGAAAATGATTCTGTATGTAGTAGAATTCATGCATGTTCCACAGGCTCGCCTGCTCTAATGACTGATATACCTTCATGCTCCCACCTTCCACAAAACGGTTTTACCCACACCGTGCAGGCTGCTGGCCCTGTCGTGCCCTGGAGTTGTCCCTGGTCCCGAGGCACTGTAATCACAGACCCTTTGGTTCCTTTGTCCCACTTTTGCTCACGTCCTCCAGCCCCCAGCTCCCTCTTCTATCCTAGATCGGCCCTTCTTCCCTAGCTATTCTGCACTGCAGCCAGGCAGACCTGTGCGCGGGGACCCTGGCCAGCCAGAGCCCAAACCAGACAAATAACTGTTCAGATCACGTACCAGCTAGTGCAGCCAGTGCAGGTATTTAAATGGGTGTTTGCCTGTGTGGGTTTTTATTCTGATGTCTTTCCTCTACTCAACCACTGCTTTTTTTGACAATTTTAAGAACTTAATGTCTTCGGTTCTTCAGTAGAATTTTGGGGAAATTGGCCAGTGACTTCAAAATGTGTTTGTGGTAGGGGAAATGACTGGCAGAGAGAGACGGAAAGATCACAAAAAAAAGAAAAGCAGGCTAACAGTCTATTGAACTATGAGTCTTTTCATCTTTAAGGCAGAGGAAAAATTTGTGAAGACTTTAGAGACTACAGGTGCCATCACATAGCATTTCGTCTTGATCTAAACAGCATGAAATTGTGAGTTTGTATATTTGTACCTGTGACTCCTGCCATCTGCACCTGAGATCAGGCTGGAGCATTATACGCTGGGACTGCATATCACATTATGAAACATTACATGCAGCGACCTTCAGTCTCCAGGGGCCACACTTCAGTTATTAAAGATGAAAGAGGCAGCAGTCTTCTCCATTTGATTCCTGGCATAAGATCTTCTCTTTATGCAAGAGATTAATATTTTAAATTATTTTCTATAGCTGTTATGTATGTACTATGTCAGCTTAGTGGAATCATATTCTTAAAAAAGAACTGAACCATGCATCCAAACCACGTTGAAAGAACAAATTTGAAAGTTACTTTAAAATGAATGGAACATTCATTTATGCTATGGTGAGTAAATAATAACCTTACCACTAAGGCTTCCTTGGAAATCTATTAAAATATATAACTGTCATCATAGTGCTTCCACCTCCACGTTTGAGCCAAGAAGCTATCTGTGCCCCTCAGCCAACTCATCATGCTTTCTCTAAGAAAGTATCTTTCTTCCTTCTGAAATGGGAAAGCAAGATTACAAATAAGAACACACTGTATTTTTATTGACACTCCATTTTTATTAAATGCCGTGTGCAAACATTAGTGGAAGAAAAGTTCTTCCACTGGTAAGGCCAATAGAGAATTGGGCATCTGAGCTACTCACTCTGCCCAGGTTCCCTCAGGCCAGTCCTCAAATTCCTTTGGATATATCTATATGTCAGGACTGAGTGCTGTGAAAAGACAGCCAAGTTAGATAACATACAGGAGATATGATTAAACTTTAATTTTTACAGTATTGTGCATGGGCTCAATACTGCCTACTTAATGCTCATTAACAACAGGATATATCTGCTCTGGAGGAGAACCAGGGTAGCATAGCTACAGACTTCTGCTCTCCAGGCTAGCGCAGATGGCTCCACAAAGCATGCTTTGTGCTGCACAGTCATATCCTGAGAATCCCAGTCAACAGAAGAGGGAAAAATAGCCCTCTTTGGAAGCTGGCTAGAAGTTAGAAATTCAGTGTTTCTTACTGCAGAAATGTGTACCATAATTACTGCAGTGTGAGATCCCTTCTACAATTCTTGTCAAAACGTAGGACAAAGTCTTTTCTACGGTTACTTGACAGGTATCACTTAAGTGCAAAGAAGGAACTGGCCTTAATGGTACTGCAAACTGCCACAGAATTCATAAAGTGGGGTCTAGACCCAAAGGGACCCATGTCCCTTGTCAATCCCATGGGATTTTAATGTCTCAAAGACATCAGCAGAGTTAGAGTATACTCTACTTTGCAGTTTTTCTAATTGTTCCAACTTCCTCCTCTGATCAGAATTAAAGATTTCCACTTCTTTGTGGGCTGGTAGGACCTTAAAGAAGTTAGGAGAGATCACAGAGAAACTTTCAGAGTTTACTTAATGCCCATTAAGTCATTTATATGGTTCCTACATCAGACTTAGAAACAGGAGTTGAGACTGAAAGGCTGATTTTATCACACGTTAAACATTCACTGTGTCGTGAGGTAGCCTGTTCCTTTGATTTCATTGGCAAAAAGGAGAGCAAGTCCCCTGGGATGCCGAAAGCAGGCCTGGGCTAGTAAACAACCTCGGAGTGGTGAAATGAAACACACGTAAAAGTGAATTCCATCCAACAGTGCTCCATCTTCACCCACTTACTCTGCAGTCAGAATACCTGGTGACTGTGAGCGAGGCAGTGAGCTATTATTTTTGAAGATGTGCTGGAAATTTTCTTCCTGCCTCCTCTTTTCTCCCCCTCCCCAACATATGAGGAGTGTCCTTGATGCACAATGCCTCCAAGGGCTGCTTTTGTGGTGCCTCAGCCTGTGCCACTTGTCTTGCTCAGGGCTGTGCCTTAAGACACAGGCTAGCAACAAACATGTCAGCATTGTAATCAGGCATAAGAATGTTAAACTAACTGAAAAAAACATGCTGGCTCCACTGCCTGAGCTGAAGGAAATAAGAAGCATGCATAAAAGTTAATTTAGTTTGCAAAAATTCTTTTAATGTCACAAGATAGTTAGGCCCTGCGTGGCGTTGGTCATCACACAGGGAGAGTATTTTAAATATGATTTTCATCTTTATGATGTCCTTTTAAACCTTCATATATGGACTCTGCTTGCATTGTTTCCAATCATTTTGGTCCTCAGGAATAGCTCTTCAAAGAAAGATATGACTGTAAATAAGGCACAGGAAAAAGCAATTCCCAATAGGCTTAAAACTGTTTTTCTCCGTCTTCCCCCCCCAGTCTCCTCAGATGATGTGTAGCACAAATGGAACGCATAATGTGTTGTGGCATGAATTCTCATTTGATTTAAAAAGCTAACACCTGCATATTTTGGCCAATAAAATAAAAAATGTGAAAAGCTGCAGGGGTTTTTGTGGCACATAGCGTTTTCTAAGATACATATAAGCTTGTCTTATCCTGAAACCATATGTGTCTGTGCTTACAGATGTTGTCACCATCGACTACACCTACATGAGGATCAGTTACATGAGTTGTTACCTGAGCGTGTCCTTGCAGGACTGTATCCAGTAAATCTTGAAGAGAGGAAAACTGTGGAAAAAAGCTCAGTGGAAAAACATGTTGCAGCATTAAAACACTGCACTGAATAGCAACTGATCATAATTTTCTTGATATGGCTCAATCTGCCCATTCGGTACATTTTAAAGAATTTACCTCATCTCTCACCTTTTTTAAGAGGGAAAGGAAAAGAGAGGATTATCAAGGGCATTTTGTATTTGTATTTCCTGACGCCACTACAGGCTGTAACATAACTGGCATCACACTGAAACGTTAATACAGGATGCAACATGCCACATAATGAGGCTGCCTCTCTTTTGTTTCCAGTCTTTTTCAGAATGCCAGGAGACAGATGCGTTTCCAACACATGTGCGGGCTGTGTGGCACGCCAACAAAGAAACAACTGCACAGTGTGGGTTTTCATCATTTAAGCATTTATTTCAGTTTCCATTTTGAAATGTATTTCTTTCTCAGTCTATGTCAGTCACCCTCACCACCGACAGGTGCATGTGGTGTATGCCACCTTGTGCTTTGCCTAAGGTCACTCTTCGTAAGTACTCTACTTTTGCCAAACTATCTTATCTCTTAGCATCCTTCCTGGGACAGGTGTGCAGCCTCCAGTAGCATTTCAGTGTTTTGGATGGGCATGAGCATGAACTGTTCGAAGTCTTTAGATTCCTTTAATTAGAATTAGATAATTAAATATACCAAAGAAACTGAAGTACAACAGGAGTACAGGTGAAATAAAGAGGTAAAGAGGCTACAAGAGGCGTGAATGGTGTGTAACAGGCTGGGTCCTCTGAAGGTTCAAATGGGAGAATGGGGAATGTGCTCTCAATAAATTTGAGATCACTAATTCAACATTTGCCTACCTATTTTAGCTTCTGCTGCATATAAATGACTATATATTATTCATAATATTTCCTTCATTATGATTTGATCTTCCCACTCGACTCTTAATAAGTCTTGGTTTTAATTAGGCCACCTGCAACTTGTAATGTAATGGAGGCACAACTTTAAGACTATGAATTCAAAACAGTAAGTGCAGCCTTACTTATTATTATTTTATTTTTCGTGGTAAGAAACTTACCACAAAAAATAATTTGACATTATTGTTTGAAGCTTTGAATTTCTGTAATGTGATAAGTGAGAATAATTTCCTTTTGCTGTAATTCTTATAGGACACAGTGTTCATTTAATACAGAAGTTAATAGAACAGAAAGTGCTCATGCAATGGGAAAAGATTAGAAAAAGAGGTATGCAGCATGCATTTCAATGCGACCTTTCCCCCACATCTATTTTAGTTATTGCAGACCACCTGTTAACTAAATGCTTCATGTGACTAGACACGAGTATCATGTACCGGTTGTGTCTGTGCCATTTTGGATACTAAGGAAGAGTGACGCCCGTCATTCACATCATTGGCTTGACAGAAGGTAGCAACCCAATTTTCTGATAGTTGACATGTATCACTATGAAAGGGTATGCTGCTGAATTGTCATGTGGTATTTAAAGGCACAATAGTCATTATATTCCTTGTTAAAACATTCAAGGGGTACCCCAATGATGTGTAAGTAAAGCCTAAGCAGCACATTGGGATTCTTAATGATTCGCCGCAAACAAGCACGCTTCAAAAATAAGGAATTTGTTTGCAAAGACACTCCATGCAAACCAAGGCTAGTGAGCTCAGTTCACATTCCGAAGTAATCTTGTTTCAGTCGAATAAACAAGGATCCAGACATGAATAACAAGAATTCATGAACAACAACAGTTCATGCACGGTATTAATTAACTATTCATCCACATGTTGATAAAATGTAGCTAGATCTCTAAATTGCAATTTATGTTTCTGAAAATACAGAATTTGGCAAAAACATTTAATGATCCACTGGAGTTTTCATTTTGAATTTTCTTTTTCTAAAGGACAAAGTCTGTATAATTCCGTGGTTTACTCATAAAAGAGTTATCTTTAAAAAGTGGTGAGAACATGCTATGTAATAAATGCATTTGTTATTGTTTATTTAATAACAATTTTTTAATGTAAGAATTAAATTTGGGAGTATGCAAACATGAAACAAAACATGACTTATTGATAGTACCAATTTTTGTGAGGTCATGCTAACTGGATTGATTAAAATGTTGTATCTGAGATACAACAGATATCTCAGATATCTGAGCTGATGTCTCATCAGCTCAGATGATATCAGCTGATGTCATCTGATTTTTCAGATGACATCTGAAGCCTTTTTCAGAATAAAGTTCCATTGCTGACAGATTTTATTTAGTTCCCAAAACTAAAAGTTTCCTACTTCCATATCACATCATTGCATGAAATTGTGGCAATTAACTTCTGCCATTTTTTAATTACATGAAACAAAGCTATCAATATGCTACCTATCACGCAATAATTAGAACTGTTAATGTTTTTGAGCTTGCCTGTGAAATTACTGTGTGATTACTTCTCTCTAGCAGAAGAATGTAAATATATTCTACTATGAGTCTGCAGCAAGTCAGAAACTTTGACACAATATTGTGCAACTGTTGCAAGGCTTGAAAAGATATGAAATCATTTTCTTTACCTCTGTGCCTGAAAATTGTTTCTACAGTTACGATTTTGGCTGTTCATTGCATGATTTCCCTCCCACTCATGCCTTTCCCCAGTCCAGAATCACTGCATTTCCTGAACTGTTCCTCCTTTAAATCTTAACAAGTTCAATAAAAGTCTGTGAGACGTTGCTTCAAGCGCTTCAAATATGCTTCAAGATGTGCCAAAGTTTGCCTAGACTTGGCAAGTCAGAGCATCCTCACTGCCTCATGAATTGAAAAACCCGGTTCAAAAGTCCCCCAGAGACCTATTATCTGTGGATCACTGACACAATAAACCAGAATAGCTTTCAAGGAACCATTCGGGTCAGCGGTGTCGCTTTGTATACGGTACCTGGGGAATCTTTAATCCATCACTCATTGACACAATTCAGAACCATTCCAGACTACTCAGGCTTTGCTTAGGGAGCACTAAGGCAATACATCTGTACAAGCTCCTAACCTCAGCCTCCTAAAAGTCTTTATTGAAGTCTCCAGCTAAAATTACTGATATGTCTGTGAATGACCAATTTTCTGTGTGAAGTAACTTGTTTTAAAGCATATGCCTGCCAGAAAGAACATAACCCTGTACACCACTCTGGCACCACCTGGAGACCAAGAACTGTGTCACCTTCCAGGAGTAACTAAAAGATGTCCAAGGATTTTGTGTCCCTTATTTGTCGTCCACAAGAGCACGAAGGATACTGCCATAAATACAGCCATGGCTCAGGAGCACCAACAGGCTATCATTGACTTGACCAGCCTCTAACTGTCTTTCTCCATAGTTGCGACTTTCATTCAGCTCCTGCTCAGATTTTGGCTAACACACAGCTCATGCCAAGGTCTGATGTATGCTGGGAGCAGTGTTGTTAGGTCAAAGTGATGGCGACACATAAGCAGGACACGGTGGCCAGAAAGGGCTAAAGGTGCAGACACTATCATCTGCAGCTTGCCATCTCCTGCAGCCACAGTCCTTGCATATCGATTGACTGGCAGTTTTCTTCAGAATCTGCTAACTCACAGAAATGGGATAGACCAAACTTCCAAGCTAGAAGGTATAAATACGTCAGTTTTTGAAGCAGATCCAACAGCAGCTGGACTGCTGAGGCTTTCGTACATGTGATGCAGGGGATGTCCGCACCGTGATGGAGGAGGAACGATGAGCACTCTCACCATTGGCTAGGTGACTGTTTTCCTCACAGGTGCACAAGTTAGGAGTTATGAATTGCGAATTAGGAATTAGGGAACTTGTGAGTTAGAAACCTCATGGATTAAGGAATGAATTAGTGAATTCGTGTGTTAGACTAGTCTGTACAAAGGGGTTTGAGCCCTTGTTTGTTTTCTCTCCTAATGAGCTCATAAAATTAAGTTACAGAGTATGTTGTTCTGTAAGTTTGAGAGATCCAAATGGACCGTGACAATAGTCGTCCTCTGGGTTTTAACTGCTTATGCCCAAGGTCTGTGTTGAACTGGTGCAGCCACGTAACCTGGGATACAACCGCACAGAAAGCAGCTAAGTTGTGAAAAAGGGCCATGAAAAAATTCATCTGGGGCCTTCCCAAAAGTGAGCCCAGGCCCCCTCCTTTGGTGGTTGCTGGAGGCACCTTGCAGCTCTGCCTGTGTCCAGCCTTGTGCCCTGATGGTCTTGATCCTGACCCTGATTTGGCTCCTGGGCTTCCCAGTGGGGCCTCAGACCTACCTTGTGGCTACAGCTCCATGGGGCACTGGGCTTCCCCAACAGCAACCCCAGCCCCACTCACCCACCAGCCACCTCCTGCCCAGCCCTGGCATGACCCAGATCGAGAATATGTGTCCTGAGGCTGAAAGGCTGAAGGGTTGGGGTGAGGCAGGAGTAGGTGCACAGTCAGGAAGACAACGTTGTCAGGACTTTGTCATTGTCCTTCCATGGTCGTTTTCCCTGTGATGCCAGGCAAAGGCAGCATCTTCGTCATGTCACCCCCTGTTGTGAAGGAGTTGTGACAAAACACAAGAGCAGTAGCATCAGCCTTGGGAAAGGTCTAAACTCAGATGAAAAAGTTAATCCTATCCATCATAGGGTATAGGAAAAACACAGAGAGAGAGGATGGTGAGTCGATCTGCTAAATATCCTACATGTCTGCGTGTCATCGCCAGAACTGTGAAGCTAAATAAAAAGAGCCGGAAATCTTAATATATGATTAAGGATGTGACTAAATAGTCATAGCATATATTTTCTGGAAAGTCTCACATGATTCACTTGTCAATATTAAAGGATATAAGTTTTTCACTAAAAGTAGGCAAATAATGAGATATTACCCTATATACTCAGCACCAAGTTACCAGCTTGTAGACTCAGAATATGGAGAAAGTTGAACCAACTGAAGGAAGGTTTATTCAAGGTTAAGAAAATAAAAGGCCGCTGGTACAGTCATGGGGAGCAGTTGATTACAGACAAGGCAAATTACACTAAGGGAGTTTCTTATCTGCAGGAGGTACAAGTATGGGGCCTTTAGGTAATGGGAAGTCTCAGCCTGCTGAATGTCTAGGGAAAGCAATCTAGCAGGACAGACTTGTTGTACTCAAGTTAGGGAAATAGGGTCTTGCTCAATCTCCGACTACATGATACAAAACTGGTTAGACAACCAGAGGCTAGATAGTAGCTGACAGTAGATAGCTGTCAAAAATAGATGGATGTATGGAAGCTCCACTGTAGTCTGTCCTGGTTTTAGTACTAAACAACATTTTCATTAAGAGTCTGAAGATTAAATAGAAAGGCTTCTTATGCTCTTTTTATTGCATTATTATAATTATTATATTTGTGAAATACAAAACTAAAAGGGGCTGCAAATATCTTGGCTAGCATCGTTAGAGTTCAAATATTCTAAGCAAACAAGAAATAATCTACTGAAGAACAGGAAACAATTCACCCTGAATAAATGCAAGTTTCTATTCTTGGCAATAATTGACTGCACAAATGCAGGACGTACAATATCTGATTTAGGTAGTAGTTCTTCAAAAATTGATCTTAGGGATTACAAACTGAACGTGAGTGAACAATGCCCTACTCCCAAGAAAAAGATAACCAGTCATGGCAGAATTTGTAATTCAGAATACATGAAGACAAGTGAAGTAGTCTTGCTCTGTCTAGCGTGGATTAAGTTTCAGTTGGAATATGGGATCCATTTTTGGGCACAGGATTTCAACAAAGTTGTAGCAACCTGAGCATAAAACATAAGGTATGAAGAAAAATGGAAAAGTGTGGTTATTTAATCAAATAATACATGACTAGTTTGGAAACACGATAACAGTCTTCATGTACATTGAGAGTTGCTGCAGAAAGGAACGAAAGACTTTTTGTTCATGATGCACAGGACAAGAAGTAAATGGCTTAAGCTGCAGCAATAAATATTCGTGGCAGATACTGGGAAAATAACAGTGGAGGAGCAAAGCTCCTGGACAGATTGCATGGGGATGTTCTGCAATCCTCCATACTGGAAGTATAGCAAAAAGGGTTGTATACATGCTTCGGTCAGAAAAGATATGATGCATGTTACAGAACCCATCTAGGAAGTGGCAGGTCATTCTAGCCTTTTCCTATGATTACAAATAAAGTACCGCAAGGCCGCAGGGGAAAAGATATATTTTTATTATTCTTTTTCTCATTGTTGTAGCTCTTTATTTGGATTAGAAAAGCAGCATTCGTCATTATGATGTTTGTTCACTTTTCATCCATTTGCGATCTTTTTCTAAAGTCTATTTCTTCTTTAATGAAGCAGGTTTTTTTTTTAAAAAAGTTACATAGTCTAAACATTATCAGACAGATAATATATCTTGTAGTTAAGTAAGACATGTCTTTACATGCAACAGGAAGATTTTTAAAAATACATTAATAAGCATATATGAGATTCAATATTTAATCTCCAAACAAGACCACAAGTATATTTTATATCCTTGTAGTCTTAAAGCTGTATATCATCAACATTATTAGGTTATATATTGTGTATATTCTCAGTATGGTTTCCTCAGCAACTATATTTTGGGTAGCTTTGCTATGGCAACCAAAGATGATTGCTTATTTTGCTGTTTCAATTAATAATCCGTGGCCTGAACCATAAAAGCAATAGTTAGATAATACATCTACAAAAGGCTAAATAAACATATGTTACACAAGTGCAAGCCTTCTGTAAGAGTTATTTCTCTGGTGTAGGAATAATACATAAGTACATCACTAATTAGACTGTATTTCAGTGCTTAAAATAGAAACACTGGGCTCAATGCTAGCCTTACATAGAGGAGGGCACAATAGTGGGTTTTGCAACATATGTGACAATCATCTATTATGTGAGAATCGCATTATGTCAGAATCAACTCCCTATTTGTGAAGGCAGGAGAATAAATTTCCGAGTATGCCCTTCTGCCCCAGTCTGGCCCTCAGTTACTTGGGAACAAATCTATTAAGTCAAAGGAGTCTCTCTGTAAAGCCGACAAAATTGGGCCTTTGTCGGTTTTGCTTGCAGAATTTCTAACCCCACTTAGCTGATCCACTGCTTTTGTTATATAATGGGCAATGTAAGTTTCTGTAAGACTTCATAAAACCGGTGACAAAATATTCTTAATCAAAAGCATTTCAGATTTCAGGATGGTAAGCGCAAAAGCCAAACACATCTCTAAGCGAACATGATTTTCTGTCTTTAGTTTGGACAAATATAAAGAGTATACAGATGATCTTAACCCTTTTGCAATTTCCACTTATATAAGAATTATTATTTTTTTTTGCAGCTCTCCACATTTCAGCACTTTGTCATCTGACTATGAAGAGGCTCCCAGATTTAATTATAAATGCAAGTCTAGAAGCCTGGTTTATGTTACCAGTCTGGATTTAAACATTGCTTTCATAAGCCATGTCTACACCATTTTTCCCTCATGTCAGCAATGCCCTTACATTGCATGCAGGTCACATCACCCACACTTTAGAAGTACATTCTCGATCTGTGTAAATTAACTTATGCAATGTCTGGAAATTAAAATATAAATTTTGAGACTTGTGCAAGTCTTAGTATATGGTCTTACGATAATAATTCTGTCATCGTTTGATATGTATTATGTTATGTCATAGCTGTGCACTTGGTGAACAGGTAGCAAATGCATGCAATGCATAATTTCATTGCATGTAGAGAGCTAGGTTCTGAAGGCAGTACCCCATGGTAGACCATAGAAATCCAATGGAAAAAACACAAGGATCTACGCAACTATACAAATTTATTTTTTTTTAGGTCTTGGCCCCATCGTCCTGTCCCTCAATTTATCCACAGGAACCACTTTCCTACCTCAAAATAAGATTTTGAGCTAAACATGTGGTACAGTAGTATCGGAAGGTATGATGTGGTTACAAAAGTAGCTATATTATTCTCTATGTCATTCAATATTTGACTGTTCCAACTCTCCCAACTGAGTTAGATGGGAACCCATGATCAACAAAATCACCCCTTTCCACATAAACCAGGGTTCCATAGTTTTAATTACCTTTCATGCTCAGATCCTAATGGCAATGCTTCAGTTATTCCGTTTACTTGGAAAACTGAATAATCCTAAACCAGTCACTCTCAGCTAATCTTTTTTTTTTTTTATAGCAACTTTGCTAGCTGATGCACTTTTCTACAATTACCCCATCTCTTTTTATAGGAGGTCAAACTGGAGCTGTCATTTTCTGAAGAGAACACAGGGATTTCTGAAAAGAACATTACCTCCTGAGTAATCTAAATGAAGGTGGAAATACAAATCAAAATCCTTATGTCTGGGTGCAGAAGTACCCATTGAATTTTCAAAATGCAACACCTATCTATACATTCCATGAATGAAAACAGAAGCTTTTACTGGTTCATAGCACCATCACGTTCAATGTCAAGGCGACCTTATTGTTTATCATCAAATTTTCCAAGTGCTCTAAAATCCATATGCTGACCTAGATTGCCTTGAAAATCTCCAGACCTTAAGACATTCAGAAAAGAATGTCTGAGCAAGGCACAAAACAGACAAATACCACACTAAAAAAAAAAAACAAATACACAACATTCATCTTTTTTTCTTCCATACCCCAAGAAACTATGTCTCTGATATGTCTCAAACAAGTATGTCAAGCTTTTTTGGGGAAAACAATCCTCACAATTTTTTTCATGGTGAAAATTGGAATTTCTGCAAACTCCAGGTGAAGCTGATAAGATTTTTCCATGAGCAAAGGGCTGTTTTAAAGGTAGCCTGGTGATGCTATAGCAGTGTGTCTCCCGTTAATGTGCATTAAGCACAGAATACCTGTCATATCCTATGAGTTTGAATCCCCAAAAGCCTGTTTGCTAGGAGCACATTATTCTCCATCTGTACTTTACAGCAGTAAATTTCTCCCAAGAGCAAAACTTCTGATTTAAGAGATGATGGGTAAGATTCATTTGCCCTAACTTAAGACATTTAAAAATTCGGACATCAACGTTTGAGTTACTCATCCAGTGATCAACAGAGAGAAAAAGATAGTTAAAAAAGGTGTTGTCTAGTATTCCAAAAAAGCGTCTGAAAGAGGATAAATAACTTACAGAGATGCTCACTTCCTCACTTGTGAGTAATTGATGACAGAGTCAAGCTGATACATGATTGTGACACTGGGGGTGGTAAGAGGAAGAGGAAGACACAGAACAGAGGAAGGTGGAAGAAACCAGAAGTGGGAGCATCCTTTATATAAGAAGTTATGCCCAGCAGGACAAAGCTAAAGTGTTGTCAAGTGAGATGCAGCTACAATAAATCTGGAGGTTCTTGCCTTAAAGAAACAGTATCGACCAGTGAATTTCCTTGTCCAGATACCATTCTCCATTAAACAGCGCTCCAAGATTAGAACTTCTCCTGGACACCAGTTTTACATCCTGGCCTTTGCAGATACCAGCACAACAGTAGATACTGTTTTATACTTAAATTGTTTAATTTTATTTTCGTGGCATTTTACTTGGGATTGTACCAAGAATATTTTCCTTCTATTTCAAGATAAAATGCTTCCACTTTTACTTTGTAAATGCATGTCATCTTTCATAATAAAAAACCTTTACCAAATTGTAAATGGTTGTTTTCACTGAAATTTCTGGACAGAATTACAACTAAATCACTGAAGACAAAAACAAAAGGAAATTCGTCCAAAAAATATGATAGCAGTATTAGTTATGGGAAGGGAAAGGGATAGGAAGCAATTTAGCAACAAATGTAGCTGATGAAGACCTCCTACACATACTGGTTACCTTATTTTGAAATCAATTTTAAGACTTTTTAGATGTTTCAGCGGTAGATATTACAAATTCTAATTTTATTTTTTGTGTTAAATAGCGCAGCTCTGGCTTCTAGAATCCCTTCCAAGAGGAATGCATAACTGTAAATGTGGTTTGAGACTGAACTCCCTGCATAACGCATGTATTTATGTTGGTTTTCACACTCTAATAATTATCAAGCAACTTGCCAATGTTAAGCTTAATTCTTGCCAAAAGCCCCGTTCTTGTAGTAATCAATCAACACTTGCTTAACAGTAGTTTAAGTTCCACAGAAAGATTCAAAATACGCCACAAAATGTAGAATTACTTGTGAGGAAAATGCTGCAGACACTGTTTTCGTAGCTGACTGCATGATTCTTTTCCTGTTATGACCTCAGTAAATATGATAATGGTAAAAATACTGCTTTGAATTCTGCATTTAACAAAAAAGATATTGCAAAGTGTAATAGGTTGTAAGCAGGCAATTAAGCCTTTGAAATCAATTCCCTAATAGTGAGGAGGCAAAAACAAGGGTGAAAATCAGCAAATACTTTCCAGGCAACAAAAGAAGTGTTGCCAGCTGAACAATGACCTCTTTAGGGCTACGGAGATTTGGACTTACCAAAGGTAAAAGATCTGGCTCAGAGAGAAAATGCTGAGGAAGAAGCTACAAAAAAGGAGGTCACCGACTTCCAAATTAATTGTTGGACAAAGGAGCACTGAGCTGAACGTTGAGGAGTGTAGTTTCAAATAGGGATCCTATAGCCGGCAGCCTGGACTAAGCCATTTATGGCCTTGATACAAAATGCCAGTGCATGTTGTTTCTTGAGAATTATGAAGAAGGATGAGAATTTGAGATTGGGTTATGAATAGTGGGGATTTCTTCCTGATGATACATAATTATATAAAACCTACCAATTAAATGTTGGTTTATCAACAATTATGATCCTGGGGAAAAATAAATATAAGAAATAAATATAGTCTAGGAGGGATTTTTTTTTGTGATCTTATTGACAGTTAATGAACCACCACTAGGAAATTCAGAAAGGTTGACGTAACTTCTATAGGAGCTTATTTAATTGTGTTGATGATTTCTAGGTTATGCAGAGAAGTGACAGCTTGATGGTATTCAGAACTGGCTGAGCTTAATAAGCAAAACTTAAATTAAGGAAGAACAAGGTAGTTTCTATTCAATTTATTTGGCAACATGTAACATGAGGAGTACCATGGAGAAGTGTTCAAAAAAACCCTAAGAAATAGGGTACACATGAATATTCAAAAGCATACGTATACAAATTTCAGAGAATGAAGGAGAACAGGAAAGGAAATGCAGAAAGTCCCAGAAAGTTCAAGAGTTATTCCAAGCCAACTTGAAATGGACACAGTTCCCCCAAAGACTCAAGGCAGTAGGAGAAAATAAACAAACTTTAAAACTTTTTCAGTTTCTAAGAGCACACCGATAGTGGTGTCTATGTCAGAACTGCACATCTGAGGCCCCCACCTTCAGCAGCTGTAAATTAGTCTGAAAAAATAGCCCTATTATTGCCTCTTTATGTGTTCTGAATTTAACAGCAACAATGAACAAGACTGAAAGAAGATCTCTGTAATGTTGTGATTGCTGAAATAAAACCTATTTCTTATACTCAGTCTTAAGCTATTACAAGCGCAGTGGGAGGAAATGAAGCTGTTCCATTGAGAAAATTGGTACTGAAGATCTGGGATCCCTTCAGTGCGAACAATGACACCCTTACAGGGTGAGGTGGCTCCTGGCCATGATACGCCTGAACTTCTGCTGCCAAAACGTATTTCTAGGAGCAGATTGTCACTCTTATAATCTGCAGCTAAAGTGTGTGTGTGAGGCCCTGAGTGACAAGTGCAGATATATTGGCTTTTCCTAAAACATCTGCAGGTTGTGAGTTTTTTGGTGGGGCGTGGGCCTGCGGGTGCCTGCAGGCATGTCCACACCTGACAGTGTGATGCTCTTGGTGTGCATTGCTGCTGTCCCTGCTACGTCTAGCATCACATTCGAGTCAAGCTGCCGCCTCTGGCATGCAGTGGTCCTTCTGTCACATACAATACGACCCCATACCCTTCTGTACAAAGCTCCGGAGCAAAGCCAGCGTTGTGTACAGGTGTGAACAACTGCGCCAGAATGTCTCAAAGATTCGCTGTCCCCTGTGAATGAAGAGGAGAATTTTTCTTTCTCATAAAAGACATTTCAGAAGGAAATAAAATATTTATCCGTCTTACTGCAACAGTGTTATATGCTCTTACTGCATCACTCAGGAAGCTAAAGAACAGCATGATATCTTTAACCATGTTAGATCAGGGGGGAAACAATCTTGCCTTTTAAAGCAAGAAACTTTGCTAATGCATCCCCCAATACTTCTGCACCCCATCCCTGTCCCCACGGTCAGGTACAGCCACAACCACAGTAAATGTTCCCAAAGGTGATATCTGGAAAACAAGAGCACTGAGTTTTATGAAGGCTGCTTACACACAGCTGTCTTCACGTTGTGGATCATGAAGACTGTCTTCAGATTGCTCTTATTTGGCCTTACCTCCACCACGCAGTATTTACTGTGACTGAAGTAAAAAGTGCCTGCACAGCTTTGCTCTCTGCAATATGTCTTCATTCACGCTCAGCAAGGCACTGACGTGAAGACTGGTACTGCCAGGGAAAGCTTTACACCTCCCCTTCCCTCACGCAGGAGCTTACTCCCTGACACTTGCTGTCATCGATGTCCCCAGCCTGTACTGCCCCTACTGCCCCCTCCAGCCCGCACTGGCATGATGGGATGGACACAGGCAGGGTCTGAGGAAGACAGTCAGAAAAATAAAGGCAAATTTGCAAGGGCAAAGCCGACACAAGAGGGAAGAGAATCAGGCCTAGATTTGTGCTTCTCCACTTGTCTAAAGACATACATTAGAAAATGCGTTTATAGCACTCTGAGAAGAGCAAATGCAAACTTCTACAGAAGTACAAAATATTATTATATCATTATTACTGTATTCTTTGAAAAGTAACATGAAAAATGTCACTCCTAATATCCTCCAAGAGGCCCTTACTTCTTAGGAAAATATTTAATTTAAGGTATCTTGAAAATAAGAATAGCGGCAATGAAAACATGCTCAGAGCATCGTCCCTGTGACAGACCTGCTAATGGACATAGAAAAGAAAGGATGTTGCCTTTGCAGGGAGATAGCCGTGACAGATTAGCTTCAGGAGATGCCTCTGCAGTTGCTGATGCAAGAGACCTACCTGTGAACCTTTAACAAGGAAATATACAGGAAGTGCAAATCCAAATTATTCAGTGTGTGCATTTGTATTACCGGAACCGAATTAGAATAGAGGAAAAGGCATCCCACCACCACACGGCTATTTAGTGCGTGGTGATGCCTTTGACATGCAATTTGTCTTTCAAAAGGGGGAAAGCACCATCTGCATTTTAAAACTGTTTAAAAGATTATCCAGCCTGACATACCTTTGTGTTTCCTCTCGGATCGGAGGTAGCGGAGTCGACAGTAATGTTCCTCGGTGTCACAATCAGGCTGCAGTCATCAAGCTGCCCACTTCCAGAGAGGCGAAAATTTACCACGTTGACATATTCTTACTGGCAGTGTAGCTGTTTCATCTCACGCGGAAGGAACATACTGCCGTGTTAGGTTTTGACAGGTCTCCAGAAAAAACATGCACGTAGCTGGCAACTTCTGTGCAGAGACACTGCGATATCTAACCCACTTTCACGAAGACCAACGGAAACATTTTCATTATTATTGACAATATAATCAGCATGATATGGATTTTCATTATAGCATTTTCTTGTTACTAGTTTTTTAGAGAAGCTTTGAGATTAAAAATATTGTTTTACTAGTATCTAATCTCTACCAAGAAATTAAGGCCATCAATTCCAAGCTCAAGACTAACATTTTCTTACAATCATGAGTTCCTTCCTCTATGCCAGTAGCTGACTGAACGCAGTTTTGACGTTGTTGCGAACTCTGTAGAAGACATTGAAATCTGAAGTTTAGCGTGTTGCTGTATATGACCCCTTGTTTATCTGAGAGAAGTTAAATAAATAAAACCTCCTTTGTCTTCATTCCAGCATCCGATTAGGATTGCTGCACTGTTAAAAAGCAATGATCATTTATTGTTAACACAAACATATTCTCTCTTGGAAAAGACACGCATCCTATTTTGGCGTGGGTCTTATAGTCACCAAACTAAACAGCATGTTGCTGTAATTGAGGGATAAATATTCTGCCCCGCTGTGTGGCCTTTTCTCACTTTGTTGTTTTTCATGATGGTTTTCTCTGGGTCCTGAGCCAATTGTTTGTCCTGAGTTATCCTTGGTGTGATCTCTAACAGAATTTGCTCCCTGCTTTACTCTACCGCCTGTGCTCCGCTTCTGGTTACTGAGCAAGTGTGACTCTTGGGGGTTGTAGATGAAAGAACATATTGGTTATAAAGAATAATAATAATAATACGTGGGCCACATCAAAAACGGTGAACAAACATTACTAATTAATTATCTAAAGCAATTGGAAAGGCTTATAGATAAATATTTTGAATAGTAACTGGGCACAATTATCATCACTCTACAGTGAAGAAGCAAGAACAACATTGGGGATACAGGGATCTGCCCCAGCATATCTAAAAACTTGGTGGTGCTGCCAGGACCAGAACTGCCCCAGAGACAGCCTGCAAGGCCAGAATGAGGTGTATATTTGCAGTACCTGAGGAGGAGTCTTGGACCATTCAAAGATCTCAACATAGCGGGGGTGAGATGGGATTTATGGAAATAACCCTGTTAAGCTGGTAACACCCAAATAGCTTTTTTCTTGCGCTAAAAATTCCTATTTGCTCAAATAGTGGTGGATGAATCTTTCCCATCAATGACTTTTTCTACTTGGTGCTGTTCCTACCATGCAGGCTCATAATTCCAGTAGGATAGAACTGAATCTGTGGTACTTTTGCAAGATTATGTACAAAAATAATCTTCATTTTTAGAACCATCCATACCGAGGAGGAACATTACATCTACATTACACTGTCAGCTAGAGCAGCTAGGCCTTGGTATACTTCACGCCAGTTAAAGAACCTGGTTTGCCATGCCCCAGAATGAGAGCTGAAGAGCCCATGGTAGACTGTGTAGGTAGAGATGAGAGTACGTTGGTTTGCTAATCAGGAAAGAAAACTCTTGTTAATCTCTGTTTAGGCCCTGCACTATCATAAACCTTCAAGTCATCCTGACAAAGCAGTGAAGAGAAAGGAAATTAATTATTTGTGATTCTAAACTGCAGTTTCTTGGTTTGTAAATGCTGCCTGGCACGGTCATGGTTCATGGTTCAAAGAAGGTTTGGAGTCAGATCCAAAATAACCACAAAAAACCTTTAAGCTGGGCAGACCGGAGCACCGCAGCATTTTTTAAACCAGTCGGAATTGAAACTCCTGAACCAATCCCCTAGGCTTCCTCTGCAGTGAGCAGGGAGACCTACAGCCAAAAGACAGGGCTCTTCGTGGGAAGCTGGCTGAGAAAGGACTACCCCAGTGCCAGCCCTCCAGAAAAATCTGCGGATGGGCACATTTCAACCCCTATTCCTGCCCAGGAATGAGGCATTTCTGTGCTAGAGGAAAGTGCTTCCCCACACCATACAGAGATGTGCAGTCCTCCACCTTTTCACATGGCCTGCGTTTAATTTGTTTAACCCAGGTGTAATACATAAACGCGTTCTTGTGCGGGCGCTGGCTCTAGACCAAGCGCTGCCTGCAAGAAGCTGGTGGAGGGCAGTGAAGGCAGCCTGGCCGTCCCAGAGCGGCACTAAGCCAGGGCTACACAGGCAGAAGCGGGAGCGTGGTGCCGGGTGGTGGCTGTGTACGCATGTTTCAGTCTTGCCTTAAAAACTAGATGCGGGGGAAAGCCAGATATGGGCAAAAGACAGTTGGAGAAATACTACCTTAACACAACTCAAATATAACCCCCCACTGAACTACACTTCACATCCTAGGACTCTCCTGTACGCTTTCAAAAAATAGTCTGTAGCAAATTTAAATTGCAAATGAAGCTACTCTAATCTTAGCTACTTTAAATACCTTACTACATGGATCCTTCAGGGTGACAGATGACTAGATTTAGATTTCTTTCGAGTTAGTCTCATGACAACCATTTGTGAGATAATACAATCTCTGTTTTCCTGCAACTCTGAGGTAGGTTTTGGCTGTTCCACACGCACTAAGGGTGCTTTTTTCCGGCTCCTTGATACCCTGCCCAAAGGAAAGCTTAGCTACCCCTTCGTTCTTCGTCCAGGGTCTGTGTAAGCCTCTGTCTGTCAACAAAAAAACCCTTCTAATCACCAACATTGTGCAAACTATTGCTGAGCATATAGCAACTACATCATCCACCTGGACAATTACAGCATTTCTAGTGTGTAAACCTTTCTGGCAGAGCGCTTTGAGATTTCTAACACAGGGAAAATGTGGTCTAAAACTAAAGCCTATTGCACGCTATTTATTGGTTAATCACCAAACAGTAAAGTTATTGGGACAATTTCTCAGTAAAACTATATTAAACTCAACTGAAACAATTTAGAGAAAGAGATAATGCCTTGTGCTCTAATGGTTTTTAATTTGAGTGTTTACTATTGCTAAATTTTGTGTGGACATGTAATTTCAAGTGACATATTTCAAGCCCACAAATCTCATGCCAACATCGCTAAGAAAAAATGTCCTCTATTATTCCACGTCTTGGTAGCTGCGGTGGGATTAAATCGAGGAGCAGACATCTAAATCGAACCATTACTATTCTCGTTGGTGTAAATAATACAGTACTTCAGAACTAAACCCATGCAGGGAAAAGTCAAAACCTGATTGTTTTTAGTTTTGCTAGATCACATCATAAAAAACTCCTATATCAATGTCAACATGTAGAAATTCAGAGTGAAGACATCTTTTCCTTTTAAATAGTCTGAAAAAAAATAATATTCATAGAGTAGAATTAATGACCTATGCACAAACCCCAGAACTGTTTCCATACGTTAGAAATGAATCTGATCTGATGACCACCTTTACTGAAATATCTGTAGCTATGTTGTCACAGGGACATTTCAAAGAGGACATGAGACTGCTGTCTTAGGACAATTGTCATAAGAGTAAATTACTTTTATACCATTTCCTACTCCTTCTATAGGTTTTGTCGGGAGAATGAATATATCTTGCACTGCATTCTGTACGTGCTGTAGTCTGTCACAGGAATGAATTATCACCAAATTTTAATGCTTCAATACTGTGCATTTTTATTCTCATTATATTCTCCTTTTTTTCTCGATCTTGTGAGAAAAATTATAATAATAAAGAGAAAATAGCAGAACATTTATCCATTTATCCATTCCCTTGACACCCTTAAGATTGTAACCAGAACAGAAAATTATATGAAAATGATTTGTTCTTACACTAAATATAGACACAAGGAAAGAAATAAGTTTAAAATTAATCAGTCCCCTGAAGAATATGAATTCTTGGTCCATCTTCAGTGCCCTAAAATGTACTTCTACATCGAGCATTGTCATCAATTAAAGATATAGACAGTATTAAACATTGACATCTGCTACTGTGATGTGGACCGCTGTGAAATAAGACTGCAATTGGAGGTGATACCCCATTTTGGTACAACGAGGCACAGAGAAAAGAAAGGCAGAGCACTAGACCGCTGAAGTGTTTTACAAAAGCACAGATGTTAGGAAATCTGAACTCTGCAAGTCCTTGTCTCTAAACCAAAAAGGGTCACATTTCTGCTGAATATGCAGAATATGTTATATTTCATGCTTTTTGGTCCTATCTTCTTTTAAGACAGAATGAGATACAGGTGCATGAATTGACATTTTCTCAGTACATAACATTTTCATACCAAGGAATACAAAAAACACCAAACAGCTGTTTACGACAGTAACATTTTACGAACATTATCATAATCTTTCTCTCTTCAAAACTATATGTATGTATGTATATTCACATATGTGTATATCCATTACTATATCTATATACACATATACAGAACAATGATATTCTGAGAAACAATAGTTGAATAACTTTTTGCAGGTGAGCTTAGCTGCAGGCTAAGTATGCTGTCGTAACTGTCTGTTTGCATGTCTTTACCCAGGGATAAATGTAAAGAAAATTATCCAGCATTCCTGCAGAGTATGAGTATACTCAATAGCAGTGACCACGGTCAAGTTCAAATTGCACCTTTTTCTGATATGACTAGTTCACCTAATGCTCCCAGATCTGTGCTGTAAGGCACTCTACCATCATGTAGAGAATAGTAATTCCTGTCGCAAAGAGATTATAAACTGTATCAGTAAGAAACTGGAGAGGAAACTGAGGCACGAAGAGGTAAAATGACTTGCCAAGGGCATGGAAAAAAGTCAGCAATGAAGAATACGATCCGGGTTTCCCGACTGTCATGCCCGTATTCTTTCTCTTTCTAGGAGCCGTAACACAGAATCATAAAATCATAGAATCATAGAATAGTTTGGGTTGGAAGGGACTTTTTAAGGTCATCTAGTCCAAACTACCACCCCCCAGCCCCCTGCAATGAGCAGGGACATCGTCAACTAGATCAGGTTGCTGAGAGCCCCGTCCAGCCTGACCTTGAATGTTTCCAGGGGTGGGGCATCTACCACCTCTCTGGACAACCTCTTCCAGGGTTTCAGCACACCCACTGTATAAAATTGGTTCCTTATATCTAGTCTAAATCTCCCCTCTTTCAGTTTAAAACCATAATGCCTTGTCCTGTCGCAACAGGCCCTGCTAAAAAGCTTGTCCCCATCTTTCTTACCAACCCCCTTTAAGTATTGAAAGGACACAATAAGGTCTCCCCAGAGCCTTCTCTTCTCCAGGCTGAAGAACACCAACTCAGACCATCTTCATGGGAGAGATGTTCCATCCCCCTTATTATTTTAGCGGCCCTCCTCTGAAGAGCTATTCACCAGCCTGAAAAGCAAGATAATTTAGTGACTGGAGCTGATGTGAAGACTATTTCTGTGATATTGATGGAGTGCATCCAAATGCACGTGATATTTCAACAGCCTTTAGAAAATACTTTGTACTTCACAAAGTTCATCTAAAGAAGCCTAAACATTTTACAAACTACAAGTAGCTGCACTTAACTATCTATGAATTCAAATTCAGATTAGAAGCAGTGTGAATCGAGAGGCTGTGAATCAAATCGTGGGATAGAGAAAGTGAGATCCCTTGGGTGATGCTGGGGGGATGCTACAGCCTGTTTCCCTGCCCTGGTAAATCTGTACGTCTGTCCTGCCTCTGTACTCTGCTGGTAATATCACACCTTGTTTTCAAGGACTGCTACTTACTAGTAAAGTATATTAATTCTCTTGCCAGCAGTATCTTCCACTGGATTCTAAGAACATGAAAACATGTTCTCATAAATGACAGAATAACTAGTAAACTAGTTCTAGTTATTGCGTTAATAAACTCATATTGATGAGTTCACACTAAAACAAATGCATTCCCTGATTTTAAGGTAACACAATGCAGCATAAATGTGCTAGCTTGCTGTTTCACTTTGGTCAGATAGACCATGATTCTCATGGAAGACTCAAAATTAACCTTTGGTTTGAATCTTGGTAAGCACAAGGATTTCTCACATACCATATCTGGCATCCTCCCCACTTCAAATGAATTGTTTTTGCTTAAAGAGAAGTTTATCTCATTGAATTTAGTTTAAAAAGAGAAATCCTTTCCTGGCGCTAAATTTTATCATCTAATCCAGAATGTGAATTTAGGAAGGTCATAATAAATTCATTCATTATTTTTCTGAAATGAACTTTTGTGGATATACATCAAAAAATCTTCTTGTTGACAAGAAGCAATTAACTGCAAGTCTTAGCAGAGTCTTGTAGTAGTTAAAAGTTTACATTATCTGGAAAGCTAATAATGAAGTCTGTTAGCCATGTATCTGCATTGTAGGTAAGCTTTAATAATTTAAAAATCAAATAAGATCTCCATTATCCCCAGAAAGCAAGTAACTGATTTTCATATTAATAATACAGTGATATTATTATAGCACCATAGTCGAGGTCTTTTTCTAATTATGCACTCAATAATGAAAATAAAGGAAGTATAAATCTACCAGTATTCAGAAAGAAAATGGAATAGTATGGTCACAGTCCATGGCAGTTGCAAAAGATGTTACATCTTGTGGACCCAGAAAACATAGTTATCCTCAAAGATCATAAATTATGGAAACATGGGTCACATGGCCTGAAACCATAGAGAAAGAAATCACAGTTCTAAGTTTCAAGTTCTCTTCTTCAAATTTGTCATGAGCAAACGGTAAACGATTTATTTCAGAAGGAATCCTTTTCCAGCTTTGGTCTAAACCATAGCAGAACAATTTCTGCCACAATAACTTCTCTTGAAATTTCAATAAATTTTGTGTATCAATCAGACGTGTGGGTGATACACAAAAACAGCAGCTCTTGGAAATCTGAAAATGAAGGTCGACATAAATGAATGAAACTCAGTATCTAAATTAAAAACAGCAAACCTATGTATTTAAGATTTTCAAAAATGGAATATTTCCAAAAAATGGAATATTTCCAAAAATGGAAAATTAATGAATAAACCAAGACCAATGCAAAGAAGCAGCTTTGCATTCATCACAAAAAGTAAAAAGATGAGTTAATGCCTTCTTAACTCTTAGAAAATGACAATAGACTTGAAAGAAGTGGCAAGAATAATGAGACTTAAGATCAACAAAGGTAACACCAAATTTGTACTTGCAAACTCACAAGAATAAGTTGATGAAGGTTATCTAATAGTCAATAACCAGGAATATCAACGTAAGCATCTTAAATACCTAGCAACATTGATTATTAGTAGCTATTGGTTGAGGAGGAATATTAAGACATGAGAATTTAATTTTTGTCCTCTCAGGTACTGTTTAATTCTAACAGCCACTGAAGAGAACCAATTTTAAGACAGCTATGCAAATCTCCAACAGGAGACCCTCCAGATGTAAGTACTTCTTTACAAGAAGTAACTAAATAAGCACTGGAATGAATTTTGGGGTCAGTAAGAAAGTAAGATTAAGAAAAAGATTTAATAAGAAAGACTTAGGGAAAACATCTGTAGCAAATACAGTGAAATTCTCTCATTCCTGATTAGTGAGCAGTACGCTGAGTTAAGACATGATGCACATTCTCTACGAATATGAATTTCCCTCTGTTAGGACTGTTTAAATACCTACCTTTTATGTACCATTTAGAGACCCTCTGCGGCTACCACCATGTAAACTGAGACAGCACGGGCAAGGTCTCTTGGAAGCACCTTCAGTTGGGCACAGTCTTTTCAAGCAGGATATACATGCTTAAAAGTAAAAAATAGTTCCATTATAATGCCTAGCTGTTAGGCATTAGCAGGCTTACCAGCCCTAAAAAGTCTTTGCAGGCTGGGAGGGCTCATCCTCTGCAGCTGTCTGGAGGGGATCCTCGGTGTTGCTGAGCTGCCATTCCCCACCACCAGCTCCATCAACACCGATAACAAAGATGACTCAATTCAATGACCCTATGATTCCTCACTAACCCTTGACCTTGGGTTTTTCCTTTAAGGTTTTACACTTTTCCATGCTGTGTTTTCCTCTTGAATGCTTCAACAGCTAATAATCCTGTCTCCACAATCCTATTTCTGTCCAAAATTTTACCTTTCTGACCTTTCTGCAGAGTTTCTCACAGGTCTCTCTCAGCAGTATGAGCCAAGGTCATGCAGCAGAGCTGTATCCGAGCTGAGACTTGAAGCCCTGGACACAGATGCAGGATCCCTGGGTTCATCTGGGTGCACAGGTTGTATACTCCTTGCTATTCTTTGTCAACTTCTGGGTCCCCCTTTGCTTAATACATATTCCTAGGAAAAGACTCTCTCCGTCTCTCCCAGAGCCGACATAATAACCTCAGGCAGACTGAAACAGAGTGCAGATCCCTGTCCATTACCAGGTCAAGCTCAGGGTCAATCATCCGAGATGACAAAGTCCTAACAGGCTGGGAATTTTTAGAAAAGAAAAGGTTGTTTCTTTCCAAGAACAAAGTGAGATCTACTGCTAGTTCTGGGGCTGGGACTGTGTCTTTTAAGGCCTGGATTCTTAGATGTGATATTTGATGGAGCTTCGATGTGATATTCAAAGCTTTTTTTTTTTCCTCACAGCCTATTGTACTAAGGGACCGAAGTGCAGCCATATAACTAACATGATATAGGAAACATGGCAAGCTTTTAGTAATATGATGCTTCACAGCTGGTGTTTAATAGAGCCGCTTGTTCAATCAGCTGTGGCAGAACACATCACTGGCCAGATGCTGCCTTCTGCAGGACAGGGGGGACCTGAGTGGTCAGTTTTCTCTCTGTCCTACCAGAGATTTATACACTCCAGGGGTCTTGGCATGTGTGACTGGTTATGCACGTTCTTCAGTGGTCATGGGAGCTTCACTTTTTCATGCCTGACCGGGAGGCTACACATTAATCACTGACTTAAACATTATTTCAGGTACACATGATGGAGAGTTGTAATGTTTGTAGTAAAGCTGCATTTACCAGGCTTGGGTACTGTGCTGAAAAAGTGGTTTGAAACAAAGGAAGCACCTAAGCATCTCACTCCTATTATAACTATTGAGAGAGCGAGCGAGCAAGCAATCACTGATCACTCTAGTTACTTTTTGCTCAAGAAGTGCATAGTCAGCATGAGCCTTTTGACTACCAGCTGCGATAAAATCAGGCCATCGGATTTAGCATCACCACTGCCTACAGGTTATAATATCAGGGAATAGGGCTTATATTTTATCAAATTTATCAAATATATTTATCACATATTTTCTCTAAGGCATTCACATCTGCAAGGATCTGGCAAATTCCCGGAGAAATGTTGAATTCTGTTGCACAAGTGTTGGGTTGGAGTTTGGCACCCAAGGCTTTTCACCAGAAAATATAATGTATTTTTTTCTTATAAGGCCTGCATAAAGGACATTTTCAGCTGAGGAAAACTGTAAAAACTATTTAAACTGCTAAACAAAAGCAACATATAATTTTAATTCTGTGTTTTGGAATGAAAAGAAATTAATAATACAGAATGCAAGGGTGTTTCATAGTGATCTGAGGCTTTACCATTGTCCCTGCTTCAACAGACAAGGAGAGTCACAGAGATTTCTTCTAAGAGCCATCAGTGTTCCTCTTCTAGCTGTCTGTACTGGTAAGCTGAAATCACAACTACAGGAAGATACACAATGGGTATGACATAGTGGTATTAATAAAAAGTTTAAGTTACACAAGAAGTTACCTAAAAGAGTCATCTGTCCTGAAGTACAATGGCAATAAATATACAATTAAATACTGCATGAATATGTCCAGATGGAGTACTGAAGAAGACCTGTTACCACAAAATGATCAAAACGAAAAGCCAGTGTTAATGCCATGATATGTAATTAGTTCAGATTTTTAGAATTTTTACACTGATTGGCAAAAATGAGGTATTCCTACTACATTTCCCCAAGATAGCTACAGCTACAGTTAAATGGGAAATTTTTCGTGTCAAATCCACTTTTGCCAGCCATGCTATATCTGACAGCAATGTCTGACAATGGGCTTATAGTTTGGAGACATGAATTTAAGCAATTTAAAATTATATCTGTGTCTACGTACATGATAATGAGTCCATGTTTACTCTGAATCCAGAATAAAAAATGTTAAAGCAATGAACAGGTACCCAGGTGGTCAATCTGTCTTGAGTGATACAGAAGGTGAGGGATGCCAGCTACTGAGTCCTCATCCTGTCTCCTGAGCTCTTCTTAGGTTGGTGATGACATGCTGGTTTTGGCATTCTTTATGAAGGAAGTGTAATTCCTGTTCCTTCTCCGTTAGTTATGAAGAGCTACTCATTGGCTGTTGACTTCTGATCTAGGTGTCTTGAGAATCTGTACATGGATGCACTGAGATCCCGGAGACCTGCTAATATAGGTATCATCAACACATGCCATTTTTCTGTTGTTTCTTCTGGTGCTTCTGCATTTCCATTCACTCTCCACTCATACCAGCCTTCATGGTTTGTTATAATTCCTTGCACAGATAATATAATCACAAAATGATAACAATGAATCATGTGCTGACAGCTCCTGACACTTTGCTAAACAAAAACAAAACACCTGCACAGTTATAAAACAATGTCAGAGTCACTGAAGAACTGAGAAAGGATGAGAAAGGGACAAATTTGGTTTAAAAAAGGCCTATCAGTGTACTAGGAGCTGCCACCACTTCCTGAAAACAACGCTGTTCACCTCTGTAATGAGAAGTTACAGTCATCGATGGCTCTTTCTCAGGAGGTTGCCCCATGGATTCCCCAACATTGGGCACATCTAAGATTCAGCTGGACAGGGTGCTGGGCCATATTGTCTAGACTGCTTTTGTCAAGAAAGGTGGGACCAGGTGATCCTTGAGGTCCCTTCCAACCTGGTATCCTAGGATTCTAGGACTTACACAAGAGTCGTTCTCAGCAGATGAATATGAGAGACAAACAAAGGTTTTTAGGAGACTGGGGAGGAGGAAGGACTGGGAAACATGCCTGAGAAGGCCACAGGCAGGGATTAAGCACAGCAAATTGGCCATGGCACAAACAGGTATCTGGACCTGCTGCCCCCAAAAGCAGCCATGCTAAGGGACCAGCAACTCATTCATCCAAGAGCAACTCAAAGATTACATGAACACGGTTAGCATAGTATTTACTTGGCTGTTTCTTAATGTATTTATGACGGCACAACATATTACTGCTATTTTTAATATTATTATTAATTCCCAGCAGGAAAGGGAAAAGATAACACTGGGCAACAGTGCTTTCAAAGACAGCTTCCCAGACAGAACATCTGCCTGCAGCAGAGCAGAGCCCTTGAAGCTCCATCCTGTTGACTGGAGACACGGACTAAGCCCGATGCCTGGCAGGATGCCCAGCACTGCACAGCCATAAGTGGAGGATACTACATGTTTCTTAGACAATGCCTAGCTCTGGGATGTTCTTGGTCATGCCTGGAAGCTGATTAGACATCTAAGCCCTCTGTCACTAGTGCCGGGTCATGTTGGAGCATAATTCCACCCTGACGTAGCGCAATACCAAGCCTCTCCTTGCCCCTGTGCTGTGCAGGGTGAGGAGATGCCAGAGACCCGTTCTATGAGATCCTCAGAAGCCATGTAAGATTTGATTGCACAGAAAAAAGGTTTGGGCTCAAGCAAAGCAGCTGACCTCTCCCGAGATACCCACTCATTTCTGCCTGGAACACCAAACTGTATGTCTTTCTGTATCTAAGGACACTTTGCCTTCCTAAGAGACAGAGCAGCTTGGGAGCCAGGACGCCCCTATATTATGTGGAAAATGCAAGTTCAAGACCCTACTTCAAACCAGGCCCAAGTAAAGATTTGAAGATTAATTTTCTGGGCTCAGGGTGTTGCTCCATGCGGTACACTACTCTGTATGCACACTGGCATTTACGCACCTGGTCCCCGGGCTGTGGCAAAAGCTGCATCCAGCTGAAGCACACCTCAAGCACAGCCGGAGTCTGGGGATACGCTGACATGGTGGAGACCCTTTCAGCTGCATTGAGGATCCCATTTCTGGAGATGTCAGTTAACATCTCTTTTAAATGATTAATGGGCAGCTCTTAACCATGGAGTAGTGTCAAATCACAGATGGTTCTGTACGTGCCTGGTGGGAAGATTATAGACACTTATGGATTGAGACAACAAGGTAGTACCAATGACAGTGGTATTACATGGAGAAACATATAAGACCTAAGTCTGCTTGATGAATTTGACCTATATTTGCCAAGGGTATGGCTGCAGTACGTTCAAGGTTTGGACTTGATGATCTTAAAGGTCCCTTCCAACCTCAGCAATTCTATGATTCTATGATTCTATAAGGTTTGATGTTTTGAATTGTCTAGTGCTTTTCCATCAATAAGTTGCTATTGTTATTGATAAAGCTGTCAATACTTTAATTCAGATTCAGTTACACACAATCAGATGTCACAACCAAGACATTGAAAACAACGCTCAGAGCTCAGTTCAGTAATTCATAGAAAAAGTAAGCATAAAGACAAAAAGGAGGTGCTATGCCAAATTTCCTTAGATGATCACTGGGAGGATTAAAGAACATTAATTCTATCATCACTCATCTCATCATAAGGTCAGCTTCATCTAAAGGCTAAGTAATACGCTTTTTTGTAATACTGAGATCTTCAGGGAAATAGGATTGCTGCATCCTGTATCAGCTGGGAAATGTCAATTGGAGGAAGTGAACTAAACAAGCCAATAAGGTTTATTCTGCTTTCAGAATTATACTGAAATATATTCAAAATTTAAAGCAGATACATAGAAAACTGTTAGAAAGAAAAATAATAATAAATGTGTTCCACTGCCAGGAATAAGTTACGGTTCTAGAATCAGCTAAGTGGGGGAAAAGACTTTGTATTGAACTTCTTCAACATATTAATCCCAGATGCAGCCCAAAGCACTGATCTCTCTATCAGACATTCACTAGGGTTTGTAATGCCAGCAGGTAGTAACACTTTTCCTACTTCAAACTGACATCAAGGGTTTATCATTCGTCCTTCATGTAGACAGCAGGACAATTGACACTCCACAGAGACATTATGAATAAAGCCAAACACCATAGGATTATTAAATAGTCCAGGTAACTTTCCTCATCTTCCTAAGAGCAGATTTTGCACACTATAATGTTCTACAAATATATTGCTGTCACAATGCCTTGCTGTTGAGATTTTTAGTCCAAGCGTAATGAAAAAAGTGATCCTGTGCAAATCGAGGGACTACAGCGTGAAGAACTTTCGGTAATAGTTGCTGACCTTTCACTGTAGAAAACTGTTAGAGCAGTGAGACCAGGAATGAGGATTTCTCAGTGGCTGCTGTGTACTAATTCAAATCCTGCCTGGACCAGCGTTCTTCTTGCAGCCACACTCAGCTGACAATTACCTTGCTAAAGCGAAATGATTGCCATTAGCTTGAGTGTGGGAAAAAATGTTAACTCTTAGTCTTTTTTTTTTTATTATTATCCAATATAATCCCAGTTCTGTGGTATTTCTTGAAACAGCCTCAGCATCATAGCATAAGGCACCTGGTCCAGTAGCAATGAAAGTTACAGAACCGATCAGAAATTATTGCTTTACAGCAATAAATTTAGAAGGCCTCCGTCTGGCTTCACATCTTAAAAGTCATCAAAACCAATTTTCTGTTTTCTTTTCCACAGTATGAAGAATACAACCGCTCTCTGCAGCTTGCAGTGTAATCTTCTAACCGTACTTTCTGCCAGGCACCTAAATGTCAATAGACCTTGACATAGCTTTCGCTTTAAATCAAAATCCAACCTTTTCACTCTATACCTAGTGTGAAAATACCAGTCCATGCTCCTGTCATCTCCCTCTTTGACCCATATAACCTTCTCCTTTATGGCCTCCCCATGACCCGCATAAATCTTTTGTTTCATCGAAAATAATAAAAAGGTATGAAACAGAAGGACAATGTTTGTAAGGAAAGCAATGTCTAAACCAATCTGCATACAGCTATTGTGTTCCAAAATCGGCAGCCTAATGGATATATGCTTTCTAATTGCCTGCAATCATGGGTAAATAAGAGGCTACATCACTACAGGCTGGTGAAGAGAAGGTGTGACTTATTATCTCTATTTGGACTGCAAGTCATAAAAGAGTCAGAATAAATTTTGAATCCCTCAGTGCTTGGCACTTCCAGAAGATGACAGATACTGGCAAAAGGAGTCCCCAGAGACTACGAATATGAGCAATTAGCACCACCTATTAAATATTTTCAAGATTTTCTGCAATGAGAACAGATAGACAATGTGTTTACAATTTAGTCAAAAGCACTAGAATGCAGATGCTCAGACAAAATTGGTTTCAAATTTAGTAATCTCCTGTCACCCCTTTTTTAGGAGTTTATTCTCTACGTCCTCCGAAGCATTACACATTAGGATCCATTTTCAAATGGTCTTTAATGTAGTTGCCTTTTCTACATGTTTGCATTTAATTACAAAGTTTGTCTGAACAGTCATTGCTGGTTTGTGTACAGAGGTCTGCGATGGCACGTGACACTGAGGCATAAAACCTGACTTCTACACGCTGAAAATCCAACCTTTATACTTAGAATAGTTTTATCAAAAAGCAGGATGCCAACTGCATGAACTTACTGCCTCCTCTGTTTGCCGGGATACATGTTTAGGGCTTTACCTGGCAGAGCCCTGAACGTGCTGCTCCTGACACCGTGAAGCAATCAAGCATGTGGGTAAACTAAACCAGCTGGCTCCTCTCATTGAGCGCCCGGGCACCGCGTGTGAGCGTACAGGGCAGCACAAGATTAAGCGCTTCATGGGATGTCAGGCAAAATGTGCACTGTCACACAGCTCAGACTAAGGGGGAAGTGAAACGTTGAAATACTTCAAGAGTGTATTTGTGTTTATGCATATATATATACACATACATACTTTTGTTTACATACATATAAATGCATGTTTGAGTGTGTGTCTGTTTTATGCATTTATATTATCATGGCTATTGGGTATTTTATCTAAATGACAAAGTTTGAGCCTTGCTCTGTTCTGATACTGATGAGTTCACAGCCATAGATGAAACGATTGCAGACCATGTTTATAGATACTTCTGAAAAGAAGTTACACTTCCCTAATGCATAAAATGCGTAATTTACTCTACCCCTGCTCTGGAGAAAGGACTGTGATTACACAAAACAGCAAATAGCCCTCTAAGGGAAGCAACCTCCACCCCATTTGAATTTGAGCATTGGTAAAATAAAATGTTTTGTGATCTAAGATGTTACCAATAAATTTTGAATATACTGACATAAGTATCTATCTATGTTGTACATTTCTTTACAGCTTCTATCACAGTCATCTTTGTATCGCTGCTGGAACATAAGGCCAGTCAGCACGGAAAAGGTTGAACTTTCCATTGCAAAAGACATCTCCCAGGACACTCACGGGCTGTGTGCTTTTGGCAGGAAATTCCATACATCTTGACAGAGACAGTGCATTTTCTCAAAAGGATTTTCCTTTTCTGTTTCTGCAGAAATCTGTGGAAGTTACCACCAGCTACAATGGGAACAGAAGTGGCAAGAATAAGAAGGCACAAGATCCTTTCCTGCCTTTGCTGTTGAACTTCTGCAAGAATTTCAGTAATTCGTTTCATATTTCCATGTCTTAATTATTCCAGCTGTAAAATGGGGATGACCATCCCTGCTGTCCTTCAGAACATGCCATGAAATCCGTGCATGAAAACTAGTATTTAAACATCACCTATCACTAAATCTATGAAAAAAAAATTCAATAACTTTTTGTGGGTGAGTTTGGATTGAGTTCTCTAATACTAACCTGGCTGTTAGTATTATTTTATTATTTATATCCATATTATTATTAAACATACACATAAAAAATATATAGCTTCCACGTTTCATGTGTCTTAGATTTTTATCACCATGGTCACTGGA
Organism: Rissa tridactyla; assembly: GCF_028500815.1. Classification (NCBI taxonomy): domain Eukaryota; kingdom Metazoa; phylum Chordata; class Aves; order Charadriiformes; family Laridae; genus Rissa; species Rissa tridactyla. The sequence goes on along the minus strand of NC_071466.1, from coordinate 189,997,173 downwards.
GCCATTAAGGTGAGATATGTCAGTTTTAATTACATGTATTTACAACTGTATTGCTCAGTTTACACATCACGAGTGATATTTCTCACTGCATGAATTTTCAGACTGGTGACAGAAGCTAAATGCATTTTCCTTTAAAAGTTTGTGTAATCTGTGAAACACAAAGACATTAGGCAGTTATATTTTTCTGAATCACGGTGTCTTTTGTAATGACAGCTGTGTATTTAGTTCAACAGTGAAACTCAAACTGTTTTGCTAATGAAAAGGGAGCCAAATAACCAAGTGCTGGAATGAATTGCAGGCTATTGAAAGCGGACAGTTGGCTCATTAAATGTACCCCTCATGAGTGATGTCCCTTCCCTTTTAGACTGGCACTGAAATAATCCAGATTTACTTTGTATTCTACAAAGTATTTTTAGGGCCTTCTATGACCAAGATAAGATAAGATACAGGAAATACATTCCACAAATAAAATGCAATTTGTTAGCTTGCAACAGCAAAACTTCAGTGTTTACCAAACAAATGCATGTAGCTTTTAGGATAAGTGACTTTAAGTGTAATTATTTATAGGATTTCCTGTGGGCTTGCCACTACCATTGGACTGCTACATATGCACTAGAAAATTTATGAAATTTTGGCAATATTGGGAAGAATGATTGCCCCTGTTTTTCAGATATAGGTGGAATCATGGCCTCACTGAAAGCAATGGAAAAATTCTACTACATATCAAGGAGACGATACTGTAGACAGGGAATTCAAGCTCAGAAATGCTAAATAAAGTTGTCCAAGATGAATTGAAACATTTTAATCAGTTCTCAGTAGAGTCAGCTGCAACTATGACACTTTCTTTTCCTTTGAGGAGTTTAGTTTTATTCTCTCTGTCTTCAGCAACTCTCACCGTGAGTTCTGCTTGGCGTCATGGAGATATTTTTACTTTTTCCTGTTTTCCTTCTCCAGGCTTTGTTCATTTTTCATTATTTGTATAAATTTAATTGCTTCTTGCCTCGGATATGCTTCCATAAAAACCCGTAGTCATCTCAACCTCTTGCTCATTTTGTGGCAGGTCTGTTCACCCTTCACGAATAACAGCTGAGCAGCCTGGTCCCTTTGACACTGGTCCCTGACTAAAAGGTTCTGAAAGATCTGAGTCAGCCCAAAAAGTTCCTCTCGAGCAAGTGCTGAGTTGATGAAGAGAAATACTGAGCTGCCTTTTTAAGGCCCCGTTACACGGAATACACGAAAACATGTTCTAATTAGCGCCCCAGAACCACAGAGCATTTAATGAGCATGATAACTTGAAGAGCTGTCAAGGGGTGTATAAATTACTCCAAAACCCCTCTACTCTGCAGTTCAGTGTAAAATTTGAAGAGCATAGCACCACTGTAGGGCCATACCATTCGCCGACAGCATCCCAGGCTGCACGAGGAGAAGTGTTGCCAGCAGAGTGAGGGAGGTGATCCTTCCCCTCTGCGCAGCACTGGTGAGACATGTCTGGAGTGCTGGGTCCAGCCCTTTGCCCCCTGGTACAAGAGTGACATGGATATACTGGGATGAGTCCAGCAAAGGGGCACAAAGGTGATCAAGGCTCTGGAGCATTTAGGATGTGAGAAGAGGTTGAGAGAACTGGAATGGGTTAGTTTGGAGAAGAGAAGGCTCAGGCAGGTTGTTAGCAATACATACACATGTCTGATGTGGGGTTAAAGACAGAGCCAGGCTTTTTACAGTGACCTCCAGTAACATTTGGTGAAGGACAAGAGGCAATGAGTTCAAATTGAAATAGACTCCACGGAAGCATATGAAAAAAATTTTTTCTGTGAGGGTGATCGAACACTGATACAGGTTGCCCAGAGAGGACATGGAGTCTCCATCCCTGGAGATATTCAAAGCCTGACTGGACACAGCTCAAAGCTGATCCTGCCTTGGGCAGGTGGTTGGACAAGGTGATCTCTTGTCACAAAGGTGCCTTCTAGCCTCAGCGATTCTGTGATTCTCCTCCCCAAGGCAGTGAGTTTTGGCATGTAGCCTGGCTCCTCCTTCTGAATTGTGCCCCTTCTTCTGCCAAAGGCACACCACCTCGAGCCAGACACTAACCTCCTGTTTTCCCAAATTACCTTCTAATCTCCGCAGCCTCCCTCTTTGGGCACCGATCTTGAACAAAACTGTATTTTCGGCATGCAAATGTAAGGAACAGTTTTTATAATACCAGTTTTCTCATTTATGACTAACACACTCAGATTTAGATGGCTAGAACTCCCTCCGTAAGTAGGCAAGCTTTATGTCTAATTAAATGCCTAAAGCTAGAAAAAAAGTAAAAAAGGCTATTGACATGTTACTATAGTTAAACAGGTATACAAATATGGATTAGATCTAGATTTGAAACATATGATTATACAAATTTATTATGTTTAAATCAATTTTTATTTTCATGAAACTTCTCCAACTTATTACAGCCACATGCACAGAAGTCAAGAAAACATTTGACAGCATAGCTTGGAAAAAAAAGATGTACTATACAAAACAATGTGTGGATGACAGCTGCTACTCCCGCCTTAAATCTCATTCTGTCATTCTTGTGTTGAATAGTATCTACTTTTGCTTACCATTCAATACTGATGAAGGTGGCTCTGAAGCTGAACTGCTTGTGCTATATACATTTTCCTTGCTAATATTGTACAATAGTTTATTTTTCTCAAAAAGAATCACAAAACCAATACACAATACTCAACCCACCTGTGGAAACACTGATGAACAATGTGAGAACATCTCAATAGCTTACATTAGTAAGGCTGGATTCAGACTTAACTTTCTCAAAGCTGGAGGGAGTCTGGATGCACCGTTCCAGCTGATATCTACCTCTACTTTAATATGCTTTTAAAAAACCCCGAGAGCCTGGTCCTCATAATCCAGAAGAAGCATGACAGCACTCACAATAATCACAGGGAATCCCCGGATTTGCCATTATTGATGGGTAGTGCTCACATTCCCCTGCAGAGTTTAGCGGGGAAGTCAATCAATGGGTGTTTAACTCTGGCTGGCATCCTCTGCACTCACTCCCGCGGTTTCACCGCTCCCGCCTCCTGCCAGCACCAACTCCAGAGCTTTTTTTCTGCAGGGCTGGCAGCTGCCTCCATGCCTCTCTGCTCCAGCCAGCGCTGCACAGAGACGTCTCTGAAGTGCTGGCAAGAGAATTTAAAGAGGTTCCAGCAGGCAGAGGAGATCCCCCACCAGGCTAAAGGAGCAAAGGACCGAGGGAAGAGGAATCAGTGGGCTATTTAATCCTTTATTTTCATGTCTGCCTAAAGGACAGCAGGAAGCATGTGGTACCAAAGGAAAGAATTTTCCATCAAAAAGTGGTGTGATCCTTTCTGTAAGCCTTTCCATGCTCTCAGAAAGAAGTAACTTTTGCTTCTCAGAGGGATCAAAAGGAGTCTGCCAGGGGTGACAAAAGAAAGGTAGAAGTTAACCTCCTGACATGGCAATAGGATAAGCCAGTGTGAAGGAAGATTATACTGCAAAGACCTTCCAGGACTGAGAAGAAAATTGTCTTTGGTTCAGCAAAAGAGGAAGTGTACCAGCGGAGGATTAAGAAGTGAGGGAACACAGTAAAAATGTCAAAACAGAGAGAGGCCCCTTCGCAGTAGCATTTTGAATAAACAAAGCTGCAGGGGTCACAGCGAGGGACAAGAATAACTGTCAGGACATGACTTTAGGTCATACAGTCAGAAGAGAACTGTTAGGCCTAGGAGCTGCTGGGCTACATGCGGTAAGACTTCAACACCATCAAGTGGGAATAAAAAGAGAAGGAAGACAAAGAAAACATGAGTTGAAATATGGTATCCAAAGCCGTATTTGTTGATAAGGGCAGCCAGGGAAAATATACAGAGTCAAGGAGAAAAAACACAGATGGAAACCTAGCACACTCTCAGCAGCAGAAAAGGAAGATTCAGCACTAAAGATTCAAGAAGGAGAAGTGAAGAATTGGGAAAGTCTTTTTTAAAGGAAGGGGTTTTTTTAAAGTTTTTACTAGATTTGGGAAGAGGAATGAAAGTTTCAAAAGCAGTCCATCGGTCAAGAGACAATGACGAAAGACAGGCCTTCATGTTTGAGATGCTAACTAAAGATACTAACGTGAACAGCTCGAGATGACGGCAGAAGGAATGAGCCACAGAGAAGGAGGTGTAGGACATAATTAGAGCAGTTTTGGACAGCATTTTGGAGAGGTTAGATGTGACTGGAATGATAGTACAGGAGGGGAATCCAACTGGGTTTTCATGACAGGGAAGGTCAGTGACTACCTACATTTATTTGAGAGGAAACTTAAGGACCTTGAGAAATAAATGGGAAAAAAGAAGGCAGGATGAAGTAGACACACATGGTGGTAAGGGAGGGGATAATGAGAAAGGAAGGAAGAGAAAAGATGAAGTCAAAATTTCTCTGACAGCAGACTGAGAAGCAAATGGGGAAAAGGTTAATGATAGAAGTAATTCATGCTGTATTTTAACTTGTTTTTTTCTGCAGAGGCAAATGAGGTGGTTGTGGTAGAATACTTTCTGATGGGAAGCTCAAAGAAGAACACCCAGAGAAGTACAAATAAAGCAACTCATGGGTTTTGTAGGAGAAAACCTGGATGCATATCTGTGAGTGAAGTGAAGAGATGAGGACACAGTGATAGACAGCGAAAACGTCAGATTAAGTATCATCAGGGAAAAGTAGCTCTAGGGTGAACATGTTGATGTGGAAGTGATAATCATTGCCCCGTAGTCAATGTCTTATCGGTAATCAGAGTTAGCATTTCTCATTACAGCAGTACAACTGAAGTCCAAAAATTGATCAGAAAGCTTCTCAGATCAGTGCGGTCATGCAATAAACAAATGTCTCTCAAAAGAAGATGAACCAAATAGGAAGGAAAAAAAAAACCACAAACTTGAATGCCCTCTTCAGGGTGTAGCCTTGCTCTGCTGATTATCTCATAACTCTTTCCACTCCAGAAAGTGCACTTTATGTTCAATTCCCAGTCTCGTGTATACCTTCTTAGCCTTGTGCTCAAAATTTACAAAGCTTTAGCTTGCCAGCTCTGGGAATTCTCCATCTTTCCTCTGAATATTAGTTACATAATAGCTTGAGCTAAGCAATCAAAGCAGTGATAGGTCAAAAGGAAGATTTGCCTGAGGTGATGCAGGAAGTTGATGGCAGACCTTGAAGCTGAATACACATTTCTCTGCTATTCAGACAGCACAAAAACCCGCTAGAGCCTCCTTCCCTGTTTAGCCCTGTTTTGGCTTTTTTTCAAAGCAGCACTGTTTCTGAAGCCAAAGCTAAGAAATGCAATGGCATTGAAAGAACTAATAAGCCAAAGAAATATCCCCAAATGGCACTGCTTTCTAGCTCTCAGTGGCACTTCCATTATATTACTAATAAATTATATATCTTACAATCAATATTTTCCACATCCCTACTGTACTTATCAGTGTCATTTCAACTGCCTGTAAATTTCTACAGTTGTTGAGAAGAATAGCAAGGTGAGCATGTTAAGCCCAGTCTTCCCCTTGAATTTTACATGCCTCACCTTCAAAATACGCAAGTCCAAAGATTTGTCATTTCTAGATATAAAAGATAGCCTTGAAAGTCATCATTCAACCCCCTCACATCTGTTTTGCAGGACTAAATGACAACTATTGAAAATTTTAGTTGGTAAGTGCTGGCGAGAGCAAACACAGCACTGAAATTTACAGGGATGATTTAAATATTTTTTGACATTGCAGAACAGTGTAACATTTACCTGTCGAGAGTGCAGGATGCAGTAAGTAGGCCAAGCAGGGAACTAAGAGGGACAGGACTCCAAGGCTCAGTCTCTGACAGGACGGTGGTGATTAAGATGACATCTACCTCCTGTGCTTCAAATTGCCACTCTTCAGGTTCTGTAGGGGTTAAGATTTACCCGTGATTCATTAAAGAACTGGCCCAGTGTTGCACTATTACTCTCCTCCATGCCACGACAACTTTCTCAGAAGTTTCGGGATTTTTCTCCAGGGGGTTTATCTGGCATCAGCTTCTTGAGAAAATCCCTTCAGAACTGAACATGAAGCATTCAGTATTTCAGATCAGAAAAACTGTGAAATAGGTGTTTTCATTAATAAAAGGGATGTTTATCACTTCTACTGATATTTATTATTATTTGCGTTATCACAGAGTCTAGGCACTGCTGCTTATAAAGAAGCTTTGAAGCTACTTGGTGTAAAGACGGAGCAAAAAGACTTCCTATCCCTGGAAGTTTATAGTCTAAGATGATTGACAGCTGCTGGATCCAGACAGACAGGGAAAAGAAGGGCATTAATAAAAGAGTGAATAAAAGAAGATGGCAACATCCCACCTCAGACGTACAAAGTTCCTGTAAGCATAAAGAATGGTTACTCAGGGGCAATTACAGTGAAATTATATAAGGCAGAGCTATATGTATGTCAAACAATCCATCTGGATTTCCACTGCTTTTTAAGCGGAAAGTGTTTCTGTAAAGAAAAATGTTTACAAAAGCTGCTTGCTTGCACAAGTCCAGGGAAACATTGTGAGAAAATGAGTTATCATGAATTAATGACTGAAGTCATGGAGTACAAATTCTGGGTTAATTTTGCCATTAGATTAGCATATTTTTTTCTGGTTATTTCTACAAGCATTCTGAAGACACGCGTACTTTGAATCTACAATGATTGCTTACATGTCTTTTAAGCAAACTTAAGCACACACGTTTTCCACTGAAAAACAAAAACTGAGTTCTGACTAGGAACTGGCCAGTGTATGCCCCTGTGGCACTTAGACATTTTAACCCTGATCCTGCGTAACAGAACAGCATAACACAGTATTTCTACAAGCAGCTTTATCCAAATAATAAGTAAGATAAAAATCTGGACAAGCTTGACTTAGGTTTTGGGGGTAACCTCAGGTAATCACCTGATAACACTTCTCTGTGTCCTTTTGTTTTACAAGGCACCGCGCTGCTCTCCACCCTATAAAACCGCTTTAACTGCTTTCCTCAGAGCAGGAGTTGGTTATCACGGCACTGATTAGCGCTTGTTATCACTGTTGCACAAGAACCTAAATCTGAAGTGAAGTAGGCACTGCCTGTAACTCAAACTAAAGGTGGTAACTTGTGCTCTTTTTAGGGGAAAGCGCAGACAGCCAGCCCAAGTCGGTACATTTGTATGATTTTACTTCAATAAAGCCGCGGGGGGAGGCGTGGCCCCTGCTCCCTGCCCGGGCGCCCAGGTTCCCGTAAGGCCGCCCGGCCGCCACCGCGGCCCTGGCTGGAGTCCACTCTCGGCGGGGGCCCGGCGCCCCCAGGCCGGGGCTTGATGTCCGGCCGGGGGTTCCGGGGCTCCCCGCTGGCGCCCGGCCCCACCGACGGCGCTGGGCTCCGAGCCCAGGCCGACCTCCGCAGGGCCTCGGTGCCGCCCCGGCCGCTGGTAGCGCCTCTTCCCCCGAGCCGCCCAGGAGAACCCTAGGCGGGGGGCGGCGGAGGAGGCGGGGGGCGGCGGAGGAGCCGCCCGGAGGCGGAGGGGCGAGAGCCGCTGGGCGGCGGTGCGCGCCGGGAGCGGGAGGCGGCCCGGCCGGGTCACGCCCGCCCCCGGCCGCGCCACCGCCTCTTCCTGTCATGGCCGCTGCGGGAGCGCGGCGAGGCGGCGCGGGCCGGTGCCCCTGAGAGCTGAGGGCCCCGCCGGGCAGCGCGGAGCGGGGACGTTCCCCCAGCCCGGAGCCGGCGGCAGGAGGTGACTGAGGGGCACCGTGCGGACAGGGCCGGCGCGCGGGGCTGCCCCGGGGAGCGGCCGGCCCACCGCCGCCGGGACGGGGCGCGGGCGAGAGGGGGACGGGGCCAGAGACCTGTCAGTGGCCACCGCCGGGGGAAAGGGCGGGAAAGCCGCTCGTCCCGGGCGGCCCAGGCGACCTCGGCCACCGAGGACTATCTCGGCGCGGTGATTCGGCTGGAGTGGAGTTTTCTTGAGGGCAAAACTATTGGGGAGCGGCACGTCCGGGTCAGACCCGGTGGGCTCTTGCAGGGACGTGCCCTGAGTTGGAGGAAAGACAATTCCAGGGGAGAAGGAAGGGAAATGCTGTCACGTTCCTTTTGTTTTCCTTGTAGATACTGCTCAAGAACCTGTTTTCCACCGCTTTCCTCGTTTTAACTTCCTCTTGGGGTCAGCTGGCTGGCAGCATGCCTTCTGCCGAGAGCACCTCAGAACTTTTCCTGGTCCTCGTTTCTTTGCTGCTGGTGCTGCCAGGAGTTGAAGCCCTGGACGCAGGAGACACCATCGCCTTCCTAGTAGGCCTGGCTGTCAGCGTTGTCGGATTCTGTGCCTGCCTTGGCTTGTACGCAAGGAGAAGGAATGGACAGCAGTGATTTCAAGAAGATGCTCAGATGAAGAGAATTTCCAAACACAGCTTGGGGTTGAGATCTGGGGTGTAAAACTGAGCTTCAGTTATGGATAATTTTCAAAAACCATGTAGTAGATATTTCTGCAAACCCCTCTTACTGTGCTTAGATATTGCCTTAGAGAAGGGCGAGGCCTTTTTGAATGGGGAAGGAAAACCACAAGGTGGTTCACAGAAAATGGTTATAAATGCAACATGCGACGGAGATGATCAACAGGTTCCGCAATTTTGGTTTCAAGGGTTAATCAGGAGGAAGCAGCTATTAATCTTCCAGTCAGGGTGACAGAGCTTTGGAAGTACTCCTAACTAGATAAGTACTCCTAACTAGCTAGCTAGTGAGCAGACTGCTTTGACTCGTGTGTGTGTGCTCACATTCTTTGTAATGACAGTTAACACCTAACAGCTCACTACTGCTGTCACAGGGATGAGACTTCAGAGAACTAAGAAAACATGGAAAACGTTTTTTTTCTTATGTATTTTTATTTTAGAATGTGCCTCTCCTGTAGCCTGTGTTCTTCTTACCAAGTAGATACACTTCAGAATGGGACCACTATTTTTCTTTAGTGTGTATTTCACAGAAAAGTACATGTAAGGTTACGCAAATCAGATTAAGAATATGATTTTTTTCTCTTGTTTATTTTTTGTACTCAGCTTTCCTTTAGGCACACCAGGTTGAAGGCTTATTTCATTTGGTGTTTGTATTTTTTTCCCAAAACGTTATGTCTTATTATGAGGAATTACATGTAGTATTTCTGCATTAGGGGATTATTAGAATTATAACAAGACGGTTGTGCACGTTTCTTTTGCAATATGGAAAGAACATGTTTTGTTAAAGTCTTGGGTTTAGTCAACAGGTCCATTGTTCTCAAGTGTCTTCCTCATGACAAACTTATGTTGCTAGCTAAACATTTAGGCTTTTTACCGAATCGATGCATATGAGTTCCATAGAAGATTAGGACCACAACCAAAGTAAAAAATCCTGATGCAAAATGGGAGATGTAAATAGTCTTATTCTATTCATGCTCAGTCAGATTGTATGGTGTATGGTTGAAAGACTCTACTCAGCAGCATATCCAGGACCTGTTTCTTTCCTTAAGTACCAAAAGTGAAATGGCACAGCCAAGAATGTGTACTGCAGGTCCCTCTGGCTTCTTAGGGTGTTCTAGCTGTCCGCTTGAGACAAGGAGCACAATCTGTAACAGCAGCAGAATAAGGAGCATAGAGAGGTGAGCTCTCCACAGCTCACAGAATTTTCTTCTGATCTTTTGCTGTGGACGCTGCCACTCTTGCTAGAAGTCTTGACTTTTATCTTTCAGAGCTGGGGAAAAAGGTTAAATGTGATGCAGAGCTATGCATTCTGATACTATTCCTCCCCTTCCTCTCTAAGTGTCTCTGTTCAGCAGAGCACAAAGCAAGGCAGGTCTTAGAGAAGTAATTGAGTGGGCAGATCATGTTCTCCCAATTCGAAGATTTCTGTATTCTATATGCCATTTGTGGCTGGCTTGACTTCTCTCTCCAACCTCTGAGGAGACAGAAGCCCTGGTTATTTCAGTCTTGCAATTTATTTCCCTCTGTCATGGTTGGTAGAGAGAGGAAGGTAAAAGGAAAGCTTCCAAAATTGCAATGGGGCTGAAACTGTAGGACTCAACCCAGCAAGCCACAAGAATGTAGGTTTCTGCTCTCAAGTTACAGGAATAATAATGGTCACAAAGTTACTCTGATGAGATCTACATCTTGCCAGGTAGCTCTTCTTGAACCCTTTTTGTGGCTTCCAAAGTCAGAATGGGATATGGTGCACAATTACTATGTACAAATGACATTTGCAGGCTTAGAGGAACTTCAGACAGTAGCGTTGCCTTTGAAGGCTGCCCAGCAGCAGTAGGTGATCCTGTGTGTGATTACTCAACTGGGTCAATGGAAGCACACATCAGGTGTGATCTTCCATGTTCTACTTTGGCTAAACCATTACCCTTTTAAAAAAACAAACAAACAAACAAGAAAAACCCGTCCTCAGTTGACTTTGTATTTCCCAGCATTCAAGTGGTTTGTCAATTTCTGATCAGAATATTAAATATTGCTCTTTGAATAGAATAGATGCTATCACAAGCAGTTTTCCACAGACTCCTTTATCTTCACTTTGGAAAAGATCCCTGGCAATAGTTTCACAGAATTGTGCAACAGTTTCACTGCATCAGAACAAAATTTTAGCAGAGTGATTAGCGTCAGGCATAGGGATATGAGGAAGCGTGTTTTTTGCCTGAAGCTGTATGTACTTCATTGAAAGGTGTTTGCACAGCATAATGGTGTTGTTTCCTGGATTCTGACAGAAGCTTTATTGTTAAGAGACTTGCATTTGTCGATGACTTGAGTGTAAAATCGGATACCCCTGTTTTTCTTCTGTCTTAATAAACTTTCACGTATGATTTGTCATCAGTTTGATGAAGTGGTTCTTAGGAAAACAGGGATGACAGAAATGACTGAAACTGCTGAAATTCCTTATATTAAATATTATTTTCTTATATGCTTTGTTTATGTTAGGTGACCTTGCAAACTAATTTGGTGTAAGATGTGTTTTCAGTTGAACTTTTGTACAGTAAGTGTACTTCTCTTGGTCCTATTACTTGTAGATGTAAAAATTACGTTGTTTCAATATCAGTTACTTCAGAGCACTTCGAAGGAGCTGGTCCTCTGACTTTGAAACTGCAGCTTGCAGTTGCAAAGAAGCCCGTTTCTCTGGTAGAAGGGAAACTTGAAGCATTTCTTTTGACTGCGAATTTTCAACATACTATTATGTAGTTGCCTTTATACCAAAAAAGCCATTTATGGCAGTTTTCTACCTGGAGACCCAAAGATATAAAGGACCATTTTCTTTCTTTTCTGAAGAACAACTATGTTCTAGTGCTTTTTAGTTTTTTGAATGATACATTTTTATTATTTTTTTTTAGACTTCAAAAAAGCTTGTTTTATCCCAGCATTTTATGAAAACAGGGTTCTAGCTCTTTTGGGACTTCAGCTTAGTGCACAAAGCAGTTCACTTTGTGCACAAAGCTAATACCATTAGTGGCCGTCTTTTGAGCAGAAAGCAAAACCAGCCTGTCAATGCCCACCTCTTAACAACCAACCTACCCTCTAATTAGTGCAAGAAAGCTGCAAGTCAGGAATGAGTAGCTTTTGACTGCTATGATTTCCATGTGCTTTAATGATGGTGTAGCTCAAAACCTGCCACCCTATGAACATCAATCAGCGTATGGTCCCTTTGTGACCGGACAGAAGTCCTTTGCTCCTCATGGCATACCTTCAAGTGCTATACACCAGCTAGGTGTTCTGCTGGGTACAGCAGTACCTGGGACTGGAATACACAAACTTGCCTCTCTGGGTGCATTTAAACTGATAAACCACTGCTGTGAACCCTTCTCCCACTCCTGCTGCTGCTGGTGATGCTGCTTTAATACTATCGTGAGACTTAGCAATTCTATGGCGTCTTCCATCTGAGAACCCTTATCTGCTTACAGGTATTAATGTTTGCATCCCCATCATATCCTTTGACGAATGGGACAAGTGGAAGGAGAGTCAGTGACTTGTGGGAAGCAGGTGGTACCTCCAGGAGGCCTCACTGAGATTTCTGGAGGGTGTTGTGCATGTGGTTCTCAGCCATCGTGTCCCTGCCCAGGGACTCCCTGTACTGACTAGACGGCAGTCTGAAGCTCTGGTTCCTCTTCACACGAAGCTGTTTACATAAGCTTTGTTAGAAGGGAGTAGGGAGTTGAGTTCAGCATTGTTAATAAGGTAAAACACGACTAAATGGACGAACCGTCATAGGTCTGTTACCATGGTAAATGCTCTAGTTATTATACTACAAAAGTACCCTTTCTGTTCATTTTTACATTCAAGGAAAGGCTTGGCAGATCTAAACTGATGTAATGTACAAGAGATTGTTAGGAGTGGTGGAAAGGAGGGCTTGGATCTGCTTGTCCTCCCAGTTTACACTTGAACAAATTGTTAGTAAATGATCTGAAGTCAACAGAAAGTGTGGGTTATTCATCAGATTAGAAAAATAACATGACTAATTCAGAACCAAATGCGAAAAAACATATCAGGTGAGATTTGATGTCACGAAAGATGGACAGGGCCCAAAACACTTAATTCCTGCTGAAATCAATCTTCAAAACTTTTAAGGGACAAGTTTTTAATATATTAGATGCTGACAAAACCAAACTGCTAAGTGTTAAATTGTTAAAGAATGTAACCAGTTTTGAAATTATGAAGGTTTTCAGTTCCCATGAATACACAGTAGCAGCTAAATACTACAGTTCCAATAATCAGAAAGCAAATTTCCAGCAAAGCAAGCTGCTAGAATGGTATGGTAAATACCATAAAAGCACATCTATATTGAATTAAAAATTAAAGAGAAAAAAAATTATATAGGTATTAAAAACATTTCCAGGTGTTCTACTGGTCTCCTCAGCTCAGTTTGACCATAATGACATTTGAAAATACATGGGAGGCTCTGTCGCACCAAGGTGCAGGTGCACGAGGCAGTCAGCAGAGCCTTTTGTTTCTGGATCATTCATCTGATCAGATTGGAACAGAGATTTTAATCAGAAAAACAAAAGGTCCCTTTAGAGTGCTAAGCAAACGGTCCTGTATAAGCTCCCAATGTAAGTGAAGGCCTGAAAGTGGAGTGGCTTCCAGCAGACATGGAGTTGCAACTGTTAGAGGCAGGGAGGAAAGAACTGTGTCCCCAGACACAGTACCGTAGAAAAGAGCTTGCTGCTGGGTTGGGTTAAAGTTTGTGTTCTGCTTGAGCCTTCCTGTATTGGCTCTGTTCCTCCTCGCTAGACTTTGTCTTGGAAATTTTAACTGGAACCAACACTACCGTCAGCTTTCCCAGCTGCCATTCATTCAAGGCACTAAAATGTTTGCACACATCTTCATACTGGTATTCTCCATTTTGCGAGCATAAAAGTGTCCTGGTTTGAGGTAGAACAGAGTAAAAACTACCTTCTCTTGCTGAATGGAGCCAAAATGCTACAGAGCAACACGATTCCATAAAACTTACTAGAGAAGGGTCTGTCTTTTTCTTCTGTTCTGTTTGCACAGCTCTTTGCACGCATTGCAACGATACTAATAAATAATACAACTGCATGTCCCTTCCCTACTCTCTTACAGAAAAGCAGCAGTCCTAAAACACGACTAATTTTAATCCTGGCACAATTAAAGTGAAGAAAATTGTTACGTTTATCAAAATATGTTCCCTTTCCATTTCATGAATTACCTGTGAAACAAGAATATCTTTAATTAATTCTAGTTCAAGGTCATTTTCTGCTAACCTTTTCTGAACTCAGATGGCTATAGAAATTACATGGTCAATACCTGCACTTATTTCTGACTGTAACCTAACTGACTGTTCATAGGTCACATGGTAGCAGTTTTAAACTTTATTTGAATCTATTCAAATGATCTGGAGGATTAGCAGAAGTCATGTTGACTCATTTTTCCTGGAAAGCACATATTTATTTCAGTGTCTGCGTGAATAGGAAGGAACAATTATGCCTTTTCGAAGTTTGATCTTTTCAGAAAGGCCATTTGTGGTCAATTTCCAAAAGTCTGTCTGAGATTGAGACCCCACCTGGAGTATTGCGTCCAGGTCTGGAGCCCTCAGCACAGGAAAGACATAGACCTGTTGGAGTGGGTCCAGAGGAGGGCCACAGAAATGATCAGAAGGATGGAGCACCTCTCCTGTGAGGGAAGGGTGAGGAGTTGGGATTGCTCAGCCTGGGGAAGAGAAGGCTCCAGGGAGACCTTATAGCGGCCTTCCAGTACCTGAAGGGGGCCTACGGGAAAGATGAGGACAGACTTTTTAGTAAGGCCTGTTGCGACAGGACAAGGGGTAATGGCTTTAAACTAAAGGAGGGTAGATTTAGACTAGATATAAGGAAGAAATTGTTTACAATGAGGGTGGTGAAACACTGGAACAGGTTGCCCAGAGAGGTGGTAGAGGCCCCATCCCTGGAAACATTCAAGGCCAGGTTTGATGGGGCTCTCAGCAACCTGATCTAGTTGAAGATGCCCCTGCTCAGTGCAGTCTATATAGTCTATAGACTATACTCCGTATCTACTAAAAAAAAAAAAGTCATCCTTTTTAATAAAAAGTAATATCACAACGGGTCCTACCTAAGTCACTTTTCATCTCTTCATAAAAATTAAAGATGTTGATCATATATCTGGAGCAGTTGCCAATAAGAAACCAGTATTCAGCACTAAATGTCACACAGTCATATTTTCCATTCTATTGTATTTGCAGAAAGAAAACATAAATCCCAGAAACAATTATACATTAAAAAAAGGCAAAAAGTGCTTTTCCAAGAAGAAGTTGGTGTTATCTAGTAATAATTACAGCCCTGGTGAAAATCTCAGTGAAGTCAGCTCAAAAAAATTTATTGTCCTAAAATAAAATCAAGCTCTCCTAAAGGGGTGACCAAACTGTGTCTTTTGAAGCCCACACGACTTTGCCACAACCATCTCCCATGCCAGGGTTATGGCAGCAGGCTCTCCTGGTGCAAGGGATGCTGGATAATCTTAAATCCTGCCTGGGGAGTGACAGACAGCTGGGTGTCTGTGGGTGCCAAATGCATGCCCAGGCCATTGCTACCCTCTCGCTCCACGGAGCCATCTCCAGCTGTGACAGAAGCCAGATAGCTGATCAAGTATTTGTTTAGACGTTCAGGAATAGCTGTGTGGCTTATCCATCTTTAACCTTCTTCCATGCCAGATTTCACATGGCAAAATTTAGTATTGTATGTTACACTTTATTTTTAAAAGACCTGTATATAATGTTTTAAAATATGGAATGTGTGTGGGCTGGGGTGTGTGCTTGCATTGAGAGAAGTAGGAAAGCAGAGGTCACTCTGTCAGCTGAAACATTATTTCTAAATTGTCGATCCACAAAAGGGGAAAAAAGAAATCGTCTTTGGGAAAAGACTGAGCCAGGAAATGTTCGAGGTGACCTCCAGAGGTCCTTTCCAACCTAATTTACTGTATGATTTTATGAAATCCTAGTCATAAATGGGATGCATAAACAGCAGCTCAATTCACTCATATCTTTATGGCAAACAAGGATATATTTGTGGTGAACAAATCTAATCACAGTGTGAGCCCATAGGGAACCTGACTGCAAAAGCTGTGAGGCTGTTCAGTCATCATGTAAGACCACAGGGAAACCAGATGTACCAGGATTCTCCCACTGCGTCTAGTGAAACTCAGTCCCTGAGGCATTAAAAGGTTATGGAAAAAAGGGAGCAAATACAGCATATGTACAGTAATCCTCTTTTCAGAGTGGGATTTTTAGAGATGGGCTTATGGGGCTAGTACTATACTCTAAATGGAATTCAACTGCTTCAGTGCAAAGCCCCAAATGCAAATTATCTCAACTCCTGACCAAGTCAACCTTTTGAAAATATTAAGTTTTGACAGCCTGAATAAAAGACTGTGTCACACATGGAGTTCCCATTGGCATCAGTGGGAGTTTAGGACAAGGTCAAATACAAAATACAGGTTTGGATACAGTAGCTACATGGATAGGATGGAGGGGTCCCTGTCATTTGATCAGTAATGCACCTTGCACCAGATGGTGCTCATGGGGAACTGCAGCCACATTAGGCTCCATCCCTACCTCTTTCCCTAGGAAAATATTAGCTGAATTATTTACTGTGATAACTGAATGCCAAATTTTCATCTGGTTAAAAACCAGCCTGAAGTTGCTGAAATCAGTGCAGTTATCCTGATTTAAATTCATTTGGAACAGAAATCACAAGAGGCTTCATTCTGACCTTGCACCAGCCCTTACACTTCTGTGTAATGCAGCAGAATTATTCTTGATTTCCATTTATGTGAAAATCTAAATTGGTTCTTAAAATAGATGCTGTCTTTTTTTTTTCTCTCAGCCTGCTACCAGTAAATTATTTGACCTACATCTTAATAAATATTAGAAAAATCATTCTCCCCACTCTTATTGCACAAATACACTTCAGAACTTTTATATTCAACTTAGACTCCATTGTTCCCCCCCTCCCCCAAGAATATCAGCCAAGGCAAAAGGAAATTCATGAGACAACCCACTATCAAGGACACCATACTAATATAAAATGGCTCATCACACACTTTTAATGTATGTGTGCTGTACATGTCTCATCTACATCAGTTTACCCTTCTGCCTTGTTGCTCTTATCATTTCATTAATAAGAGCAATCTGTGTCTATCTCAAAGTGTTCCTCAAGAACTCTCTTCATCCAGTCTACATGAGGTTGTCTGTATTAAATGAGAAGCACTTTGTAAATTTTCTTTTCCTCTCCAGAAGTAACAATGAAATCCCAGTAAAAAGGATTATGTACTCTCAGTTTCAGAAGGGCCAGCAAGGAAATTTATAGCTATAGATATAAATGTAAAGCACTCAAAATCTGAACTTCCATGAGCTCTGCCAAAGGTTTCTCTGCTTAACTCCCAATAGACTTAATAGGAATTAAGAATTAAAATCCCTTCTACTTTCAAAGGAATACTGACCTTCCAATAGCAAATACAGAGCATGTGATCACTTTATGCACACTACCAAAACAATCCGAAATTGGCTGTACATAACAGTTGTCAGACTGCTGCTTTAATATATCATTATGCCAACTGTCTTAACTCAGGACAATGAAAATTGCCTGATTTAGTCCAAAATACAGGCCTTGGGAAGGAAATGTCACAGAAACAGCGTGAAGAGGCACTGACAGACCTACTTAAATACATGCTCTTCTCTGTGGTAGTGGCCAAGTCATTTGCTCAGTAAGAATTCCATGTCCTCTTACAGGACTGGGCTTTTGGGTTTTCGTTATCTGGTGTTGAAAACCCACTTTCCTTTTGTCCTGGGTTTGCAACAGCTGCACTCTGGGTTCTCAAGAAATAAATGCTAAGGAAGTAAACTTCATGAGTGAAAGATTGGGTTTTTTCATATTTGAACCAGCTTACAGTAACTATTTCTGTGAAGCTTATATGGAACTGGGACATCTGTAAAGAGTTTTTTAAGTACATATGTTTCTCTACACTTACCACAGAAATAATAAAAGCCCATAAACTACATTGGTTCAAAAAATTCCTTCTAGGATGCTCGCACTGAACACACCAGAACAAATCTTTCACCATCCCCTGGTAGAGAAACTTCAGAAATCCTTTCTTAAAACTGCTACATAATACAGTTTTATTCACATTACAGCACACCTAAGCCTTAAACCATAATGCTGAGTCAAAGTCTACTAGACTTGTATCTCTTTCTTCATTTTAGCACTAGGAAGCCCGATGTTGAGATCTCAACATATTCTTAGTACTAATAATTATTCATCCTCTTATTCTTTCTTATATTTTTCAATTGCAGAAAACTTCCAGACATGATTTAACATATAGGGGGTTTTACATTAAAAAGAAGCATTTAGCATTATTTTCTGTTTTGAAAGGTATCTTACTGTATCTATTCATTAGAAGCCATATTTGAATATCTGTATCCCAAATTTAGCAGATTCTTAAGTAAAAGTTAAAGGGTTTAAGGGTTGAACACCTACCTCACCTTAAAATAGTTTTAGTTAAAGTAGGTTCATAATTGTATTCCAAGACTGCCAAGTGAAGCAGAATTCTGAAAGTTTCATGATTAAGACTATTACTTTAGCTCTCTCCAACTTCTCACTGTATCTACCAAAGGCTGTCCCAGCTCCATTACCTAACTAGGTTTGCCTAAATTGGTCAAAAGCGCATTTAAATCTAGTCTCGCAGTTACATTAATTCTATGTTCTCAGTTGCCTCTGGGTGCCTGTGACAGCAGAAAATAACTTCTTACGTTCTTGCAAGTTTTTTCTTCTGATTTCTTTGGTCTTACTCCAGAATGGCCATTAAGTTACTCTCCCTTTTTTAACTTTTACTTGTCTTTCAGCTTCATCAAGTTTTCCCAGGATGTGATCCCTGTTTTGGTAACTAAACCGCTTGGGCAAATAAATCATTCTGAGCAATTGGCAGCTCCTTTTGTCTGAAGGTCTTCCATTTGATTTCAGATTGGCAGCATCTCATTATGTCCCACGGTTGGCCTTGTGGCAATGTCCTTTGAAAATTCAATATACTAAAAAGGTTAGGAAAAAAGAAAGAAAAAACCTGCTTTCTTTTCAATATAGAGCATGCAGGTTGAAACAGATATATCTTGAGGACCCGTGATATCAAAGAGAATTCATAACTTCTACATAAATTCCTCAAATTGCCACAGTTTTGTTATGCATGCATATTTATGAGGAGATATTATACATAATAGAGAGATACAGTATATCAACTAAATGTTCTGTTAGGTTTTGAAGCATTACATTAATACCAAATTTACAACGCATCACAGAATTACACAACAGGTACGTTTTACTTGGCTACTGCTGGTCCTCTACTGTGAGGAACTGGTGTGTTCACTCATCAAAAGAGTGCTTTTAAGTCCAGATACATATCCTAGATTAGGAAAAACAGATTACTAGTATTTAGATCTCTTATTGCCACATTTTATTTTAATAATGGAGAGCAAATAAGTTCACTGAGGCTTAATAAAATTATGCAGTGAGGAACTGCAAGAGCTTAAGAGGTGATTTAAATATCTAAAACATGACTTCAATGGAATGTAGGACATAAACCCTCCAAAAAGGGACCCAGAAATCCTCACTGCAGCAACAGCAAAACTTATCAGTGCTCACTTTTCAGTTGACATTTATACTTTGGACCCAAGGTTGCAAGCTTTCCATTCATGTGTAGAACTGCCCAAGAGCGTGCAGCACAGAATCTCTGTGATCCAGATGTGAGATGGAGCAAAACCTCAATGTCTCGCTCCCAGCAATGTCCCTAGAAGAGTCTGATCTGAGTGGTGCATTCCAGTAAGGTACATCAGCAGCAGTGCTGAGGCCAGTGAACGCACAAATGCTGCAGGAAGCTCACCTTTTCCATAACCACCGAGTAGTTCCATCACACAAAACAGGAGATCTGGAAATCAAGCCCAGGCTCCCACCTCCAAAAAAAGTTTCCTGGAGTACAAGGAGGTACAATCCTAGAAAGCATGCTCTCCTGTTTATCCTGGACCCTCTCTGCGTAAAAACACAAGAGCAATGGCACAGGGGCTGGGTTGGGATGTGGAAAAGACAGAGATTGACTCTCATATCTGCTAGTTAGGAAACTTGCCAGTTATGGCAGGATTTAGGTCCTGGTCCCAGGTCCATGGCCTGACATTATGCAGCCATTCAGAAAACAAAGCAAAACCAGCACTAAACAACCTAGGCAGCAGGCCCCAGATCCCACGTGTTTCTCCAGGCAGCTGAGTGTCTTATCTAGTACCGTGCGACATCCTGTCCCTGCTCAGTTTTTCACACTTTTCTTTAAATACCATACTCAAATATTGCCTAACTATATGCAAATACTAGTCCAATTAAGCAAAAGATATTGCCATTTGCTAACATTAAGCTTGGCTGGTTTTGTAGGTGACATTTCAATAAAACATTCATTCATTCATACCTCCATGAAATAAGCAATGCAGTAATAAATTTATATTTACAGTTGCATCACAGAGCTACATTCATGCAGTTCCTCCTACTGTGCCGTTGCACTGCTGCTCTGATAGTATCTGCAGAATTCACACTGTCGTGTTTCTTAGCAGATGACCTACCTTTATCCAGAGATAGACTGTTCTCTGCATCCTTTCAAGTATAAAATTTAAAATTGCTTCTCCTCGTTCTACATATAAATGAGAACATTTCATACTTAATATCCAACAAACTGACAAAATGGGACCATGGCATTAGGTTCTAGATATCAAATTAGTTGCAGTGAACGGGTAACAGCTGAGTTGACACAGGACTATCCCAGAGTATTTCCGCTTTCTAGATCATAAGACCTGAAGCTCACTGTTAGAACATACACTCATGGTAGCTGCTTGCAAACCCAGTGTTCACTCTCCATCTCAGACGTTACAGACTTGACTCTCCATTGCCTCAATCTTAAGCATTCAAAGCAATTATCATTCAGTATACCTTTTTAAACCAATTTGTATTTTCTTTGCAGAGCTTTAAATCAATCCAGAGTCATTATACTGTACATGTATGTATTATTTAAAATTAAAATTTAAACAATAAACTAGTAGGAAGTCTAATGCCTAGATGTGAAGATGTGAACCAGTCATATCAGCAAAAATAAATATTTCTAACATTGAAACTGTTAATTTTTGTCACTAAGCACAGCCTAAAAGTTCTCTGAAAGCTGACAGTGACAGTTATCCTATTTTATCCTATTATTTTTAAATCCCACTCTCAGTATATTGCTAGAAATAGAAAATGCTATTGCCAAATAGTCTCTCTAATCCTACAACATACTGTCCATTCACGGCTCACCTCTAACCTAACCTTAAAGATGGAAGAGAAAGGAAGTATTTATACATCTCAGCTCTACAAAAGTGATTGATTTGACATGTATCCCCACACGCTAATAACAGTCATCCAAATAGTTCCGTGCGCACTGGAAGAAACAAAGCAGTAGCTGCAACAGAAGCGAGGAGGAGCTCAGCAGCGGGACCGTTGATCTGTTTGTTACTGAACAATGAACAGGATGTGTGTAGTCTGTCACAGAACCAGCGTGGTCTTTGAGTCTAAAGCAATGCTGTGCTTCCTATTTGCCATTCTGCCCCTGGACACCGAAATCACGGGGACATATCCAGTGTCATCCATGCACAGCTGAGCACAGCCAAGCCTGGTCACAAAGAGTTCGAATTGGGAACGGACTGAAACTCCAGGCCATGGCCAGTTTTGACCAGTGGATGAATCACTGTATGCCGAAGCCTCAGGTATGGACCAGGGTCCCTGGGTAGTGGTGGCCAGCCTGAAAGTGGTGGTCAGCCTGAACGAACAGCAAGGGAAAAAGGTAAACTCTAGGACAAGCAGCAACACCTACATTCACAGAATAGGAATCTCACCTGCCTCTGAGACCTCTCTGCTCATGTATCTGACTTGACTAAATTCAGCCTCCAGGTTTAAAAGACAGTGAAGGGGAGGAAACGTGCATAAATTCACTTAGTCATTATATAGCTTCATGACAGAAAGTATATGAAAAATAATGAACCATAATCACTCCTTTCATTAGGCCCCGACCATGTCCTAACAATCTCCACTGAGCCAACAGAACAAAAAGAGATGGGAGCAATACCTGACAGCCTGACAGCCTGGCAGGGCCCCCAGTCAGCCAAAGAAGCATTATGCACATATTCACACATGCTGGAAAATTACGGAAGAGCCTGGGATAGAGGAAGTTTACATAACTGGTTTAGTTAATTGCATCACAGACATGAGGCTGTATAGACCTAATATCCGGAGCATAAAAACATTGGATGCAGCTCAGCTGGAAGAAGCCATCCTTCCCTTGTCCCTCAGGCAATTTCAGGTTCCTCTCTCAAGGCAAGCATTCCATTCTGTAATGTCACTAACCCCATTCATTTTGCTCCACAGTGTTCCACTGGCATCTGTAATGGTGATAGGAAAAAAGCGTTCTTGAATGCTGTGATTGGCACTGTTAATGACCATGACACTGCAGAGCTGCTGTGTGCTTCAGCAGTGGTTAGCTGATTTCAAGTCCTAGAATTTCTGTTTAGTAAGGTAAACCAGAAGGATTACATAGCCTGTGAGAAAGCATTTTATTGAAAACCCAAGTGTTAAAATAGCACAGACAAAAGGACTATCAAACATAATATCTGAGAAAGGGTGAGGTGCACAAGTAACATAAGCCAAACACTTCCTATGTTTAAAACAGAAAATCTACAAGCTTTTGTCCATCCTCGGTTTTTAAAGCTAATAGACAACACTTCTAAAATCACAGTAACAGATTGGACTTCTGGAGTAAATGAACTCAGGTTTCTGTGTTAGTGGTTCCAAGGTGCTGACTTGCATTGGCTGGAAATCTTCTCTCGTGTGGGGATGCTCCACTTTTACCCAAACGTGGTTGGTTGAGTGTCAGAAGATAAGATACGAGAACAACAGTCAAAGAGAAGAGAATCGAAGAGATCTTGGGGAAGAGGCCAAGTCTGCTTAGCTATGCATCGGAGTCAGAAAATCATTAGCATGGCCCTGGGTCAGTGGTTCCAGTCCAGCTTCTAAATTCTGAAAGACTCTCTACCTGTTTCTCACCAGACTGTTTTCATATTATTGGTTAGACAAGCCTCATGCAAAAATCATGCCTTTCACCACAGGTGAATTAGTCATGAATTCCTAACTGTGCTCAGCATTGCTCCTTTCAAATATTTTGGTTGCTGAATTATACCACTATGATGTACTCACATTACCGTATGTCATATACAGAAAAACAAACCAGTGAATGGAATGTATTTACAGTAGTTGAAAGACATATCGTAATGTAGCTTATACTAAAATATGTACAATTAATTGGATTAATTAAACTGCAGATGAAAATATATTAAATAAATGAATCACTACTTCTGTAAGACTATTCCCAGGGTCTGTGCACATGCTTCAATAAATTCCATCGATGAGATTTGTAAGGAATGGTATTTTATTCTTTGTAATAGAAAAAGAAGAAAGCCTTTTTCCTCTCGTTCTACATTCAGTTACCAAAACACCAACAGATTTTCTGGCATAGAAAGAGAGCGGAGAGACTGGATATAGCAGGAACTTCAGTAAGCTTGGTGCACATTCTCTTGATGTTCTGACAAGAGGTTCTTTCTCCTCCCTGGGAGTACAGGGAATAACAGCATGTGTCCTTCTGAGGTCAGCAGCTCAGGACCTCACTGTAGATCCTGCTGCTGAGGCATTTCTACACTGCTGCCCATATTAACTAAAAACTGTTGATGGAATAAGATTTTCAATACTTCCCACTAACAAGAGTACAAGTTCAGAATTATTCACATTAAAAGATTTGTGCTACAGACATATAAGAGAGTGCTTAGCCTCTGTTATTTAAAAAAAAATACCAAAAAACACACACAGAAAAACCTGAGCTAAACAAATTGTTCAAAGATTAAATTTTGAATATTATGTTATTTATATAGACAATTTATGAGGGATCCAAGATGGCAGTATTATATTCTCAACCATGCAAAAATATTATCTCAACAAATGTATCTACTTGGAACTACTTCTCCAGATAATATAAAGTTTCTTTTTTTTTTTTTTTTCCTTCTGTGGAGCTCAATCATTGGTCTGCATCACTGTGGAGGTGACTGGATCTATCTTTTTTAAGTTACATGTTATCACGCCACCTTGGCTGTGAAAACAAGCAATTTGGTAATTCTTCAGTACCGGACAACATACATATGGGGCAGAACCAACAACAACCACATATAAACCTTTCTTTGCCTCTCTAACTCTCTCTTTTCTCTCTCTCTCTAAATCATATATATAAAAAGTCCACTTGTGAAGTCCAGCAATTTAAAAATGTAGCTTATCTTTTTGCAGGCACAAGTAATTCGCAGTGCAATTTAACATTGGTAATTATTCATGGCCACAGTTAAGTTCATTTGCATTTCTAACTACCTGATATGCAAATGAAGTCAAGTAATTACATGTCCACACTACTTAAATTGCACAAAAAATAACTGAACTTAACACTGCAACACTGATTTAACAGTGTATCTATGAAACCTAGATGCAAAAGACGTGTCCAGTCTTTCAAATATAGTCCTAATGAATGAACTAGTAAAAGGTGCTTAGAAGCCTGAGGATACAGGTAAGTATCTAACAGGATTTTCAGAAGCATATTGGTGCTTCACTCCTATTAGAGTCGCACAGAGCAGAGTTTTTCCTCTGCAGGACAAAGCCTTTTTCATATGCTCAGCAGATAAGATTATGTGTATTTGCCCTTAAACCTTCGTTTATTCCTGTGCAAATGTGCAACATAGCTCAACTTTTAAGTACAAAAATTAAGTTTCAAAGGGCAGTTATGAAACATTTCTTAAAATAACTAATTAAATGTTTTTGAGAAACATTTATAAAACATTTCAGAATCTCACTAAAGATGGATAAAAAACAATTGCAGTTATCATCCATAGAAATTGTTATAGTCACATGAATTCAATTTTGTTGTAGGTGAAAACATGCATCACTGAGGCAGAGACCACTAGAGAGATTTTCAGTATGGGGTAAAATTTATGTCTGTGCTGAGAGCCAACCTGGGAGCCAGACACTATCAACAAATGTCTTTACTCCACAAATACTTTACAAAGCACAGGAACGAAATATATTGCAAGTGAAATTCTACATTGTGCAGGGGTCTTCCACAGGTCTCTGTATTACATAAGTCGTACTTAAATACTATTTTAAAGTTGCACAAATCTACTGCTCAGGCAAGAAATTTCCCCTGGAAGAATTCCTTGAGCCCTTTGAAAAGGATGTACTTTGATAGCATCTATCACAGTCTCTTAAGCAATACATAAATCTTGTGCTGGCCTCTGCACAGAGGTGGGTACACCTTCTAGAGTATCTCTCCTGTTTTGTAGAAATGTCGCAAAATCCTACAGTGCTTCAGAGTTTGCATTATGCAGACAGGGTAGACACTGCAAATATACAAATTTCAAGACAGCCAGTAAACACCTTAATTACCAAAATGATCAAGAGAATAGGGAAATGAGTATTTTACATGTTAGCTATTCAGAACTTCTGACCCTATGCTGAAATCCTCATTCCACTGAAATTGTGGAATCTCCAGTGGAGATCTCCACTGAGATTTGTTACTGATCTTGGTGAAGCCAATATCTCACCCCTTCTTTACAACTGACAGTTACTTGTCATCACTAGCCAGTCTTCTAGCCCTATCTCTACCTCAGACTCCATTAGTGAGATTTCTCAGTGTCAGACTTTTCTAAAAAACCTCTCCCATTCTGAGAAAAAAGCTCAAAACAATAAGAATCACCTACCCAGCATGCTCACCTGGCTCACAACTGTAGTACAGGATTCCAGGGTGGCACATATCCTCAACAGAAATTAGGTTCCAAGTACCCAAAACGCTACTTACAGACCAACAAAGTTCCTCTGCAATAGCATTCAACTGTCCCCCACCCTGTGTTCCTCGTACCTTGGCCATGTGCTCCCAAGCATTGCCACCACCTCATGGGAATGAGCTGCTCAGATCTGCAGATGATGCCAAAGACCAAGAATATCAAAGGAGGATTCCCCAATAAGGTGATCCTGGTCTGGGAATGTACTTAGTGGAGCCAACTCACTGCACCCAGTCCCTTGATCATTCTTAAAAGGTACCTAAATTGAAAAAAATTACAATCGGAATACAGCATCCTCAGTTACCAATAACAGAGCTGACTACTTCACCAGTTACTTTCTATGCCATTATTAAATAACTCCAAAAGGAGGAAATGGAAGAGCTCCATACCATAACTGTCAATAAC
The DNA here is from genome assembly GCF_028500815.1 of Rissa tridactyla. Classification (NCBI taxonomy): domain Eukaryota; kingdom Metazoa; phylum Chordata; class Aves; order Charadriiformes; family Laridae; genus Rissa; species Rissa tridactyla. The sequence continues at coordinate 189,971,318 of NC_071466.1, read as the reverse complement.
TTTGCAGTGGGGTTGCCCAAACCTGGAGATGGTTCATGTCTTTGATCTAAATCAGAAAATCAGGGAAATAGTCTTGGCTTTCTCATTTTCTAGGGAAAGCTCTATCAGTCTGCTGCTAGCTCTAATAGGGTACATGAATGCTCTTGCACTTACACTTCAGTTACACTCTCTCCCTTTATCCTTCCTTCTTGGGGAAAAGCAGACTTAAATACTTCAGTTTAAAAAAAGGCAGGGAGAGATATTTACTTTCCTGAGAGTAATCGCTTCTTTCCTCTGAGATGCTTATATAGCACACTGGTTCTCTGGCTTTTTCGAACCATCTTTCTGTCGCCCTTAGTGTTGCCCCACTTACATTGTGGAGCGGGCAATTTATACAGGGCTCAGGATCCCTCCTTGTGGCAAAGCCCCAAGAAATTTTGTTTGGCTACCCCTATTCCGCTCATCTCGCGACAAAGGCTGCCTCACACTTTTTTTTCTGAACCTTTCATATCTCCAGCCCAGCTGTTCTGAAGAACCAGTCAGAACAGATACCTTCACCTGTCCTTCCATAGCTCTTCTCCTCCTCCCCTTCCCATTGGACATTCATTTCCTGCTTCATGCTTCTTGGAACCGTCTTTGACTGACATCTGACTCCCAGATTCCCAATCCCATGACTCATGGATTTGCTTTCCCTCCATGGGGGATGTGACCTGCTCCCAGTACAACAGCTAAACACAGCATTATGTCACGTTCCACCAGAAATCTCTCCCTTTGTAACAGAGATTTCTCTTGCCTAACTCTGCCCTTACAATCAATAGAGCACAATCCATCCAACACATTTTAGACTTGCAATTCAGAATGAGATTATTTGCTCCTTAAAGCATCTTTTTGTCACTGCTGACCATGATGAGAAACCAGCTTAGTTACATTAGCTTCAGTATAGATTTCCAGGAAGATTTCCTTCCATTTTAACATTAAGAATTACTTCAAAATTCATTGTGTATGTCACTGTGGATACATATATTTAGCAACAGAAAAGGGATAGCTGGAGAGGTCTTCTTAGCTTAGCTGATTGTGACATGAAAAGCGCAGCTTGAAGTAGTAACTTTCATAACCACCCAAAATGTCAATTTTTAAAAGTGAGACTAACCCCAAAGATGAGCACCAACACAAAGTCATCATAATTACATTCACAGAAAAGGAAGAAAAAAATGTGCGGTACCTGAGCTCTGGGTGAGTTTTCTGCTCAAGACTACATTTTATCTGAAGCAAGTCACATGCTCAAAACGCTGTGATTTTGGTTTTAAATAATTGCCTTTTCCAGTGGCTGTGGACCTTTGGGCTTGGCCGGGCTGTTACGGAAGCTAATTCTGTGGTTTGGCCACCAACTCCAACGACTGTCAGAAAGTGCCAACAAAAAGAAGAAACCGAACTTTGACAACAGCCTTAAAAAAAGGCCTGTAGCCTACAAACGGCCTCAAAGATGTGACACGCGTTATGAATCAACCCCATAAATCTGTCCCCCGGGAGGATTTATTCTGGCTCGAGCGGAAGCTTCCCCATGAAGGCGTTCCTCAGAACCCAAATCTCTCTACACGCTGTTCCTCAACCGCCTTTGCGGTCAAAACCAACCGCTTTTGGGACGAGCCTTTCTCCACGTTCCTGCTCCTCCTGGATAACCCTCCATAAAAACCCGAGGGCGGAGGGACACGTGCCCTTTCGAGCTTTATCCCAACGTTTCCCGCCTGGATTTACGGTGGCGGCCCCCCAGCAAGGCCCAGGCCACAGGCCGCCTCACGGCGCCGCCGCCGCCTCGGCCCACCGGCCCCCATGACATCATCGGGACGGCTCGGCCTCGCGCCCCAACCGTTTAACGGCTCGGCGCGCGCCGCCGCCGCTCTCGCCCCGAGCGGGGAACGCCGTCCCTGCGACGGAGGGAACGGGCTGGCATTAAACCCCAGCACCGCCGCCATGCAGCGCACTGACGGCTCGGCGCCGGCCCTGGGCTGAACGTTGGGAAGGCGCTTTGCTCGGCGGCGCAGCCGAGGCGAGGGGGAAGGTGCGGTGTTCTTACGGCCCCGCGGCAAAGGCGCCCGCCCCGAACCGCCGCGCTTTTTGAGGAGCCCTCCCCTGGCTCAGGGAAGAAGGAATTCGGCGGGTGGGAATCGGGAGGACGGAAAACGAGCCACAGGAGCAGGAGGATGCCAGCAGCGGCAGATGAAGAAACCGCCCGGTCCCTCTCCTGACGGGCTGCGACGTGCCAGCGCGGCGGCCGCTTCCTCGCCCCCCCATTTTAAGCGAAAGGGGCGGGGGGAGTTCAAAGGCATAAACAAGGAGCGCAGGACCTAATTCCTCCCCCTCCCTCTTCCTCAAACTGGCTTGCCAGGGCTCGCCGATAAACTCAGCTGGGCTATGCATCGCGATGGGAACGCGCTGCCTGCCCCTCACTGAGGAGACTGGTGCCCAGGCTGCCATCCCCTCACTGAGGGGGCTGAAGCCGCGGAGGCTGCCTGCCCACCGCTGAGGAGACGGCCGCCGCCGCCGCGGAGGTTGCCTTGCCCTCGCCGAGACAGCAGCGGCAGGAGCCGCCGCCGAGGCTGCCTTGCCCTCATTGAGCCGACCGCCGCCGCTGCGTTAGTGGTGGAGATTGTGCCGCTGCGACAGGGGAGGACGGGGCTCGGCGCGCAGGGAGGAGGCGCAGTGAGCATGCGCCGCCCCGACCGCTGACTGGGTTCTCCGGCAAGGTACCCAGGCAAAAAAAAAAAAAAAAAAAGGGGAAAAAAAAAAAGGATTGAGAGAAAGAAGAATGAAAGACGGCAGAGGAAAATAAAAAAAAAGGTTCTCGTAGAGGCCGCCAGGATAAAGCAGCTCTGGGTCGGCGGGAAGGAGCACCGCTGGCATGTGGGGATCTCCGGCACCAACAGGTAGGAGGAGAGGGGCTGAGGAGCCGGGGGGTGCCGGGGGCTGCCGCAGCTGCAGGTGCGTGTGGGGAGGGCTCCCCCCCACCCCCCTCAGGGAGTGGGGCTGGGGAGGGGGGGTGATTTCTAAAGAAGAGGCATGATGGAAGCGTTGGCAGACAATGCCTCTTCCGCTCTCCCGAGCTCCCCGCCGCGGGAGGCTCTCGTATGGCTCCGGCAGATGCGGCTGCCAGGCAGCGGCAGCCGGGCTGCCTTGCAGGCGCAGTCCAGCCCTGCATGTCTGTGCTTGAGGGGGGCGAGGTGGGGGGGGGGGAGGGGAGCGAGTGTCTTCGTGATTGTGTGTGTGTCGGTGTGAGTGTGTGTGATTGTGTGTGTGTGCGGAGGTAGGGCCGGCCGCGCGGCGGGGACAGCTCCACAGAGGAGGGGACGCGGCGCGGCTGGCGGGGGGGGGGGGGGGGGGGGAGAGGGGGGGAGCCTGATTTCATGGTTTTAAAACGATGCCATGATCTGATCAGCCTCTGTTTACACAGCAGCAATCAGGCTCTTTTGTGGACGGTAAGAATGGAAGGATTTTGCTGGGATTCAGTGGGAATATCCTTTGTACACCCGAGGGTGGCATAGGAAACACTTCGTGCGAATAACGAAGGAGCCTGATCATGCCTGCTGTGGCTCCTGTCCCTGGCTCTGGAGGGAGGAAAAAAAAACAACAAAAAAACCAAAACCAGCAGCAGCAGCCAGTTCTTTAATTTATTTCATTTTATTGCATGAAATGTGTTCCGGTGCGATTCATTGGGAGGATTAGTGGGAATCGCGGAGCCCTAATTATCTAAAAAAAAAAATACATCAATTTATTATATGTTTATTTAAGCATAACCAAAACCAGCCCTCCTGAAAGGATGGGCATTATATCTTGGGTGTGTTGCCTATTTTTGCTCAGTATTTACACTGACCGTTGCTTATTGTGAATTATGTTGAGGCTTTAAAGATTTGCATTAAGGCGAGGGGGGGGGACCCTAAAGCATAGTGCTATTGACTGTCTGGCATACCTGTTTATTTGAAAGCCTAAATGATAAAATTATGGTTTATAGGAGGAAGGGAGGGGGATAATGAATACTGTTTCTCTTACAATGTGCATGAACTAACACAGTGTGATTAATGTGCTTTGGTGACTTGGGTTAAAAAACATAAATTCTGCAGGGTTTCTTTGGGTGTGATCCGTATCAACACAGCAGCTGCCTCTAAAACATTGGCAAATACAGTAGCCATAAAATAAATGTAGGTAATGTCAAAATATCAGCAGTCTTTGGGGATTTTTTAAAAAAGATGTCAGTGATTAACTCTTGGGCTTGCAAACTGGGAATCTTTTGATTCATAAAATCTTGGAGGCTTTAACTGTAAAATTATATATGATATCAAATATAAGGGGCACCGGTCAGTTCTGAAACTATAAGAAGCCAAATCTGTGAAATGCCAATAATCGATCATGCTAAACAGTAAGTATAAAAAAAAAAGCCTCGTGATTTTCAAAAACAAACAATAGTACTCAAATTTACAACTTCATTTGGTTCTCCATAAATTAACATCTTTGTTAGCACTTTCTGACATCATTTCTTGTTAACTTAAGAACTGATAGCTCGATTTTTTTTCAGATATTTTGATGGCATGACAAATCAGAAAGAAGAGGATGTACTGTATGACTAGACACAAGATCAGTTCTGTTTGTGGATTACATTTTCAGTAAGATGTATGGATCTATTTTTTCCTTGTTCTTATATATAGATCATGAGACTTGACTGAGGCAATATACATATCATCCATCCATCTATGGCGAACTACAGCCATGCAGCTGACAACATTTTACAAAATCTCTCTCCTTTAACAGCTTTCCTGAAACTGACTTCACTGGGTTTCATAATAGGAGTCAGTGTGGTTGGTAACCTTCTGATCTCCATTTTGCTAGTCAAAGATAAGACCTTGCATAGAGCTCCTTACTACTTCCTGTTGGATCTGTGCTGCTCAGATATCCTCAGATCTGCAATTTGTTTCCCATTTGTTTTCACCTCTGTAAAAAATGGCTCTACTTGGACATATGGGACTCTTACTTGCAAAGTGATTGCCTTTTTGGGGGTTTTGTCCTGTTTTCACACTGCTTTCATGTTATTCTGCATAAGCGTCACCAGATACTTAGCTATTGCCCACCACCGTTTTTATACGAAAAGGCTGACCTTCTGGACTTGTTTGGCCGTTATCTGTATGGTGTGGACCCTCTCTGTAGCCATGGCTTTCCCCCCAGTTTTAGACGTGGGCACCTACTCGTTCATTAGGGAGGAAGACCAATGCACTTTCCAGCATCGTTCCTTCAGGGCTAACGATTCCTTGGGATTTATGCTTCTTCTTGCCCTTATCCTCCTAGCCACACAGCTTGTCTACCTCAAGCTGATATTTTTTGTTCACGATCGCAGGAAAATGAAGCCAGTCCAGTTTGTTGCAGCAGTGAGCCAGAACTGGACTTTTCATGGTCCTGGAGCGAGTGGTCAAGCAGCTGCTAATTGGCTGGCTGGATTTGGAAGGGGTCCCACACCTCCAACCTTGTTGGGAATCAGGCAAAACGCGAACACCACAGGCAGGAGAAGGCTACTGGTTTTAGATGAGTTCAAAATGGAGAAGAGAATCAGCAGAATGTTCTACATCATGACATTCCTCTTTCTGACCTTGTGGGGTCCCTATTTGGTAGCCTGTTACTGGAGAGTTTTTGCAAGAGGGCCTGTAGTACCAGGGGGATTTCTAACGGCCGCTGTCTGGATGAGTTTTGCCCAAGCTGGAATCAATCCTTTTGTCTGCATTTTCTCCAACAGGGAGCTGAGGCGCTGTTTCAGCACAACCCTTCTTTACTGCAGAAAATCCAGGTTACCAAGGGAACCTTACTGTGTTATATGAGGGAGCATCTGTAAATCTTTAGCCTTGTGAAACACTACCATTCTCTGCTAAGCAATTGTGGCCTGTAGCCATGTCTCGAGAAGAAAATCAAGAATGGGATGTCAGCAGTTGTAAGGATTTGGGCAACATTCTGCAGTCTTTGCAATAGCTCACCTCTAATCCTATTTTAAACCTAAACATGTTCCTGCTGACCACTGCTGAAGGTTTGTAATTAAGAACAAAGGACTGAACTACTGCCCTGAATTCCTTTATGTGGTTGAAATCTAGATTATGAAAGTAGCAGGTGCTAAGTATCAGTGCTAAATGCTGTGTATATCACTACATAAAATAAGACCATCAAAAAGATTAGCATTGGACATCTTAATAAATTAAGTTGATATGAGGTTAATGTGTTGATAAAACTAATTTTAGACATCTGAAGACCTTTAAAACATTTCATACAATTCTTGTTTTGCAAAGACTGAAAACTGGGGACTCAAGTACTGTAACTGATTAAAGATGTGCCATGCATTATTGGATTATCACACTTACAAATCTGTTTGCCTTGTGAGTAAGTTTTGGGGAGCATTCCAAAGCAGTATTTTTGTTCAGATTTAGACTTTACTTTTTTTTTTTTTCCAAATATATTACTCTTTCTAAATACCATTTTCCTTAACAGTGAAATTACTAACATTTAACTGTAATCTGTGGTTTTTGCTGATTTGGTATAAAGTTTAATAGACTCTTATTTATATTTTTTAAAAAGCTAGATATCAGTCTGTTAGGCAACGTTAATGATAATATCCAGTCATAATTGAACAGTTATAATTATACAGAATAAACACATGTTGCCTTAAAGGGTTATCTAGTATCTTCCATTTTGTTTAGCATTGATGCAAATAAGCAAGGAAAATTGAATCAATAACTCTGGTCAGTCATTTGGGAGTGCATGAAAGATCACTTAGTCCTCTTTTTTCCTTTTTACTCCAATGGTTCCCAAAATCAGTATGCACATCACTGGGATGATATGATTTTTTTCTAGGTGTGTCGCCCTTTCTAGTTTGTTCTGAGAAACACAGGCAGTTGATGTATGTTTATATTTTAAGACAGCTGTCATGGGGAGACCGCAGCCTTAGTATGATATCTTGCACAATTTGTGAAGCATTTATTCTACTGAAGGCACAGTCTTGTTTATATTTTCTGCACATTTTGGTGTATTGGTTGTTTTAAATTATTTAAGTTTTAACTTGTGAAAGCATATAATATGATTTCTTAGTATTTTAGAAATACATTAGAGTCTGTGAGTCTTTCCTTCTTTAAGATACAGATGTGTGGATTTCAATATAAAGTTGCATTTGCCAAAATTTACCTGTGTAGCTTGTTAATTTTCTTGGAATAAAATTTTACATTTTTCCAGTTATACAATTAACCTTTTTTATTTTGTCTAGTGAGCTAGCATGAAGTACTGAGAATGTAGCCATTATGAATTATTATCCTTTGCAGTCACTGTATTCCCAAACTGTAAATGCATGAATGATGGGGACCACAGGATTGATAAATGATATTATCTACAGTAGCACTATTGTGTAGTTTATCATAATTACCCATCTATCTGTTCTAATATGTCAGTTATATTTAAAGTTACAACACAGTATTTGACATTAACTTCACAGTTTAATTTTGGAAAATGTGTATATTTGAAGCACAACATCATGAGTTGGTCAATCATAAAGAACACGGATTTTTCTTAATTTTTGGAGAGACAAGACTAGAGGTGTTAATTCAGTATTGGTATATCTTGTCCTTTGTTGTAGTTTTATGACCAGCAAGTTAATATATACATACACAAGCAGCAGTCAATAATGGAAATGCTTAAATTTGTATGATAACATTATACAACATATGCAACAATTCAGAGAGTTGTGTCTATATGTGATCAGACAACTTGATCAAAGATTTAGTGAGCAATCTGTTTGACCTCACTTACACTTTTATACTGAGGTTGATTGGTTGAGAGGCATGGCTTTATATACTGTGTTGAAACAGAAAAATTGCTAAAATAATGAGTCCTTATGAGTACAAGAATGTTTCAGAACGTAATTTGAAACAGGACCAATAAACCTCTACCAAAAGGACTTTCTTATTACACCGAAAAAGGCTTTGAAATTAAGGTAGTTAAGCAATTGTCAAAGATAGCAAGAGTGAATAAAAACTGAATCGTATGTTGAGAAAAATTCTGAAAGTTATCCCACTTAAGTTTATTAAAAGGTTGATTGGCAATAACTTCAGTCTAATTTCTATAAAATAGTAACCTTTACAAGGAACATTGATATTACATATTGTAATAAAGAAGTACATATAAATAAAGTTGTAAATAGTGTTATAGTTGTAGAAGTAGTCGGTTCTGAAGATTAGCCAGAAAATTTTCAACTATGAAATTACAAAAGCTGCAAATTTGGGGCCTGACCTAACTCCTAATAAAGTCAGTTGGTGTTTTCCCATTAACTTCATTTGGAGCAGAAGCAGGCCCTAACATTTCTATAGTACTATGCTTCTGAAATACTAAGAAGGCTGTATTTACTATGCAGTGGGAAAAGAAAAAAAAATTAAAAAAGAACAATTTAAAATTATTTCCCTGGAAGTTTTGCAAGCAGTAACTGATGTAAATTAAAATAATAAACAGTAAACAAGTCTGAAAGCAAATATTTTGCTAAATGTTTTTCTTTTGATATGAATACAATTCCTTTGTCTAACTGAAAAATGTGCAATTGTATTACCACCTGACAGAGGAGACGTACTTTTTTTAAGTGATTTTTTTATAATTGTTCCAGTAAGAAGTCTTGTGACAGAAGTATTTCCTTTTATTTTCTCCAGTGTTAAAAGAACAAGGGGATGTTCAGTGAAATTAAAAGGCAACATATGAAGTAGCATTTTATGCAAAGTTATTACTCAGTGAAACTCACTGGCACAGGGTGTCAAGTAGGTTAGAGAGATTCCTACACGAATTATATGTGTACATGAATTAAAGCAGAGCTTGCAGTTTTTGTCATCGATATCATTTTGATCCTAGTCAGTATATCAAACCTAATGTGTTAGGATATAAATTCAAAGGAGCAAGAAAGTGTATTCCAATTCAGTACACTGTTGTGTCACAGTATGGAAAGCCTTTTGCTTTCATTTAGTACAGGAGTTATGCTGTTGCCAAAGCTAGAATACAGGGCTGGTAGGTTACTCTTCTTTCACAATAGCAAAGAATATCACACTACTTTGTATCTGCATTGATCTTTACTGCTTATGGCTAATGTGAAGTTAGTAGTTTTAATTTTCCTCGTGGCAAAAAAAAAAAAAAGAGTAAGAACAGATTCTCTGGAGAAAAGGCTGTCTACTCCTGTTGCTTTCCTGCCCTCTGTTGCCCCACTGGCTCTTTGGCAGCCTCTCCCTTGGTCCTTCTTCAAGATTAAATGTTTCATATACCAAGTTTTGTATTATTTCCCCTGCTCCTTAAGAAATGTCTCAGCCATCCCTCCTCCCCAGTAGATTAGCTCCTGCAGCAGGTTCCCAAGGTTTGTCTGTGTCCGAGTTGCCTTCCTGAAGACAGAGACAGACTGCCAGTTCCTTCCAGCTGCCTTTGTGGCACATGGGGTTGTCATTCCATGACACTTGGCTGGTGCACTGGATATCTCTGGCTTTTGGCTTTGGTCATGAAGTAGGTGCTCTAGGTTATGTGGAGAAAAATGAGAATGGGGAGGGGGCAGCAGGAAACAATGTCCCCTCTCCCAACTCCTCCATAAAGAAACCACTGTTATTGCTGCATTGCCCAATAACATATGATTGTTTTAAAGCATATTTGGTGCTAATGACCCTGTAAATGAATAAAATGTACGGTTAGCAAATTAATGCAAGGTTTTTGGTATAGCCACTAAATATTATTACAAAATGGCTTTCCTTCAGTCTCTAGGCCTTGGGAGTCCGCTGTATCTATCTCCTTTTAGGTGCATTGGGTTTGTTCACTTGTATTGTCTTTGCTTTGCCTTTCAAGCTGTGAATATTTTACTTATATTAATAGAAGTCCAGCACTGCAGCAAGCTGTTATTACTCATGGGTTTGAAAAATAATATAAAAGGGAATTCTGATGATTTTTGAGGTGAATTAAAGAGGTATTTTGACAAACAATTGTTTTTTAGCAAATGTGGAATAAAATTATGGGTTGCTGAGCTCTTTCATAGTTACGCAGTCAGTTCTCATTTATTGAAAATAGAAATGGAGTAGACTAACCCGCATAAAGCTAAAACATAGGTAATGCAAAGCGTATGCACATTAGATACAAACTTCCTGTGTTTATTACATTTATCGAGGAATGAAGTTAAGCTGAAGTAAAAAGTGAGATCAGAAATTCAAAGAAAAAGGGTGGGTGTTTTTCCTTTTTTTCTGCTTTGTTTTAGCATAGCACTGCTAATCTGCAACCTGGGTTACACACCCACAGACAAGTGAGAGTTGACTGTACAATTCTGCATATCACATAGACAACTTCCTTCTAGTTTACATTCATTGAGAGCTGTATAGGTGCAGACTACTAATCTGATTGACTTTTCAGAGAAAAGAGAAGGCTCAGTCTGAGATACTGTTCTTCAGAACTAAAATTCAATATATGCTCTCTGCTTTTGTTTACTGAAGTGATTTTTTTTAGTGTGAATAAATCAGTGATCTAAATCAGTAATGATCATAAGCATTCTCTGGCCATGACCATTAACAACAGGACAACAGCGCATATGCCAGCAACAAATCAAAGTTTGATATTACACACCATGACTTTCCTTGAGTGGCCTGAAAATAGCTCATGCTTTATACTTAGAAAAAAATACGATGAGGCTGGCCATTTAAATGGATAAAATCTTTAACTAGCCAGCATGGAAAAAGAGGGGTGAATTTTAAAGATTGCTCATTATAAATAGTGAAGAGGTTTTATGATGTTTTTTGTTTGGCTGAACTGTGTAAATACTTAAGTATATGATGATCAAAGGAGTGCCACAGTAAATAAGTTAGACTAAAAAGGAAATAAGTAACAATGATCTTCAGCAATTTGAAATAAAATAGTTGTGGTCATCCACATGTTTCGTAAAATTTAGATAACAAAACAATTATTGACATTTTCAGTACTTAGTGGGTTTATGTACTTTAATGTATTTAAAGAACAATGTCTTTAGACAGTGAATTGGCTGATGCAGCCCACTGAGGGACTTGTTCTTCACATCACAGTTTTCATACTATGCTTTGTATTTAATAAGCACAAGAGATACAAAACCAAAGTTCATCTGATATAATCTTCAATGAACTCTGCATTAGCTACAACAAAACTTCTCCAAATATTAGGTAAATTACTGTCTCCAGACATTATTCAAAATTATCCCTGTGATAATTCATGGAAAGTCTACTTCACCTTTGTTAAAGAGCCATCTAGTTAAAGATGTGTATTTTTTTTCATCCTTTTATTGTTTGGCTAAGACAAATTCTGCCGTAATGTGGACTTAAAAATTCCAAGTATGACATTTGAATTTCAATTATTATGCTACCTATATGTGACATTGTTGTAGTCACATTTTAAATCAACCCATAAAGTTTATGGTTTAAGAATGTAAATAATCACTTATGATGAAAAAAAACCCCCAACAGTCACATGCTTCCAGTTCATTCTTTCTCTTATTTCCGTGGAATGTTAAAGTTTTAATTTTAGGAATGCAAAAGCAAACTCTGAAAAACAAGTACGTTGGAGGGGAGAGAAAGAATAGCCAGAAATACATCCATTAATGTTATCTTTGAAATGAAGAAGGTTATCATATATGCATTGCATGTTTTGCATGGTTATAATCTATCAGCTTGCCTACTTTTCGCCAGTGTATATATGTGGTATAGATATGATTCTCATGCCACCATTAATTACAGCATTTCCTGAGCCCTTTTATTTTCATTCTGTACCATCAAGCTCAGACATGCGAACTTCCTTATGCAAATTGAAGAAATTGCTAAAAATAAAAAGTTTTGCGCTATAATAATCTTGGCGGATCAGGTCCTTGAGGTAGTTTAGGACCGTGGCACAGATACTTGATAACTACTGTGGGCAGCATGTTGGAGGATATAACAAAGTTTTCACCCATGTTTATGAGCCAGTTAAAATCCTGCTCTAGTCTTATAGTGACTAAAGTCCCACGTCCTGTGGAACTGGCCCACCATGGGCCTGTGACCCACTTCATCTTGAGTTTAAGTAGGATTTTGGTTGTGCGTACCCTGAGTACTAACGAGTGAAATTCAGCAGTAAGCAGAGATAAGAAGTGCCTAGACAACATTCATAGGCTACAGACAGTTGATACGTGCTTGTCTTCTCAAAATAGAACAAGTACAGAAGAAGCAGAGGCCCAGAGGTAAAAGTTTTTTGTGTGCTGGTTATTATTTCATGCCCTGTTGGCCCCTCAGAAGTGACTGAGAAGATCAGTTTTATTGTTGATTTTGGTTTTTTTGGAAAAAATGCATGCCATCTCAGCTACTCCATTCCATCCCACCCATTACCAGTTGAGCATTTGATTTTATGCTTAACAAATTTTGTATATTTTTTAAAATACATATTTAATAGTAAAACATATTTGTAGCTTTGCACTGATTATGGAGATATATATCAGTGTATGTTCTTGCTCATTTCCATAAGCATTTCCTGTGTTACAGACACACAAATCCTATTTTTGAAATTAAGGCACTCTACAATTATGTGTTTCCTGAATTCTCTGTGAAGGCCCTTAAGCTTTGGAAATTTCTCCAATTTGATCCAAAACACTCGATGCAGATTATTAGGGCACACCACAGGGAACAGTTGATTTCTCTGACTGCAGGACTGTTTGGACATCATGAAGACTGGAAATATATATTTAGCTCCTGTATAATAATTTATGGTAATGACTGGGCAATAGAATTGATAGTGGTGGGACTGCTAGAATAGGATATTTTGGTAACTGCAACTTTAAATTACATCGTAAGAAATCTAGCACAAAGGAGAAATGCTCCTTTTGTAAGATGATTATGTAAATTGAAAGTAAACACACACACAAATGAGTACAGTTCTATAGGATTTTGATTAACGTATTTAGTCATAGCTATAGCAAGATGGGCATAAAGCAGAAAAAGAGAAAGTAGCACACCATTTGATATGTAATCCTTGTAATTTTGGCTCGATTCCTGCAATTCCTACTCAAGGAAAACTTTCCCTCTCTTTTGTGGAAACGCGTCTCAATAAAGACTATAAGATCTTGATAATTTATATAAGTGTTTATGTTTTTTACTTGACCAGTTCTCAGTGAGAGCATGAGGTAGCAGGACTTTAAATGTAATCTCTGTCATAGTCTATGTGCAAAACCAATCTTTTGATTGGTTTCAAGAGGGAGTATATACACATATATAGAGAGACTTTTCTCAGACTCTCCAAAATAATGTAGTGTAGTTGATACCAAGTAGGTACGGCTTAAGCCCTGGTGGAGGGCATGGAATATCACACTTAAGAGTATGATAATCGAGTGTAAAATCAGATGCAAGGAAGGCGAGGAAGCTATTTATTAATAGCTTCCTGTGCAAATAGTTGTAAAAAATGCTTTTGGACTCATTTGTAAACCTCCTTGTAAATTCGTAAGTGGTGGTAAGGGCATCTGCAGTAAGCTGGGGTGTAGTGCTGCAGCTGAGTCCTTATCCCCGCTTCTTTACATAGGGGCAGACTGGAAGCAATACAGATTATAGGCTGGTTCCTGGCCCTAGCACCTTGTATGGTAGTAATATTCACTAAACTCAGCAGCCCAAGGATTTACTCCAGATGGATTATTTGGTCACAAATTTTTGAAACTTGTTTTTCATTCAGTGTTTTCTGTGTGTAGTTTTTGTACTTAGTAGGTGGAAAGAAGTGTATGTAAAGGGAATGAATGGGTTGAGCAAATCCGCTTCAGCCCAAACTTCGTATGAGGAATTTCATGAGGATGGAGATAGGTGTGTAAGCCCCTCACAGTTTTACCACATCTCTCAGACACTGTTGTACAACGGGCTCAAACGGTCTGCCCCAGTCAGCACTCAATACTCTTTCCAATGTAAATCTCCAGGAAGATAGGCACCAGTGTTTGTGGAGACTCTTCCATATAGATAACCTTCCTCTAAGAGACATATTGTCACAAAAGCTGAGATTTGTTGTATTCTTTTCTATTGGAGAAAACTATTAATTTTGTATCTTTTGTATTAAAAGTTCATGTTAAATTTGCTTCTTAGCATACTAATTTAAAGGCCCGTTGTCCCCTCCCAACCAGGAGGACCACCAGTCTAACTAGTAAACACAGTATCGGTGAGAATATTATGATCCTTTGTCATCAGTTAAGTAAATGCTGATACAATAACAACTATTGCAGTATTTGATTATATGAAACCCCTGAAGGGGTTAATTTCCTGCTTTGACATTTTCCTTATGCAAATATCCCCATTCCATTTCATGCAAGACAGGTTTGGCAAATGTGGATGCTTTGGGTGGTATTGACATCTAAGTTATGCCATCTAAGGACAAGTGCTGGCTGCTAAATAATTTATTCGTTTAAAGTTCAGAAGAGACTCTGTAAAACTAGCTACCACAAAAAAACAAGCAATGTTTTCTTAAGTCATATATGTGATCCATTAAACATTGTGTTTGGTACCTGGGTACTGTCAGAATTAGCGTTCAAACCTAATACAGAATTAGAAACCAAGCTGTCAAGATAATTTCTAGTCACTGAATATAACTATGAAATATTATTGTTGTATATATTTTACTTGACTGCTTCTTTGCAATTATTGAAAAAGTATGTATGGTAAGAGTCAGATGGAAAAGCCTTGACCATACTGAAATTAGTAATAAAATGCCTGTTGCTTTCAGTGAAGGCAGGATTCTATGTGTCAACCTTAATTTCTGAAGACAATGGATGTATGCCAGGCAACGGATGTATACATTACACTCATGTATGCTCAGCATGTCTAAGAAATGAGTTTTCAAGGCTGAGTTCACCGTCTTAAGCTTTTTAGTTCTGTTTTCTTTATGTCAAGGTCTTCGTATTATGCTTACAGCAAAGAAATCTGAACTCCTGTGGTAATTTGTAATTATATAACCATGTTGCTCAATAGCCTCTTTATAGGCAAGAACCCCTTTGTATTAGGTTCTGTGAAAAAGCAGCCTCTGTCTAAAAGCAAACAATTAAAAGGTAACACAGGATGGATACAGACAAGTGAGATTCCAAAGAAATTATGAGATAGTGTTGGTAAGCATGATGGGCAAGGAGATCCCAGCATATTCAGGCTTTTTTTTTCTTTTTTCTTTTTTTTCTTTTTTTTTTCTTTCTTTTCTGTTTTGTTTTTTTTTTTTTTGAAAGGGAGAGAGACAATTGAAAAGTTTTAAAAGAATGGAAAAATAACAAGGGGATGGTTTCTCAGAAGAAAAGAGCAGCTTGGGAGAAAGTACAAAGGCTGTTTCCTGAAAATCTAATTGTCAGTGATAATTGTCAGTGATAGCCTGTCAACATGAGCAGATTGGAACCTCTTGATAAAGAAAGAAAGATGATAGGCCAAGAAGAGCAGAATGAAGTCACATCAAAGCTGAAGGAGGAACAGAAAATAAATACTCATTCACAGCATCAGGTAGAAAGAGGTCATTAGAGGTCATGTTGAAAGTAAGGTTCAATGAAAACAATTGGTGAAAGCCAAGGAGATTGACTCCAGATAGTGATTGCAGTCAGTGAGCTTAAAAAGGAGAGGTAGAATAAGATGGCAGAATAGTTGCCAAAATAAGTGGGATACAGGAATCCCACACCCACCCCCTTTTTTTTTTCCAAATTAAGGAAGAGACAGCATAATACCTGAATTGTTGTGGGAGGAGACAGAGGACAGAAGAAGGTGATGAAACCACTGAAGGAGTGGTTGAGGGATAGGACTGGATATTGGAAAGAGTGGTGGGACATGAGTGTAGCTGAAGGGAAGGCTGGCAGAAAGACAAAATTTGGATAAGTGTCATTGGAGCAAAGTGTGGAGATGTGGATTTGAGATTCAGAGAGATGGAGGACTCTGGGAAAGATGGAAAGGATGATGATAACAAGAAAGGGGAATGACATCAAGTCAGGGAAGGGGAGGGACAAAGAAGCAAAGAGCCACTGTGTTGCAGGAGGATGGCAAGAGCCAAAAGTGAGGATCGCCCAGACAGGAACAAGTTGCTGTGGTCTAGTAGAGGTTCTGCTTCTCAATGACATTGTGCTAAGCCATGGCAAAAGGGAGCAATGCCAAGCAATTCCAACATTAGTGAGGTCTGGGCAACTGTGGTCTCAGTGCTCTTGGTGTCTTGTAGCCAGTATTACATATGAGTTCAGTAGGAGCTTGAAGAAAGACTGAATAGTATCCATTATTTACCATTCTTTCCTTTTTAGCATTTTAACAGGATTTTCTGTTCTACTTCCATATTTTTTTGTTGGTCTTTTTGTAATGTTACTCTACTAAGAAAAGCTACGTGTTCTTTGTGACACTATGTATTTAGAGTATGTTGGCCCAGCAATTTTGATAACTTTCAGAGTGAATGATAGCTTTTCAGAACAGTGAAAGAGCAGTTTCTGTGCAATTTGAGAGCACTGCAGTGTTCTATTATCATTATCTCCCATAATGGTGATATCTTGGTCTGGTGAAGTGACCATTAGGATGAAAGCCAGTAACTTCCAGGTTCTTATTGCAGCTTTGCCACTAACATCATTGCGTGGGTGACCTTGGGTGATTTGTATAGACCAACTTTTCAGCTATCCACTAATTTTAAGTAATCCAAGGACTTTTTGGGTTCCCAGTTTACAACACCAGCGAATCAATTTCCAAGGGAATACAGCACCCATAAGTACAGATTATGTTAATGTAGTAGGTGTTCAGGTGGTAAAACTGATCAAAAATGTCCTATTTAGCTTGTTTTGCCAAGTCTTAGCAAGCCTTCTGCAGGAAATTTCAACTTCCCCTTCTCAGACTTTTCCTTTCTGAGCAACTGAAAATACTCTGAAGAAAAGTTCTATTTCCTGACTGCTCTTTAAGATTAGGGCCAACAGAGTTTCTGGATAGTCTTCCAAAAATAAGGTAACCAGATTAGTGGTCGGCTTGAAAATGTGTGTTGAAAACTTTTTTTCTGCATAGTTTGCCAGTTGAATAAAATGGCTAATAATATAACTTAGTTGAAGGATGAGAGACTTAATTATGTAATGTTTCTAGATTTCTGAAACTCATTATAAATCAGGATTTACCCCCCGTAATTGACAAGGCCATGGTAAGATGCCTACAGCTGCCTTAGGCAAGCAAATAATTGTTAGAGTTTTTTCAGTTAAAGGTTGATGATACAGTGTGGTGGTCAGCTTTCATTGCTGACAGTAGGCTGCAGCCCAAAAGTTTGGAGACAACTGTGACAGACGATTTGGGATGTTCAGATAACCTCATCTTGCCAAGAGATATGTTCATTAACTTGTCAAAGAACTGAAATATATGCATTGCCCATCCATCTGGCATATAATTTAAATACAGCCGAATTCCTGACCTCAGATATGATATAAACATTTCTGAGTAGACATGACTGATAAATTTGCATAAACAGAGGCTCTTAGAATAAGAATGCATTCTAAAAGGAGAGTAAAAAAACACTTCCGAGATCTTGAGGCTCGTGACAACATTGATAGATTAGTAACATACTCAAATAAAAAAATATTTTACTGAGTACTAAATAATATTTTTTAAATGTTTGCACAGGATTTTTAGTACAATTAATAAAGTCTCTCTGTAGCCTGAAGAAAGGTGTCAGCAGTTGAAGTGCCTGAAACTGAGATACTGAATTCATCACAATGAGTTTTCTGAGGGCTGAATAGATAATCTGCATGATTTTAAATATTAAAAGCCTTTGTCAGGGTAGATGCGCCTGCAAAAATGCAAGCTGGCAGTTACACATGATTAAGTCACAGTTGTCTGGGCAATTCCATATCTGGGTTACCACAAAATATTATAAATAAAAACAGGTATTGATACCTGATTTTTTAAAAAATCTTTACTGCTGTCAGGCAGCAATGCTGTCATGAGTTAGGTGGATTTTAGCAATGTTATTTTAACACCTTAATATTTGAAACCTGATTATACCAATACAATGTTAGAACCCAAACCTGCAAAAGCCAGGTGATACGTAATGGCCTTATGGGAATAGTAGCACCATGGAGGCTAGTTGTGTCCCTTGGGGATCTGTATGAGCAACCTAGGTTCCCTTGACTGTTAACAAAGCTTCAGCAAACAGATGGATGGTTTGATTTATAGGTTTGGAAGGAGGTTCTCTGAATTCTGGAGGCTTTCAATGTAGGCACCTAAATCAGAGCCCGAGGCTTGATGGTGAACACTCTTTCAGTCTTTCTTCAGGTCTCTCTGTGAGAACTCACTCTCAAGACTGAATGTAATGAAAAGGGAAGACTCATTCTTCTTTATCTGTGCAGGAGAGCTGGTGCATGAATTTAAACTTCTACGCAAGCAGATGGCAATATTTTCTTTTCCACTCCCTTTTCTCGGCATGGAGCGCATCGCTGTCTTCAAGTCACGAATCTGGGGATATGTTTATCAAGAGAGCTAATAGCAAAGCCTCCCTCTGCTGTATGAACAGTTTAAAGAGTGATGTATTTCTCACAGACTCATGAGCATGTGGAAAACCTGCTTCACTTGTGGGCACTTCTGAACAGCCTGTCAATAGCTGTTCCTGCAAGCGAGGCTCTTGTGGATACCCATGGGACACCCATGTCACCAGTGTGGGTGCAAATGACCCTGCTTTCTGGTAAATCCACATGAAATTTAGTAGTTCCATAGGGCAAAGACTTCTGCCAGCACTCGTGAAGAATTTAAATGCAGACTCATAATGTTTTCATACTGAAGGTATAGGTATTAGGTATTTCTGTGGCGATTGTCCTATCACCACTTCCTCTGCACGAGTACTGTCCCGCTCTTTGTCAATTTTTTCTTTTCTCCTTTTCCAGTTGCTATAGCCTTGATACATTGTGTTCTTGGAGGGCAACAACTGCAGAACTCAACCATATTTGTCCCTATTCAACAAAAATTCAGCAAATACAAATTCATGGCCTGAGCTAGCTCCGTTTGATGCCCCCATGACAGCTTCCAAGTGTCTCATTGTAGGAGGGCAGAGTTCATTCCCAGGTGAAAACTTTGGTTTACCCTGTCAGGACTTCATAAATTTATAAATATTTGCAGCATCTGGTCTTTAGTCTATCTCTGTTGTTCAGTGGTATGGATGCTCAAGAACAACCTAAAGTGCAAAGTGCTCCATGGCCCTTGTTCTGTCCATCATAGGTCCTTGCTTCAGCTCACAATGACCATCCCATAGTACCTTCCTACACATATCATTTAGCAGAGAATCCAAACAGACTGGTATTCTGGGATACCTCTGGTGGGTTCAAGCCATGCTATGGTTATGCTTGTCCCATTGCTTCTGCTTGAAGGGCATGTTTAAAAAAGATGTCATGCCAGCTTTTGAAAGCCTCCTCCTGAATGCAGGCTTCCATCCAAGCAGTTCAAGCTATGGCTGTAAGCCACACACAGCTCACAAGGTGATTTCTGCAGTCTGAGGGGGTGAGCAAGTGCTTCTATATTCAGGAGCTGTGATGGCATGGTCAAGTCCTTAGCCAACTGGTTGACTAGTCAGGAAGCTCATACCTTTGTTGTCATTGCTCATGCTTCTAACCCAAGCAGCACACTGAGCAGCAAGAGTTGTCTCTGAAGACCAAGAAAAGGATAAACCGTGGGCACTGCAGAGCGGGCAAAGAGAGGAACTGCAGCAGGAGGAAGGAGATGGATGTTGGATTTCAGTGTGAAAGAGGAGGACTTACAGAAGACAGAAATTACAGTGTCAGGAGGCAAGGTACCTGGCAGCAGTGTGAATGCTTGGGGAAAAGAGATGATGTGGACAGACTGCAAAGAGACATAGGGGCCTTGGGTCAAGGAGCAGAAGAAATGCATAGGCAGGTAGGTGCATGGGTCTGGGTGGGAGAGTATGGTGGTTTGAAAGGCTGCTGGAATGTAACCATTCATTAGTAGCCATTCTGTGTATTGTGAGATCAGTTTAGACACAGCCAAGCTGTCTTTGGTTTAGGGGACAATGTAAAATGCGCTTAAAAAATTAGATAAATGCAGCCAGAAAGTTCTCAAGGAGTATGGAGGTCAGTGGCAATTGGACCCGGTGATCCTGTTTTTTCCAGGCCAGGTAGCAATTCTGGTGCACACCCCAACAAGGGCAGGACAAGGCAGAGAGAAGGTATGGGAGGCCATACTTGAAGGAGGTGTGTGATTTGATGCTTCCTCTGCAGCCTCTCTGTGTGCTTCTGCAAGGCCTTAATTGGAGCTGAAAATTGCAGAACTCCTGAGGGAAAAGGGGAACAGCATTGCCTCGCACCCTCGTGGGGATGATTTCTTTCCTCCTTTTCCTCCCCATGTAATACAAGCAGGGAAATTAATATTCCAACCTATTGAGCCTACTTGGTGAATCCAGCACAGCATTATTTATGATGACTGAGATTTTGATATTTTTTTTAATTGATTCCATCTAACTCAGCATTTGAAAAACCTTGAAGATCGTATTATGTGCACAAAACCAGTTAATTTATTTGTTGCAAGGACCCCAGTCATAAAATGCGTATCTCTGAGGCCTTTGTAGAATTAAGACTTAAGCCATTTAAGCAAGTCTGCTTGTGAGTAAATAACATTCAGCCTCCTGGTGCCCAAAAAGTATCCAGGCAGAGCCCAGAGAACCGAAGCTTTCAGCACAACACTGCCCTCTGGAGCTTTCTGAATCACTCATTGCAAACCAAACAAAGGACATAAAGGAGAAAAATAGAAAAAGGCCTTGGTCTCCAATGTAAAAATGAATAGCACAATGCACACAGTGCAATGAGTAATGAAAGCAGCTATACTGCAAAAGCAATGGAAATATAAAGACATTCATCCCAATCACAAATACCAACAAATATTTTTCGGCACTGAATGGAAGGCAGAAAGAAATTGAGAGTTTTAAACAGACCTGGAAAGAATGACATACAATAACAAAAATGCTTTTTAATTTTGCTTGAAAGTGTTGGCAGCATTTTAACAAAGAAAAATCAACAAGCTATTGGGAAGGAAAAAAATAATTTGGTCTCTCAAAAATCTATTTTGGATGCAGATCTTTTTCTGCTATGCATCCTTTCACATTTTGATAGTGTTTGTGTCAACGCAAAGATGATATGTTACCTTGTGCGGTCAAGAGCTTACCAAAATAAACCTCATCAACAAGGCATTAAATAATAATATCACCTTTCCCCTGAAGTTTTTATATTCTCTGTGATGTACTTATGCATATTTTTAAAAGAAATTAAATTATTGATTTCTTCCTTCCATCAAACCTGTCTAACCAGTGAAGTGTATATAGAATGCAGTCCTGTACTAAGCTCTGCTAAAGAACAACCCCAGCCCTTAATTGAAAGCATGGGCTTGTTAGAAGTGAATTTCTTGAATTTATGAAGGGTCTAATCTTGCAAATACAACCGATAACCAGTAACAACTCATCATTGCTGATATTTCTGATAGCAGGTATTATTCTCAGTAACACACGTGCACAGAATTAGATTCAAGGATGTAAGAACCCTATTGCAATACCTTTTCCACCCCGTATTTTTCTATTAAAGTGAATGATAGAAAAGCTGAGGTTAGAAGGGGCCTCTGGAGATCATCTAGTCAAAACACCTACTCAAAGGAGGGTCAGCTAGAGGAGGTTGTTCAGGGCCACATCCAGTCAGGTTTTGAGTAATTCCGAGGATGGAGGGTCCGCAACATGTTTGAACAACCTGTTTGAACAACCTGTTCCAGTGTTTGACCACCTTCACAATAAAGAAGTTTTTTTCTTATTTTTAAGTGGTATTTCCTGGTTTCCATTTTGTGCCCATTGCCTCTCATCCTGTCACTGAGAAGAGCCTGACTCTGTCTTCTTTACTCCCCCAATCAGGCATTTATACACACTGATAAGATCCCCCTTTAGCAGTCCCAGCTAAACAGTCACAGCTGTCTCAGCCTCTCCCTGTATGCCAGGTGATCCAAGCCCTTAATTTTCTTTGTGGCCCTCGGTTGGACCCTCTCCAGTATATCCATGAGTCTTTTGTACTGGGGAGTCCAGCGCTGGACCCAGCACTCCAGATGTATCTCATCAGTGCTGCGTAGAAGGGAAGGATAACTTCCCTCAACGGGCTAGCAATGTTCCTCCTGGAGCAACCCTGGACGCTGTTGGCCTTCTTTGCCACAGGGGCTTATTGCTGGCCCATGTTCAATTTAGGGTCCACCAGGATCCCAAGGGTGTTGTCTGCAAAGCAGCTTTCCACCCAGTCAGCCCCCAGCCTTGTACCGGTGCCTGGGGCTCTTCCTCCTGAGAGGAATTCATAGTGCAATTCAATATTATCAGGATAGTAGCTGCCAGTGTTTGAAAAGAACTGAAATCATGACTTGGGAATAAATGATTTGTGTTACTGTAGTTGAAAGAAAGGTTATTTGAATACCAGTAGACTAAGGGGAATGGATTGCCACAAACAGAAATGGCAAGAAAAGGGAAGCAGTGATCCCCTGGTGAGTGAACGTCTGATCATAGAAACAGAACTCCTGAATGATTCACTCAGGGCTTGATCTAGTACCTATTTAAGCCAGTGAGAGCTTCCCCGTGGTTTTGGGGGGCACTGAATGAAGCCAAAATGCATCATGAAGAAAGGAGAAAAAGTTGCATAACAATTTTTTTTTTCTTAGCCTGCTAATAATAAGTACACAGCAAAGTAAGCTTCTAGAAATAATGGGAAATTCTGAAGAGATTTTATAAACTGAATTTAGAGTACTAAAAATGTAAAACTGTCAAGCAAGAGCATTAATAGAGATAAACCATTGTTTAGCTGCAGACAGTTAATTATGTACATAAATGTTTGCAGGACTGATACATATATAGGAAAGGATATCCAAAGTAAATAATAACAGAGAAATTTTACTGTCCTGTCTCCATTGCTTGGCGAATAAAAACTACCTTGGCACTACAAGATTTAAATTTGTGTAAGTGTCCTAGGTAGTTGACTGCTGTGCAAGTAGTTGAAGAAAGAGAAATTATTAGACATTTTACCCTTTGAGGCTAGTTATGAAATACTGATGCCAACATTGCAGTATATAATAGAGCTAATAATAATTAGCAGGTTTCATCCTTAATGCAGATGAACAAGTTTAATAACATGTTTGAATTTCACTACAGATCCAAATGGATAGCATGGGTCAGCTTGGCTGATCTGTGTATGCGTGCGTCAAAAAGACTCTTAAAAGCTGATTTTCTCTGAACAAACAATTTCTGTAATACTTTATTTTGTAAAATTTATGACATAGAAGTTGGAATTCAAATGCCTTTTCTTCTTCACAGAATACAACTTGGAATAAAGTTGGAATACAAAGTTTGTGGAGCACATGTCCTGGTTAGGTAGGAGATAGGATCTGAATTTAGTACCATGGATTAGGGCTGCTGTTGAAAGATAACTTATGAAGCAGATTGATCCCTTCATCCTGTCCTAAAATAGAAATATATCAGAGAGATCTGAGGTGTTTGGTTTTGCTTCAATGTTTTATTAGAAAATCTAAATTTCCTATACAGCATTCAAAAGTTTACTTATTTCACTCTTTCATTAATAATTAATCTTAAAACTCTAGATGGGAGCTCTTCTCCTTCCAAGGTGAAGAGCACTTCACCTCCCATGCTCACTATGCACAGCATCGTATATTCGGTGCACAGATACACTGAAAAAAGTTTAATCTTTTTATTTCTGAGTGTTCTTCTGGATCAGATTGCCAAAGTAGAAACCAGTGATCGAAATCACTGCAGGACTTACTTTGTTTCTCCCCATTGTTTATACAATAATGTCTATCATCCAGCCACATTTTGGTGGATGCCAGCTTTTTCACTTGAGATCTTTAAGATTTTTTCTACTTTAAATACCTTCAGATACAAAATCTTTCAGGGGTTCCTTTCTAGGTTTGGATAGTCAAATTTGTCTTATGTCAAGCTTTCTCAATAATAGCATTGTCTAATCATTAAAGGAGCAGAAGGTCTTGTCCTCAAGGATATCGGTTTAAGTCCAGCTCTGTGTTATGTATTTAGCTAACTCAGAGGACATGATGTGGCTCATAGTGATTAATAACTATGTTATCCAGAAGCTGGCATCTTCACCAAGGTCTACAGTATATCTAATTGAATTGGCCCTACTGAATTTAATCTTGAGATCCCCAACACACCAAAATTAAGTACAATTTTAAGTATAGTTATTAAATTATACTTTAATTTTACTAGGAAATATGGGCATGCAACACTTCAGTGACACATGAGATGAAAGATTAATAATATCTCAACTCAATGTAGAACAATTTACAACTTTTCTTTGGAAATAGAATGGCATTATTTAGAAAAAAAGGAACAAATATTTGAATATTTACCCAATATAGGCTAAGAGTAAGTCCTTATTTGTCATAGGTTCTCTGATTTTAGTGAAATCAATATACAGTTGAGGACGTGGACTATCATCTAGGCACACTGCCAGCAAAGGGAATGACTCTTTACCCTTGACTTCAGTAATATCAAGTAGAGAACCAAAATGACTGTTGAGATGACCGTTATTTAGTCACTGGAATGCCTAAAGATAAATCAACTATTTCATACTTGTTGATTCAGAGGAGCAGCAACATATCCTTAGAGAGTATATCAGATTAACGGGAAGAAGGTGCTTACTCAGAGAGTAACCAAGGAGGCCTGCAAACTGAGCAAAGTTTGTAGGACCTCACTGATAAATAACAATGGAACAGAAACACTCTTCTGACCTCCTCTGACAGTCTCGTGAGGCTGTCCTGTCATGTCAAGATCCAGAGCACAAAATGCTCTCCTGAGGAAAGGTGATCTTTTTAAAACAAGGCTCTGGGGATGATTAGAGATCTGATAATTCAATCCCTCCTCAGTTTGAGTGAATTCAAACCTTCAATTCCTTCATCCTATGCCCCAAAATGACACTATGGAATAACCCATTTAAGTGGAATCATTGTTTAAACAGTGCTATGAGACTGATGAAACCAAAAGGAAAGCAAGCATGGAGGAATTTGGCATTATAGCCTAGTGATTATAGCTCTTTGCTGAGAGGTGTGTGTCCCAAGTTATAGCCTACCTGATAAACTCCAAAGTCATTGCTGATAATCTTGGACCACTGTCTGCAAAAAGAGTTTACGCTGGGTGAATACTTCTAAGGGTTTACTCAAATTACAAACTGATTAGCCTTGGTATCAATATCAGGATAGATAAAAGAACAGCTCGAAAAACCTAGACAATAATTAGTCCCAATGATAGGATTCATGATAGGATTAATGAATGATTAATCTCAGTAAAGAAAAGTTTTAATTGACCTATACCTCAATACTTCTGACTAAATTACAAATGTAATTGTTAAAAGCAATTTTGGAGATGTAACATACTTGTACAACTTTCTGCTCAAGAAACAAGATACATAAATAACTGATTAAAGCTATTGAAATCTAAGTAACTGACGGTGTGAAACTGTAGACTCCGAATCCTCATCAAATAGAAAAATTTTTACTGGGGCCTTCAAGGATTTGTTCTTGGCCTTGGATCATTTCATTTTTTTTCTCAGTGACCTGGAAGAAAAAAAAAACATGATTGAGAAAGTTTACAGGGATTGAGGCAGCAGTAAACCATGAGGCTGACAGGTCACTGATAGAATTTCGATTGTGTTTCTGAGCAGGAACAAGCAAACAATCTGCATTTCTGTTCAGTTTATTGGCTCACACTTAAAGATCAGGAGCTCTGTACTAATGAGCAATCACTCCGATGATGACTTACTGTCCTGGTAATCAACCAGGCATCAGTTCCCAGTGCACAAGTGTGGCTGAAGGGCCCGAAAGAAATCTTCAGTATTTAAAGAAAGCCATGAGGAAGAGGAGTAAAGACACCATCTCACTTGCGTGACTGCCACCATAATACTGTGACCAATTTTTGGCCAGGTAAGCGCTGAAAAATTTATCAAGATTTAGGGAAGCGCACAGCAGCACTTAAATTCGTGAAAAGACTATTGAGCCTGAAAGACTAGAGGAACCGTTTTATTTGAGGCTATTTCTTAATGCCATTCGGGGAAAAAAGAATTTATTTAGCTGAAAGATCAGCTTAGTATAGGTCAGCAGCAGGGCCGATGAAACAGCAACTCTACCAAAATCCCTTGATGGGTTGGTGTGTTTGCAGGGAGGGTTAGGAATGTAGCGTCTTAATGCTGAGGCCCTGGTGGAGTGAGTGGTTCTGCGCTAGCGAAAGCTTGTAAGGACAGTCTAAATTAAAGAAAGGATCCCATGACTAGGCCCTTCATTGCTATCACTGCTCTGCAGTGCCAGGTGAACAAAAGAAACAGAGAAGGTCAGATTAGATAATCATCTTAGAGTCTTGGTGCTTATCTGAACCGTAGGTTTATCATTCCCTACTTTAATAATTTGTATCAGCAGAATTGTTTTCTAATCTCATTAGAACAAAATGTCCTAAAACATTTAATATTTCACATGTCTAGTCAAGTATCCATTCCTGGGGAAACTGTATTTTTCCGTATTTCAGCACTAAGTCTAGAAGTGTGCCAGCTTGCAAAACTGAGGATGGGAGGAAATCTTAATTAAATTTCTCCTTTAATTCTCCATAACTTAATCCCTAGGGAGGGGGTTGTTGAGGTTTGGACAACACGTTATTGTAACATGATGTCCAAGAGAACGTTTGTGATGCAGTAACCCACTGCAAACAACCCTGCAGTTTCTGGGGCATTTCACATGCAGGCTGCCTTCCAATCAGTGCAAACCAGATGAAGTTTTGAGCACTAAATATTACCTGGTGAAATGATTTTGCACAGTAATTGACCTCCTGCCACATGTCACTAATACAGTGTCCTTTCCCCTAGCTGTGGCCTATAATAGAAGTTTTTGGAAGAATATTAACCTGACCATATATTATTTTCTGGTTCATTAAATATAATAGCAGTTCTGGCAAAGCCTTTAGTTGATGAGAGAGGTTTTGCCTCCACAAGAAAACGTCACAGTACTAGATGCTGTATCCTTATCTAATTTACTTAGAGCCAATACATTTTTGAATAGAGACATTAGACGGCAAAACCACAAAGCAAAATTTATAATTTACAGTCTACAAAATTCTCCCAGTTCTCAGCTTTCCCTCTGCTGGCAAACACTGACACAATCCCAGAAATCTTTAATGGGTTCTCTTTTACATATAGACCTTCGGCTCCTCTTCTCCTGCCATTAGTACAAACCATTTTGTTGTAAATGCTTGACGCTCTTTTGCTGTGAGGATTCCTAGGGAGAAATAGGCATATCACCCTCTTGGTGGCTTCATTCCCATATGTAAGAAAGAACCTATAAAACAAAAGGGTACAGGTGTCTGTTTTCAATGCTTCATCCAGCTTTAAAGCATCTGCTGTTGCCCTTAGAGTATCTCTTTCAGGCCATTTGTCACTGTCCTAGTTTGACTGGCAGTGACAGTTAACCTTTGCTTAGCACCCTGCAGGTATTTACTTAGTGCTTCAATATATTTTCCTTTGCGTACTAATAAAATACTTGCATTTACAGAAGACCTTTTATCCCAAAGGA
This sequence comes from Rissa tridactyla, assembly GCF_028500815.1. Lineage (NCBI taxonomy): Eukaryota > Metazoa > Chordata > Aves > Charadriiformes > Laridae > Rissa > Rissa tridactyla. Next base: position 189,943,737 of record NC_071466.1, on the reverse strand, counting down.
TTTCAACAAGCTCTGCAAGCTATAAATTTTCAACAGTACTGTACAGGTAATGTATCTTTTTGCTCAGTACAAAAGACAGTAGCCACAATCTGAGAATCCTGATGTTTTAACAAGCGACTTCTGAACACAGAATTAAAGCAGAGGGATGTGCATTAGTGTTAGTCTAGGGTGTAGAGCTTGGTTCGACTCCCTGCTGAACCCACATCCACAAAATGCCTGGCACAGGCATCCCGTGTGACTCGGGAAGGTGCTAATGCCCTCACCCACAAAGCACGTGGACACCTGACATGGGACTTCAGTGAAACTGAAGCACTTCATCTCAATGGTACAGCCCTCAAAGCTATGTCTGGCTCCTTAGGCAACGGTAAATCTATCAACACCTACATTTTTGTGTTTCTGATGATGATAAAAAAACAATCAGTGATGCTAATATTGCGCATGCCCATGCGCAATATTCAAACTTCAACCATGCTGCCCAGGCTGAAAAATTTCATGTTTACCTCATGCCCCTACCCAGTCAAGACTCACAGATGAACTAACCATGTCCTTCTTAGGCCCACTCCGTCAGATAGGTTTAGGTCAAGCTTAACGCAGAGTGGCAGCAGAGTTTAGTTCAGTACCAAACACAGTATTACAGCTGCAGCGGCAGGAATCCTGGTTCTGATCCCTCGTCCTGGCAGTGGCTGTCAGAGGTGGGTGAGGGAGAGAGAGTGTGTTGCTTTCCATCCAGCCCCGGCTGAGTGTGAAATCAAGCAAGAGCAAGAAGAATGAGGAGTTTCCTCCAGCTTTGCCTTTGGTCAATGTAAGGACTAGTGTCACTGAGGCTGAAGAGAGCCTAAAACTTCAGCCTCCTTCTTCCTGAGCAGGCATGGTAACTGTTGGACTGGTTTTACAGAAGACAGCAGCCAGTCTAAAAGGAAACCATGAGACTTGTTCCTCCTTTAGAAGGATACTGGTGGGTGTTAAGCCTCAGGCAAGGACTCTTGGCTATTTGTGCCAAGGGGGTAGAAATCTGGATGCAGAGGCGGGAAGGAAACTGCTGAGCAGCCTAGCAGATCCCTTGAGGTGAAGGACTGAGGGAGAGGGACCTTGAGTTCCAGTGCAGAGGACATCTACCCTCTGCCCAGACATAGCTTTTATGTCTCACCCATTGAAAAAAAAGAAAAAAAAAAACACAACAAAATCAGCTTTCCATCTTCACACTAGGAGGCTGCACTGATACAGTAATAATTGAAGTCAGGATTATTTCCAAGTTTAAAAACCTGACGTATTCAGGATCTGACTTGGCTCCCGTGAAATACATAGCTAAAATAAGCAGTAATTTTTAAAATTTTGGCCTCGGTATCAAAAGTAAGCTTTGGATCACAACAAGTTAGAAAATATAAACCTTTATATTGGATTTATGTCGTAAGCCACATGCAAATTACTACTTTTCCTCATTTTCAGTTACCTCTGGCTATTTAATCCATCCTCCACTAATTCTCCTCTGCATTATTGGTCTGGAATTTAGTCTACATGATGAGAATCATTTAGTTGATAGCACTTTAAACTCATCTATAAACAGCTTTTGATGACTAATATGCATTTTTCTGTTCCTGCAATAAATTTGTTTCAAGCAAAAGGAGACTGTTTGGAAACAACACCTTAAATTTCCTGATAAATCAACTACTTAATATTTAATTTCAAATCATACTGGGAAAACAAATTAATTTTTTCTCAGGCTAATGTCTGAAGGGAAAAAAGTAAGATAGCTGCAGAAATATGGAAGTAGTATTATTCTGATATGGAATATGTCTTCTTAAGCCATAAGGAGAATGATTTCATATGGGTTGTTTACATTTTTCTATCTTAAAAGACAGCCACTTTGGATTAATTTAATTTTAATTCCTACATGGCCTCTGCAAATAAAGAGTATGAATAACCAATTGGAAAATGCCTTTGCTTATTCCCAGCTCTGAAAGTGATTCATTATTTAAAATATTATCATTAAAAATGAACCACTTCCACAGATAAGATGAAACAGGTAATTTTTTTACAGGCTTCCTTACAACTCTGGAAAACATGAATATCTGTTTACTGGCAAGCTTTTGAGAGGTATCCTTAGTAATATACACACAGAGACATCACAGATGTCTTCTGTCCTACATTTTTTATGCCACTGTCACGCTAAATGGCATTAGACCTTATCATACCTTTCTTTTAGATCCTTCTTTTTGTGCTATATCCAGCCCCAACTTACTTGTGCAGTTAAAACCAAAGGAGCTCCCAGGTTTCACCGTTGCTTCTTCTATTCTGTGTTATAAGACAGTGCTACTGCCTCTTAATGATACTGGATTTACCCTGCTGCTTGATCCTGCCCAAGGACGGAGTGCCTAAGTGCCCTGTTCAGCCTTGTTTAAAACAATCCAGCCCACAGAGATTGTACTGAGCGTATTTTGTGTTACTGTCAGCGGCTCTGTCAATGGTACAGTCTTACATGGCTGCCTGCATTTGAACCAGGGAAAAACTTTTCAAGGAGTAACAAGCACAATCGGGAGCAGAAGCTCAAGGCTGAGAAGTCCTGTCAAACCAAAATATTATTTCCTCACCTGCCCACAAAGGCCAAACCTGTGATTAGAGAGGATTCCTGATGCAGGTGTGCTGTGCTGTGGGTGCACACGCAGCAGTGGTAACGGGGAGATGGTGTGAGCACGATTGGTATCCAAGAGGAGCAGCAGTTCTAAACCCCACCACTCAGGTCATTTGGCTGATCACTCATCTCCCCGAGTTTTCTCATCATTCTTGGGATCTCTGTTTTTGCTAAAGCATACAGCAGAGAACTGCGTTAGCTAAAATAGCTCTTGAAGGAGACACGAAATTAAAGCAAGCTGAAGACTGAGTTAGAGCTCGACATTAATATTTTCAAGAGGTAATGACTCAGCTCAGTCTTATCACAATTCTGTTGCAAACTCAGACTTTCATCTTTGTTTCTGCTGACTCCATGCAAAGGATTTTGATACTGAAATGGAATCATATTTTCTGATGCAGGTCCTTACTTCATGCCAGTTAAGCTTCTGTGCCAGTGGAATTACAGGATTGCCTATGCTGTTGTGAGTGTATTAGGAAAGAGTACGACATATTTATTCCTCACAAGGTACCAAATCAGTTCAAAATGACCTTATGGATGAAGTGGCGTTCAACCCCAACATTAGTACCATACCTGGTGGCACGTGTTCTGTGCCATGTGGTGGGGCTGATTTTATTGCTTTATAGCACTTCCCTGCCACAGGCAGAGAGCCTCCACCTCTGCCAACTAACAGCTGATAATCCTTGCAGCAACATTTTTTCATTTATGTATGCAAGGCTATCGTACATAAAAGCCTACAACATTTCTGTTGAAAATTTTAAATAAAATCCCCTTTCCTTGGAAGTCAGTCAGTACTCTGAGGGCTCTTTTGGCACTCTATCTAAAGGTTGAGATACAGGTAATATTTTTAGCTTTCAGACCAACTCAAAGAGTCTTACTCATTCTAAGAGGCTGTTCATGCTTTTCACTGGGAAGTACGAGTGATTCATGGCTTTAGTCGACTCAGGCTCCTTTCACAACAATATCTACTGTACAGGGGCATAGTTTCTTGGTGTAATGAATTTCTCCCTCTTCAGTAGTCTGATGTGACTGGTATAATTTGACTGGTGTAACTGCTGGGCTTTCTGTTTAGCGAAATACAAGTACAGATCATGCATTTTAGTCATTCAGAGCATTTTTATCTCAGATACGTACTCTTTTGAGAAGTACTTAAACAAGTTATTATTGAGGTAAATTCTAAACGCAGAAAAAGTAATTTTCTTAGCTTCCTAGCTGGAACTGATGTGAAGGTGGATTTTTTTCAGCTCGTTTGCATTAGTTTGTCACAGTTTAGTCAGGCAAGTCATCCACATTCGTATAACAGTGTTCCTGTTCTCTTTCATAGTTCTGGCTCATTCTGTCTTGATAAAAGATGGTGCTAAAGAGCCCTGTTTATCAACAGGACTTCTGTTTTAACTAAGCAAGGGGGATTTTCACAAACCCAGGCAATAATTTTCCCACTTGCAGTCTACAAGTTGTATCCCTCCTTATCATTCGATAAGAAAAAGAAGTGTCAACATTATTTCTTTCTGCAACTTGGAAAAATTTATGTCTTTGTACAAAATAGCTGGTGCCATCACAGTCTACAACATTCTGGGTCATATCCAAAACATCTGAGAGGTTAGCTCTGGTCAGTAGCCTGCCCTTCCATAGTATTTTCTTTTGGCTTTACGAAAGTAACTATCCCCTTAAGCATTTTTAACAGTGAATAAAACTGACTAAGGATAGTCAGGGTCTACAGAGTATTTATGTAACATGTCTGAATATGTCTTAATAGTCCTGTACTTCTTCAGTAGCTCCTTATTAAGGCATGAAATCATTTGACACTTTGCCTGGTTATCAAACAACAGGAGATAATCTATGAAAACATCGTTCTTGATTATTGCTACACTTCAGTGATACAGTTAAGATTGCTTCAGAAATAAAACTTCCCCTGGGGAATTCAGAGTCAATCAGCTGCCAGTCACGTCTTACAGTAACTTAAGCCATAGAGTTAGTTCCTCTCAAAGGCTTGTATTTCATACTGGTGTCTCTTTCAGTTAAACGTATCCATTCAAAATGCGTACTTGTCAGTTATTCAATTGTTGAAAAGGAACTGTAATGCAGATCATATTTCTGCTCAAATTAGCATGGTTCAATATTTGCAGTACTTTGTGGTCAGATTATAGAGACAGCTGGAGGACCTAATACCAAAATGCCTTCGGATAGCTTTAGTTCTCCGGTATAGTTTCTTCAATGACATAATTTCAATTTATTTTAGCTAGTAATAACATTACACCATATGATACTGTGTTAAATGTTGTGCTTGATCTCCTTTATCTTTATGAATGCATAAGCATAAAGCATATAAAACATAAGAAAAGGGTAAAAGGGGATGATAGTTCACAAATTAGCAAGGTTTTGCAGTTAAGGCTATCTGGTTAGCTGTTTTACTATGCAGCCTACACATCCACAGTGTGAAGCTCATAAGGAGCATCTGCTTTTTGACACAACTTAAAGACGTTGGCCTAAGTTATGCAAAGACTTCAGCCTATGTGTGGGTACGTAGCAAGCATGAAATGACATCTGAAAAACTGTTACTATTAAGTTCCGTATTTTCTATATTGTGCTTTGTATGTTGATAGTGGAGGCTTTTTGCATCACCACTTCACCTTCACTGCATAGGTTAACAGGCCAGCTTCTGAGAAGACATGCACCACGGCCTGGCTCTTGTGCCAAGACATCTCCTCATCATATGCATTTCCACCACACCACTTACCCAGAAAGCTCTGTAGAATTGCAATCTTATATGGTATTCAGAGGGCAAGGCTTAGGTATCATTAATTTGATCAGTCAGAGTAAAATTTTTGTGTCTTAACTTGTGTTCCCCAGTCCCATTTTTCATCTCTGTGGAGAAGGATGTAGCAGCAGCAGGATGCTGGCACCCTGGCTCTGCCCTTGGGGCAGAACCGTTCCTCCCTGCACCACCATAGATGCTGCGCTCTGCTCCTCACAAGAGAACACCTTTAACAGTCTGTATTTCTCCTTGCCTCGTCTCAGGCAAAAATTACATGAGGATTTCTTTTAATGAACAAAATGTTTGCTTATGTTCAAAAGAAATAAAACAATTCCTCCTTGACTCTTCTTCGCTGTGCCATTGAATTTAGCCTTGTTTCACAGTGGTGCCTATACAATACCAGTATTACGTATAACCCTGTGAACTCATTTAGGGAACATCTTGTTGAACGAGCTTGGGATGTTTCTTTCATTCTCGGCTACAAGCCACTGAGAATAAATCCTATTAAAAGTAATGCAAATTGCTGTCATTAAGAAGATAATCCTGTTTGGCCTACATAGAGTTCACATTTTTCTCCAGCAAAACATTACAGATTCTTGGTTCATTCATCAAGAAGCATATAGACTATGCTGCTATTGCTGATAAATAATACAGTATCTTCTCTTTGTTTTGTACCTGCCCTGAAGTTATCATTGTTTTATGCAAAACTGTAAAACCTGGAGTCAACCTAGCAGAATTTGTAGGTGAGAGTTACCTGAAGCAGGAATCACTAGTATCCTGTGCAGGTGGTCTGACACCGACCTGAACAAATTTGCACACGTTCATTATACCTCACAGTACCCAACACTAATATTACGTTAATTCTAATAATATATTTACTGCATATATACTGCATACGGTCATTCATGCTGAGATCTTGTTGGTGGGGAAATGACTGCAGATCCTATGACAAAAGGTTCTAAAACACCTATTGTATGGAAGATAGCACAATCTGTCTAAATGAAATCTGAAGATTGGCATCCCATAATCTCAATTTACAATCCTAAAAATATCGTGCTGCCCTTTCTGAAAGTAATATAAACCATCACATTAACTCACACTGAATATTCTAATGGAGGGTTTAGCTTGGAGATGGAATAGATTGAACAGGCAGATTGACTGCAAGTACTTCAAACATCAGTCCAAAAGTCACCATTTTCACAAGAACATTCGATTTTATTTGGAAACAGGGTTTCAGCTTTGATGCCTGATGCACACTGTTAAGTGAAATGTGGAAAGATTACTTTAAATGACCTGCATAGTTTTCCACGTGTGGTTCAAGATAGCTTTGCGCACATTCTTCCTTCGGGGTTCCCAGACTTCTCAGAGTTCCTGGAAATTCAATTTACACAGCATTAGCAAAAAATTTTATGTATAAAGAGCATATTGAATTAAACATAATATATAGTATTTCTATATATGGATGGAAGTATAATGCCTTTCTAATTGTTTATTAATATCTTAAAAACTGTCTAATTACAGCAATGTTAATAGTAATTATCAAACTTGTTTACTAATTCTTTGATTCTCTTCAGGCTACGACATGTCTCTTCTTAGGAAAATACCTGACCTACTGGCCACAAACATTTTTAGAATAAAGGAATTATTAGAATTCCCTGTTGTGACAGTGCAGGAAGGACTGCAAGAGTGGTGGGACCAAAGAGAGAGCGCATAGGCAAAACCAAGCATAGATTCGCAAAGGGGAGGTCATGCTTGACCAACATGATATCCTTCTACGATGAAATGACTGTCTTGGTAGATGAGGGGAGAGCTGTGGATATTGGCTGCCTGGACTTCAGTAAGGCTGTTTCCCATAATATCTTCACAGAGAAGCTCATGGGCTGGATGAGCAGACAGTCAGATGGATTTGAAACTGTCGGTACAGCTAGGTCCAGGGAGATTCTTGCTGCAAAGTCTTGTTGGAGGCCAGTAGCTCGCAGCGTACCCCAGGGGTTAATACTGTGTACAATGATGGCGTAGAGTGTACCCTCAGCAAGTTTGCTGATGATACAAAATTGGGAGGAGTGGCTGATACACCAGAGGGTTGTGTTGCCGTCCAGTGAGACCTTGACAGGCTGGAGAAATGGGCTGACAGGAACCTCCTGAAATTCAGCAAGGAGAAGTGTGAAGTCCTGTACCTGGGGAGGAACAAACACAGGCACAAGTACATGCTGGTGACTGATGAGCTGGAAAGCAGAAAAGGACCTGGGGGTCCTGGGGGACACCAAGTTGACCGTGAGCCAACAATGTGCCATTGTGGCAAAGTCTAATGGTATCCTGGGCTGCATTAGGAGGAGTGCTGCCAACAGGTTAAGGGAGGGAATCCTTCCCCTCTACTCAGCACTGGTAATACTGTGTCCAGTTCTGGACTCATCAGTATGAGAGAGACATGGACATACTGCAGGGAGTCCAACGAAGGGCCACAAGGATGATTAAGGAACTGCAGCAACTCTCCTATGAGAAAAGGCTGAGATATCTGCAACTGCTTAGCCTAGAGAAGAGATGTCTTGGGTGTATCTCATCAATGTATATAAGTATCTGAAGGGAAGATGTAAAGAAGACAGAGCCAGGCTCTTTTTAGTGGTGCCCAGTGATAGAACCAGAGTCAATGGGTACAAACTGGAACAACAGGATCTGCAGGCTGAACATTGCCTTATATGAAGGTGACTGAGGCCAAACACAGGTTGCTCAGGGACGTTGTGGAGTCTCCATATTCAAAAGCCATCTGGACACGGTCCTGTGCAACCTGCTCTATATGGCCCTGTTTGAGCAGGGAGGTTAGACAAGATGATCTCCAGAGGTCCCTTCCAACCTCAGCCATTCTGTGGTTCTGTGGCTCCGTGGTTCTGTGAACCGGAACTCTATTATTATGGTCAGAGACAGTCAAGAGAACAGAGTTGTGATGACTTCTGCAAAGACTAAGTATTTTACCCAGTGACTGTGATGCTGACGGTGTTGCACTTCTTGCCGGTTAGATTGAGGTTGTCCCAGAAGTAGTGGGAAGCTCAGACTCATGTGTCCTGCCTCCTAGTAAAGCCTACACTGTCCATATCTGTCCAGACCTCAGCCAAAAGGCCAAGTAAAAATTTTTACTTAAGTCAGTCATTTGTTTATAGAACTGAGATAAACATCTGAGGATAACAGACATGGATTCATTAGCTTTCCATGCCATGATGTGTGTTTCTTTAATGATGTCAGTTGTTAGAAATGTCAGTTTTCTTGTTTTCCTCTCATTGTGTGTATTTAATAGATGGTCACATTCTTAAAGATCTGATCCTAAGTGCTCCCTCCTATAGATGTAACCTTCATCATCACTGTCATCTTGTTCTTCCAGTGAGGCTGTTTTCAGACTTGGGATCTCTTCTCATCAAGTATTGCCTATTTTTTGTTATGTTTTAGGGACAGAAAGAAAAAAAAATATGTTTTTTTCACAGTTGGTAATAATCTCTCAGTATAGCAGATTTCAGCGTAACTTGCCAATGTTTCCTACTGATTCCAAGTGTCTGAAGTGATAACTCACCATTAAACGATCTTTGACATTATTCTATGTCTACCGTTAAAGTAGTACTTATTTCCATCAAGGAGTATTTCTACTTCCATTTTCCTTTTTGGTCAGTTCAGAGATATAAAAGAAAGTAGGAAGTCCTATCTCCATTCAAGATGACCATAATTTCAGCCCCTATAGCAAGGTTCTTCTGTCATTTTACGACTTCCAAAAAAGCAACTTAAAACAAATAAACAGTGAGGAAGAAGTCTCTATAAAAATTAATAACTCATAACAAATTTATTTCCAGATATACTACATCAGAATAATAATTTGCATATTTTCTGCCAAATGCCATTTGCAAATCCCTAGGATGGTTTTCATCCAACTGTGATCATAACAAACCTTTCCATCTGTGTATTTTTCTATAAGAAATCTTCATCAGAATTGTTACCAAAAGGCCTTATGGGCTCAAAAATCTCAACATGGTTCTGTCATTCTCATAGCAAAAGAGATACAGATTTTAAGAAGTTATAATTGTTCCGTAGGCTTGCTCAGCCATTCCAACAAATAGATCAACTATGATTTTGCTTTGAAAATACACCAAAATGTATATTAGCAATCATATTTTACTAAGTCCTTCTAAATTCTAAAATATGTTTTCTAACACACAATTTATGTGGAACATTTGTCACTTCAAATCTACTAAATTCCATGCAACTTTATAAGCAAGGGTGATTATTCTGAAAAATAATAATTCTCCATTTCTATAGTATTTCTGTAATATTTTCTGGAGGCTCCAAAAGTTGCCCCCAGAAGAGTGGCAAATTGAACACATCAGTATTCCAGAAAATATGTTAGCTCCCTTTTACATGTGGGTAAAATGAGGCTGTAAGAAGAAAGTCTGCCATTTACAAAGGTATTTCTTACTCCTAGCAATAGTTGCCTGTGGTGTTGAATACAGACATACTTGACAAGTGATTTATAGCACAGTCCCAGAGAAAATCCTTGTTAGAACCAGAAAAAGATCTAGATGGACTGAATCTCTATTCTGTTTTAACCTTAAAATTATCATTTGACTTTTATTGACAGAATGGGAACAGCTATAGTAAATTACAACAAAAGTTTGTATATAAAGGAAAGATCTTATAGTCTCTTTTGAAACAAAATTCTCAGCAAAATGAAATTCAGGAAAGTACTTCAATGCACATCTCAACCCATCCTTCTTTACAGAAGGGATTTGCAAAAGTGAGTCTTTTGGGTTTCCCAGTTCAATAAACAATTTTCCTCTGTTCCAGAAACTTGCAAGTAAAGAGGTAAGTGGAACTATGAGAATCTTTCCAAGAAACAGGAAGATTTAGGAAGGGAGTAAGGATTATCTGAAAAATGCGTCACAGCTTCTTTTAAAATAAGCCATCTTTTAAAGTAGGCCATCTAATAAAAATGTGCATTTTCCTACTTTCAGACTGAAATAAACACATCAAAAGGAAGACATTTAAGCAAGTTTTAAACTTTAGGAGTGTGCCTAAGTGAGGTACTGAGTAAAAAGACTCAAAGAGAATCAAAGCCTGATACGGGTAGGGAATTGCTTTGCAGGCAGTAGGACTTTGCTGGAAGAACGCAAGGACAAGCCATGTGCTCCGAACCAGACAGGAACAGTAATCTAAATGAGAGATCTGACTTAATACTTTTTTATTTATTATTTTCTATGAAGTCAGCCAAGCTAACATTTTCATATCAGATTTACCTTGCAAATCCAGTAAGGCACATTTCTCATGTGAGGCACCGTGCCAAGAGTGGAGCACTAAGTACCGTGCCCTGTATCTAAGAGGTAA